>NC_133235.1:613609-1363609 GCF_040436345.1 Pagrus major | reverse complement strand
TGTACCTGACAAAAGCTAACTGTGAAAGAGACATGGGGGAATCTTGGGCTGTCTATCCCAGACCATAGTTCCAGATCTAACTGTGAGACACGTCCACCAGCCGAGGACTCAGAGCTTTGGAGACTGACAGCACATATGTCAGCATCTGAACTGTTGTCCCTTTCTGTCAAAATGGGGTTGCTGCTCAGAAAATGCCCATAGATGTTTACACATAGACACCACATGGGCATATGCCCAACATTTGGCCTTTTGAATTTTCTGTTGGAATTTGTAAACCCAAAAAAGTTTTTAGGAATACAATTACTTGACATTTACAGAAGAGGATTAGGGCCAGTCTGAAAAATTGGTTTGAGTTCAGACTTTTTTTGTAAGGAAAGAAGTCAGAATTCAGACTTCAATCTCAGAACTCTGACACTGTGTCCTAACATGTTGGAAACAACATCAGCCTGATTTCATAGTTTCCTATTGGAGAATTCTAACTGGCCACATGCAACGCAGCGATGCACAGAGCAACATTCAATATGGTGTGCTGTTTGAGTCTCACATTGTACATCATGTCCAGTAGAGAAACATCTAAATATCAAAGGATACAAATTAGTTTTCTGTGAAAAAAGCAGAAATGTAGGAAAACAGGCTATCTTGGTTTAGTCATCCATCTTTTACATGTTATGACACGGCGTGAGAAAAAGTCAGAATTTCGACTTTAAAGTCAGAATGTTTTCAGTGACCCTAATTGCCTTCTGTACATGTAATAGTCATTTTTAAGAGGGAAATTCAAGCCAAATGCATTCAGACAGTGAATATTTCAATGTCCAACATTACAGAGACAAGTGATGAAGTTTCAGTCAGACGCAGATTTTATGAGACCCATCTGGCACAGTGTAGTGTTAAGGGGCCTTTGAGAAGGCAGCTGTTCAATGCTGTGTTGAATACTACACAGTAAAATGTGCGTTCACATTGAGGAAGCTGACAGTTTTGTCAAGCAGAGTTAGCATGTCCAGTTGGATAGTGATATTAAGCTACAAAGATAGAAGCAGGCAATAGTTTTGTTTTGTTTTTTCCAGTAATGTTACAAGAGATGGTTTGAAAGGCTGCAGTCTGTTTAAGCTGAATCACTGTAACTTGGAACAAGGGAGAGCACCACATGAATGGAGCTCTGGTCCCTCTTTGACCTCCAGGCTACCAGTGTGGATGCATGATAACAATCCTGCTACACCATCAGTAGGGCTTTTCTGGTTTTAGATGGTCTGGGTGTAGTGGACAGCAGAACAACTAGTCTCAGATTCACTGGGGAACCCTGAATTGTGAGAACCTTGTAGCTGTTGTCTTGATCTGTTGCCTGTAGGAACAAACTGTCCTAATATCTGGCTGCTCTCTATGGCTCGCCTTTTATAAATGTCTTTTGTAACATGGAGAGGAAGGAGTTTGTGTGGTTGGAAGTGGGTGGGGTGGGAGGGTTTTTTGCAGCACCATAGACAGTCAGAGTATTCACCATCTCCACAAACCTTTTGCTGTTGACTCACCAGTGGAAGGTGATCATGTGTCACTGAAACATTTGCTCGCCATCACATCTCAGATGTAAAGAATAACACCTCTTCATCTACAGCTCAGACATGACCTCACAGAACACATCCGGTACATGTTGTTTTGTTTCTTTCAGGATAGACACGTTGGTTCAGTGTTGAATACAGTTTGTTTCGGTCTCCATGTAGCTAACTGAGGCGTCTCAAAGTTCCACAAGAATAGAAACATCAGAACATTTGAGATGATTCATGTGTGTGAGAGCAAGAGGAGTGAATGTGAGGTAAACATGTTTGTACCATGGACATCCTGTTATTTTACCACCTTTAATGTATGCCACATCTGATCTGTACAGAAGACGATTAAGACGATTAAGGCTACTGTGAAAAAGAATCTGAATTTTTCTCACTAAAAAATAAGCTCAGAATACGGAGGGGAAAAAAGTCCAAATTCAAGGAAAGTCAGCACTGAAATAATTTTTTCACAGTGTCCCTAATCCTCGTCTGTAGAATTGTTACATTCCCGTCTGGACAAGTCACAACAGCAACACATCCATGTGTTTCAAACATGACGTCGCTCTTTTTAACTTGCGTTTCTGTTAGCGGGCAACACCATGCACCAAAGTGTGTGCAAAGACAGTAGGAGGCTTGTTTTCTTTTCTTTTCTTAAACCATGGCAGAAAATGTAAAGTTTGCATGTATAAAGCTCCTTATGGATGTAAGCAGTATGTAAAGAGGATGCAAGTTAAAGATCCAGTGTGTAGGATTTAGGAAGAGCTATTGGCAGAAATGGATTATAATATTCAGAATTATGGGTTCATTAGTGTATTATCACCTGATCACCCAAGAATTGTTATGTCTTCTTTAGAGAAGAGTGAGCCATTTATATCTACAGAGAAAGCAGGTCCTCCACACAGTCTGCCATGTTGCATCAACATGTTTCTACAGCAGCCTGGAAAAGACAAATCAAACGGCGGCTCTAGAGAGGGACGTTCATGTTGTAGAGCGGACACTGTAGGGCAGGGTGAGACAGAGTGTTCAGTTGATTGCAATCTGCAAACCTCACCGCTACATGCTACTAAATCCAACACACTGGTTCTTAAAGGTTGTCAGATGCGGTCTGTAGGTACTGCCACAGCTGCTGCTACTGACCACTAATCATAAGTGGGTGTCTGAAATGACATCCCACATGAGAGATGAAGAATCCATCAGTAAACCTTTAGGCCTCATGGTGACACCCAGGCCTGGTTTTCACTGCTTTTACAAAAATCAGATATTTTTAGGTCAGGAGCAGAATCTATTCTATGAAAAGCTGGAAACATTTTCCTGTCTTGCTTTTCACAGGTCACATATTTAACAGTGCAGTTTTAAAGTAACTCAGTTATTCGATCCAACACCTGCAGGATGTGAGGAGCAGTGTCAGCTGATGGTTACAGCAGGAAAAAGAAGGATTTCACTCCCACAATATTCAGTCAGCTGACCTGACAATCAGAGCACATTCCTGGATGAACATTTTACTACAGTAAACAAAAAGAATGTAGCTGTTTTGTGATTTCATCGGACTCAATTCAGGACACAAGCCTGTGTTTGTGAGAATGTTCCTAAACGTGCACTGCTCCTTATGGTCCAAATGATTACTGATACTTTCACAAAATCCTCTATTAGCAGATGAAGTTTGGTCAGTTGTCTCTAGTAAAATAGATAATTGGATCTTCAGTTAGGATTGTTTTTGTCAAACCGCAATTTGAGAATGAACTGTCACATTTGAATACAGTTCTGGTTCTACTTGCTAATGTGCCAAGTCAATTAACCCTGTGAGAGGCTTAACTGAGAAAGTTTGACAAACTAAACTGCCCTGATAGGAGCGTGTCAGAGGTCAGCTGCTCGAGCCACAACTCTGTGAAGTTTCTCCCTGTCTCATTTGGTGTCTGATTAGCTGTCTGTTTGTGTGGACTGTATATTGCATCTTTCTGTTTGGACAATAAACCTGAATCTGTGTGTTCAACATGGAGCACAGTGCCGTCTCTTCTATTGTCTGCTCTCTAAATCACAAACTATGGACTTGACACTTACTTTTAATCACCTTTAAGTATAAAGTCATTTCAGTCTTTCTTTCCATATTAAACTGAATGTGTATTATGTGAAAGATACAGTTGGATTCAGAACCAAAAAGAGCCGTTTTCAGCAGGAGATTAAAGGAACAATTTGTAAGATATCTTTAAAACATCTGAAAAAATGACCTGACAGTATGAACAGAATGTGAAGACCAACAGTGTTGAAGAGGTGGTAGTCCAGTAGTGTTGCCCTGCATGGATTAAGCTGGAGATAACATTGTATGCCAGCACTGTGTTTGCTACGTGTCCCCCTCCACATCTCTGTCTGCAAACTGTCTTCTATCAGTCAGGTAGCAGTTCTGCTGCCCCCTGTAGTTTTGGAGCTACTTTTGAATTCTGGCCATTTCTTACAAATTACGCCTTTAAACAATTAATTATTTAAAAAGTTGTTCTTTGGTTGATTGACAGATCAATTAATTGACTTATTGGTGATCTATACCAAGCAGAAGTATACAGTATATAACATCCTGAAAACGTCTGAGGTCATATTCATGAAAAATATCAGACTATGAAGTGCTTGTTTTTGTCACTGTTGATATAGATGCTGGTTTACAGAATGATACATCTCAACTAACTCAGCCTCCAAACAGAATCTAGACTGACTTCACCTTTCACTGAACTTATTTCCACAAATGTGTCTAGTTGCCAGTGTGGGCATTATATTTCCTTATAGTCTTTGATAAATTCTAGACATACTATAGGCTTAAACTGAATGTGGAAATCAGAATTTATTTATTGCCCCAATTACACAGAAAAAGCTAATTAGAACCCTGACTTTTTAAAGCAACAAGGAATAACCAGTGGATAATCAGGTTTCACAATTTATTTTTGTTGTTCATTTCAGATATAAAAAAACAACATGACTAGTACAACCCCAATGCCTTGCTACACACAACAATGTGGTCTAAGTAGAAAAAAATAGAAAAACAATTGATGTTCAGTTAGAATCATATGGGAAAAAAGAACTCCAATCCCAGCATGCACTAGGTAAAGGCAGGGAGACACCCTGGACAGGTCATCAGTCTATGACAGCTCTTCCAAAACAATCTTTTCCATTCCCTCAACCTGGATGACTCAGAGGAAGAGGAGGAGGAGGAGGAGGAGGAGAGAAGCGTAGTGGAGAGGCAGAGGTGTTACAGGGAGCCAGCAGAGGCATCAGAGCAGCTGTGAAGCAGTTTGCTTTCAAGACAATGTGTCTGAAATGTGTCTCTTCTGTCTACATGGCAGCCAAACAGACAGTTTAAGGTGCCAGCACCTCTCTGCCTGACTGCAAGCACTTCGAAATCCCAGAGGTGTGACTTAAAATAGTGAATGCAGAAAAAAAGAGGAAAGAAGTGCATCAGGAAGACGCTGGGCTTCAGTCAAAAAATAAACAGGAATCATATCCAGAAAAAGAGGAGGCTTGTCCTGCACTCAGCTCCAGTGATCTTGTGTTTGCCAGATCATTGACTAACGTCTGGACTCGGTGGGTTCTGGGACCATCAGACAGTTTTCCTGGCAGTCAGGACTCTAACTATAGAGCCCACTCCTCCCACTGCTAGAGCCTGTGGACACGCACACACGCACACACACACACACACACACACACACACACACACACACACACACACACACACACACACACACACACACACAATATATAGATATTAAATTGTTATTGTGATATGAGACACTATGTTGTCCTAGATTTTGGACAACATTATGTGATATGTCATCAGTGTTGTATTTTCCTGGTTTTAAAGGCTCATTACAGTAAAGTGTTGCCATTCTCTGAACTCACCAGACTGTTCTCCTTGTTCTCACACGTCTTTACTCGGTCATTATATCCACGTTACTGATGATTATTGATCAAACATGTTAATGTTTGGATATTTAGTGAAAGTGTCAACAGTCATCACTATAATTGTGTCACAATATCGATATCGAGGTATTTGGTCAAAATTATTGTGATATTTGATTTTGTCGTCCAGCGCTTACAAAGTTTGCTTTGGAGGAGATTCAAAAGTATCCAGATATATTTTGTGTATCACGATATAGCCAAAAACTATTGCAATATTCAAGTTAAATTCATATTACCCAAACCTAGTTTGTAACTGTTGATTCATCCTTTTGCTTTGTAGAACTGAGCATAATCTTCCTGCCTCTACTCCAACAATGGGCTAATTTGTTCATCTAAAAAATTATTTAATCGATAATAAATCAATGAAATCAATAATTGTAATTGTCTTATTTTCTTTTTACTTACTAATTACTAATCTTTTTACCCTACTTATTATTAACTACATACCTTTTCGTGCCACTGCAGCAGCACAGCGCTGCTGTTGTCAGACGGTTTCTCAAAGCCTCTGTAGATGTATTTCATCAGCAGGTCCACTCCAGCTCTGTCCAGTGAGCCCACGGCCTTCTCTATGTCACTGCTCTTAAAATTGCTCAGCACCTTGACCACCAGCAGCTCTGCTCGCTCCTACACACACACACACACACACACACACACACACACACACACACACACACACACACACACACACACACACACACACACACACACACACACACACAACTGCTGCAGCAGATTACTCTGACACTGCAGGATAATCTGAGAGACCTTAGTGTATTTTTACATAGCCTAGTTGTGTCATTCATGTCAGCATATGATCTATACATCCAATCTTAAGGGTAAACAGGAAAGTATGGTCTGAATAAGGACTGAAATTACAGACATACTGTGTGTAAATGTACAGGCACTAACACCAGAAATGTTAGTGAAAGTAGTAAAGAGCTGTTGAGGAATCAGAGTTTTTAAACTTTACAACAGCAAGAATCGAACAAAGACGATGTACCACTTTAGTTTGAGTGTAAACATGTGAAAAGGAAAAAAGTAATACAAATAATACACACATGGTGTACACACATGGTGTGTATTACTGTGCTCCATTACCTGTTAAAGGTGGTGGAAAGTGAGATTTCCTGTCTTTGTTGTGACGTCTAGGTGCAATAAAACTACTGTGAAAGTATCAAAACGGTAAAAAATGAAAAGAAATGCACACAAACCATATTCAGAAACTGCCTTTAAACAAGCTATCAGGACTTCTGTAACGTTGTGATGTCACAACTATATGGTCACTGCCCTCAGCCACAACCCCAGCACGACCTCACTTCCTAAAACAGCCTGAGCTAATGTGATAACACAGCGGGCGGTGTCTGCTCAGGCCTGTGAGGGCTGACCAATCAGAGCAGACTGGACATTTAGGGAAAGGGTTATAAAGAGACAGACACCCTCAGACACAGGGTGAACAGAGGTGCTGCATCAATGTACAGCATGAAAATAAAAATAATGTGTTTTAAATTTTAACACATGCATTTTCAACATTTCGAGTAGACACCCAAAATAAAGGTATGAACCTGATGATGAGCATGATGTGGAACCTTAAGATGCTCAGGTTCATCCATCTGACACCAACGTATGCTTCAGCCACTGTTCATATAGTAGCAATGATGGCAGAACAGCATTTATGAAGTGCTTTCGAGTTGATTTCAGAAAATACACAGCATATTAGCCTAAAAACATCACAATAGTATTTAAAGGCTGTATCACCCAGCCTGTAAATGAAAGTACAACTTGTTGATAATACCTTTGCGTTTTGGTTCTTGGTGTTGAGTGGAGGATTCTTTAGCACAGCTTGGAGAGCTGCATTCATGTTCCCCTTGAAAACAGCAGTCAAGGACGATACAATTTCAAAAGACACACATTCCTGTGCATTCATAACTACACAAAGAAATGAGAGGAACTGTTTTCTACACTGCTACTGATGAATGAGGGAACGTTCCTTTATAGTCTCCTCCTGAGAGGCAGCGCCAGTTCATGCCCTTAAAGTGACTACGAGGAACATTTCAGTGTTTATGAAAGTCTCGTGATTCCTCTGATGATTGTAAATGACCTGTAACAGCAAACAAGACCATCAGCGAAAAGACTGCTATTTTTATATAGTTATTATTAATGCCTGTGCTCAGGTCCGATAACATATATCACATATAAAATCACATATAAATATATTACCTCATCGCAATCCATCCTGCAGTCTCTCTGTCACGCACTGCCGGCAGGCACAAGCAAAGATCTTTACATCAGCAGACACTGGTGTCGTGCTGCTTTTGTCAAAAGGAGCTGCTAGAATCAACAAAAACTTTTTTTTTTTTTTTTTTAAAGTTCCTCGTAGTCACTTTAAAGGAAAAGTTCCCCCATGAATGAAAATTCCTTATCTGCTCACAGTGTATCCGACTGTAACATGTCAGTGTTGTTCCTCGATCATCATAATAAATATTGCACCAGGACCATTTTTTCAACAAAGTCCACCTCTAAAACAAACTGCAGGACTCTCAGTCAGGAGACTGGAGCTCATATCCTATTTGAAACATAATGTTTTAAAGTAAAGCTTGTGTATGGGAAACACTGCAGGCACCTGCACAATAGGTTACACATTAGACAGGATTTTTGTCTTCAGGAATCCCTTTTGAGTATTAATTTTTAATTTTAGGTTTGAAGATAAAATAGTCAACCAATGATCAAAATAATCACTAAATAACAAGAACAGTTAACTTGACTTATTTCCTTGCGATACAGTTACACTCACTTCTGTTTGGATCCAGCACACACTGCTAACACACAATATGACGAGTATGACTAATTAAATTAAAGTAGTGTTTTTAACACGCAACGTTACTTCAGTGATGAGAGACCACACCCTCCTCTCAACTGACACCCGGAAACGCTCCTGACAGCTACTCACCGGAAATGTTCTGCCGACTGCACATGATCCAAATCAATGTTTCTCAAATAACATGATCGAGCTATTTAAATATATTCTAATTATGTCAAAATACATTGCAAAGTTATAACTTGTATCCACAGTTGGTACTTCCTCCAGCCCTCAGCTACACAATAAATATGTGACGTAAGTGGTGCTGGTTCTGGTTCGGGCACCTGCTCGTGTCCCTGTTTGAGAACGTGTGTTCGTGTAGAAATAGTTGATTAAATCCATGTTAAAGGATATTGTCTGAGCAAAGCGTCCACTTCAGCTTCGTCCGGACCGCCCTGGTTCTCCCCTCCGTCGTCCTCGTCCACAAACTTGTTCTCGTCGTACTCATCAACGTCCACTTTTCTGAACCGAGCGGAATCTGTGTTTCTGGACATTTTGGAAACGACAGTAAAGATTTGTTAACACAAGTTCGAGCGTTATGGCAAACCAACACTATCGGCTGTACAGTCCAGTTTCCAACGCTTCCACTTCCTCCTCCTCCTCCTCCTCCTCCTCCTTCTTCTTCTTCTTCTGTTGGGTTTGATTGGCGGCTGGCATCCAGCTTAATGGTGCATTGCCGCCACCTACCGGACTGGAGTGTGGTACATTCAATTAGCAGGAAAAGAAAGAAAAAAAATAAATTAAAAAATAAATAAATAAATAAATAAATAAATTAAAAAATAAAATAATAATAATAATAATAATAACAGCACTAATATCAGTAATAATAACCTGTCAATTAGCCCTGTTTCCCTCAAGTATTTTCTTACATATTTACTAACATTTTCTGACCGTTGCAGCAGGTTTCCTATTGTGAACCTTACTTTTTCCCTCTGCAGGGCTGTTTCCAGTTCTCTCCTCTCTCTCTCATATGCCTTACACTCCATCAGAACATGCTGTACTGATTCATGCTGGTCACAGGTTCTACATTTGCCAGTAGGATGTTTCCCAATTATGTGTAATGTACTGTTGAGCCCTGTGTGCCCTAGCCTGAGGCGGGTGATGACCACCTCCTCCTTCCTGCTCATGTCCAGCACCCGTCCTCCCCCCACTTGCTTTTGTATGCTATAAAAGTGCCTTCCTGTCTCGTTTATGTCCCAGTACTCTTGCCATATCTTTTGCATTTGTGTTTTTATGATTGACTTTCCTTCCGCTCTCCCTAGTGGGATATTGTTGTTTATTGTTTGTGACCTGACTGCCTGCTTTGCAAGAATGTCCACATCCTCATTGCCCTCAACCCCTGCATGAGACGGAACCCACAGAAAGCAGACTGTCCCCCCCACCCCCACCCCGCTTTGAAGTTCATACAACAGCTGATGTATCTCCATAGTTAGGTCCTGTCTGCATGAATTCATTGTTTTGATACTATTTAGGGCTGCCCAACTATCTGATGCAATTAGTGCATTAACACTACTGTCTCTCTTTAACCACCTTAGAGCAAGTTTAATAGCTAAGAGTTCTGTTGCTCTCTCCTTCACTGCCAGTTTACACTCTGGGATGTAAACGGCTGTCCCCGTACGCCCAGTTTCTGGATCTTTTGATCCATCTGTAAATATTAACAGCTTATTTGCATAGTTCTTTCCAATATAGTTTTGCACTATTACGCCAGTACCACTCTGTCCTGACTTCTTCTAGAGTCTGTGCTGAATATTAAAATCCACCGACGGCTCTTGAAACACCCAAGGAGGAATTTCTGGTAGAGGAACACTCAACATATGCTGCACATCACATAAACCAATACTTTCAGCCTTTACATTTCCAACCCAGCCCAGACTCCAGAAGTTTGTCTTGCTATGCTCTGAGCACTCCTCTAGTATGGCCTTTGCTGGGTGAGACCTTCTGTGGCCCTGCAAATACACCCAGTATGTCAACATGAGCTTCACCCTCCTTATTCTCAGAGGTTCTTCCCCCATCTCAACTTGCAGAGCTGCTACTGGAGAGGTCTTAAAAGCCCCACTACATATCCTCAGTCCCTTATCCTGCTCCAAATCCAACTTCTTAAGGTGACTCTCTGCTGCTGACATATAAGCAACACTACACACACATAGTCTAACCTGGCCCTCATCATGGCTTGGTATATGTTTAGCAGAGACTTCCTGGTTGCACCCCAATCCCGACCTGCCAGACACCTCGAGGTTATTAACATTTTTACATTTATCTCTTACCTTCTCAATATGTTGCCTCCAAGTAAGCTTTTCATCAAACAGCACTCCTAAAAACCGAATAACTTTAACTTGCTCCAGTGCTTGACCATATAACTTTATTGACACCTCTTTATGCCATTTTGCAAAACATATCACCTGGGTTTTTGCAACAGATAATTTAAACCCCCACCTATTTGCCCACTGCTTCACTTTATCAACTGCTACCTGCAGTTTCTTTTGCAGATATTCTTGATTTCTCCCCCTTACCCATAAAGCCCAATCATCAGCAAATAATGATTTACTTATTCCTCCACCCACCTCCTCAAATACATCATTAATCATACAGTTAAAGAATATTGGACTACATACACTCCCTTGTGGCGTTCCATTTTCAACCTTATACACTGGTGAATATTCTGTCCCTACTCTTACCTCTATAGTTCTTCCAAACAGGAAGCCCAAAACCCAGTTGTATAACTTCCCTCCCACTCCCATCTTATCCAGTTTGATTAGCAGGCCTTCTTTCCACAACATGTCATATGCTTTTTCTATATCAAAGAACACCGCCACCACTATCTCTTTATTTGTCTGTGCTTTCCTAATATCTGACTCTAAACTCAGTACTGAGTCCATTGTATTTCTTCCTTTACGAAACCCACTCTGATACGAAGAAAAAAGGTCTCTACTCTCTAGGACATACATCAACCTCTCTGTTACCATCTTCTCCATAGTTTTCCCTAATTGGGATGTAAGAGCAATTGGTCTATAATTTGATGGATCTGACGTACCTCTACCTGGTTTTAAAATTGGCATTATAACCGAGTGTTTCCACGCACCTGGAACCTCCCCTGAGTCCCATACTTTGTTAAATAACCTGACCTATCATCCATGTGATCTAACATACAATAACATATATCATCTTTCCCTGGCGCTGACTGCCGGGTGCTGGAGATGGCCCTCCTTAACTCATACATATTAAAGGGTAGATCTATATTATCTCCTGTTGCAAGTTTTTTCTTGTTTATTCAGGTATTTTGCGCCAGCATAGTAGTCCTTTGCTGCTTTGCTTCTGCCGAGATATTATCTGAACTATGAACTTTAATCAGTGTTTCAGCCAATAGCGTCGCCTTTTCTAAACCACTAACCGCTGTTCTGTTGTTATTTGTCAGCATCAGGATTGTTATGCTCCTTCTTATTCCACTCATTTTCCTGATCATTCCCCAAACATCTGACAACTGTACCTCCCGACCTATCCCACTGCAATATTGTCTCCAGCATGCACGCTTAGCTGCTCTAATCGTCCTTCTAACCACTGCTTGCGATTTTTTATACTGAATTAACGACTCCATTGTATGATGTTTCTTTAACAGCCTGAATGCCCTATTCCGTGCTCTTATTGCTAGTCTACAACTATCATTCCACCATGGCACACTTTTTATGTTTCTGGACCCTGATACTTTTGGTATTGACTTATTAGCCGACTGTATTACAGCTGTGACTACTCTCTTGTTCCACTCATCCACACCTGCCCCGTCCTCTTCATGCAATTGCTCAAAACTGTTTCTACTCAGTGCCTGAAACATGTCCCACTTGGCTTTATCAATTTTCCATCTTGGCAACCTCCTTTCCTCCTCTCGCTGCAACTCTACTCCAACCTTAATACTGATTGGATAGTAATCACTACCCATCAACGTTTCACCCAGCACTTCCCAGTCAGTGACGCCAGCTATTTCATTTGACATCAAGGTTAAATCAATCACACTCTCCTTGTTTCGTACACAGTCATACCTCGCGCCCCTCCCATCATTCATACATACTAACCCTTTATCCTCTATAAATTCTTCCACTATTGAGCCATTTGCATCCGTTCTCTCACTCCCCCAAAGAGTACTATGTGCATTAAAATCCCCACACCACACTACTTTGCCCTGCACTTCCCCCAATACCATATTCAATATATCTACACTTAATTTGTTACATGGGTTATAGTAATTAATTACTGCTATCTCATATCTACCTGTCCAGATCTTTACTGTTATGTTCTCTCCCTAATTGAACAGTATTGAACCTTATCCCATCTTTAACAAAAGTGGCTACCCCACCACCTTTCCCAGTCTTCCTGTCATTCCTTATTGCCGTGTACCCATGCACTATGAAATCCCAATGCGCTCTCATCCATGTTTCTTGAACACAAATTATACTGGGCTTATCCTGCAAATCTGAAATATACTTCTTAAACTCCTGCCCATTAGTTACAAGAATTCTTGCATTCCACTGCAATATACTTAGGACCATGAAGATCCCCCACCCCATAATGATGATTGTGATGGTGTCTGTGAACTGGGTGACCCTCCTTTCAAAATGTCCTCCACTTCCTCCCACCCGATGGTCTCGACTCCTAGATATTTCTCTGCCGCTCTCACTATTATTTTGATTTTTTCCGTTTTCTTGTCAGTTTGCGCAGTACAGTTAACTACATCAACCATGAACAGTATAAACTGTCTCTTCCCCACAATCAGTGTATCTTCCTTAACTCTTCTACACCCCTCACATGTTCTCGCTTCATGTCCGTCCGTCACCCTGACATTACTATCTTTTGGCTGCATCCCCACCCTTCTGGCCGCTTCTGCGTATGTGATGCTGCTGGATGTTTTCACTCGCTGCACCTCTGCTGCTTTCTTACTGACTTCGCATCCCCCATACGCAGAAGTATGCTCCCCTCCGCAATTACAACTCTTGATTTTAGCTCCTCTTTCACACTTCCCATATTCATGCTCCCCAGCACATCTCCCGCACCTTTGTTTACCCTTGCATAATGCTGCAACATGCCCGAATTTCTGGCATTTAAAGCACCTCAACGGCGGAGGCACGTAGAGTCTAACATCGTAGCTCATATATCCGATAAACACTTTATCAGGGAGTCGATCCTCATCAAATGTGAGCACTACCGATAGACTATCACATTTTTGACCCTCACGAATAGTTTTCAGGCGTCTGACTTCCCTCACTTTTGCACCCTCCACATTCTCTTTTATCTGCTCAGTAGACATATTCAGGGGAATACCGAAGATCACTCCTCGAGTGAGACCCCCACTCTTAGCTAGCGTTGCTTGAACTTTTTTCCCTTCGATTTTATTCAGCCTAATTGCTTTCCCTAGCTGTGCACTGTCTCTACAAAAAATCAATAATGCTCCACTGCGCAAAGCTCTCGCACTCTTCACCTCTCCCACTAGCCTGTTTATCCCTTTGGTAAGGAGAACCGGGTTCCACTCACCAAACGAAGCACCTTCTTGTTCCAGTCTGATGATTACTTTATGCTCTTCCTCACTCCCTCTCACTTGCTCATTATCTGTTTCTTCTGACATTGAGCTTCTACCTTTCTGTCCCATTTTCTTACGTTTTCGCTTGGTTTTCCCCGCTTTCACCTCATTCCAACTTTCATTTCTCCGGCCACCTAGCTCCATCCCTAACTCACTTCCTGATCCGTCACTTCCTTCTGCCATCTCCTGTCCATTCACAGTCCGGTTCTGCCAGCCGCCTGCTTCCACCAGCCACTGGTCCCTTCTTCTTCTTCTTCTTCCTCATTGGAATGACTGGTGGGTGGTGAACCAGCGTACAGCGCCATTAGCACCACCTAACGGACTGGAAAATGACAGAGTAGACTGGCCAGACAAACAACTCCGATTTCCAACATGTTTCTATAATTAGGGCCCGAGAAGGAAACCTGCTTCTGTAGTGATTATTTATTTTTAGGGCCCAAGCAGGAAACCTGCGAGGTCCCTATTGTTTTTGTAGTGATTATTTCTTCTTATTTGTTTTTTTTCTTCCCCCAAATGATCGCATTTTTCACTGCCTGAACATGGATGAAAACGCGATTTTATTTGACAAACACATTAGGCTTGGCGAAAAATTTTATAATCTATGGTTGTCGTGAACGTCCACCACTAGGTGGCGCTATAATTAAGGAAAGTGCGTTTTGGCTTATAACGCCCATATACTTTGTCGCACATTCAAAAACCTTATATCCACGCGTTCCCTGAATTGTCATGAATCTCCTGATATAGGCCACGCCCATTTCCGCCTACCGTTTTTTTTCCGCAAATTCGCAAATTTTTCGAACTCCTCCCAACCAATTTCACCAATTTAACTGAAACTTTGCACACAGCATCTGTGGACACTTCTGACAAAAACTTATTAAAAGAATTTTGATATTCCAAAGAATACTCAAGTTATTAAATAACTTCCTGCACATTTCATTCCAAACAGGAAGTGTTGCATATCTCCACATTGGTTTGGCTGAATGACATGAAACTCAGGTTACTACTTCCCCATGAAACCTGAGGCTCTGTGCAAAATTTTTGGCGATGACCACTAGGTGGCGCTCTTTAAATTGAAGTATTTTATATCTCAACATCGGTTGCTCGGATTAACACGAAACTTAGTAGAATTATTGTCAATGCCCTCCTGAGCATATCCGTTGAAGGTTTTACCGATCCGCCACTAGGTGGCGGTCTGGTGGCAGTCTAATTTAATATTTGGCACTGTGCCCACACCATAACACTTATGGATATGAAATTGATAGGGGTGGTATAGACTGGCCCCTGTAACTCACACACCAAAAATGACCAGTAGGTGGCGCTATTATCAACACAAAACAGTTTTTGGTTAATAACTCCCACATAATATGGCGCATGTTGTTAAACCTTATATCTATGTGTTCCCTGAATACAGCTGAATTATGTGATGTAGGCCACGCCCACTTTCGCGCTAAATTTCCATTTGCAAATTCGCCAAATGTCGCAAACCTACTTTTTCAAACTTCTCCCAGGCAATTTCTCTGATTTGCACCAAACTTTGCACACAGCATCTGTGGACCCTCCTGACAAAAAGTTATTAATTAAAAGAATTGTGATAGTCTAAAGAACGCCCAAAATATAAAACAACAATTTCCTGCACATTGTGGTCAAACAGACAGTCTTGCATATCTTGAGCAAATACAGCCCGGTAAACACACGGACAGTTAAGACACGCATACACAATAATTAGCCAATGGGGCCGGATAAGCACAACGCCCCGACAGCAGCACGCCCCGAAGTGCGTGGACTGCGAGGGCCCGTTCATCATGGCTTGCAGTTTTAATTCTGTATATATAATGGAGTTTTTTTAAATCAATCTTTTAATATTTAACTTTTCTTATTTTATCATGTCCTGTTGAACGACGCATTTATGTATATATTCAGTCATTTTATTAATCTGTTTTTATAAGCACCTACCTTTTTAGCACTTATATTTATATTTTACATTTCCTATGTTGCATGTTTTTAACTTATTATTAACCTTGTTTTATTCTATTTAAAATGTGTGTGTGGGCGGGTATGTGTCTGGGTATGTGTATGTATGTGCATACAGGCGTCTGTCATGTTATTTATAGATTATGACTTTTTACATTCTTATCAATTTAAATTTAATAATATTGTTAAATTACTTTATCATCTCTCTCTCTCTCCATATATATGTGTGTATATATATGTGTATATATATATATACATATATATATATATATATATACATACATATATATATATACACACACACACACACACACACACAAACTAATTCCTTTTTTAAAGTAAAATAAAGTATTAGATTTTTATGTTTTGGAAGACATTGTCGTGTTAGCATGCCTTACCCTCTTAAACAGTTGGGGGAGAGGCCGTGTCAGTAGTGAGACTTTTAAAACAAATTGGAACTCCCGCTGCCTTCCTGGGTCCTGAAACCTCTCTTGTCCTTTTACTCTTTTCAGGGCTTCAATTTTTATCCATTCTTTTATTATTAAACTTTTTTACTACTATTTTAAAGGGGCACATTTTTAACCAGTTATGGTTTTTATAAAGAGATTTACCAAGTGTTTTTAACATCTATGGTTACCCTGAGCCAGAGCCCCTCGTAGCACTCTTAAGAGTGCTGCATTTTAACCCAAACCTAACCCTAACCCTATGCTGAAACATGGATTAATGCAGAAAAAGGGGTGGACTTTGAACTAGAGGGTTTTGAGTTTGTGCATATGGATCGACAAAATAAAGGTGGAGGAGGAGTCGCAATATATGTGGACAGAAACATTAACTTCAAGGTGTTGGAAAGTATGTTGTGGACAACATGCTTGAATGCATATCAATTGAACTGTACAAAGAAAAAAGTAGACCAGCAATCATTAGTTGTATAGGACACCAGGCTCATATATTGAGCTGTTCAAGGAATGGATGGAGGAAATGTTCACAAATAAGAGTCATAAAACAATTTTCATCTGTGGAGACTTCAATATTGATCTCCTTAATCCAAATAAACACAAAATGACTGATGATTTTATTAACACAATATATAGTATGAGCCTATACCCAAAAATCACCAGACCCAGCAGGATAACTTCCCACTGTGCAACTCTGATAGATAATATATTCACAAATGACATTGTTCACAATACAATAAGCGGGCTACTCATCAGTGACATCAGTGACCATCTGCCAGTTTTTACAGTGTATGACAATGACTACAAGACTAATCTACCTGACAATAAAACTGTATACAGGAGAGTGAGAACAGAAGTATCAATAACAGCATTCAAAAATGACCTAATGGCGCAAAACTGGGATATTGTATACAATAGCAATAATATAAATAGTGCATATGATGAATTCTTAAAAATATTTAAAATACTATATGATAAAAACTGTCCTGTAGAAAAAATTAATAGGAAACTAAAATATGCTGATCATCCTTGGATCACAAAGGGTTTGCAGAATGCCTGCAAAAAGAAAAATACACTGTACAGAGAATATATGAGACAGAGAACCAAGGAGGCAGAAAAAAAATATAAAAAATATAAAAATAAGTAAACTAATATTATAAGAATAGCTAGGAAAGAATACTATAACAAACTATTAGATGATAACAAGAATAACATTAAAGGTATATGGAACATACTGAACACTGTAATAAAAAATAGCCCTAAACAATTAAGTTATCCTAAGTATTTTATTATCAATAACACTGAAAAATACGATATGAATGAAGTAGTTAACAGCTTTAAGAAATTCTTTGTAAGTGTTGGACCTGACCTAGCAGAACAAATCCCAGATCCAGTAACATCTGAGGAGCAGAGTGACAGTTGAATAGACCGCAATCTGAGTTCAATGTTCCTCACAGCAGTGGATGAAAAAGAAATTATAAATACTCTTACCAAATGTGCAAATAAGACATCGGACTGTGATGATATTGATATGACTGTTGTGAAAAGAGTGACTGAGGGGATTTCAAAACCATTAACATACATCTGTAACCTATCATTTCAAACGGGTACATTTCCAGACAAAATGAAAATAGCAAAGGTCATACCTCTGTACAAAACTGGGAACAAACACCAATTCACAAACTACAGACCTGTGTCATTATTATCTCAATTCTCTAAAATTCTAGAAAAACTTTTCAATAACCGACTGGACAGTTTCATAAATAAACACAAATTACTCACTGAAAGTCAATATGGATTTAGATCCAACAGAGCAACATCACTGGCATTAATTGATTCAGTTGAGGAAATTACAAATTCAATAGACCAAAAAGAGTATACAGTTGGGATAGTCATAGACCTAAAAAAAGCTTTTGACACAATAAACCATGATATATTATTCAAGAAACTAGACCGGTATGGCATCAGGGGAAAAGCATTAGAGTGGATCAAGAGCTACTTGACTAAAAGGAAGCAGTTTGTGAAATTGGGTGATGCTTGTTCAAAGTGTTTGGACATTACCTGTGGCGTCCCTCAGGGGTCAGTGTTGGGCCCCAAACTCTTCATACTTTATATCAACGATATATGCAAGGTATCAAAAGTTTTGAAGTTGGTTTTGTTTGCGGATGACACAAATATTTTTTGTTCTGGCAGTGATCTACAAATTGTAACACAAGTGATTAATAGTGAATTGAATAAATTAAAAGCATGGTTGGACAAAAATAAACTATCATTAAACCTGAGCAAAACAAGAATAATACTTTTTGGCAATCACAGAACTAATGTACAACTAGAGATACAATTAGATGGGGTTAGTATTGAAAGAGTAAATGAAATCAAATTTTTAGGGGTGATCACAGATGACAAGATTAGTTGGAAATCACAAATTAAACATGTACAAACCAAAGTGTCAAGATGCATCGCAGTATTAAATAAAGCAAAACAGGCACTGGATCATAAATCACTCCATATTCTATATTGTACATTAGTTCTTCCATACCTCATTTACTGTGTAGAAGTCTGGGGCAACAACTACATGACTACAATACATCCACTTCTAATTTTACAAAAGAAAGTAATACGGATCATTCATGGGGCAGGATACAGGGATCACACAAACTTACTATTCTTACAGTCAAAACTCATAAAATTCAAAGATATTGTGGATTTTCATACAGCACAAATATTATTCAAAGCAAAAAATAATCTGCTACCAGAAAATATTCAGAAACTATTCACTGGAAGGGAAGGGGGTTATAATTTAAGGGGAAAATTTAAATTCAAAATACTGAAGGCACGCACAACAGGAAAAACTTTTTGTATTTCAATTTGTGGGGTTAAATTATGGAACAGACTGGAGGGGACGCTCAGGGAATGTCCAAACATAAACCAGTTTAAAAAAATATATAAGGAGATGATTTTTACAAGGTACAGAAATGAGGAGGGTGTTTGATTATCACTGGGTGTATATTGTTTATTTATTTTGTTATTATGTATCTTTGTGTTATCTTCAGTATGTGTATGTCATATGTATGTGTAGGTATTTATGTATGTATATGTATATATGTGTGTGTGTAGGTCTGTGTGTATGTATGTATGTATGTGTATGTATGTTTATATATGTATATATTGTACTCTTTGTCATCTTCAGTATGTGTGTGTATGTTATATATTATAATAATATAAAGCATAATATATTATAATATTTTATATTTGATTAGGATAAATATTTTTGTAATAGATTTATGTTTTGTTAGAAATAGAACAAAGGAAATTGACAAATGACAAATGGAAGTTATTATTATTGTTATTATTATTATATGATAGAAGTTCAGTGTTCAGTTCAGTTTCAGTGGTATTATTATTTTTTAAAAGGGGGTGGAATAAAATAAGTTTATACTTCCTCCCACTCCTTTTCGGATATGTAAACAGAATTTATAGTTTTCAGTTTATGTTTACTTTGTAAATGATAATTTTGTTTTTTACATGTTCTAAATAATCTATCTATCTATCTATCTATCTATCTATCTATCTATCTATCTATGTCCCTCAACTTTAAATCCTTAATCGTAATCTTTAGGAATATTAGTACTAAATATTCACCTAACAATCTATCTATTTAAAACCAATATACTCACCTCCACTGATAAAAATGATTCTGTGGCCCGCTAAATATTACTTAATGTGTTTAAACTTGACAAGAAATTAACATTCCTCTGGTTTTACTTCAAGTGTCACCTTTTATTTAATGTGTTACTTAGTGTATGTAATTTTGTATCCTCATTTTGTTACATAAATTTGAACCATAGCACCAAGTAATATTCACTAAAGTAATGCATTAACTGTACAACCTGTTAAAAGCAAGTAACGTACTTGGGCAATGTTAGTTAAAACTATGGTCTATGATTTGAAAGATTGATCATTATTATTAACATTATTTAGGTGGTGGTTATGGCCCAATAGTACGACCTACACAATGTGAAGAGTAAAAGGAACCAAATAAATCCATTCTCTCTAGTGCCTGCAAAACTGAAAAGAAATTGACCAATAGGAGCCATGTGTCCCCGATGGCTCCTATTGGTCAATTTTCCCATCCATTCCCCTCGCTCACTCTCCTGCTCCTGGTCACGCCTCGTCCCGACCCACTTCCGCATTTGAAACTACAAGCGGACAAGAGGTTTGTTTTGCCCTGAGCAGTTCAGGTATTGAGGGAAAGCAGAGCAACAGCAAGCGGCCTCTGCTTGCCCCACTGGCAAAGGCTGAAAGAAAGCGAAAGTCTGTCACTGAAAAGGCAGACACAAAGCGGAGATGTGAAACAAAAAGGGCTCGAACCCGAGTAAACATCGGGTCATCATTTGAACGGTGGCGAAAGGTCCGTGAAGATATGGACCCGATGCTGATACAGCGGAGTTTCTGTTGAGCAGGTAATCTTTCGTCTTTATTGTGGATGTTGTGACACAGATAACTTTCATGCCGATGCTGGCTTATGACTGTGAAAGCTGCCGTTTTTGTCTGTGTTATCAGGCGGTGTCGAAACAATTTAGAGACGTTAGCCTCTATGTTAGCCTTGTAAGCTAACAACAAGCTAACATTGCTATCATGTTTACAACAAATCAGCCTATTTATTTGCTCGTGTCAGCTAAATGAAGCAGCAATGCAAGTAAGATGAATGAAACCCCCCGCTTCACGTTGGGGTTTCAATCATCCTGTCCAGATTTATTTCTCCATAACAACCTCTTGCCCGGTCACTACTCAACTGTTCTGCTAACCCTCCTCCCGGTCTTGTCCATTTGTTTTCAACGAAGCCTTTGCTAAATCAATATGATGGATTATCATATACGCGTTACGATGTGTGTATTTGTGTGAATTATCTGTCATAAACAAGAGATTACGGTTTACGAAGCATGTTTGTGTCGCGGTCTGGTGCTACTCAAACAACAGCTGGGACACAGCTGGTCCGAGGCTCATGTAGGTTTATTTTTCAGCCACAATGTGGAAGTGATTGTTGTGGTTAAAGCTGACGGCAGCATCTGTTAGTCTCTTGGCCCTCAATAACTTTTAGAAGTGGCTAACTTAGCTGTTGATAAATAGTAACTTTACCTAGCTGTAACGTAACGTAGCTGTAACATGCTAATGACGTTATGCTAGCTTGGCTGTGGAGCTTAGCTGTGGACATTGTAATGACTTACAAGATTTACGTTAGTTTCAACGTGCATTGTAGTAACTTTACCTGTGAATCCGACATTGTTACTAAAGCTGGCGCTGTATTTGGTTTCTGCCGGCCTGCTTGTTGCTCTTTTTGCGGGAGGGGGTGTGTCGCGGGAGACTCCGAGGGGAGAGCGATACGAGCTCGGAGGGGAGGGATTAAGGAGCACAGAGGGGAGGGGTGTGTCTGTGTGTGGGGGGGATGCTTTTTTCAAATCTTTCTCAGATCGTAGACCAGAGCTTTTTTTTTTTTCTCCAACTTTATTAAAAGTTGCAACAATAACAAACAAATCAGTCATTCCAGCTCACATTTCCGTACAATAGTAACAGTACAGTTATACATATATGGTAGCATAATAAGAGTTAAACAAAAGAGGGAAACAATCAAGTTAACAATAAAAAAAAAAAAAGAAGAAATTTCTTGGTGACAGACCTCGTAATCCCATGAGAATTGTAATTATAATTGTTGTGACAGAGTGTATATTCATTATTGATATACATTTCTTATTTGTAATTTACTTAAGAGACTTAAAATAATAATCAACTTCAATCAAAAACAATTTAAATTATGGTGAAGAATTTTGAAATTTAAATTTATGGATGTGAAATTTCCCTAATAAAGTATAAAGGTTGACTATAGTACATAGTTTCTTTTCTTTGAATTCAAAATAAGTAATAATGTTCTTCCTCTCAATGTTGATTTTATGTTTTGTTTTACATAATATATAGCTCTCAAGTTCTTTCCAAAATGTACTGCTATATGAACAGCCATAAAACAAATGAGTTACATTTTCAAGTTCAATTTTACAAAAGGTACATTTGTTATCGATGTCGAGGAATCTTGAAATATACATCTTAGATGGGTATATATTATGTAGTATTTTTAAATGTAATTCTCTGATTTTATTTGTGACACAGAATTTGAAAGGAACAAGCCATGCCTTGTGCCAATTAATATCCATAAAAATAGCATTCCAAAAGAATTTCCCTCTAGGTGTTATTTTCTTAACATTGTAGAAACATTCTCTGATATGTTTATTAGTACATTTTTTACTCAGGATGTCAATACCGTTTATATAAAGAATGTTAGAAGTTGTATGTTGCCCATTCTGTTCTTTATAGCTTTTCATTATTTCTAGCATTCTGCTGGGAATAGAGTTAATTACTGAGCTAAATTCTTTAAATTTTATAGGGAATGTTTTCTGTGTAAGAAAGTCTTCATAACTAAGTAGTTGGCCATTAGGGCTAAATAAGTCTTTTAAATAAATTATATTTTTATCTATCCAATTTTGTAAATACAGAGATTTGTTCCTTTTAATAATGCACTCGTTGTTCCAAATGATAGATTTATGTGGTGAAAAGTTATGTGAATAACATAGCTTCCAGGCTAACAAAGTTTATTGATGAAATTCCGACATCTTAACTGGTAATTTTGAGATACTATAATTACAAGACAATAAAAACTTGAGACCTCCAACATTCTTGAATATATTATGTGGAATAAAATTCCATAATGAATCTGGAGCTTTTAAGCATTCCTTTAGCCATTTAACTTTAAATGTATAATTTAAATCCATAAAGTCTAGTAGATCGAAACCACCTTTGGCTTTAGGACCAGAAAGCAAAGTTTTTTTCAAATGATGGTGCTTATTCTTCCATACAAATTTAACAAACATATCATTGATTTCTTTACATGTAGAATCACAGACATTAAGGGAGAGTGTTGGATACACAAATTTAGAAACACCTTCAGCTTTAGTCAAAAGGACCCTTCCTAAGATTGATAAATCTCTTTGAAGCCATAAGTTCAATATAGTTTTAGATTTTTTCATTTTGGGGGAGAAGTTAAGTTGTTGGCATTCTGTGACATTCTTACAAACAAAAACACCGAGATATCTAACACAATTTTTAACAGGTATATTATATATGGTTTTAACATTTGTTTCAAACAAACATAAAATTTCACATTTAGATTTATTTAGTTTTAGCCCAGAAGCATCTGAGAATTCATCTATTAATGCTACAGCATTTTCAATCTGGTGTTTGTCCTTTAAGAATAATGCTGTATCATCAGCTAGTTGGGTCAGTTTGATTTCCTTACCAAAAATAGACAAACCTTCAATTACTGGGTTATTTAAAATATGCAATGAGAGTAATTCGACAACAATCAAAAATAAAAGAGGCGATATCGGACAGCCTTGACAGACGGATCTCAGGACTGGAAATCTTTTGGTAGTGTTTGGATATAGTATGACACAACTGTTGATATTTCTATAAAACATTTCGATAGTTGATACAAAGTTTTGACCAAAACCAAACGTTTGGAGTGCTTTAAATAAAAAATGATGTTCCACCGTATCGAAGGCTTTATAAAAATCAAGAAAAACTATAAGGGAGTCATTATCAACAGTGTTGCCACAGTTACTTTGAAACAGTAATCCGACTACTGACTACTGACTACTTCTTTAAAAAGTAACTTATTTAAGTTACTGACTACTTGCTTTTAAAAGTAACTAAATTAGATTACTTTTAGTTACTTTCAGCAGATCCCCCGCCGACCCGGCCCGGCCCTATAACATGACAATGACTACCAGTTCTGCCAATACTCTCTTTATTGACACCAACATTTGCAAACATGTCCTTGAAATAGGCTTACTTGTTTTTTAAATGAAAAATAAATAAAAGACAGTCTTTCTTGACTTAACGTAAACATTTTTTTAAAAACTCTTACGTAATGTTACATTCTCTTCTACTAGTTTGTTAGTTTTATATTGTTCTTCCCTTTACTTTTACTGTACCATGGTCACACAAAACCAATATAACATGCAAAACCTGGTATGTCTAGTACACTTAATGTAATAACTTTCAATGTCAGAGGCCTTGGCCACCCAATTAAGCGGAAGAGAGTTCTTACATTCTTAAAAAAGGAAAAAGTAGACATAGCTTTCCTTCAGGAAACTCATCTGTCCAATGAGGAGCATAAAAAACTCAAGAGAGACTGGGTCGGGCAGGTTTATTTTTCTAGCTTTACCAGCAATAAAAGGGGAACAGCAGTACTCATTCATAAAAAAATACCTTTCATATTCAAGGAACAATATAGTGACAATGAGGGCAGACACATACTAATTCGGGGGATGCTATATGGACAAGAACTAACATTGCTGAATGTATACGCACCAAATGAGGACAACCCCAAATTCATGATGGATATGATCACCTTATTTAATCAATATAATACAGATTTAGGAATAGTTGCCGGAGATTTCAATTGTTGTATGGATAGTAATTTAGACAAATCCTCAACTATACTGTCTAATCCCAATGCTTCTAAAACTCTGAGGTTAGCCTCGGTTGATGTAGGCCTGGTCGATATCTGGAGAGAACTTAATCCTACAATAAAAGACTATACTTTCTACTCGGCTAGACACAAATCATACTCTCGAATAGATTTATTTTTTTTACCTCAGGATCATCTCTCATCTGTAGTTTCATGTGATATAGGCCCCATTCTTATATCGGATCACTCACCAGTTTATCTGCGGTTATCCCTTCCCCAGCAGACATATCAAGCTAAACAATGGAGGTTCAATGCCTCACTCCTTACAGATTTTGAAGCTTGTAATAATATTAGAAAATGGCTAGAACAGTACAGACAGGACAATGCGTCCTCCCCAGTTACCCCGGCAGTGATGTGGGATGCAGCTAAAGCAGTAATTAGGGGCCAGCTGATCTCTTACACATCTGCAAAGAAAAAATCCATCATTAAACAAACAGAACAACTTAAGAAAGAGTTAATAAATTTGGAACAATGCCATAAACAATCTCCTACAGAGGAAAACTTGAAAAAACTAAATGCAGTCAGAACTAGTCTCAATCTCATTCAAACAGAGCATATAAAAAAACTTCTGTTCTTTACTAGACAGCAATATCATGAATATGGTAATAAGCCAAGTAGACTTCTAGCCTATCAACTCAAAAAAGAACGTACAGAAAATACAATAAAGTGTACACGCAATGCAGCAGGCCAGTTGAAATATGATACACAATCAATTAAGTCCTCATTTCTTGATTTTTATACACAGCTCTATGCGTCAGAAAATCCCTCCGAAACGGATATTCAGAGATTTTTGGAAAGAGTATCCCTACCCTCTATTTCAGAGGACGAAAAGGAACAATTGAGTGCTCCATTCACCCCAGAAGAGGTACTACAAGCAATTAAGTCAATGCCCTCTGGAAAAACCCCAGGTTTAGATGGGTATTCTATAGAATTCTATAAGGCTTTTTGGCCACAAATCCAGCCACTTTTTATGCCCATGGTAACAGATTTTTTTGAAAATGGCGTTCTTCCTGACACTATGAAGACAGCAATAATATCATTAATACATAAGAAGGACAAAGATGCTGCTGAATGCGCATCATTTCGCCCAATTTCATTACTTTCAGTTGACTTTAAGATATTGTCAAAATTAATTGCACACAGGCTAGAAGACTTGTTGCCCCAGATTATTAACTCCGACCAGTCCGGCTTTGTGAAAGCACGCTATGCATCTGACAATATCCGGAGGCTATTAAACATAATTGACCACTCGACCCTACACAACACAACAGCCCTACTACTTTCGCTTGACGCAGAAAAAGCGTTTGATAGGGTCGAGTGGTCATATTTGTTTGCTGTTCTGGAGAAATTTAACCTTGGTGAAAAATGTTTTGGGTGGGTTAGAACTATGTATAGCGATCCGCAAGCCCAAATATGTATAAACGGTACCCTCACTGAAAAATTTAATCTGTTTAGAGGATGTCGCCAGGGATGCCCTTTATCTCCATTTTTATTTAATTTGGCAATTGAACCACTAGCGGAAGCTATACGGGCTGATGAAGAAATTGATGGTATCAATATTGGGAAAACAAAGAACAAAATTTCACTATATGCCGATGATATAATTCTTTACTTAACCAGTCCAGAACAATCAATCCCAGCGGTCCTAGACCTTATTACTGAATTTGGAACAATATCAGGCTATAAAGTCAATTTGACAAAATCCAATGCTTTATTAATTAATTCATCAGTTTCCAACAGACTCAAGGCCATCTCACCGTTCACCTGGGCTCAGAACAGTTTTAAATATCTTGGGGTGAATGTGGCTTTAAAACTTAAAAATCTTTACCTCATAAATTATGTTCCATTGCTTAAAAAGGTTAGGGAAGAATTAGAACATTGGAAAATGCTCCCTATCTCATTTCTCGGACGAATTAATGTAATTAAAATGAATGTCCTGCCCCGCTTTAGTTATTTATTTCAGTCACTGCCCTGTTACTTGGATAAAACATTCTTTAAATCTATAAACAAAATTTTGACCTCTTTTATCTGGAAAAATTCCTTGCCAAGAATAGCTTTTAAAACTTTAACAAAGTCCAGAGAGAAAGGGGGACTGGTATTACCAGACTTGCAGATGTACTATTGGGCCGCCCAGACAAAGGGCTTGATTAGCTGGGTGCAAAGACGTAACAATGCACACTGGATAGACATAGAAGAAGAACTTTGTACTCCCATTTCTACAACCTTGCTACCATTCATTAACAATATAAATGCACTACACCAAATAACAAAAACATATGTAGTTTACAACACTCTTCGGGCTTGGCAAGATGTAAATAAGTTTTGTGGGAATTTTGGCAAAATCTCCAGGCTCTCTCCCTTATCCTTAAACCCAGATCTGCCACCATCAATTGGTAGCTCCTTGTTTGCAAAGTGGAGAGACAATGGTATACGTCAATTCCAACATTTGTTTGCTGAGGACACACTCAAGTCCTTTATAGATTTAATGTCAGAATACGGAATCCCGAAACAGGACCTTTATAAATACTTACAAATTCGCCATCTAATAAACACTCTAAAAAAGGAAAAACGCCTGTCTTTGGGGCTGACAAATCTTGAGGAGATTTTGGTGAAATCCACATCATTAAAAGGAAAAATCTCTGTAATTTATAGTTCTCTGTTGAACCATTACAGCTCTTCCTTGACCCCACTTAGGAATATATGGCAGAAGGATATGGGATGTGCATTTGATGAAGATCAATGGGATACCATATGTCAAAATGTCTTTTCCTCACTGTCGTGTAATAAAATAATCGAACAAAATTATAAATTCATGCACAGGATGTACCTTACTCCACTCCGCTTAAGTAAAATGTTTCCCAACTCATCCCCTAGATGTCATCGATGTAAAACATGTATAGGTTCAATTATGCATGTCTTTTGGGAATGCAAGGAATTAAAACATTTCTGGAAAGCGATACATGATCTTACTGTTAAGGTTGTGGAAACCCAGCTGGACCTTACACCAACACGGTACCTCTTTGGTACGGAATTGGACAAGACACTGGACATCACATGCAGGAAGAGGATTATCATAATGTCCTATATAGCAAAGAAGTGCATCTTGCTCAACTGGAATCAACAAAGACCCCCATCATTTAATCTGTTTAAACAAATCTTAAATGAAACTTTAAGACTGGAACAACGCACATATGCTCTAAAAAATAAGGGGGATGCCTTCCTGAGGATATGGGAACCGTTTATGGACCTCTGACACTATCATACCATAATAGGGTTCGACATGCCTACATAACATCCACAAGGATGAACTGTGAACTGTGACCATGGACTGATCTGATTTGATTTGCTGTATTTTGTTGTTATTGTTTATTTTGGCTGTTTGTTTTTCTTCCCTTATTTCTTTGTTTGTTTGATTGTCTGTTATGTCACTTAAATGTAAAAAATAAATAAAAAGATAATTGAAAAAAAAAAAAAAAAAAAAAAACTCTTACGTAATACATAGGCCTAATACCACCCCCCCCCCCCCGGAAAAAAAAAATCAGAAATAAAATGAATTCCATTTAACATGAATACTTATAACAATAAAATAAGGCATGGAGCAGGAAGATTGAGAAGGGGAAGAGAGGCATTGAGTGGAGAGGAGTGTGGGACGTCCAGCGTCATGCTCGTGATGTGGGGTGTTTTGGACAACTAAATATGGTGAGTGTACTGTCTATTAATAGGCCGCCGTGCCAGTCTTTGAATAATAATAATGGAAGATATGTGTGATTTAGTAAAAGCTTTGTTTTACACGTTAGACCTGTTGACTATATAGTACTGTAAGTCCCACCTGTGGTGATGTGGGCATTGGCCCGTGCTGTGCGGAGTATAGCCTAAAATAATTGTAAATGATCGTCATAACATTTATACCATGGATATTATTTGAAATTGAGGCTTGTAAGTCCCACAGCGTGGTGAGTGGGCATTTTCATGTTGTTTTCAGCACGTTGTCTGTATATGTTCCGGGACCTGTGCCCGTCTCGTCATCCCTGAGCTGTCATATGTACTTTGCGTTCCGGCACCTTATGATTTACAAATTAAGCACTGCCTAGGCCTAAATATAGATCTAACCTAACCCACGTTCCCCCGAAATGCAGAAATAGTAACGCACGGTGTTTTAGAAAAGTAACTTTAATCTGACTACTAGTTTTGGAATAGTAGTTGCGTTAGACTACTCGTTACTGAAAAAAGTAGTCCGACTACAGTAACGCGTTACTAAGTAGCGCGTTACCGGCAACACTGATTATCAATGTTGTCAGAGTAGTCTAATAAGTCAAGAACAAGCCTTATGTTTGAACTGATATGACGGTTGGTCATAAATCCAGTTTGTGTTTCGGCAATAATCTCTCCAAGATCTTTTTTTAACCTTCTAGCATATACCAATGAGATAATCTTATAATCTATATTCAAGAGTGTAATAGGTCTCCAATTTTCTATCAGTAGGTGATCTTTTTCCGGTTTGGGGATTAGTGTTATAACACCCTGTTTCGTACTTGTGGACATTTCTTTCCTATCATGACATTCCTTAAATAATTCCAATAAAGGATCCACAATAATATTCCAAAAATGTACCGTCGTTGCCTGGAGATTTGCCCTTTTTCATTGATTGGATTGCCTCTGATATTTCATGTTTTGTGATGGGTCGTTCACAATTTGTTTTAAAGTGTTCTGAAATAGTTGGTGTATGTTTTTTTATTGATTCAATAAACTTATCACAATCATTGATATGAGAATTTGACTTGTATATATTACTGTAAAATGAACCAACATAATTTGAAATGTCCAAATGATTGGTGGTTATGATATTATTAATCTTGAGTGCAGAAATATTGTTTCTCTTTTGGTTTCTCAAGAGCAAAAAAGTAGCTAGAATTCCTTTCGCCTAGTTCCAGCCATTTTGCTCTTGACCTTATGAAGGCTCCTTTAGCCATGTTAATATATGTATTATCTATTTCTTCTTTTAGTCTCTTCGATTTAATTTCTTCGTCCTCTGATAGACTATCTTTCTTCAATAATGTATTTAATTCGTTCATGATACTTATTTCTTTAGAGGCATTATTGTTTTTTATTTCTTTACTTCTTCTCATTGCTGCTTCTCTTACCTTAAACTTAAAGTATTCCCATTTCTGTGTGTGATTCATTTCGGTATCCCTGAATATCTGTTCCGCTGTTCTTTTAACAACATCACAAAATATATCATCATTTAATAAATCATTATTTAGTTTCCAGAAGCCACGTAGATTCCTTTGTTTTTGTTTAGTGCCTACTAAATGAATTTTAATCAATTTGTGATCAGATAAGAGAGCAAAACCATGAGATGATTCTGAAACAAATTGTGTGCAAGAAGGTGATATAAGCCACAAGTCAATTCTGGATTTCAAAGATCTATTCGCATTACTCCAGGTAAATTCTTTTAAGTCAGAATTTAAGTATCGCCATACATCTATAACTGAAAGTTGTTCACAGATAAATGCAGTGCTTTTAAATCTTGAATGTTGGATTGTTCTTATCGGTATTCGATCTAAAAGATCATCTGGAGCATCATTATAATCTCCCCCAAGAATCAATTGTGCTTCTTTGTATTTCAATTTAAGAGCTTCAAGTTTCTTACACAATTGCATACACATTGCTTTTGCTAAAGCTGGCGTGCTGCGGCTGGACACAGCTAATCTTAAGACCCCAGCAGTGAGTCTCTGCAGTCTGTTGAAGTAGCAGTGTCCTCTCACAGTACAACAGTATCATGTTACACCAGCAACTCAAAGCACCTGACCATGCAAGTAAAATTACCCACAGTTTGTCCAAAAATAATGCTATGAATAAAAAGATGGGTAAGTGCTACTGTCTTTCTCCTATTGAAGACTAGAAGTTGTCAAGCATTGTCCTGCAGTTCAAGACTTCATGGAGAGATGGCCTGCTCTGTTCCACGAACCTCAGGTAAATCCAGGTCTTCATGTGTTTCTTTACCTGATGCTGAGACTGCTGTGTCTGTATTGTTTGCAGTTATTAGTTAGATGCACTCAATCGCCAGTTTATTAGATCCACCTTGCTAATGCAGTCTTAACACAACAACCCCACAATAAATCCTACCTTCTTTAAGGTTATAATGTTCAGTCAGTATAACACAATACAATTCAACAGCACCACAAACTGCAGCCTCCAAAATTGCCGTACATTTGAATTACAGGAATAGTTCACTCTAGAACAAAATTCAGTCATTATCGACTCACCCTCATGCTGATGAGAAGTCCGGTGTAGTTTCTTATTCCTCAAAGTGCAGCTGGAGACCCGCGGGGGTACCCTCCTGCACCAAAAGTCCATAGTACACAAAAAATTTGTAATATTCCTCCATACTGCTCGTCCGCTGCAATCCAAGTGTCCTGAAGTGGCGACATCTAGAGTTTACTCGAAACGACGTCATTTAGTACATTTTTCTAGCCTAAACAGTCACTATACTATATTTGCCTGGAGGCACGCTCCCGCGTGCACACGAGTCTCCCTCACAGCTGTTTGCACTACGGAAGCCGCCCCAGACAAAATCAACAGAACTCGCGATAGATACGCACAGGTATTTACATCCTGCTGTGAGTTTCAAAGTTTCAAATCACTAGTGCAGGCAGATCCCTCTTGTGTTTGTGTGTCACTTGGATGCTCATAGCTGGATGTAAATACCGGTGTATCTATTGCGAGTTCTGTTGATTTCTACAGTCTATTTCTACTGTGTGATGTGTATTTCTACTGTGTGCTCTGTATTTCTACTGTCTATTTCTATTGTGTGTTGTGTATTTCTACTGTGTATTTCTATTGTGTGCTGTGTACTTCTACTATGTATTTCTACTATGTGCTGTGTATTTCTCCTGTGTGCTCTCTATTTCTACAGTGTATTTCTGCTGTGTGATGTGTATTTCTTCAGTGTATTTCTACTGTGTGCTGTGTATTGCTGCTTTGTATTTCTACAGTGTATTTCTATTGTGTATTTGTACTGTGTGTTTCTACTGTGTGCTGTTTATTTCTACTGTGTATTTCTACTGTGTATTTCAACTGTGTGCTGTGAGTTTCTACTGTGTATTTCAACTGTGTATTTCGACTGTGTGCTGTGTATTTCTGCTGTGTACTTCTACTGTGTGCTGTGTTTTTCTACAGTGTATTTCTACTGTGTATGTCTACTCTGTAATTCTACTGTGTATTTCTGCTGTGTATTTTGACTGTGTGCTGTGTATTTCTTCTGTGTGCTTAGTATTTCCACTGTGTATTTTGACTGTGTGCTGTGTGTTTCTACTGTGTATTTCTACTGTGTGTTGTGTGTTTCTACTGTGTATTTCTGTGTGTTGTGTGTTTCTACTGTGTATTTCTACTGTGTGCTTAGTATTTCCACTGTGTATTTTAACTGTGTGCTGTGTGTTTCTACTGTGTATTTCTACTGTGTGTTGTGTGTTTCTACTGTGTATTTCTGTGTGTTGTGTGTTTCTACTGTGTATTTCTACTGTGTGCTTAGTATTTCCACTGTGTATTTTAACTGTGTGCTGTGTGTTTCTACTGTGTATTTCTACTGTGTGTTGTGTGTTTCTACTGTGTATTTCTGTGTGTTGTGTGTTTCTACTGTGTATTTCTGTGTGTTGTGTGTTTCTACTGTGTATTTCTACTGTGTGCTGTGTATATCTACTGTGTATTTCGACTATGTGTTGTGTGTTTCTACTATGTATTTCTACGGTGTGCTGTGTATTTCTACTATGTAATTCCACTGTGTGCTGTCTATTTCTACTGTGTGCTTAGTATTTCCACTGTGTATTTTGACTGTGTGCTGTGTGTTTCTACTGTGTATTTCGACTGTGTGTTGTGTGTTTCTACTGTGTATTTCTACGGTGTGCTGTGTATTTCTACTGTGTATTTCAACTGTGTGCTGTATATTTCTACTGTGTGCTTAGTATTTCCACTGTGAATTTCTACTGTGTGTTGTGTTTCTACTATGTATTTCAACTGTTTGCTGTGTATTTCAACTGTATTTCGACTGTGTGCTTCTACTGTGTATTTCTACAGTGTGCTGTGTGTTTCTACTGTGTATTTCTACTGTGTGCTGTGTATTTCTACTGTGTTTCCACTGTGTGCTGTTTATTTCTACTGTGCATTTCTACTGTGTGCTTTGTATTTCTACTGTGTATTTTGACTGTGTGCTGTGCGTTTCTCTTGTTCATTTCAACTGTGTATTCCTACTGTGTTTTGTGTATTTCGACTGTGTATTTCTAATGTGTATTTCTGATGTATATTTCTGCTGTGTGCTGTGTATTTCTACTGTGTGCTGTGCGTTTCTACTGTTCATTTCAACTCTGTATTTCTACTGTGTGTAGTGTATTTCTACTGTGTATTTCTACTGTGTATTTCTAATGTGTATTTCTGATGTGTATTTCTGCTGTGTGCTGTGTATTTCTACTGTGTGCTGTATATTTCTACACAGCAAAATCTGTATTGTTGTTTTTTCAGTGTAAATAATTTTGAGTTGGTGGGTGTTGATTTTGGTGTTGTTTCAACACTTGTAGTGATCAAATAGCTCTGCGAGCATAGTGCCAATTACGGGGGGGTTATGACTTCATCCCCCCTAAAAGAGGTACAAATAACAGATTGGGGGGGTTGAAACATTTATCTTTCTTATCTGTAATCATAAATATTACAATACACAGCATATTCCATATTCATGCCAGGAAGATGCTTGTAGTAAAATGTCAGACACCCCTAAAGTGGACTATACCATTTCATTGTCTGTCTGCCTGTTACTGGCTCACATCCAAGTCAGTGCGTGCACGGAAAAAAAAAACTTCACGCCGTTTCAGTGAGTGCTGTAGATGAATGTAAGTAGCTATCTAACTAGTTTATCACATTTAAGTTTCTCACTTTCAGAGTTTCAGAATTATATAGTGTCAGGTGTCTACAGACAAATGCTAACGTGCGTCTATGGCTTTCCATTTAAATGTTAAATGTCAGTATGTGAATGTTAGCTTACATGTTATTAAATGTTAGCTTTGTGCCCTGTGCATGTTACTCTGGTTAGCGGAGCTGTAGTAACCTGCAGGCGTGCATTGCGGTCAAGTTGTAAACAATGCCTAAAGCGTGCTGCATTGCCAGGTTTGACAGTTGCCCCCTTTTGGAAACAACATTAAGTTGAATTGACAGGAGAAATATAATATAGATGTTTGCGTGTTTGTAGTGTTATTTGTGTATTTATTTGTGTATAAGCATAGAACATAATATTATATTAAACTATTGTATAATATTGTTTCATTTTAATAGTCTTTTGAGTGGTGTTTTAGATAGGCTTTTGCCTTTTTGATATTAGCTTTTAAAATAGGCAACCCCTTGCAGTAGTTTTCACTCAGGTATGCAGGAGTTTAATCTATTTGGGTTGTTTTTCCAACAATTAAAATCCATGTGTACTGAAAGCTGATTAATTGTAGTAGTTGTATTAGTTCAAATGTATGACTACTTTATTGAACTCAGATTAGATTTCATTTACAGAGCCAACATGAGCAAGAGGAAAGGAGGAGATATCAGGCACTATTTTGGTGCCAAAAAAGATTAAGTTGGAACTTAGGAATTAATAATGCAGCCTGTATTTTCTGTGGTTGTTATGTAGGCTTAATACTGAGCATTATAGCATGAATAATTGTGAATGTTACATGTATGTGCTGGGATTGAGAGATTGTGAGTGAGCAGGCAGAGGGAGGACAGTAAGCAAGCAGAAAGAGGACAGGAGGACAGAGAGCAGGCAGACGGAGGACAGGATGAGAGTGAGCAGGCAGGACCAAGTAGTAACAAGGTGAGTTGGAAAGGAGACTACAAAGATGTATTGCCATCATATCAGATATTCAGGCAAATACTTATTTTAGAAACTGATAAAATGCACGACTACCACACCTTATTGTTCTCAACTAATAAGCTAGGACTTATATTAAAGTGTTGGCCACTTGCAGTTGCTGGCAGTTTGGATCTACAATACTTTGTTGGTGACTGCTGACTGCAAAAGTTGTTTGTGTGGTACATTATGTGCCCCATGAACTTTAAAATGGTGTAAAATTTGGTTTATCATCATCTACAGACTGCAGACATTTAGTTGAACAAGCAAGATACTGTAAGGATTGTAAGACTTCTGTTAACTGAAGCACGCGCCTGCGCTGCACTGGGTTCCCTTTTTGGAGAAAAGGTTGACCCCCCCAATTGTCATTGTATAATTCGCACTCTGTCTGCAAGCATTGTCAATCAAGCGAGTTAAACGTTAACACCTGTGACTGAGTTACATTCACTCCTGGCGGAGTTGATCACAACATCCGGTTTGGATGCCTTTTTCCACTCACGTCGGTTGGTAATAGGAGAAGACGGCAAAGAACCTGTGTGGATTATACGGCTTAAATAAGGTAAGAACCAACTATATTTACTTCTACAGGATGGTAATCGCTGTATGAAGTCGTGTTAACATATCATGGGGTGTGAAGGGACTGAATTGTCATTGACCTGGTTGAGACAAGCTGTTAATTAAGTTCACGCAACAGGTGGTTGCTTAAAACAAAGTTATTGAGTGGCAACTTATTTATCCGGCCAAATATCGAGTGTTAAGCTAAAATAAATGTGTTTAAATGTACTAAGGTGACCAGTGGTGGATGAATTAACGTTTTTTTAGTCAAATGATGGTGAGTGTTTTGTCAAATTTAAATCTGCGCATCAATGTGGGGGAGGGGTGGTGGCGTCGTCATCGTAGTGAAATTGTAGCCCTTTTCAGACAATTTCTGTTTAATCAGGCACGGACATCACCCGTTTATAATCATTTACACAAACACACAACTACACATTGTCCATGATATACGTGTTCACACTCACTGAAAATATACCGTTTGAACCAGGCAAGGCAAAGCGCATGCAACAGGCAGAAGTGATGGGATTTACGGCTCTTTGAAGGGAGATCTTATGGCTCCGTTCCTTTCCAAGAGCCTTTTATTTATTTATTTTTTACATAGTCAATGCAAAGATGATGAATAGCCACGAATGGCTATTCAAGTGGCTATTCAAGATAAGAGGTTAAATAAACGGCTCTCAAATAAATCGGTTCCCCTCGTTCATACCACAGCTGTTCAAAAGAATCGGATTGTTCGTGAACGTAACATCAGTAGCAGGATGCAGAAATTATGCAGCGGACATCTCGCTGCCTGCTCCCTTCTGGACGTTAAAAAACGTTACAATTAATAGAAGAGACTCAGTTTTTTCTGCTTGAGTGCTGTTCGTTGCATCACTTCCCTACAGGGACCACATTGGTTCCATCTTAATCTCAAAAATTAATTCCTTGCACCTGATGAAGTTTAACAGCCACATTTCTCCACTCATTCTACAAGGTGCAGTCTAAAGATGTGGCAATGTTGCTCAAGGTGAAGTACCAGAATACCAAGAAGTACATCCGATTACTGTCAGGGTTCACCTTTTTGGATTTCATCGCTCAAGGTGAGTAGCCATCTCATAGTTGCCCTCACAACAAATAAACACAAGGATTTATGTATTTAGGATGGCACTTTTGGTTTTCAATTTGGGTATCAATTTGCAAAAAAAAAAAGCTTTTTGTATTGTACACACTGGTGTTGGTAATGACCAAAATGGAACATTCTGACGCTGCGGTTACTGCACAAGTGAAAGCATTATGTAGTTTCAAACAGGGCCGGTTCTAGACAGGCATATATGAGGGGGCAGTCAGAAATGTGAAGTGGGCATCACGTGTACACATCATGCTCCAGCACTTTTTTTTTCTGTGCTTATAGTAACAGTGTTTCTTCATTGAATTGGGTTGATAGCTATGTGTCCAACCCCAACCTGGAGAAGTGGATTGCACTTTGTCAGGCCTCTACCTTCAGACCTGTCCAACTTGGGTGTCCCACCTGTACATGCAGGAGCAGCTGCAGCGCTACACTTTTTAAAAGCTCTGAAAAAGGGATGCATTATACAGCATTAACTTTCTCTTTGTGAGCTGCTGGAAGCTGGAGCAGAAAATAAGTAAGCTGGCTTTGTAAAAAACACGCTGTGATTGTATGAAACAAAACAGTGCAGAACTACAGCCAGGGGCGGGACTTTACGTAGGGGTCTGTCAGACACAGGTCATTTGTCTTCAGTTTGTCACATGCAGTGGACGTGGGCACTCATCTCTGTGCTTGTAACCATAGACATATATACAGAGACGCCTCATTGAGCGCTGGACCGTACGTCGACGTCGCCGCCATATTGGAGGAGGCAGCTCTGCCCCGTGAACTAATACAGTGAATGGAGTGAACTTTACAAAGCTCCTTCTACAAAGTGCTATAAGTTAATGTCTCTCATTTACACATTCACACACGTACGAATATATTCAGGAAACAGACAGGAACCAAAAACAACGTCTGTACCGTCCTCTGATGATTATAAACGTTAACTACTCCTTACATGTTCAGTATACAGGTAGGCACCAAACCACCGGATGTACTTTTATAATGTTTTTATGAGTGTTTACAGCTGCCAACGTATGTAACGCTGCTACTGTGATGATACATGACGGTTAAATATATATATATACTATATATATATATATATATATATATATATATATATATAGTTTGTATTATTATTATTATTGTTATTATTACTATTTTTCTGCATATTCTTGACTTTGAATGGGAGCAACTGTAACGCAAGCAATTTCCCGTCGGGGATTAGTGAAGTGTTTCTGATTCTGATTAATATATTATGCAGTCAGTAGTCCATATTTAAGTTGACAGTATGGTAGACAGACATCACATTTACGTGTCAGGATCTGGTCATTACAGACACAGACTCAATATTTAACCGTCATGTATCATCACAGTAACAGCGTTACAGACGTTGGCAGCTGTAAACACTCATAAAAACATTATAAAAATACATCCGGTGGTTTGGTGCCTACCTGTATACTGAACATGTAAGGAGTAGTTAACGTTTATAATCATCAGAGGACGGTACAGACGTTGTTTTTGGTTCCTGTCTGTTTCCTGAATATATTCGCATGTGTGTGTGCTGTGCAGCCTGTGAATACACGCACAGCGGAGGGACAGAGATGAGAGGGAAGCTGATACTGTATCGTGTGTGTCCCTTTTTTGGCGGATTTTTCTGCTACTGCAGATAATTTTGTCAACTTGTAATATATTAATTTTGTGAGTGTATTAAAATGTGCTTTCTCAACTTCTAAAATTTTGATTTGAGGGGGCAAGACATTTATTTGAGGGGGCGCTGCCCCCTCTTGCCCCTGCGTAGAGCCGGCCTCGGTTTCAAAGATGTTAAAGAGAAAAGTTTGATCAGTCATCCTTAAAGTGCAGTTTAAAGGTGATGTAAGTAATTGCATCTATCCCCCCAAAAAGTGTTAGCATTGTGGTCTACATTGTGACAGCCATCACTAGCTCAGAGTGTTTTGTCAGAAACATGGGTTCTCCACTCTGCAGTAAACAGAAAAGACATTTCCTGGTATCCTACACCCTCTTTCAACCAATCCGGAGAGAGCAGGAACTTATTTTCTGTTTACTGCAGAGCAGAGAGACTGGGAGATCCATGTTACTGACAAACGCCCTAAAGCACTGACGGCTGTTGGAAAGTAGAGCTATTCGACACTTATATTCACAAATGCAAATCACTTACTGCACCTTAAGATCAGCATCATGTATTTTTTAATCTGTTTTCATGATTATCTTCCTACAGTCAAATACAAGTTTGGGCTTCCTGATGCTACTGAACTTGATGCTTTTGTTGAAACCAACACAGTAGTTGAGAAAGACATCTTTTCTGAACCGATAGAGGCCAGTCCGTATTTATGCCTGACAGTACGTGACAGAATTCCTGATGCAGGTAGGTACATTTCTCTGTTATCCATAAATAGTTAAAAAATCAGATATTGGTTAGGTCACCATCAGTGAAAAGTGAGTAGTAACTTACTTTGATATTCATTAGAACATAATCATCATTTAAAATTGGCCAAATCAATGGGGTATGAAAAAAACTGCTGGCATAAGTCTATGGTTATACTATTTAATTTCTTGACAATAGCTGTGTTTTAAAACTAAGTGTAATCCTTTATAATCTAACTGTATTCTTTGCTCCATCTTATATTTGAAAGTGTGGAGTTATTTTTTGTAACCTGATTCTGATCACATGAAATCTATTAACTACCCAGCTCAGACACTGGAGAAAGACATCATTCTTGAGATACAGATCGATCCTGGTCCAAGTCCAACAACACAAGACGGCATTTCAGAGGAAGGTATGTCTCATTATAAAATCAGTTGTAATCAATGTTCAGGGTTTTTCTGCTTCACAAATATCAGTTGAGATCTCATGTCTCTGCCTTGACTACTATAACAAAGTAGAATATAGCCGCAAGCGGCAATCTGCGGGTTCTAGCCTCTTTCGTCCCAAACCAGCCACCCTGACCCTCATCCCCCGCAGTTGATGACATCGGCCGCCGTGTTCCTCAAAGATCTGTGCAACACATACCCATGATAAGCCCCAGATTTCTCCAAATTGGGTTTTCAGCTACATGCTAATGGCATTTGTGTTATACTTTCACATAGAGACTCCATTTGAACATTGAAATATAAATTCAAATTGTACCTATTGATGTGTATTTCAAAGTTTCAATAGGTATTATAATGTTTAAGTAATGTTGATAGCATAAATATTTCAAAAGTTCTATTCATTTTACTGTTTTTAAAGTTATGCAAATTAGCCAAAAATCTGTAATAGCGGCTTTCATGGTGCAAGAGGCTTTTTTTGTAGAGGACTATCAGGAGGACGTGTACGAAAAATTTCAAGTCAATAGCACTTATGGCTTGGCGGGGGAGAGCCTTTCCAAGTTTACACTCTATGTTATAGCCCCCCTTTAGGCCGATTGGGATCAAATGTTTTGAGCAGCATTTGGACGTCATTTATACTCGACGTACCAAGTTCCGTGTCTCTAGGTCCTTCCGGCTCGCCGTAAATGATTAAAACGTAAACAATGACGGTTAATGAGGAACAGGCCACGCCCACTTTCACCTATCAACATGGCAGTCAAGATATTAGTTAATAGTCACCCCTAGAGCATGCATACCAAATTTGGTGAAATTCCGTCCAATGGTCTTTGAGATACGCATGTGTGGCATTTATAGCGCCCCCTATAGGTTGAGCTCAAAATGCTTTGGTAGGCAGATTCCCAGTCCCGTTGTGAACCTGCCCACCAAGTTTTGTGATGATAGGGCAAAGGGTGTAGGAGTTATGGCTAATCATTTCTAAGCTCCGCCCATTGCCAAAATTCATTTTGTCCGTGGCGGCCATGTTTTTTGACCAATCTAGCTCATTTGTAATAGAAACTTGTATTTTCATCCCCCGAGGCTGTATACCAAATTTGGTGATGATAGAGTCAATCTTTCAAAAGTTTTATTCATTTGACTGTTTTTCACATTATGCAAATTAGCAAAAAATCTAGTCAGGCGGACCTTTATGGTCCAAGAGGCTTTTTTGTAGAGCACATTGAGCTGGACTTGTGTGTCAAATTTCAAGTCAATCAGACTTATGGTGTGAGGGGCGTGGCCTTCTGAAAAACACATTTTCAAGCCTTAATTACAGTGCCACCATCTGGCCGACTGGGCTCATATTTTAATAAAAGTTGATGCACATCATTTCAATCCAATCATTGGGCCAAGTTTCAAGTTTCTGGCCCATTCCAGCTCACGGTAATTTGAGCTCAAGCGGCAGACAACAAATAATAATAATAATAATAATAATAATAAACCGGCACAATCTTAGAAGGGTTCTACCCCATTCGGGGTTAGAACCCTAATTATAGAAAAATATATTTAAAAGAAAGATCTGTATCTAATTGCAAAAACAGTTTGAAAATGTGGGATCAGGTGTGATTTTTAACCAGTGTCTGGGGAACCACCAAATGCTACATTTCAGGCATGTCACAGTTATGTTTTATTTCTTTTAGACTTCTCTCCTTTAGATCATTCAACACCATCCTCCCTCACGGATACGAAGACATCACTTTCTTCAAGTGACAATGACCACTCCAGTCGAATAGAATATGGGATTCCCATAGGCAGACGTACGTCCAGCTCTGAAGTCATACCCAGGCCTACCACAGAGGTTTCTGAGTCAGAGGCTGCAAAAAGAGGTAGTCAAGGGCAGCAGATGTAATTTACATTGTTGACCATCATAAAGTGTCAAACTAAATGAGTTTCTCATCAGAGTATTTGTGACATTTAGAATGATTGGGTTCGGCTAATAGCTCTGTACTTAGTAATCTAAGGCAGATAAGAAACAACATTGTTTCATCACAAATCATATCGCACTTGCATAATCAGTTAACTCATTTCCCGGGTTTGGGGCTTTTTTTCCAGACATGTGACCCAATTCCTGCATCGTAATTCGCTAGAATAGACACGTGGGAATGTCGAAATGCATTGTGGGTGTGGTAGTCCGGTGTGCGCACACACTTTGAACAACTTTTCCGGCAACAGTTCCATGAGAGAAGAAAAAGACGAGATGGGAGATTTTAGTGATGGAAGTGACATTGACGATGCTGATTACAGCTTTGAAGAGGAAAACGGTATTGACCCGAATTATGAGCCACCACCAGAGCCACTACTCAAGGCACAGTGGATGTTTTATTTGTTCCAAAATGACGACGACGACGATTTGGCGGAGGGAGATTTCCCTGGATTTCAGGAAACGTGGAAAACCTCGCGGTACCACCGACGCAGAAAAAAAAGATTTTACACGCGAGCCAGGACTGAAGATCGACTTGCCCGAGGATGCAACACCGTTTCAGGTGTTTTCAAAACTCTTTACTGAGGAACTTTTCATGCATCTTGTAACTGAGACAAACAGATATGCGCAACAATGCAGCGGTGACGAGCCGCCTGGGGGTCCGACAAAATCCAACAGATGGACACCTGTGACACTCACCGAAATGAAAACATTTCTGGGGATGTGTATTGCAATGGGGATCATGAAGCTGCCGGTGAGAAGGGATTATTGGCGACAGAAGAGATGGCTGTTCCAGACCAATCTTCCACAAGCAATGTCAAGGGACAGATTTGACATAATTTGGAGGTAACTCATTATTATTATTATTATTATTATTATTATTATTATTATTATAGTAATTACAGTTAGAGTCGTTCTTGTTCTTGCTGTTACTGTCTGCTATATACTGTATTGTTAAAATAATGTAATTGCAATGATCATAATAATTGTTGTTGATGATGATGAAGTGTAAACAGTGCAATATAACATACTGTATGTCTAAGCTACATGTACAGTGCATAATAATTCTGTATGAATAATGTATGAATTATATATACATATATACACACACACCCACACATATATACATATTATATTATATATTTGTTTTATATATTTGTTTTCATCCAAAGTAACTGACTATGCATTCTCATTCTCAGGTATCTCCACCTCCAGGACAACGAATGTGGTGATGTGGACCATTCCGACAGGTTGTGGAAAATGAGGTGGTTTCTGAATTACCTCACCACTCAGTTCCAGGCACTCTACGAGGTTAACGGCTTTGTCACCATTGATGAGAGCATGGTAAAGTTCAAAGGAAGACTTGCCTTCCGACAATATCTTCCCCTCAAACCCACGAAATGGGGCGTGAAGGTCTGGGTAATGGCTGAGAGCACCACAGGCTATGTCACAAACTTTCAAGTATACACAGGGCGTGAGGAAAGACAGGAAAAAGGTCTGGCACACCGTGTTGTTATGGACCTAGCGGCACCCTACTTCGGCACTCACCTCTCCATTTTCATGGACAACTTTTATTCAGGAGTTGACCTCTTCCTTGACATGAAGAGTCATGGTCTGGATGCTTGTGGTACCATCCGTGCCAACAGAAAGGGTCTTCCAAAAAATGAAATGCTCAACAGGCAAGCTTCATTAGGGAAACACGAGTTCAGAGTGGCTCAAAAGGACGATCTGACATTCTGTCTTTGGCAGGATACAAATGCAGTAATGGTATTGTCAAACTACCATGACCCAACGGAGAGAGGGTCTGGGAGAAGAAGGGTGGAGCCATCATGTCAAAGTGAGGTTTCGGTACCATCATGCCTTGCAGACTATCAAAAGCACATGAAGGGCGTCGATCTGCTAGATCAGATGGCTGGATACTACCAGTTCCAGCATCGCTGTGTAGTGGTAAATTTGATGCCTGCACACCCTACTCTCCCCCAAGATATTAAATCACCTTTTGCCTGCTACCCATTTGTATATTCTAATGTCTAGACCTTGCCATTTGTTAATTCAACCTCTTTTGTATCTTACCCAACTTCCTACCTTCTCACCAACATGCTAGACTTCTAAATGTAACTTGTTAATTCTACCTCTTTTGTATCTTACCCAACTTCCTACTGTCTCACCAACATACTAGTCTTTTAAATGTAATTTGTTAATTGTATCGTCTGGACCCCTCAATTCACACCCCAGGATATTGATGCCAATACACGTGAAAGGTGAAAAGACTTCCTGAGTTAGGGGCTGACCCCACAGCAAACAAAAGGTGTAGCCACACCCAAGAGGTGGGCTTTTCCTAAAGATATAAATGTTCAGATTTCTTTGTATGAAAGGTCTTTCTTCATCCTGAACCACTCGCGTGTTGACTGACCTTTTCTTTGCAAGGAAAATAAAACTTCGTCGGCCAACAGGTCTCTATTTCATTTTTCACCAACAACAAAGAATTTCCACGACAGCTCCAAGAAGTGGTGGAGGAGGATTTTCTTCTTCTGTTTGTCTGTAGCATGCTACAATGCATACATTGCTGCTCAGTGTGCAGGAGGAAACGCGTTCAAAGCCAAATACAAAAACCATTACAAAGAGTGGCTGGAGGACCTAGCTGGAGAACTCATCACGCCAGTGACATCAAGGAGAGCACCTCACTGCTCTTCAGCACCTGAGGGTGCTAATGCAGTGCATGACTTTGACAAAATCTTTGAGAAGAGAAAGTCTTGCAGGGAGTGTGCAGTGGAAAAGTATGGCACTGAGGGTCGTGTTGGCGCTACTGTGTATGGCTGTACGCAGTGCAAGGAGGCCATCCACATTGAGTGCTTCGGCAAGCACGTCCGTCGACATAAAATATGTTGAGGACCTCTCTCATTTTAACACACACACACACACACACACACACACACACACACACACAGTGACTAAACAGTTTCACTGACATTTTAGTTCTTTTATTGAAATTATTGTTGACCATGTACTGCACTTGTTCACTTGTTCTTCCAGTGCCACCGTTGAAAACAGCACTTTGTTTGCAGCACACAAGCAACACTTTTTTGAACGTATTTTCCCAGTGTCCTTCTGAGGGAGCCAAAGCTCTGTATTACTTACAATACAGAGACTCTTTATTTTACTTTTTCATACACTACACTGACATGACACTTTTTAAGTTAAAATCGCTATGAAATCTGTAAGGTTTATGCATTGTAAAGTTTTGGAAAGAGAAAGCTGAGACCAACTGAATGTAATACTTAATAAAATTAAGTTTAAGCTATCACATGGTTTTTATTTCAGGTTTCTATCTGCTACAGAGACTGAGAAATGCAGAGGTTTATAGAATTCCCTAATTTTTTTATTACCATTAGGGCCAATGGATGTATTTATAGATGATAGCCAAGGGTGTAAGCTTTCAAATGTTTTTTATTTCATCTTTCTATCTGTTACAGAGCCTGAGAAATTAATTTTTTTGTAAACGTTGGCACTTTTTCAAAATTTTTCAGAAAACCTTCAGGTTTTAGAGAGTCATTTATAGAAATGCCATAGGTTTTGGGGGGGGGGGGGGGGGGGGGGGGGGTTTCAGGCGGCTACAGGCCTAAATGGGTTAAACAATTGGTTAGATTTTTTTGCTGAAATTGCTGATCCATTTTTGTGTGTGAGAAACCCTCCTGAATCAGTGATTTAAACTTTTACACTTAATCTTGTAGTATATTGTTAAAATTATTTTATCCTGAAAGACTGATTTGTACACTGAAAAATGTATTTTCTTTTACACACATAGATGGTAAAAAATGCCTTGCTTTGCAAACCTGGGGGTGAGGATGTCATCAACGAGTACAAGGCAGAAAAGTCACTCACTCACCGCACCCAGAGACAGCTTGTCAACATATTGGCTAGCCATATGACTGAGAGCCATGGGTAAGTGTTAAGTGAATTGTTAGATTGTAAACATTATATTAAGAAAGATTATCATGAATTTTCAAAATACATTGCATTGAATTAACATAGCAAGTGAGGCATTTTTCAATTGTATGTTTTTGCATTTTAAGAATATGGTCTTGACCTGTTATATGACCAGTATCATCAGATAACATCTATTGGGGTTTGACGCAGTATAAACTGATTTGGAGTGTTGTTTCTAAAGGAGGATGCCTTCCCGTAAACATAAGGAGACATATGCCCTGGGAGTTATAACACTCTTTCCTTCACTGAAGGATCCTTTTTCTCCAAAGGGCTATGTAAGTTTAAAAAAATTATTACTTCCAGAAAACACACCAGTTTGACTGACAATGGTTTTGGGATTTTAGTTGAAATGATTGATGCATCACAGATACTAATCAAAATAGTGTTAACATTTCTACATTCTTGTATTTGTAAAAAATAATTGACACCACCTAAGTCTAACAAAATATTTTAAACTTGAGTATGCTACAAAAAGTTAAACTCTGCCATAAAGATTGTCATTAGGATGCAAAATGACATCAAATGAGTGAAAATGCATCGTCTTGCAATCGGAATGAATTCGGGCAATAGGATACTACACATGAATTAGAAAATGGCAAACCTACTTTAAAGTGATTATACTTTTATTAATACTGTTACCACATTTTTTGTAAAATCAAGGAATGATAAGACTTTTGTAATGATGTTTTCTAAATATCTTAACAGGAGCACTTCTATGATGCGGAGAAAGGCACTGGATATTTAGCATGGCGCCTTAAGACCATGTCCAGGAATACAGTAAAAAGACCAGCCAAGACAGCTACAGAGGCTCAAGTGCAAGGACCAAAGTGCCGAAGATTGGCAGCCACTTTGCCTGAGCAGCTTGATGGAGATGCCTACAGGGAAGCCATATCATTTCTCATTCACTCTCATGACGAAGCAAGTGTGTTTCAGAAGATGAAGATGACCTTTCAATATCGCCAAGACCTAGTGCATGACCCACAGAGAACCACAGATGTCTTTAAAACATTTCCACGGTTTTTAGATGTCAAAGGGCTGGTGAGTTGTCCATTTTATTTATTTACACTTCATTGTTTTGTTGCTTGAATGCAAGTACGATACTGCCAGACACCTGACTCAGTCAATTGAGCAACTGAGAAACTGACAGAGAACAATGAAGTTAATCGCCATGATTGATTTTTATTCCTAACAGCAAGTGCTGGTTACTTTGTGCATTCCAACTTGATACTAATGGCTTGTTTCACCTCACAGTGACATGGCTTCTCTGCTGCTCCTACTCCATCTCCTGCCACCCACAGCTGGACAGAAGAGGACCTAGATAAGCCCCAGTGATGCAGTGGACAAAATGTTGCACTTTTACAAGGTATGCATGTCTTTTTTTTTTTTTTTAATCCAATTAGCCAGTATTTTATATGTATTAACTCAATTTGAAATGACTTGGAAAGGCATAGTCAAACAAAAGGACTAAACTGAATGTCTTCATGTTGGCTACAATTCCTCAACAGCGAGGACTTCTTTGGGACACACACGTTTGTCATGGCTTGTTTAACCACTCAACTTTTCTGGTGTACAGACCCAAGCGAGCAGTTGAAAACTTGATAGTGTAAGGTGCTGATGTTACCATTCTGTTTTTAGTCATGCTGCAGCTTGGATGAACACCCTCGGAGAAGAGATGGTAGACAACCATACATCCTTGCTGTTGGTCGAACCAGGAACAGGATTGACACTTTCTACTTTGTTGTGGACAAACAGCTCAACCCCTGCCAAGCCACTATCTCGTTGGGTGCATTTGACGAACTGTTTAAATTCCACTACGTGTTCAACCTGTCGTACGATGTGTCGTACGATGAGTACCTGGGCCAGCTCTTCACCTTCTTGCAAACAACAGTTTTCAATATTGATGTAGCAACAACAAATGAGTCTCCCAGAGTTCGTGAGTTTCATGCTAAAGTCTTCAACTAAAGTACTTAAATGTTTAAGTGTTTCATTTGTCAAGCGGTGCATGTTCCCTGCCAGTCCTTGATCTCTCATCTAAGACTTGATCACAGTTTTTATCCTAGCACCAGGTTTAAGTTAGTTTGTGCACAAGATCGTTGTAGGTGTCAGTTTTCAACATATTCAGGTTTCAAAAAACATTTGTTCTCATGAGAAGGATTCTTGTCAAAGTGGAGATGCAGCAAGGCCAGAGTCATTTCAAACTCAAAATTTCCACATGCTCCAAGATACCTCAGAAGTTGCTGGAACAAGTGCCATGCAGAACCCAGAGTCTGAGTGTTTTGAAGACAATGGATCAGGTCAAAGGAACAAAGAAAATACAGAAAATATTTGTGCTTCAATTATTGCTAAACTACAAGGAAGTCGCATAGCAAATAGTGTTGTTTCATTAGTTGTTGGTGATTTGGAAGAACTTGCTAGTGGACTGCACACTCAGGTTAAGCAGCAAGTACTGTCTGCTGTGCCTAAAGATAATCCTGTAAGAGCTACATTGGAAAAAGTTCTGGAGACTTTTGAAAACCCATTTGTTAACTTCAATACCGAAAGTAAAAGACTGAATTATTTCAACAAGAAATGGGGTGTTGTGGAGCCAGTAGAAAAATTTCTAGGAATTCGATTTGATACCAGGCAAAATAAACAAACAGGTACTTATGATCAAGTCCCAGTGAACGATACATTTGTTTACATACCAATTTTAGTAACAATAAAATTAATGTGCTGAAATGCTGATATTTGTAAACTGCTTGGGGAAACTTGTATATCAAGACCTTCCATTGTTCTCTAAACACCAGAATTCTTTACAAATCCAGTTCTAGGATGCATGCAATTCTGGGATTTACAGAATCTTTCAGTGGACGTTATTTTTGTTGTTTATGTTTGATAGAAAAAGATGATGCCCAGAATGTTTACAATGAGGATGACCCCAAGATAATCTTGCGTGGAAAGGAACTTTTTGAAATGCACTGCAATGACTTACAGTCAGACCCACAGAAGTTATCTGTGTTTGGTTTAAAAAAGAACTCGACTCTTAACAGCCTACAGTTCTTTCATGTTTGTCATAATTTTTCTTTGGACATTATGCATGACATTCTTGAAGGGGTGGCTCAGTATGAGCTGAAGTTACTGTTGGAATATCTCTCGAAAAATGTTTTATCGAAACCTGATATGTTGTCTAGAATTTATGCCTTTGACTATGGGTATGTGGAGCGCAAAAATCGACCTACAAGGATTAACTTGGACAGTAGTGGCAATAAAATAGGGCTCAATTCCATTCAGACTCTTTGTCTTGTAAGAAACATTCCTCTGCTTTTTTGTGACATTGTGCCAGAAGGAAACCGAAACTGTTTTTTGCTGCTGCTTTTACTGCAGATATTTTCTCCATCTGTTACACTTGGCATGACTGTACTTCTTAAGCATTTGATAATGGAACATCATGAGTTGTTCAAAGAGCTGTATCCCGATAGAAACCTGATCCCGAAACATCACTTTATGATACACTATCCATCTTGTATCCGAAAAATTGGACCACTAATACATATGTGGAGAATGAGATTTGAGGCAAAACACAGGATTTTCAAAAACACTCTTAAAAACTTCAAAAACATCACAAAATCTCTTGCAAAAAACATCAAATGTCTATTGCATGTCATTGGGAGACATCACATTCAAAATGTATTGAGTATGGACCTATGAAATCTATAGTGATGCGTTGGCTCGAGCTTTGCATGTTGAGTCTGTATCGCAAGACATCCACGCAACTAACTGGGTTACAATCAGTGGGAGAGAGTACAGGGCAGGATTAATAATTTGCAGTGAGATTGAACATGAAATGCCTGTGTTTTGCAGAATAGAAAAAATAATTGTTGTTGACACTGTTATCTGCTTCCTTGTGAACACGCTTGTGGTTGACCATTTCAATGAACATTTTCATGCTTACAAAGTATTTGAAAGTAATGACAAAGATGTTGTTAAAGTTGTGATTTATAAGCCCTTCGACTTACAGAATTCTTATGGTGGAGATGAGAGCCAATATATTGTGCCACTATTTTCTTTGTAAATGTTTAAGTTGTGCCTGATCTTATTATTGTGCTAATTCCTATGGTGCTGGGAAGTAAGTTATTTTTTGAATAAAAAAAAGATAAAATATTTGTTTGAATGATTTTATTACTTGATCACTGTTGCTGGTCAACACATTTGAACTTATGATGTAACAGTAAAGAGTGTGTGTTGTGTATGTTAACTTTCTGTAGCCTTGCAGGTGATTACAAGAATTTTCAGATTTGGTGACGTGTATGTTAGGCTAGTAAACACACAATTACACTTTTAATGTAACGTAAAACAAAACAATGAATGTTAATTAATACACTAGTGAAAGGAAATAACACGATTTTAGGGGATAAAAATACACTTTAAAGTGTCATAAAATAACACGATGTATGTTAAAAATTAACTCAGTGAATGGGAATAACACGATTTTAGTGTTAAAAATACACTTTAATGTGCCATCAAATAACACTGTGTATGTTAAAAGTTAACACTCACAGTGAAAGGGAATAACACAATTTCTAGTTGAAAGTGCACTTATGTGGTGTCATAAAACAACACCAACGGTGTCAAATATTTAACACTAATAAAGAGTTAAAATATTAACACTGTTCAAAGTGTAATACTTGTGTGCGTACTTATCTATGTGAGTAATGTCATGAATTGGTGTTCTTGATGTGATATTTGCTATAGGTGTGTACACATTATGGGAGCTGGTGTTGGGTTTGTTTGATCACATATGTTGGGATGTTGGTTCACTGGGTGCTCTACGGGTTTGATGATTTATGTTTGACTGTCACTTATGATGCATTCACAGTGGTTTTCTAATGAGCACTTTGTTTATAGTGAGAAATATATATTTACAATTATGAAGTTTCTGTCGAAGTTTCCAGCCTGAATTTCGTAATCATTATTTGTTTATATCCTTTATAGAAACCACACACCTATTATGCTTTCAATCACAAGCATCAATAAAGAACTTTAATTAAACCTAAACTACTGGCTGCTCATGATTCTGAACGATCATCTATGGTGGGTTCATTTCCCCAAACCAGCAACAGTCAAGAGAGGATAGCCACATTCAGCTATTTCTTTATTTCAAAATGTTAAATTTAACACTGTGAGTTGAATTAACACTCACGATTTTGCTGTGTACTGTGTATTTCTGTTTATTTCTACTGTGTATTTTGACTGTGTGCTGTGTTTCTACTGTGTATTTCTACTGTGTGTTTCTGCTGTGTATTTCTGCTGTGTGCTGTGTATTTCGACTGTGTATTTCGACTCTGTGCTGTGCGTTTCTACTGTTCTTTTCAACTGTGTATTTCTACTGTGTATTTCAACTGTGTGCTGTGTATTTCTACTTTGTATTTCTACTGTGTGTTTCTACTGTGTGCTTTGTATTTCAACTGTGTATTTAGACTGTGCTGTGCGTTTCTACTGTGTATTCCTACTTTGTGTTGTTTATTTCTACTGTGTGTTTCTTTTTCTTTTCGTTAAGTATTTTTTTGGCATTTATATGGCTTTATTGATAGAACAGCTCAAATGAATTGACAGGAAACAGGATGAGAGAGAGGGGGAGTGACACACAGCAAATAGCCCCAGGCCGGGAGACGAACCCAGGGCCGCTGCAGCGAGGACAAAGCCTCTGCACATGGGAGCCAAATGGCGCCGAGCCAACCGGCACCCCTACTGTGTATTTCTACTGTGTGCTGTGTATTTCAACTGTGTGTTTCCACTGTGTGCTGTGTATTTCTACTGTGTATTTCTACTGTGTGCTGTGTATTTCTGCTGTGTATTTCTACTGTGTGCTGTGTTTTTCTACAGTGTATTTCTACTGTGTGCTGTCTTTCTGCTGTGTATTTCCAATGTGTATTTCGACTGTGTGCTGTGTTTCTACTGTGTATATTTACTGTGTGTTTCTGTGTATTTCTACTGTTTGCTGTGTATTTCTACAGTGTATTTCTACTGTTTGCTGTGTATTTCGACTGTGTGCTGTGTTTCTACTGTGTATATATGCTGTGTGTTTCTGTGTATTTCTACTGTGTGCTCTGTCTTTCTACTGTGTATTTCTACTGTTTGCTGTGTATTTCTACTGTGTGCTGTGTTTCTACTGTGTATATATGCTGTGTGTTTCTGTGTATTTCTACTGTGTGCTCTGTCTTTCTACTGTGTATTTCTGCTGTTTGCTGTGTATTTCGACTGTGTGCTGTGTTTCTACTGTGTATATTTGCTGTGTGTTTCTGTGTATTTCTACTGTGTGTTGTGTATTTCTACTGTGTATTTCTACTGTGTCCTGTGTATTTCTACTATGTATTTTTACTGTGTGCTGTGTATGTCTGTGTATTTCTACTATGTATTTCGACTGTGTGCTGTGTATTTCTACTGTGTGCTTTGTATGTCTACTGTGTATTTCGACTGTGTGCTGTGTGTTTCTACTATGTATTTCAACTGTGTATTTCCACTGTGTGCTGTGTATTTCTACAATATATTTCTACTGTGTGCTCTGTATTTCTACGGTCTATTTCTACTGTGTGATGTGTATTTCTGTGTATTTCTGATGTGTGCTGTTTATTTCTGCTGTGTATTTCTGCTGTGTATTTTGACTGTGTGCTGTGTATTTCTACTGTGTGCTGTGTGTTTCTACTGTGTATTTCTACAGTGTGCTGCGTGTTTCTAATGTGTACTTCTACTTTGTGCTGTGTATTTCTACTGTGTATTTTTGCTGTGTGCTGTGTGTTTCTACTGTGTATTTCTATTGTGTGCTGTGTATTTCTAATGTGTTTTTCCACTGTGTGCTGTTTATTTCTACTGTGTGCTTTGTATTTCTACTGTGTATTTCGACTGTGTGCTGTGTTTTCTACTGTTCATTTAGACTGTGTATTTCTATTGTGTGCTGTGTATTTCTACTGTGTGTTTCCACTGTGTGCTGTGTATTTCTACTGTGTATTTCTACTGTGTGCTGTGTATTTCTGCTGTGTATTTCTACTGTGTGCTGTGTTTTTCTACAGTGTATTTCTACTGTGTGCTGTCTTTCTGCTGTGTATTTCCAATGTGTATTTCGACTGTGTGCTGTGTTTCTACCGTGTATATGTACTGTGTATTTCTACAGTGTATTTCTACTGTGCGCTATGTATTTCTACTGTGTATTTCTGATGTGTGCTGTGTATTTCTACAGTGTATTTCTACTGTGTGATGTGCATTTCTACTTTGTGCTCTGTATTTCAAGTGTATGTGTACTGTGTATTTCTAATGTGTATTTCTATTGTGATGTGTACATCTACTGTGATGTCTATTTCTACTGTTTTTCTACAGTGTGCTGTGTACTTCTACTGTATATTTCTACTGTGATGTGTATTTCTACTGTGTATTTCTGTTGTGTGCTGTATATTTCTACTGTGTATTTGTACTGTTTTTCTACCGTGTGATGTTCATTTTTACTTTGTATTTCTACTGTGTATTTCTGCTGTGTTTTTCTACTGTGTGCTGTGTATTTCTACTGTGTATTTCTATTGTGTGCTGTGTACTTCTGTGTATTTCTACTGTGTTATGTGTATTTCTATTGTGTGCTCTGTATTTCTACTGTGTGATGTGTATTGCTTCTGTGTATATCTACAGTATATTTCTACTGTGTGATGTGTATTTCTACTGTGATGGGTATTTCTACTGTGTATTTCTGTTGTGTGCTCTGTATTTCTACTGTGTATTTCAACTGTGTGCTGTGTACTTCTACTGTATATTTCTACTATGTGCTGTGTATTTCTACCGTGCGATGTCTATTTCTACTCTGTGCTGTGTATTTCTACTATGTACTGTGCATTTCTACAGTGTATTTCTACTGTGTGATGTGCATTTCTACTGTGTGATGTGCATTTCTACAGTGTATTTCTACTGTGTGATGTGCATTTCTACAGTGTATTTCTACTATGTACTGTGTATTTCTACAGTGTATTTCTACTGTGTGATGCGCATTTCTACAGTGTATTTCTACTCTGTGATGTGTATTTCTACTCTGTGCTGTGTATTTCTACAGTGTATTTCTACTATGTGCTGTGTATTTCTACTGTGCGATGTGTATTTCTACTCTGTGCTGTGTATTTCTACAGTGTATTTCTACTATGTACTGTGCATTTCTACAGTGTATTTCTACTGTGTGATGTGCATTTCTACTGTGTGATGTGCATTTCTACAGTGTATTTCTACTGTGTGATGTGCATTTCTACAGTGTATTTCTACTATGTACTGTGTATTTCTACAGTGTATTTCTACTGTGTGATGCGCATTTCTACAGTGTATTTCTACTCTGTGATGTGTATTTCTACTCTGTGCTGTGTATTTCTACAGTGTATTTCTACTATGTGCTGTGTATTTCTACTGTGTATTTCTACTATGTACTGTGCATTTCTACAGTGTATTTCTACTGTGTGGTGTGCATTTCTACAGTGTATTTCTACTGTGTGATGTGCATTTCTACAGTGTATTTCTACTATGTACAGTGTATTTCTACTGTGTGATGTGCATTTCTACTGTGTATGTCTACTGTGTGCTCTGTATTTCTAGTGTATTTGTACTGTGTGCTGTGTGTTTCTACTGTGTATTTCTACTATGTACAGTGTATTTCTACTGTGTATTTCGACTGTGTGCTGTGTATTTCTACTGTGCTTTTCTACTGTTTGCTGTGTACTTCTACTATGTACTGTGTATTTCTACAGTGTATTTCTACTGTGTGATGTGTATTTCTATTGTTTATTTCTACTTTGTGCTCTGTATTGCTACTGTGTGATGTGTGTAACCCCCGGTTACTAAAACCCTATTAAAGCCAAATAGGTGACCAATATGAGAAGATAGGGTTAACTGATGGATAAACAATATAACCTGTGGCTATTGATGACACTATGAACAGAAATTATAAAACAACATATATACATTTATCTATATATATGAAATATATGAGACTTTATTGACGTCACCCACGTCTATCAAACAGTTGAACTTACCCAATGTATGGTAAGAAATTTTCATTTTGTCGTCCTTTTCCTACCTGGGCAGCTAAAGAGACGGACCTGTGTCTGGACAGTGAGGGCATCAGCTACGTGCTAGTAAAAGCCAGATAACCGATCCATTACTCATCCAAAAGACCTCTGGTGGTCACAATTCTGTGTCACACCGCGGTGAGGGGTGTCTCGTCTTGGGAAGTTTTTGTCTTGTGAATTTCATGTTTTATTTTGAAAAGTAACTCTCCTCTCATTTCAGGTCACTTGCCCTTCCTCTTGTGTCACTGGTCTGATGTCTCCCCTGATCCCTGATTATTTTCACCTGGTCCCCATTATCCTCTTGTGCTTATAGTCTGCGTCTGCCCGTTGTCTTGTGCCAGTGTATCATGTTCGTTCGTATGTCTCCAGCTCCCATGGTCCATGTTCACGTCAAGTTCTCTACAGCAGTGTCTAAGTTGGTATTCTTGTTTTTCTTTTCTCCTCTTAAGAAGAGTGATTTGAGTTGTAATTTTTCCAAAGCAGTGTTAAAGCTAGTCTTGATTTATAGCCTTTTGTTTCCCTCTGTTGGAGTGGTTTTTTTGTTCATAGTTTATATTTTTCCTAGAAGTAGTGTAGCCTAATTTTGTAATCCCTGAACCTCCCTTGGTGTGGAGCGCCTTTTGTTGTTTAAATTTTCATAGCTAAGTATCCTCGTCAGAGTAGATCAGTTTTCAGCCTTTTTGTTTCCTCCTTGGAGTGATTTTCTGTTGTTTTATTTATTTGTTCTCCCTGTCCTATTTTCAGAGAAGGTTAGAGTTGATAGCCTGTTTGTTTATCGCTCGAACTTAAGAGCCGAGAAGAAAAATCATAGAAATAAAGCCTGCTTGATCTGCAAATTCCTCTGCATCTGAGTCCTCCTTTTAGCCCAGGCCTGACATTCTGCTGCCATTAGCCAAAGGAAAATTCTTGGTGAGATGACTGAGATGCTAGTGTGTGATTTCGGTTTGCGTGTAAAAAAATAGCTGTATTAGCGTCATTAGCATTAATCACGTTAGCGTTGTTAGCTTCAGTAGTGACTTCTATTAGCAGCTCAACTTCATAGTGCCCAGTTGTGATGCCACAGAGTGTGTTTATAGACAACTAATCCTTGAGTGAGTTGGTGTTGGCATGTTCCATGGCCGGGGGGCGACCCCCATTCCAAAGGACCGCCATTCCGAAAATTTCCGAAGGTAGACCTTTTTTCAGGTTCGGAATGGCGCCCTTTTTTCAAAAATAATAAAGGGCCGGCATTCCGCAACATGAAAGTGAACGTTCGGAATGGCGGCCCTTCGGAATGCCGCCCTGGAACCCCATGGCCTGTACTGGGATTGGAGGTGCCTGTTGCTATTTCAGGCTAAAATTAACTGTGGCGACACGAGGATTACTACTATGCTATGTACCAAATACCAACAACGCCACCTTTGGTTAGGGCCCAAGGACCTGTACGAAAGGTCAATTATTACCTACAAAAAGGACACTCAGGTTCATTCACTCAGGGAGGGCAGGAGACGGAGTTCAATGATTCACATACAAAACTTCATTGTTTAAAATAAGCACAAAGTTTGGCACGGTAAACAGAAAAGGAGAAGCGAGCCCAATTGAAGGGGGGGGGAATACAGGCTGAGGCTTACCGGCTGGAGGAGGGGTTTTGGCAGGGGAGGTGACATCCAAAAGAAAAAGGAGAACACCCCACTCACACGGCAAAAAGGTGACGTGCAAACAAAGAAAATCTTGAACGGGGAGTGTAACCGGGTCAACCTGTGTGTTGAATCAAATGTGTATATAATTACACAAAATCTGTTACTACCTGACAAGAAAATGCCTCCAAATCCTGTATGTGTAGACTGTGGCTGTGTCCAAATTCAGGGGCTGCATCCTTCAAGGACGCGGCCTTTGCGGCCCACGAAGGCCAGGTCCTTCAGAGAGACCTTGAAGGCCACGTCCACCGTTGTTAAATGGGACGGTCTATAGTCTTCGGAGTATTTCCTGGTTGCGTCACCAGGTGTTCATGCATTAAAGTCTGTTTTGGTTCAAATCTATCAAACGTGTACATTTATTTGTGTGTGTACAATGTGTCAAATCTAAATTGAATTATCAACATTACAAAATAAACCTTAACCCATTGGTGAATAACAACTATATTTACTATAGCATTACCAGTGTCACGTATTTTAATTGAAAGTTGAAATTTGGAGGTTTTATAGTCCCTTGAAGTTTAACATATCTGGCGTTGGATGTTAAAATGACTAAAAACCGAGTATAAACCCATTACTTAAATTCGAATGTCATGTCTGCGCCACTTGATGTCGCCATTTTCTCTTGCTTCCTCTTCTGTTTCGGGACTGAGCAGCGGTGCGCAAAGGATCTTGGGATATGGGAGGCCGCGAAGGATAGTAGCGGTGCGTCCTCCAAAAAGAGGGAAGTGCAGGCTGCATTTGTGGGCTGCATTTGAAGGAGCCCTCGAATTTGGACAGCCTTCGTGCGGCGTTGTGACGTAATTGGCCTTCAAATGCACCCTTCGAGGGCTGCAGCCCCTGAATTTGGACACAGCCTGTGTGTGTAGCTCGGAGCTCCTCCTCTTTAATTTCTTCTTCTGTGGTCCCCACTATAAATGTTTTCTGGGTCCCCCACCTCTGCCCTTTTGTACAATTCTCCTGTGGGAGAGGTGGGTGTCATTGTTGCATTCAGTTGATAATCATAAACCATCCTAATGTTTCTCTTTGTTTATTATATGCATTTCTGGTTTCAACGTTATTGTTATGTCTCTTCCTACCGAACAATGTGTACATGCCAATAGAGTTGCATTTAAAAATAGTAGTTTTAACAGTTGAAAGCCGCTAGATTGAAGTTATGACAAACCGAACTAACTTCCGGTTTGTTGATATCTTTATCTTTATTATATTTGTATAGAAGCTGGAGTGGACAGTATTATTTACATGGAGGTTCTGCTTGTTACTCGTTCTGTCAGGTATGTTTTGCTGAATATGTAGTTTATTTACTGTAAAATGTTTTTACTACGTACTCACCCCTTTTTGTACAATTCTCCTGTGGGAGAGGAGCTGGAGTGGACAGTATTATTTACATGGAGGTTCTGCTTGTTACTTGTTCTGTCAGAATAAACAGAGATCATCTCCAAAGAGGTCCGGGTGTCACAGCATCATTAAAACCAACACAACGCAGAAGCCCACCGGTCACAGGAGCACACAGCACACAAGGGATCACCACCACCCAGGGGAACCACCACCACCACCAACACTGTCGGCCTTCAGCACTAGGGGGAGAGGAGAAACACCATTAGGAGGGCCCACAATTAAAGAAAAACAAACAATATTTCATAATATGTGCCAACAAACTATAGATGATCAATTAATAACTGAAAAGTATTGAATTTAATCTATAATAAATCAACCAAACAAACACGACAAGAAACCAAAGAGTCTCTTGCCAGAGATATCAACTCAATGATTAACCAGAATTAATCGGTTTTAACACAAGCAAAGGAGGGCTCAAGCATTGGCTGGGAAATTCCCCTCCCAAACGAAAATTAAATAATTACAATAAACTCCCAAAATAAACAAAATTACCCCAACAAAACAAACACCCAAACTACTAAGAAATTACCAAAAGAAATTCAACCATTAAGCAGAAGAACACTCACACTCACACACACACACACCAAAGCAGCACCACACGTAACAGCGGTACAGGGCCAGTAGCAGGAAGCAGGCTGACCCAAAGGCGGCCAACCGGACCCAAACCAAGCCGTCAGAGCAGCGGCAGCAAAGCAGCAGCAACAGCACAGTGGCAGAACAGCGGCGAAGCAGCGGTAGTGATGTAGCAGTGGCCAAGTAGCCGTGATTGAGCAGCAGCGCTTACTTAGCTTAATTAGCTTAAGCGTCCATAGCCCCGGTTATAAGTTCGGGTGCATTGGCATCCCATCCAAAGAGGGAGAGGGTGAAGAGAATCACGCACAGTGGGGGAAGACGGCCATCATGCAGCACACGACCAGCAGACTTTTGGAGGGAGAGGAGCGGAAGGGGAGCTTAGCACCTGGCTAGAGAAGCCCCTGACTGCAGACCCGCAGACCTCAATGTGGGCGGAGTCAAACGTTTAACTCCGCCCACTCTCCAACATTTGACTCCGCCGTCACCGTGATGCTTCCTGCTCGGTTTTCCCATTTATTCCTGTCTCTTTCCTCGGTTCTGACGCCCGCTTTGGTATTATAAATAATGGAAGTAAGTGTGACTTTTATAATATTGTTTATATAATTTTAGGTGTATCGTTAGGTTATGTGAATTAGCTGCACATGATCTAATGTTATATTTAAACTAACATTTAAGCACGTGTGCAATTGAACAGCTAACGTTAGCTTACATGCAAGTGGGTGCCATTTAGCTATGCTAACGTTTTAATTACATGTGTGTACGAGCTTGTTCACAACACTGAACTGGTCTAATACTAATATTAGAGTGCATTCGGTGGTATATGCACTGTAATGATACATAATATAACTAAGTGATTGAGTCTTCTAAGAGACTAATCAGAGTACAAGAATGAAATTGAATGCATAGTCAGTATTTTGTGGCTTTGTAATCATGCTATGCTTTTTTTTTTATGTATAGAGACACATTACAGTGATACTTGCAGATGACCTCCCCAAATCAAAAAAGCAGCAGTGACCTGTATTCATGTCCGTTTTGCAAGTACAAAGCAGCTGCAAACTATCAAGTGGACAACCACATTAAGGGCCATGCCTCAGTGAGGCACAAAGGTACTACTTTTGAAATGTAGTTATTGAATACACTGTAATTAAGGGCTGCGCGATGTGACCCCCACTGCCCTCATCGTTCATACTTTATATTTACATGTGCAGTAAATATGCTCTATGAATATACACTCAAAAAAAGCAAACTGGGTGTCTGTTACCTTAACCTAAGTCTAACATGTAGCTTATATTATATAAAATCATGTTTTGTGGTTGAACAGTTATAAATCATGTAGTTTTAGCATAAAATGCAACAATTTTAAATTTACAAGACTAATGTATGTTAACACAACCTAATTCTAATGGGTTAAGATTGCAAATCACTTCTGCTTACAACTCCAGAGCAGTAGGTGGCAGTAATGTACAAATTCCTGTAGTGTCCCTCTTTATACCAGTTGAAGGCCATGGTCAAAGGTGTGTCCCTGGCAAAGAGGAACCGACATTTTGAGATGAAACATCGCTTGTGGAAGAAGGTAAGCTTAATCCTTTATCATCCATTGAACAGAAAGTAATACGGGTGCAGTTAGTTATTGCCCTCTTTTGCATTTTGGATGATTTTTTTCCGTTACTGGGTGTTTTATTAGAGTGCATATATCCGACTGTCGCCATGTGCACAGCTAACTAAGCTTGCAAGCTAGCATCCTGAGGTTGACGACGCGCGCGGGCTCATTTACAAAACCGCTTAAACCAAAAGACAGTTTATACAAAACAGCAGTACACGAATAATAGCGGTGAATATTCCCACTATTCCCACTTTAACCGCTAGCTGCGGCTAATGGCTAATAATAAGACGGCCAACATTAATGCGGGCCACCGGCCACGATAACATCAGCAATAAGTTTAATACACAAAGGATTTTGAAACGGAAGATTTATTAACCTGTCGAAATTCATCGTAAAGGCCAGGGTGTCGGTCCTTAATATGCTTCGTTGTGAATACAACTAACTCACGTAGCCGTGAGGGGGAGGGTGTGTACCTGCCTGCTGCTGGTTACGTGTGTGCGTGAAGGGGGATAGAGAGAGAGAGGCGGCGGGGGTGGGGGGGAGCGCTAGTATCGATACTTTTGACAACCCTAGCAGCAAGTGGAAACTACCACGGCATCCCGGCACCTTGGCGGGGTTTCTCTGTCAACTCGACGTAGCATTAGCTCCTCGTGCTGGACCATAGTGCTGTGGTGCAGCCAGGATTCTATGAGAGTGTAAACACAGCAGTTCCTCGCGCTACGAAGCTCTCCACAGTCTGATGTTATTCACTTTGTTGACGAGGGAGCGAACGTGTGCTACCATGAGTGTAAGTACTGTTGCACTGCTTGTGTGGATCAGCTCGTAGCCCGGCGTAGCCACCACCGACCTCGACCAGGTCGGTGGTGGACCAGCACACTTCTCAGGTGTTTGTCGTGACATGAAGCTTTGCTATGGATGTCTAACAGTATCCGTCGGTCGCACCGCGGCACACTCACGCACTTTTCAGTCAAACCAGTAGTCATACATTGGATTAACTATTGTTTTTACATTTGTAGCTCCCTTTCTAAGATTATGTGAAGTTATTGTATTTCTCCCTCATCCTGTCTCTCTTTTCTCTCTCAATTTATCACAGAAATTTGTGACTGTAAAAGTGTCCAGTGTCGTCATACAAGAGATCACCACCATTCGCCATACTCCTGTGAAAGTGTCCTCTTCTGGCATCATCAAACAAGAGTCACTGCAGGAAAAGGGAGTCATCTGCTATCGTCAGGTTCATGATGTAAATACCATGAGTGTAGTGACAAGCTGTTTAAGATCAAGTAAGGTGAAAAGGGGAAGATAGGAAATGTTAAATGCCCAGATATGCTTGATTTTACTGTTCTGTGTTACTGATATGTGGAGGTGCAAGGAGTGTAGTGTATCTTTTTCTAGTAGATATGATCTACTTAAACATTTAAGACTACAGCACCGCCATAGACAACGTTACTCATGCCCATATCAAAACTGTCCATGCAATTTTAAGACGCAAAATGCTTTGCGCATACATTTAAGTAGAGTTCATCCTAAGCAAACTTGTCAGGAGCTCCTGGAATTGAAAACATTTAGATGCCCTTTGTGCAATTGTAGTAATCTTTCTACGGAGAGGGATTTTTTCATACATATTGGCATTCATTTTAAGAGTCATGAAACTGTTACCTGTATGTTTGGGGATTGTACTTTCAAAACAAATATCTATGCAACGTTTCACTCCCACAAGAACAGGAAACACAACCCCCATACATTAAATGATTTTAAACCAGGGATAGTGACAACAACCAGACTTTCACAAGAACCGTCTGACAGTGCAGAGGAAGATACACTTAACCCAGATGACTCTGCAGTGGAATTAAACAGTGCATCTTCAAGTAATGATGTGGATATAAGCAAGACCCTGCCTGACATAATTGAGCAGAACTTTGCTGCAGCTTTGCTTAAACTAGAACATTTCGCACATGTGCCAGGCACAAAAGTTGATGAGTTTCTAGAGGAGCTGCACTATTTGTTATGCTCAGCTGCATTTCCTCTCTCTGTTAACACTATTGAAACTGTGTTTCAGAAACATGGTTCCATACCTGACAAGTCAGTGATAAAGGAGTAGCCACAGCCGTTGCCACGTCTCACCCCTTGCTAAAATCTATAGACAAGGGTGGCTCTTTGAGCACATCATATCTTCGAAACAAGTTTTACAGGGAAAACTTTAATGTCATTGAGCCCACTGAGTACATGCTTGATGAAAGGGAAAAGAAAAGCTTTCAGTACGTGCCTTTACTGAAGAGCTTGCAACAGCTCTTCAATAGGAAAGATGTTGTGGATAAAGTTGTTGAAAACCACAGAGCACATCAGAGTCATGGGATAACTGGAGAACAGCGTACTTATAAATCATTTCAAGATGGCTCACACTTTAAGGAAAATGGTTTTCTTTCAGGGGGTGAGTTGAGAATCTTGCTAACTTTGTACATAGATGATTTCGAGGTATGCAATCCTCTGGGTACTTCACGCAGGAAACATAAGCTCTTCGGTATCTACTGGACTCTGAGTAATTTGCCTCCAGGCTCACATTCAGCACTTTCCTCGATTTACCTGGCAATCTTTTGCAAATCTGATAATGTGAAGAAGTACGGTTATGGCAATGTCTTGCATCCTCTTCTTCAAGATGTAAAAACCCTTGGGCAGGAAGGATTTTTTGTCCCCTTGCTTGGTAAATGTGTTAAAGGCACAATTCAAGTTGTTTCAGCAGATAACCTCGGTGCTCACGGTGTAGCAGGTTTTAACGAAAGTTTTTCTGGTGGGAACATCTGCCGATTCTGCACAGCAACACGAGCAGAGATCCAAACAAGAGATGTGAGATCAGGTTCATTTGATCTGAGGACTAAAGACATGACTACATGACTCGCATGTAAATTCAGCACAGCAGAACCGTTCAAGCTGTTTTGGGGTGAAAGGCCCGTGTGTAATCACCAAAAACCTTGCACACTTTAGTGTTCTGACAGGTTATCCACCAGATATCATGCATGATGTGTTTGAGGGCATCGTACCTGTGGAGCTTGCGCGTTGTTTGTCACTGCTGATATCCAAGAAATATTTCAGTCTTGAGCTTCTAAACAAATCTATCCTTAGTTTTACCTTCAAGTGGTCAGACAAGACTAACAGGCCTCATGTAATCCCACACACATTCTCAAAAACAATCGGGGGGAATGCTCATGAGAACTGGGCACTAATAAGATTTCTTCCATTCATCATTGGGCATCTGGTGCCGGAAGATGAAATGACATGGCAAATTCTAATGGTTCTAAAAGATGTTGTAGAGCTGGTGGTTGCTCCAACACACACAGAAGACTCCATTGCTTACCTTGAGTGCAAAATTTCAGAGCACCGCAAAAGATACCAAGAACTCTTTCCGAATGTGCAGCTTCTACCCAAACATCATTACTTGGAGCACTATCCTGCACTCATCAGGAAGTTTGGTCCTCTCGTTGGTCTCTGGACGATGCGATTCGAGGCTAAGCACAGTTTTTTTAAGCACGTAATTCGACACTCTAACTGCTTCAAAAACGTGCCCCTCTCGCTAGCTTTTAAGCATCAGCTCATGATTTCGTATCACATGAGAGCATCTAGTTTTGAAAAGCCTGTTCTTGAGATGACAAGTGTTTCAACACTTTCTGTTGATGTTTTAAAAGAAGAAATTGTTGAGAATATTAAACAAAAATTTCCTGGTACAAGAGAGGTACATTTAACTAGATCTGTGTCAACCAAAGGTGTAAGTTTCAAAAAGGGCATGATTATAGCTCATGGGTCTACAAGTGGACTTCCTGATTTTGGACAGATTGTTCACATTTTTGTTATTCAGGAGAGACTGTTTTTTATGGTTAAGAGACTTTGTGGGTGGTATAGTGAGCATCACAGAGCCTTTGAGCTCACGGCATGTCCAACCAAAGACATAGATCTGATTGAGCTTAGTGACCTAGCAGATGACTACCCTCTGACAGACTACTTTGTTGGATCTCTCAGAATGGTGACATTAAAAAGACACATACATGTATAAGGTATGATGACATTCTGATGTAAAATTTAATGTTAATTGAACTGTCACTGCTGTCTTGGAATTAAAAAAAGAGGTGTACTTATTTCATGAGTTACAGCAACAATATCTTGGTTAAAATAAAAAGACTTCAAGGATATAAGATACTGTAAGGTTACTTTTTCCAATGTCATTAAGACCTAGTTTATGATATTGCTAGTTTAATACTACATTTAATGTAATTTTTTCATTAAATTCTTTTTCACCAGTTCATGTATTTTCAGGCTAGTTTAAGCATTGTTTAGATGAATCTTGTTACACACTGTAGCTTTCCTAGTTTTATTATTATTATTATTTTTTTTACAGAAATTTCATGTGCATTAATGAATCTAGAAATATATTTTAGGATAACCAATGAAAATAAGTCTCTCAACCTTAGATAAGAAGTACTCTTGTACAAATATATTTTTATATCTATGTATTTATATGTGTGTTTGTTTTTATTCACAGATTTTTGTGAAATGGCTGCTCCAGTGAAGCTCAGAATCATCCTCGGGGAAAAAGATTCCCGGAGACTGACCCTGCAGGACGGGATTCCAGAGACTGTTGGTGAACTTGTTCAGCACATTAAGAGGCAGTGTGGGGTAGAGGACCACTTCAGGCTGCAATTTATGGATGCTGAGTTTGACAATGAATTTAACAACTTGACTTCAATGTCAGAGATCCAGGACAAAAGTACCTTAAAGCTTGTCTTTGATTCAGCTGCCTCTGCTGTGCCTGGTGGCTCCCCACCTCCACCCTACTCCACTCCTGCCACATCATGGTCTGGTAATGACTCATCACTTTCATCTGGTAGCCTTGTGTCATCCCATCCATGCTTGAAAGAGCCAGGCTCTGCCACTGGATATGGTGGCTGGAAGATGAGCTTAAAGTACAAACTTGCTAACTACAGGAGGAAGCTCAAGCGGCTTGGATGTCCAGAGGTTGAACTGAATTCCTTAACAAATAAACCTGCAGACAAATGCAGTCCTGCTTATGGTGTAAAGAAGCCCAGAAGAGCCGAAGTAAATGACTGCCCCACCTACCCATCTGGTGAATCTGCAGAGACACTTGAAAAGATAAGAGAGACCCTGCTTTTAGAAGTAAGGAAAAGGAACAATGAGGACACAGTGGCAGCCATGATGGAGAAGACCTTTGCACACAGAAGGCAAGAAGTTATTCGTGATGCACCCTTGATTGCTGCTTTCAAAACCAGATGGCTGGCTCTCTTCTGTGTATGTGAGGTAGGTGAATAAATGCACAACGCTCATTTACTTTTGAAATATGATGTCTTCATTTAATATGTACAGTGTGATTTATATAAGCCAAACAAAATGTGGGCAAGCCTTTGAAGTAACTTGTAAGGTGATTCAAGATTTGGTGAAAGATGACAGTTCAACTAGTTGGTCATTTCATAGTCAAATTTACTTTTGTGTACCTTTTCTTCATTTAAGCTAACTGCTGAATATAAGAGGATTACAACCGTCAGTTTGCGGTCAAAGTTCTTCTCCCAGCTGGATGCTCATTCTTCAAACCTGATGAGGGTGTTTGGCAAGAAAGGTGGCGTTCAAGGAAGAAAGATTAAGAGCATCATGATACCCATCACCCAGGTATGATAATAGAAAAAAAAAAAAGAAACTGAACAGCTTCAATATTTTAAACGTCATGCTTGAAATTTAAAGAGGAAATGTAAGAGGGATGGAGAGAAATAAAACTAGATGGAGAGGGGGTAATGTACTTTATTGAAGAAGGATCAGATAAAATATGAACCTTGGGCAGATTTGACAATGTCCACTGACGTTACAATGGTAGTTACCGTTTACTGGGACCACGTGCTTTTATTTGACATATTTCTATGATTAAATGTCTTGCTTGGACATAAAACCAAAGCACCCAGGGATATTGTAAGTTCATATATCATAAAAGGTAGAGGTTACTCTCATGGGAAGATATTTGAAGCCATTTGATTGAGTATTTACCTTTTAAAAAATTGCAAGCTGTTGTTAATGTGTTTTAATACTTCCAACTGTTGCTATTTGGGGGTTACAAAGTAGAATAATGTTTTGTGAATAGATTTGTTTCACTGACATAAATACATTATATGTTGTTGCATATGCGATGTTAACTGGGGGCAGGCTCGACAGTGTGCTCCAATTTCCTAACTCAGCAGTTATAATTTTTCCTTGTCTGTCTTTTTCTTTTTTTACAGACATGACATAATGCACAAACTGTTGGACATTGAAGTTTCAGGCTGTGTGTTTGTATTTTCACAGCAACATGTTTTCAAGCAATTGCTTGAAAGTCAGTTTTGCCATTTCTGGTAAAGTGATATTCCAACAAATCCAGTTTTCCAATTCCACTTTGTGTTTTTCTTTTCCAAACTTGACACCAGCCGGGAGTATATAGGTTGACATTTATGTTTAAATTGTTGAATATAAATACTCTGTTAAAAATGATTTATTTTATGAATAATTACGCTACAGTTATGTTCATATTCATATGAGGTACTTAAACCTAACGTGGTTTTGTTGGCTCAGCACAATTAATTCATGTAACTGTATTATTTTAAAAAGTAGTTGCAACTACCCTATTAAATTAGGTAACTCATAATCATATCATACAAGTTTAAATGGCCCAACAAAATTATGTTGGTATGTTACATTTACCCTTACAAATCTAGTCGGACTTAATCCTAGTAATTAAGTAACAGTAACGCAAATACATCATGTTGATCCAACATAGTTACATTTAGGTCACTCAACAAAATTGTTTCTAGCTAAATTAAACCATTTTATTTATGTGGAAATTATTTCCATAATTTTATTACGTTCCGCGAACAAGTTATTTTTTTGAGTGTAGCAGTGATTTTTTTGTTTTGTTATTAAGAGCATATCTTGTCTTTTTGATTTTAAAATCACAACTATACAACTCAGAAATAGGATTCTTTATGAGTCTCTGGTCATATTTTATTATTTTTCTATATGTAATATTATTATATGGTATTATAATAAGCGCATTATGCGTGTTTTCTTTTCAGTTTTACTTATAGTTCCTCTATGCATATATTCAGCCTATATTTCTCTGGACTCTGAGTAACTAACATGAACCAATTTCACATTTGTGTTAATTTTTCTTAATGTTCGAGTAATTGCCCAGCCCTACACTGTAATATATAACTCTCTCCTGCCCTTGTCTATCCTTAACTCCTTGTCTCCTCAGCTTTCCAAATTGATATTGAATAAAAACAAGACACATTTTTTGATTTGACATTTTTCCCTAATTTATAGTGTAATGTATTTCATTTAATTTTATAATGTTACTTTACTGTTATGTCACTTTCAGAGTTCACAATCATCAAATGTGGCTTGAGTTGTCGAAAGACAACACACTTTCATTGCTGCTATTCCGAAGCAAATAAGGCTAACCAAACAGGCTACCGTGGGCCCTGAAGACCCCCGAGAGCAACCAGCAATCTCCACTGGCAAGTGGAGAACTGAAACTTGTCCACACTGTAAACTCCAATTAAACAGGAAAAATGTAAAAAAACAAAACAAAACATGTATTAAGAAAGCATACACATTCCTTTGAAACTGTGTCGAAGGACAGATTTTTGGCATGCGAGTGTGTGGATCCTAAAAATGGGGTGTTTGCTGTTGAAAAATCATTTTGTGGTCCAGCAACACCTACACATGTAGTCAAAAATACTTGGGGACCCACACCAAAATTGATGTGTGAGGTTGAACAATGCTGTCGTAATGCTTTAACATTAACATTTTTACTGTTTGCCTGCTTGTTTTATGTTAATGTTTGTTTGTTTTTGGTTATTTGTTGTTAAATAATTTGTTGTTCAATAAAAAAAACAAAAAAAAGTCTAGTGATCCCTTTAATTTTGATAACATTTAAAAAGTATCTCAGGTTACATATGATTATGATAAATACACATTAAAATATATTACTTTTTTCATCATTTTATGAATAATTAAGGTAATTTAATGTTTTGATAGGTAGTTAATCTGTTATTTTGTGAAACGTGTCAATATTGTATTTCATAATTAGTAAAACCAAAGATTAAGTTCATTGTGTTTAAATCCCTGCATTTTGCCACATTCATTATGGTTTCTTGTCCCTCTTTGGAGTCAAACAATGGGCAGTGGGCGGGGTCAAACATTTGACTCCACCCACATTGAGGTCTGCGGGCCTGCAGTCAGGGATACATGCCTGGCTACAGCAATAAATGACAGAAGCACGTCGTAACTCACCAATGCTCTGGTCGACAGCGATAAACAACCCCAAATGATAGTAGTATTATACCTGTGCCAATGCGCGTACGTGTGAGAAATATGTGTGCGTGTGTGTGTGTGTGTTTATGACCCATAGCATTCTCGTGTGTTTGTGTGTGTGTGTGTGTGTGTAAACACCTTTCGAAGGCCTTTCTGATGTGTATTAGAGTTAGCCATATTGTGGGTTACTTACACCATCAGATGTCTCTAAGGGGGGCATAGTGTATTAGTCTGTGACAGTTGTCGTGGGAAAGCAGACTGTGTTTTACACATCGTTGTTAACCTGAATCGTCTCCCCCAAATCCCTATCTACATGCTAGAACACTTTTCACAGTTCCCCCCTGACCCTTAAGCGTGGGGTGGTTTTACACTTCAGGCAGCCACTCTGTCTGCAAATAAGGTACAACTTGTGTGTGTGTGTGTGTGTGTGTCTTTGGTTTTATCTGACATAGGTCTCATATGATGTTTGAGTTGAAGAATGTTGGTTAAATATTTATATATCAAACTGGTGTTTCTTAGTAACTTGTTACATCTAGCCTGAATACTATTCAAGCGTCCCCCTGCTGATGTGTGGGAGGGTGTGACCACACCTCCTGTCTTGGTCCTTCCCTGGGTCCCTCCCACCCTTGGTCCCTCCCTCTGTTTATATAAGCCTTGGTCATTTGTGTTCATTTACCCTCGGATTTCTTCCAACCAACAAGGGACCCTTCGCAGTCATGGCAAACGGTGGATGTGTGGATCTGGACCAGGCCTGTGTTGTTGATGGTATGTCACCCCCTGCATACCCTAATGTCGACGTTGTGGATCCTCCTCGCCGTCCCAAAAAGAGACGTGTGATGGGTGTCCTTACTACCAATGCTAGCGCTGCGTCAGGGTCGGGGCTGGATCTAGAATACTTGGGTCTAAATGGGTATGTTTACTCTGTAAAGTATCACGAAGGAAGAGTTAGGTTGAGTGTTGGATGGCAAACGTGTGTTGGAATTGTGGATGATGATACACGAGGGGGTAGTATGTCTGTGAAAGATTGGAAGTTGTTTCGTTCTGTTGTCTGCTCAGACCTTGATCAACCTGGCTTTCCTGAGACAGTTTATGTGTTGCAGATGGTCAGCGCTACAGGTCCGGAGCTTTATCGGATTGTAGCTGATCGTTTTTTCCGACCGCAAGACAATTTTATTTTTCTCAGTGTGTGTGAAGATAGGGAGAGGTTGATTGCGACCAGAGGGCTCAAAGAATGGAAAAGACAGCCGTATCCTCTCACACTTGGAGAATATGACTCATGGTTCAAAAACGTTTTCTTTATCCAGTGGTGCGACTGGCGAGCTCTGCAAAGGTTTAGAAAAGTTGACGAGGCCATCAAAAAAGACAGAACAGTAGTAGTTGTGAGAGTATTAGAAAACGCCTTGTTTTTGATGATATGTCGCCTGGTATCGAGACGACGAGCCTCCTACCTTGTGTAGGCCAAAAATCATCAGACACTCCGACTACTGAGAACAAATGGTAGGCATATTATGTATAATTTTTGTTTGCAATCATACTTATATGTGAGTGTTCATTTCTACTCTATATATTATATGTTTTTTTTTTTTTTTTTTTGTTTTATCAGAATACAGCCCTGCATCTCCAAGCCTTTTGCAATCACTTCCTTCATCTCCTCTTAATCCGGCCCTGGTTTGGCCGCCTCCATGGTCACCTTCGTCATCTACACCTTCATCTCCTACATCTTCATCTACTCCATCTCGTCCATATCCGGTGATGCAGACGCCTTCTTCATCTCCCCCGACTCCATCTCTGCTGGTGCGGACCCCTTCACCTTCTCCATCTGACTCACAAGATGTGATTTGTGACACACAAGATGTGGCTAGTATCCAAAACAACGGGGTGCTGTCTATCGTGTTCATTGATGGGGTTAAAACCATTGTCCTACACCTCCTCAACATTGTTGTATACAAGTATTGGGAGGAGCTCTGTTATGGCTGTCAGATCAACCACCCCAGTCAGAAGCATCATGAGTGTGTGTGGGGAATCCCTGACTTTTTTTGTGAGAGTCGGTTTGACCAGCTTACAGAGAGACTGTGGACTGACCGTTTTATCCCAGCCATTCAGCACTTCTTGACTTCAAAACGCATCTATGTCGACGAAGCCAGAATCCAAGGGGCTGTAGAAGCTATTCTACACGAGCTGAAATCAGTGGAGAAGATCACGGATAAAATCAAGGAAATGTATGACACAAAGATTGGTGATGACTATATGAAAATAGTACAACTACGTGTTATAAGTGACTATTGGAGAGGACTAGACCATTGAGGTGTACTGTAACAACAACGTAAAGTAGCATCAACACTTGCTATACGTTTTTATTTTTATTCCTTTTTTTTTGTTTAGCGTGTGTGTGTGTGTGTGTTTAAAAATGAAAACAATTGTCTAACTGTGAAATAAAAGCCTGTGTAAGAAACATATTCTGACCATTCCAGTCTCATCATTATCATGGAAAGCACACTGCAAAAGATTTATCATGATCCTGCTCATCCGGGCGGTCTTGGAAGTATCTACAAGCTTCGTAATGCCATCGGGATTCTACAGGGATTACCCCTAGGCTAACAGCTGTTAAACGTTTTTTACTGGGGCAAGACGTCTATATACTTCATGCCAAAGCTGCGAGACATTTTCCTAGGAACAGGGTTTTGGTTGGCGGTATTGATAAACAGTTCCAGATCGATTTAGTGGATATGGGGGAATATTCTATTGAAAATGATAGTGTGAGATACTTACTAATATGTATTGATGTGTTTTCTAAATTTGCGTGGGTCAGATGTCTTAAAAACAAATCAGGCATGTCTGTTACCAAAGCTTTTAACAACATTCTGAGCAAGGGCCGTATACCTACAAAACTCCAAACGGACAAGGGCACAGAGTTTTATAATAAACACTTTCAACAATTGTTAGATCAGTATAAAATCACCCATTTTTCAACACTAAATGAGACTAAGGCTAGTGTGGTGGAACGTTTTAACAGAACCTTCAAGACTCGTATGTGGAGGTATCTATCATCTGTTAATTCGCGTAGATATGTAGACGTGGTCCAGGACCTTGTTGATGCCTATGTAACCCGCTAGGTACTACAGAGTTTTGGACTAGAGATTAGGTTCGTAGAGGAGGGTTTAAAGAGGAAGTCACAGACACAATAAATAAATGGAGCCACGAAGTATGTTGGACGTAACTTGACTGTATTAAACTGTATAAAAATAAAAAATAAAAAATAAAATAAAATTCAGTGCAATGACATCTGATTGCTCAATATTTCACAGTCTTCCTTTAACATAAAACCAAATAAAAGTGTCCAAATGGAAACGTAATGTTCCTTTAATGTTCCTTTAATGTCCTTGAATGTCCTTGAATGTCAGCGCGCTTCAGTCAAATGTGTGTAAGTCAAGTCAGGGGAAAGTTGAAAGAGTCAGGGGTTCAAGAGTCAGGTGTGTGTGTGGTGGTCCTACCACAGACACACTCAGTTAAGGTGAAGAAGGGGCTGGATGTCCTCTTCAGGCTCAGGTTCCGGTTCTCTACTCCTTTGGGCAAGGAGAGTTTCACTAGCTCGCCATCTCCATCAACCAGGAGAATCCAGATCCACATCTAAAGGTTTTTTGAAGGTTCTCAAAAAACCTAGCCAAGTCTCTGCCAAAAACAATAACTCACGGGTCCTCGACCACCTCTCTGCTTCAGGTAGGTACACTTTCCAAGGTTATTCTGTGTTGATAAGTGAGTTAACAACCACCGTTTTCGTGACTTCTTATTGACTTTCTCTTGTGTGTTTCTCATCTGCTCGTACTGCTGCTCTGACTCTCTGCTCTGACTTCGCACTGCACTAACTCTCGCTCTCTCACTCCGCACTGTAACTCTCGCGAGAGGAGGGTGGGACTACTTTTTCTTACAAATCATGCGTCTACTTTTTATAATGCAACAATTAAGGACTGAGTGTGTGCAAAATTAATATTATTGACAGAATAATAAACTAAAGAGGGTTAATTAATAAAAAATAATATTTTAAGGGAAACAACAATATTACCTGTTATCCACTGGGTTACACCTATAACAATTCTCATCATAGATCGATAAAGATGTCCCCCAGCTCTGTAAATAAAGACAACAAGAAAACAGTCTTCAACAATTTATATAAGCTGAAACCGTCGAGAACATCATCCTGTAAATTTAGTTTGGGGGATAAAGTGAGAATTTCAAAACTTCGTGGGGTGTTTAGAAAAGGTTACGAACAAACCTACACAGACGAGTATTTTACAATAGCCGCATGTATAGCAAGAGATCCACCTGTATACAGGCTATTAGATTGTGTGGGGGAAGTTGTGACAGGTACATTCTACGAGCCAGAGCTACAACTAGTGATTATTGATAAAAACAAAACTTTTAAAATAGAAAAAATACTGTCCAGAAAGAAATTAGGTCGTAAAAATATGGTCTTTGTTAAATGGTTGGGGTGGCCTGAGAAATTTAACTCATGGCTCCGTGAAAAAGATATCGTAGATGTGTGATTAAAGGGGGTGTACTAACTCCTTACAGTCACTTTTGAATATTGGCTCGTGCATATCAGAACTATGGAGAAAAACGGTTTTTATGTCACACTACCTAGTAATGCTTCACTACATGTATATCCAAATAACAAGATATGGCAATATAGGACTAAATTAGCTAAACCGATAGTCCTGAACGAACCATATGAAGTCGGTGTTATTGAAGTCCAATATCCCCGCATATGGAATAGTTTCCCAGCAGCGGATGCTGATGTGGATATCTATGACTATAAAACACAGAAGACATATACTATATCTCTAGCCGTGGGCTTCTATGATACTATACCTAGAATACTGAAAGAATTTAATTCAAAATGCATAGTAACCCCGCCGATATCCCGCCTAAGTCTGGTGTACAACAATATTATGAATTTTGTTAATTTTTCTGGGGGCTGAAGGATATACTTTAACATTTAAAGGGCGTCTAGCAGAGCTACTAGGTTTCAATCCAGGGGAGCTGGTCAAAATACCTATCACCCTAAATTTTAGGAAACAATATACTGCTCCACACCCCGCCGATATTCACGCAGGAACGTATAATATATTTCTCTATAGCGATATTGTGGATTATCAACTATTGGGTGATAGCTATGTGCCACTTCTCCGCTGTATAAATGTGTCGGACGAGATAAGGCGTATGCCCACTCTGACTTATGACAAGCCACACTACACATCGCTCTCCAAATCGATTATTGATGATATAGAGAGCTTGTTAAAAAACATTTTTTGTCAAACTACACTTCAGACCTGTGAGGCAGTTTTTCTAATCACTAATTGGAGAAAAAAAAAAATAAATAAAAAATGACACACACTCCATTTACACGCGATGATGGTAGATATATGACCTACTACATGAACCAGGCGGGGGGAGATTTACCAGGATTTATAGGGAGCAGTACCCAATATGGTAATGGGTTAGGAGGGATATTTCGTAGTCTATTCAGGATGGCAGTACCTTTGTTAAAAAGTGGGTTCAATCTGGCAGAACCTCACTTAAAAACAGCCGCTACAAACATTATGGGGGATGTTGTGTCGAATATTGCAAGAAATACACTATCAAGGCAACAGGAGGGGAGTGGTCTGATGGTGTATAGTAGAAGACCTTTGAAAAGACCTCCTTCCAGACGAGGGCGTAGTCAAACGGGGGCTAAAAAACGTAAAACCGGTGTTAAAAGACGCAAAGCCGTCAAAAAGAAGGCAACCATCAAGAGACGCAGAGCTCCGATCAGTCGTTCCAGGACTTTGTCTAGAGACATATTTTAGGGTACAACTCTAGGAATACAACCATGGCGCTCATTCATAACCAGTCTGAAGAATGTGTGAAGACCGAGTTGGATCTGTTTACAGTACCCTACACTCAGACATCCATTGAGAAATCTACTTTTGTTGAAATCCCACCTATTTCTGCAATAACGGACACTGGACCTCTGGAATTTTACATATCGGCTAGTGGGGAGGATTACCTAGACCTGAATGAATCATATCTTTTTACACGTGTGAGGATTGTAAATGCAGACGGTACAAACATAGCTCAAGGCGCCGACGTAGGATTTATAAACTATCCAGGATGTACATTATTCTCACAGGTCGATATAATGTTGGGGGATAGACCTATAACACAATCCTCCAACACATATCCATATCGCGGTATAATTGAATGTTTGATTAACTATGGACGGGACACTTTGGATACGCAGTTCATCGTTTCAGAGTTCCTCTACCACGCACTGTTAATCTTATTTGTTATTCTGTTTTCGATTCAGTTATCGAGATATCAAACAGGAGACAAGTATTGATGGATTACTACTAAAAAACATAATGAATACGATAGAATTAACTAGTATTGTTAGGAAAAGAATTATTAGGGGTACAGATTTTCTGGGGGTCCTAGCATGCGATCAGCTCCCTAAACATGGCGTTTATAAATATCCAGCTATGTTGATTGTAAACACGCAGCCCTCTAACATGCCTGGTGAACATTGGCTGGCTATTTATATTACAAAACATAAACAAGGATATTTCTTTGACAGTTTTGGTCACCCACCTGACAAATTTCCAACGATGATAAATAATTTTCTGATAAAAAACTGTACGGATGTATTTTATTCTGGAAAACAGTTTCAAAATAATCTCGCAACAACATGTGGCCCACACTGTGTCTTTTTTCTATGTCATGTACAAAAAGGGATAACAATGTGTAATCTAATGTTAAATGTTGTTTAAACTGTGTTAACATCAAATAAATAAGGTATCGTTTTTTTTATTCATGTTTAAATAATAATAATAATAATAGCATATATGTATATATAAAAAAAAAGAAGGAAAAAGAAGAAACAACTGTTTATTAAAATGGAACAACAGTAAATAAAATGAATAATAATAACAATAATAATAATAATAAATAGAAAAACATACAGCTGTATCAACACCACAGCCTGTCTTAAACACACACACATACACATTCACATATACATGAAAATACTTTAAAAACAACAATGTACCATTGGCAGTGAGAAAAGAAAGAAAGAAAAAAAAATCTAGAAATTACAGGTATATTGTCACTGAAACATTTATGTAGCAGTTCAGTTCACTTTTATTAGTACCCGTAGGTAGATTTGTTGTGCAGTGTCGGGAGAGAGAGAGGGCATCTCACAAACATTGATGACAGGACAAGTTAACACAGTACGGGACAGACAAGACGTGGGTAGAGCCGTTCACTAAAAGAACATAAGATAAATACAATGCAATGCAAGGGACAATAAATATATTTTAAAAACCATACCAAATAAATTGGTTGGAATAAATAAATAAATAAAATAAACCTCAAGGTGCATTAGGACTGATTCAAGAGGGAAACGGCAGCAGGGACAAAGCTGTTCCTGTAGCGTGTGGTCCTGGATCTTGGGACTGTGAATCTTCGTCCAGATGGCAGGAGCTGGAATTCACACGCAAGTGGATGGGAGACGTCGTTGGGGATGGAGCTGGCTAGTCGCCGCAACTGATTGGTGTACAGCGACTCCAAGCTCAGCTGTGTCTCTCCAATCAGCCGACCAGACCATTTAATGATCTGGTTAAGTGAGTTCCTTTCTCTTAAAGGCAGGTTTCCGAACCATGACACAAGTGAAAAAGCTAAAACCGACTCAATAAAAGCATGGTAAAAGAGTTTCATCATGGTCCTATCAATGTGGAACCGGGACAACTTCCTCAGACAGAACAGTCGCTGGTGTCCCTTCCTGCTCACAGCTTTGCAGTTCTCTTTAAAATTTAAAGCAGAATCAATGATTGTCCCAAGATACTTATAAGATTGCACCTGTTCAATAACTTGTCCCTTGATCGTAACAGGCTCCGGTGTTTTGGCCTTCTTCCTGAAATCAATAGCCATGTCTTTGGTCTTAGTTATGTTGATGTGTAGGTGAGAGTCCTCACACCACTTCACAAAATTGTTGACCATCGGGCCGTGGTTATGTTCACTTCCCTGGAGCAGGCTAACAATCACAGAGTCATCCGCGTACTTTAAAATGAGGCGATTTTTGAAAGTGCTCTGACACATATTTGTGTATAAAATAAATAACAAGGGTGATAATACACACCCTTGTGGTGAGCCAGTGGAAGAGCACACTTTGTCAGATAAAGCCCCATTAACTCTGACCCTCTGTGTCCTGTTTGTTAGAAAGTTTAAAATCCAGCCCACAAGATTTTTACTAAGATTAAAATGTTATAAAAGCCTCTGTGTTAAAATGTGCGGCTGTATTGTGTTAAAAGCAGAGGAGAAATCAATAAATAAAAGCCGGGCATGACACCCACTTCCTTCAAGATGTTTAAAGAGCAAATTAAGCAGAGTGAGTGTGGCATCCTCCACTCCTCTTTTGGGCCTGTAGGCAAATTGCAACTGATCCATTTCGCTCTCTGTGTTTTTCAAGATTTCCAGCCGTACAAGTTTTTCAAAAATTTTCATAATAATTGAGGTCAAAGCCACCGGTCTGAAGTCATTTAGTGTTCCGGGGCAACTAGATTTGGGGACCGGGACCACCACGGCGTCCTTCCAAATCTGGTATTTAAACAATAAAGAAGACAATTCAATCTATACATAAAATGATACAAAATACGTAAAAAGAAAAAATATATAAGTAAAATATAAAATAAAATACATGTAAGACGGAAATCAAAAATTTAACCAGCTGGCGTCCCAACTACGTGATTTCAAACCCCTCAACCTCGGGGCCCTAAGAGGTGCACGGTATCTGGGTGTATTACTAGGACTCGCCCTTTTTCTCTCTCGATACGTGTCATGGGGTATAAAACTCGCATCACTCGGTGTGTCAGCGCTTCCTTTATATTCAGCAATAGCCCGTCACACCATAGTGTTTGGGATAGCCGATAAAGGAATATTTAAACGTGCCATAGTTTTTAAAAACATGTCCCACCCTATAGGTCTTGAAACATCTGAAACATTATGTGTAGCAGTAACGCTTTTTACCAAATCGTATAGGTGTGAGCCTCGGACAGTGTGTTTGTCGACGAGGATCTCACCCTGATCTGTCCATGAAATCAAATTTTTTGATCGGGTTATCGTGTCCAAAATGTATTCGGCGTTTTTTCTGCTTCTTTTAGGTACGTGCTTTAATACCTCTTCTGTGATTAAATCTTTTTTGTCAACGTCGTCAATACGTGGTGTGATATTGAGACTGGGACCGTTTGTATCATAACCTTCACTGACTGGCAGTAATAGCGTCAAGACGTTTTTTTCACTCACATTCTGTTTTGCTAATACCAGGTATCGTTGTAGAATACCGGCATATTTTTTGGCCTTCTCATAAATGTTTGTGTCCGGCAGTTATAGTACGTCGATCATGGCTTTCATTTTGCGCAATTTGCCTTATGGAACCAGTGTTCTGCTCCTGCTGTTGTTTTAAGGCGTCCAATTGATGCTGAGGGACCAGGAACATTTTTTGTGCGTGCTCCATTTCAACCTCTGTTAAAAAGACCGGCTATAAAGGGTATAGCTGCTCCTAGCAGGGGTAATAAAAAACCTCCAGTCTGATTGATAGTCTTTTTCTTTTTTAAAAGTTTGACTTTTTTATCAGCTACTAGTGACGATGGTTTTCTTTTTTTTTTTTAGCTGTTTGTACTGTTTGTCCGTCAAAGGGATGTTGCCGCTTATTACATTGAGAGCTATTTCACACAGAGCATTCACACAGAGCATTCACAAAGTCAGCGCTTGCATGGTCCACAATGACCCTTCGTACACTCGGTGGCGACTTATATAACAACTCCAACAGAGCCAAATTCCTCTGCATACGTAACGACATTGTCACACCTTCTGCTTTTTAGAGATGTACACAACTGGACGATCTGACAGCACTACAGTTCTGAGTCTTAGATAATCTGGTGTCTTGACTTTATAATCAATAAGAAGATAGCCATATGCCGTGTTGGTGGCATCATTAAAAGCCTCTAAAAAAAATTTGGTATTGCCTGGAAACATTTGTCGTCCTGTTAATGTGATTTGGTATTTATCTCTAGGATTTTTAAACAAAACAAGGTAGTTGGTATTCAAACTAATAGTACGACTAGCCTTGCCTTGAATAAATAGATTTTGCACTAAATATATACAACTAAGATTCCTATGGTGAACGTATTTGGTAAAAACATTTTGTACTTCTATATTATTGCAGGCGTCATTCATTAAATCATCTATAATAAGCAGATTGTTTTTGTCTAGGGGTAACAATACATCATCACAGAGATTCGGGTAGACCATTCACAAAGTTAATATCTGTCATCTGTAGTAGTTGATCATATAAAGGTTGCCGACACGAGTAAATGTATACAACATTGTCAATAGGGTGTGAAATAACGCTCGATGCATTTTCAATAACACTCTTGACAAAATGTCTTCCCACAGTTTGAAGGACCGCTCACCACCAGACTAAATGGATGTTGTAGTCTGTCATCAAACCCACGATCTGATCTAATATACATAAGGAAGTGTAGTATAATCAGCCAACACCCTACGTTTGTTGTACACAACCTGAACCTTCTTTGTAACTGTGTCATTCTTGAGATGGAACCTCTTTTTGTCTCATTTGATTGTTTCAGAAACAGTCACCATGTGTGCATCTGTATTCTGATTGGTCACAAAAGATTGTACTAGACCCAACAGAGACTCAGGGGTGACCACTGCAGCATTTTTAGCATTTAACATCACCCCCTTGCATTTGACCTGCGTTTTGCCATGTCCTGCGTGATGGGCATAGCACTTTGGACCCCCTGATACGAATTTGGTGATATAATCTTCTTCAGGGAGTCCGCACACATTACCATCATTCAGCTCATCAGTCAAATCATCCAGGTCTTCACCTATGGGTGGGTTCCACTCCCCCGGCCGTGAAGTAAAAACAACGCTGTAAGTATCACAGTAAAGAACACGTTGTTGTAACTTATCCAATACGTCATAGAGCATGAGTCGTGCGTGGGCTGTGGTCACGGCTCCTATAAAGATATTTACATCTTTAGTTCTGGAGGCCCTGACGTCAGCATGACACCATTGCACCATAGCCACATCATCTAAGATTAAACAAAACTGCCGCACATCATAATGATTGCTAAACATCAGCTGTGTAAATCTGGCTGGTTCTGTTATCAACTCACAATTCGGCAGGTTATTCCTCATGCTAAATCTACCCCACAATGAGTTCAGAAGAAGCTTGTTGCAACTCCTCACCGCCTGGTTTATGCAGATTTTATCTGCATCTAGCTGGATGCCCTCCTTTTGGAGATAGTCATTGACGTATCTTTCTTTCTCCTCAGGTGTCTTGACATGTCCCGGATAACGGAAGCCTCTTGCTTGCATTTTAGAAATGTCTTGACATAATCCCTGAACAATGTGTCGGTCTTGTTGGGAAAATGCCACACTTCATCAATACGCACTACCTGGTATCCCTTTTCAACCGCTTTTTGAAGCTCAAACGAGACCCACACACCCGACAACCGTCTGTCGTCGTCATTGTGTGTGCAGTCACTCGTCTGGTTCAGCGCCTCAGCACATGTACGGCATAGCGGGAACATGAGTTTATTGTGACACCTATAGGGCAGGACAGGATGGTACAAGCCTCTCAGTGGGAGCACAACACACTTCACAAACCCGAAATAGTTATCAAGGGAATCAAAATCCCTAAAGATAATCTTGGGGTGACCTATTGGATACTGTTTTTGCGAGTTCACAGCCGGGTACAAACTGGTGAAGTCGTAATATCTTACCTTCTCACCATCTGACACCTTATGATACAGTTTCATGGCGTTTGTACGACCTCCAAACAGAGCCTGTCGGGGGTCCAAACGTTCTGGTTTCTGGTAATCTTTCAGAAACGTCTGGTGACTAGGGCTAGTCTTTTTAAGCCTGAGCCATTCTCACTCCCACATCACTATGACTTTTTTACCATAGACATCCTTCAAAGCTTTAATCTTTGTAAAGAATGCACAGGAGAGCTCACCAAAGGTGTTTCCGGTGACTGGATTCATAGCAGACTGGACGTGGCATTTGAGACACCCATGGTAGAAACAACCTGCAAATTCGTAGCACGTATTTGTATCAGCGTGATAGCCATCCACATAGTATGGACCTATCTCCTTTTCGCCATGATTGAGTGCATGAGCTATCTCGATCTTCTCAGTGTGACGCAGGTATTCAAGCCAATTCTATAGACACATTTGAATATGTCTTATTCTGCTCAAGGTATGCCCCATCATACGCGAGAGCGAGTGTGTCTTTAGGTAGAAACAGCGTTTTGAATACCCCCATACAACTGGAGGCCAAGGTGGTGTATGCAAAGGGGTCGAGCTGGGTGCATTTGAGAAAAGTATCTCGGTAGATCACACAAGCTCTGCGCAACACTTCCACGTCGTTCATACAGTAGCGACGAATCTCTGTATTGAAATCAAAGGTTTCAGTGCGCACTGTGTCATACCAGGTCATGAATGCTGTTTTCTCTTTGGCAGTCATGCTGTCATAGCCGTAGTAGTGCGGTTCTGGGTAGGGACCTACACATAACTCATGGCCCTCTGTGTTGAACTTATGGGGGAAATAGCCTTTCGACATATCCTCAAACCCCAAGGCTGCTGGTATTTTCGACAAGCGCATAGGCAGAAAGCTAAAGGAGTCTATCCAACATTGTTGGTATGCTTTGCCATACATTAGATTGACCCTCCTGCCTCTTATCGTCAGCTGTGGGATGATTCCTTGTTTGACAAAGTATTCCAACAGTATGTAATTGTCAAACCCTGACGCGTTATGTGCTATGAATGTATGGTTCTTATATTCGGGTTTTCTGAAGCGGTCAATCATAGTTTTAACACAGTTAGTTCCCTTGCAACAGAACCATTTCTTTCCATCGAGATCTTTTATACACGCGTAATTTGCCTCGTGTTTACCGTTGTTATACTGTGTCTCAAAATCAAATATTTTGTATTTTTCATGCAGTTCTTCTTCAAAGGTTGGATATAACTGATGCGGTGCCTTACCATCCAATTTGTTCTCGCCGCATCACCTAATAGGTTGACACGCTTTTTCTCCTACTTTGTAGATTCTACCGCATGTCTCACAGTAGTTAAGGCTGTCACAAGGTACCAATTGGTGTTCTTTCCCAAGCTGTTTGTGTTGGTTGTAACAAAATGTGGAATTGCATATACGTTTGCACTTATCACATTTCCTGGCACTGTTTGGTTGATCAAGACATTCTGTTGTAAAACAAACATTACATCTGAGATCGCAGTTATGGTACAGGGGTGCTTCATATGTTTCATAACAATAATGACAGACATATGAGACACCCCAGAACCCCGTCTGGTTTTCTATCAGATAATAATGGTTATCGTGTAGATAGAGCCATACAGTGTCTCTGTTGTATGCGTCATGTGTTTTGTAACACAGCAATCGTTTACGGTCAGCGGCATGGTGCAAGATTATGATTTTTGCATTTATCTCCTCCTCGAATTTTGCAACATCATCAAATGATACACGGCGAGTGAGATCGTGCATCATCTTCCTATGTTTGTTTTCTGCATACACAATTTGTTCGGCCAAAGTCTTATCATCTTTGTGTTTAAAACGGGCCAGACAGAGACTGAAACACAAATTATTATTATCCCCACTATTGTCAGGGTTGTACAGAAAGCGTCCTTTCTTTGACAAAATATTATCATAAGGCACGGCCAAACGGCCAAACGGAGACGTGTTCCACCGCTTCTATTCTGTACCACCGTAACAATAAATTCCAATTCGTCATCAGTCATGGAGGTGTCGTTACTTTGCAAAACTTGTGAAATTTCTTCCATAAACAAATCTGCATTGTATTGATTGTCTTCGTTTAAAATAGCCTGCATGTCACTGGCCAGGGAAGGACCTCTCAATACTGCATTTAAAATACTACCAGGAGGGGGGGACTTCCGGGTCACTGATGGAGTAGACGTGCTTTCCTCGAGCTCCCGCTTAACCTTGCATATAAATCGGTTCCAGAACCTCATTCGCTCACCCAATCGATCTGAGCCAAACAATTAATGCACAGAGAACATATTTTTTCTAAAAAACACAAAAATGGCTGCGAAATCCAACAAAAAATCTGCCCCGGTCCCGGCCTCGCCAGCTCCGACTCCCACCCAAGACATCATGGCCAACATGACGAGGGTCCTCAAGCAACATAAAGACGACCTCTCGCTTGAATTTAAATCAGCTATAACACCACTGGAACAGAAACTGGACTTTGTTCAAGCCACGGTCACCGACCACGAGCATCGCCTGTCCTCACTCGAGGAGAACGCTAACCAACTCAGCGACCAAGTCGGGATGCTACAGGCTAAGTACGAGACTATGGAAGAGAGCTACGCTAAGCTAAAGGCTAAAACCATCGATCTTAAGTCCCGTTGCCGCCGCAATAATATAAGAATAGTCGGCCTACCGGAATCTATTGAAGGCACGCAGCCCACTACCTTTTTCTCCAAGTTGCTGGTGGACATTCTCGGTGAAGGGATCCTCCACGCTCCCCCAGAGCTCGATCGTGCCCACAGAGCCCTCACAGCAAAACCAGCCCCGGGATCCAGGCCCAGAGCGGTAATCGCCCGCGTCCACCATTACAAAACCAAGGAAGCGATCATCCAGGAGGCCAGACGAAGACGAGGTGAGCTGTCTTATAAGGGAAAACCGGTGGCGATATTTGAGGACTACTGCCCCGAGGTCGTCGAGCAGCGCGCGGCGTACCGGGGGGTGATGTCGAAGCTGTACCAACAAGGTCTGAAGCCATCACTGTTGTACCCAGCTAGGCTCCGGATCACAACTAAAGACGGGAGGAAAAAAATGTTCACATCGGTGGAGGATGCCGAGGCTTTCGTGACATGCAGCAATGATGTACCACACTCACCAACCGGGGAAAAGCGGTAACTCACTCAGGGTGGCCGATGCTATAGCAATGCTGCTATCTATATATTAGCATGACAAGCTAATGTTTACAACGAACATTGGGTTCGCTTTCTCTGTTTACACCTAGTAGGCCTTTTTATAGCACTTTGAATACAACCTAAACGTATGTTCCACGTTGGACTGTCTTTATAATGATGCTTTTGTACATTCGGCTGCCCTGCAGGAGGTCAACTACCTTCTTGTTTTTTTTTTTCTCTTCTCTCTCTCTCTCTCGCAACAAGCTGCGACAATAACATTTTCACATGGCTACTACGGGGGCCGCCATATTGTTATTCATACGGAGACTGTTTCACACTGTTGCGTAGCAACAGAGACATGTGCCTGTGAACTCAGCCACCATACACTGCTCTTGGCTGAGGCTCCCCACAACTCCAGAAAGGAAGCTTCTATTTACTTGTGGCACCTCAAATCTTTTCTTCTGCTTACTTATTATTTTGATTATTATAATTGGTGCTACTTTTAATTTATTTTACTTTACCACTATTACTACAGTATCTGTATCGCTTCATCCACCTTAGTTAGTGGCATTTGACAGCCGAGTGTACGACAGCTTTTATTTATTTACATTATTTGGCCTACTACCACTGTGACTATTATCATCGGTTCTATTTCTTTGTTTATTCTTCTATTGTTTTAGTTCTGTATCTGTTCATCCACCACAGTGTCATTTGATGGAAGAGTATTCAAAAGATCTGAGGTTTCTCTGAGGTTCCTGTTGTCATATGGGATTGAGGTAATTCCACAGGAAGTATATGTGTAGTTCTGTAAAAGTTAGGAAGAGCTTGCAACTAGCTGTTGCAGTTGCTGTCTGGGATTTACATGGCATTCTTATTTTGTTTTTGTTTCTGGGTTTTTTGGGGATTTTTTGTAGTCTCTCTGGGACAGAGACTGAGGGATGTGTTACTGTGCTCCAAACTAGGCACACTACAGTGTTTTCTCAGGGAGGCTGCGGTGGTGCTACCTCACGGAGGCTGCTTCATTTGGAAACTTCTCACTTACATTTTGTACAAGACTCATGGGTAGCCCCCTTAATTATGTGAGTTGGAATGTCAAGGGCCTGAACCACCCAGTAAAAAGGAAAAAAATATTCACTCATCTCAAACAACTTAAAACAGATATTGTCTTCCTACAGGAAACACATGTGCGCTCCTCTGATAACTCCAGACTTATGGCGTGCTGGGCGGGGCAGCATTTCCACTCCACCTTCCAGGCAAAGGCAAGAGGGGTCTCCATCCTGGTAGCCAATCACATATTATTCGAACCAAACAGCATCACAGCAGATAAAAATGGAAGATTTGTAATTGTCTCTGGGAAGCTATTTAACACAAAAGTTATCCTTGCCAATGTATACGCTCCAAATGTAGATGATGTCAGCTTTCTTGACCGTGTCTTCTCTCTCCTTCATGACCTCGACTCGCATTTCCTAATACTCGGAGGAGACTTCAACTGTTGGTTGGACCCAACTTTAGATCGCTCTTCTAGCAGACCTGGGGCAGTGAGTAAATCGGCCTTGTGTATTCAGTCTTTTCTCTCAGAGTTCGGGGTATCAGATATATGGCGGTTTCTCCACCCGCGGGATAGACAATACTCCTTTTTCTCCAGCGTCCATCACTCGTACTCAAGAATAGATTACATCTTTATTGACAATAGATTGATCCCCCAAGTTCACTCTTGTACATACCACAGTATTGTCATATCTGACCACGCCCCTGTAGCAATGGCACTGTCTCTTCCTAATGCACCACAACCCATGAGGCAGTGGCGCTTTAATTCAAGCCTACTCTCTGATACAGAGTTTGTCAAATTTATTGAACAAAAAATTATCTTCTTTTTTGAAACTAACATCACTTCTGATGTGTCTGCTCTCGTGATCTGGGATACACTTAAGGCCTACTTAAGAGGGGAAATCATAGCATTCACCGCAAATAAGAAAAGACTCTCTCAAAAAGACCAACTAGACTTGATATCCAAAATTAGAGAGATTGATCAACAATATGCGCATACTCAGACCCCCGAACTATACAACAAACGTTTGGAACTAAATACTAAGTTTGACCTTCTTACCACCTACCAAACACAGAACATACTGTTAAAAAACAAGAGTAACTACTATGAACACGGCGAGAAATGCGGAAAGCTCTTGGCTAGCCAACTAAAAGGGCAAAGGGCTAAACAACTCATAAAAAATATTAACACTAAAAGTGGAGAGGTCACTGTAGATCACACTAAAATAAATGACACCTTCAAGGATTTCTACTCTGAACTGTACACCTCCCAATGCGATGATGCTGCTGCACCAATTAAGGCATTTCTTGGCCCACTGCCCATACCAACAATTTCCCCTGAGGTGGCGGGGGGATTGGAGGCGCCTCTTACCCAAACAGAAATAGCTCAAGCAATAGCGTCAATGCAATCTGGGAAATCGCCAGGCCCGGACGGCTTTCCGGCCGAATTTTTCAAGAAGTTCTCAACACTTCTATCTCCATTCTTGACAACGGTCCTAACTGAATCACTTGAGCAGGGATCACTTCCCCCATCAATGAACGAGGCTCGTATAGTTCTTATAGCAAAGAAAGGAAAGGACCCTGCTCACTGCGCCTCATACAGGCCGATTTCTCTCCTGAACACGGACGCGAAAATCTTTGCTAAGGCGTTAGCACATAGACTGGATGACGTGACCCGCTCAATAATAACACAAGATCAGACGGGTTTTATTAAGAACCGCCATTCATTCTTTAATGTCCGACGTTTATTTAACATTCTGTACCCCACCTCAAACAACACACCTGAGTGTGTTGTATCCTTAGATGCCGAAAAGGCTTTCGATCGGGTGGAGTGGGTGTACTTATTCAAGGTTTTGGAGAAGTTTGGATTTGGACAATCATTTATAGCCTATATCAAGTTACTTTATACCTCTCCCATTGCTAAAGTTCAGACAAACAGTATAATATCTCAATCTTTCACCCTAAGCCGTGGAACCCGTCAGGGCTGCCCACTGAGCCCGATCCTTTTCGACCTAGCAATCGAACCACTCGCTGTGGCCCTCCGAAATAATTTGAATATCCTTGGCATCTTGAGAGCAGACACCGAACATAAAGTATCGCTATATGCAGATGATCTCTTATTATATTTGTCAGATCCGATTGCATCTTTACCCACAGTGCTCGCCTTGCTTAAACAGTTTGGATCCATATCTGGATATAAGGTTAACATGCATAAGAGTCAGCTATTTCCAATCAACGATGAGGCACTTGGCCTTGATTATAGCAATGTACCATTTCAAATTGAAAGGAAACAATTTATTTATCTGGGAGTAGCAGTCACAAGACAATTCAAAAACCTTCTGAGAGAAAACTTTCTTGCCTTGCTAAATGAGGTAAAGACTTTGCTCACACAGTGGTCCCCCCTCCATCTATCACTTGCCGGACGAATAAACTCCATAAAAATGAATGTCCTCCCGAAATTCACATATCTATTCCAGTGCATCCCAATATTTATTCCCAATTCATTTTTTATGTCACTCAATTCAATAATCTCTTCATATATATGGCAGGGTAAGAGGCCTAGGCTTAACAAAACCTTGCTTCAAAGGCCAAAGAAGGATGGAGGTATGGGGCTCCCTGACTTCCGCCACTACTATTGGGCTGCTAACATTCGCTGCATAGCCTTCTGGACCCACTCTCATCTGCGGTCTAAGGGTCCAGATTGGACCCTTTTGGAGATCAACTCATGCAAAGATGTCTCTCTCGAGGCACTCTTAGGTTCACCCCTTGATGGCTCTTCCCCAAAACCTCTAGACAATCCCATGGTGCGCCACACCTTTAAGATATGGGCCCAGTTTCGAAAGTTCTTTGGCTTAAAACGCCTTTCCCTCCTGAGCCCAATTGCCTCTAACCACCTTTTCATTCCCTCGTGCTCCGACCCAACTTTTAAGACATGGCACAGGAATGGTATCAAACGTTTTGCAGACCTGTTTATGGACGGATATTTTGCCTCCTTCAACCAATTGTCTGTGAAATACAACCTACAAAAAAACGACTTTTTCCGATACTTACAGATTAGACAGTACATTCGCTCCCACCTACCTAGCTTTCCCTCAAAACCAGACATTAACCCGATAGATTCCTTTCTTTCTTTTGACCCGCTATCTAAAAGGTTCAATGTCTAAATTATACAGGAACATATCCATACTGTCGCGCCCATCCCTGGATAGGACCAGATCGGCCTGGGAACAGGATTTGGGACCACTGTCTGATGACCAGTGGGACTCTATATTACGGGCAATACACAAAACCTCACTTTGTGCAAGACATTGTTTGATTCAGTTCAAGATTGTCCACCGGGCTCACATGTCTAAGACTAAGCTGGCTAGCTTAAGTCCAATCTGTGACAAATGCAAAACCAACGACGGTACCCTCTTCCACATGTATTGGATGTGCCCCAAATTACAGATATTCTGGAACAATATTTTCAATACTTTATCTAAAATTTTGGGCAGGAATGTTGTCCCTAGCCCCACTCTAGCTCTATTTGGCATTGCCACTGGTGGCAACCCCCAACTGACACTTAGCGAGCAACATATGGTCGGTTTTGCCCTGCTTCTGGCCAGACGCGCAATTCTGCTTAGGTGGAGGGATGCTGCCTCGCCCACGCTGAGCCAATGGCTCCAAGACATAATGACCTGTCTCAAGTTGGAAATGCTGCGCTTCTCTATCGGCGGCTCAGAGAAAAAGTTCTATAAAACATGGGATCCTTTTTTAGTATACTTTCATAATACCCAAACAACATAAATATGCTCAGCTTTGGCCCTTGACATAAACATTCTCAGCCTGCCCCCCGTGAGGGGGATACACCACAAGCTAATGTTTGTAACTGTGCCTTAAAAATGCTCTCAATACTGTAAAGGGAGGGGGGAGGGGGGTTGTTACGTGCGGGATTGTTGATTGTACTTGTTAAACCCTGCACTTGTTGTTTGTTAAAATAAGGATCTACTGTCTACTTTGTGTTCAACTTGAATATGTGTCTGAAAAATCCAAATAAAAATATTTGAAATTAAAATACTACCAGGATGCGCTCCCTCTAAGGCTCGATCGATTACACCAGACAGCCTATCCCTAACTCTCATGGGTACCAATTCAGGACTATCGAGACTGATGTCTCTGAAATCAAGGTGCTGACGCAGTTCATAGGCATTGAAAGTAGGTATATTCCTGACTTGTATCTGATCCTGCCCGTTTTCATCATCATCATCATTACGGGATGAATCAGCACCACGCACAGGATCGATCTTACCATTCTGCTGTAAATCCCTATCTTCACTACCACCGCCTATCTGATTTACAGAACAAGGCTCATCAACAACAACATTACGGGGTTCTACCTGCCTTGGTACAGATGCAGATCCAGTCTGAATGGCATTGCCTACATCTCCATTGTCAGCAGCAGCAGTCCCCATACCAACATCACCAATACTAATATCAACAGGATTATTGACAGCGGCAACATCAACAGCAACAACATCATCATCAATATTCTCATCACCAGCAATGTTATCATCAGCAGTAGCAGCAGCAGCAAATCCACCAATATTCACATCACCAGCAATGTTATCATCAGCAGCAGCAGCTGCAGCAAATCCACCAATATCCACATCACCAGCAATGTTATCATCAGCACTAGCAGCAGCAACAGCCGCAGGAGTAGAAGACTCTCGGGTAGAAATCATGTTTGACATACGTCTTTTGAATCGTTTGTACTGTGTCCTAACCCATCTAGGCACTGTTTTGGCATCATCATTAACGTTACCATAAGGCAAATTATTCTTTTGCGCAAAACGAATATATCCAGCCCGAGCCCCATCAATACTGTGAGACATTGTTTGCTCATCATCATCAGTATTCCATTCACCACTGTCACCGGTATCTACAACATACCAGGTACCGGCTTTACGTCTGAATTTTTTTCTGGGAGGGGCCATTTTAATAACTAATAAACAACGCTAATGACACACCGAGAGCTATGAATATTTTTTTTTAAATTTTTTTTTGCCACACGTGGTCAATCGTGGGCAAAATTGCTGCGAACCTAACACCCAGATCACCTAATGCCTCTGTGGTTCGCCGTCTGTATAGTGTATTAGCACATCTTTGCCGTCGGACTATTTTTAACAAGTTTTGGTTTTGTCTTTTTAACACTGCTATTTTTTTAATCATAGAGCTTTCCAATTTCTCTAGTTTGTTATTCACTGTCAAACCTATCATTCTCTGTGTTTAGTAGTTCGACACGATCAAAAGCATTTGGGCCTAAATAGTATTCACAAAATCCACTTATATCCAATAGTTCTGGGTTATCTGACACGACTGGTAAGACAGAAGAATCGGGTGGTTGTAGACACTCCAGAGGTGTGATGGTCACGTCGGCCACCCAATCGTCATTATCAGGATGCTCGAGTATTGGGGGTTGAAAATCACTGGACGCAGTCTGTAGACACCTCTGAGGCGCTGTGTCCACGTCGTGCACCCAATCACCGTTATCAAGACACCAAGGTATTGGGTATTTAAAATCAGGAGGTGTAATCGGTGACACAGCTGGTGGTACACAATCATATGACACAACTATGTGTTCTACATCACCTGGTGGTGTAGAGGAGACCATATACACTGAGTGTGGTATGGTCTCCGCCTCACTCGTAGTTGTATCCAACCTCACAAGTGCGTCCACAGCTACATCCAGTTCATTTTGGAGAGCACGCTCTGCATCGTCCTCTTCTCTAGGGGGTTGTGCCTCCTGGGGAAGGGCTACTGGCTGCAACACATTGCTCACCAACCTGTGATAAGACGATAAAGTTAGAAAGTAAAATAAAAAACAATAAAAAGAACATCCTGATAATACATACAACCGAAATATTTGTTACATACCTTGTATCAGGGACAGTTTGTATGGTCTTCTGCCTCTTGCACTTTTTGGACAATACCGCATTGGTTCTAATGACTTTAGGATGACCCGTCCTGCCGGGTTTCTTGTTTGGAGCTTGGAAATCTATACAAACACACAAAATAGTTAACTCGTATGGTTATAATTAACCGATATTATTGACTACTAGCCAAGTAAATAGAGTAAAAAAACAGGTTTTACCAACTGCGTCTTCATGGCCCTCCTCTATCGCTCTCAACGCCTTTTCACTGAGGGAATATGATACATTCTGTGAATGTCCTGACATAAACAACAGAGCCACACACTGTCTTATGACTACGTGTGTTAATAAAAAAATCTAACAATAAATACATAAATAAAGCAGTATACATCTCGATATATTCAAACACATACAAAATACAATACTAAATAAAATTTCACTACATACCACTCTGCCCTGCGGGCTTTAAGAGATAGTCTATTCACTCTGGGTCGATGTGTTTCTTCTTGGAAATCTATACAAACACACAAAATAGTTAGCTCATATGGTTATAATTAACCGATATTGATGACTACTAGTCAAGTAAATAGAGTAGATAAATAAGTTTTACCGTCTGCAGCCTCTCGGTCCCCCGCTATCACTCTCCACGCCTTTTCACTGAGAGAAGATGATACATTTTGTGACTGTTCTGGCGTAAAGACCATAGCCACACACACACACACACACACACACACACACACTGTCTTATGACTACGTGTGTTAATAAAAATTTAACAATAAACACATAACTAAAGTAGTATGTATCGATATATTCAAACACAAACCAAATAAAAATTCACTACATACCACTCTGCCCAGCGGGCTTTAAGAGTTAGGCTATTAACTCTGGGTTGTTGTGTTTCTTCTTCTTGGAAATCTATACAAAATAAAATTAAAATAAATTAAAAAAAACAAAACAAAAAAAAACACACCGTTTGAACACCAGTTTAGCGATTGCGAAACATCCCTATACTGTTGAGGAGTTTTTATACCACTAGTAAACTACCCTGAAGAAAAAAGATAGCAGCTCCTGATTTTATACATTGATACAATCACTTCTGTAAAAAATAAAAATAAAAAAATAAAAACACCAACCTTTGTTACCAGCCTCAGTGTCTGAATTAACATCCAACACATCAAGACCCCAAAGGCTACCTATTACGTAAAACCGTAACGTAAAATTGAGAAATTTAAAATCTAACCATTACTCTTTAACACATAACTATACGCAATATATGTTGAATAAAACAATAAGAAAAGAAAACAAGCGTTATAAAAAAAGCTTCGCAATGACATCACTCATCGATAGCTTCTAATAATAATAATAACATATACTTATATCCCCTCGAACTCTCAGGTCTTCACACCTAGACATGATCTGAATAGTAACAGGGAACCACAAGTGGAAAATATATTTAACCACCATTCTTTAACTCAGAAGTAAAAGTGTCCTATGTCAGATAAAACAAATCACCAAAAGAATATAAACACGTTTTTACACTATTATCACTCATTCAGACACAAAACTTTTTTTTTTTTCTGAATCTCCTAACCATACACAGCTAGCACATTTGCCTAATGAGAACACCCCCGATTCCTTCACCGCTGGTTTGATGTAGAGTTCTGTGTAAGTAATCCCACCAATTGCCTGTTTTTGACCCCTACCAGTGATGGGGACACTTGAATAGTATTCGGGGCTGGATGTAACAAGTTACTAAGAAACACCAGTTTGATATATAAATATATATATATATTTAACTACTATTCTTCAACTCATCTCTGCAGACTTTGTCTTTGCAGTCAGAGTGGTTGCTTGAAGTGTAAAAACTGCCCACGCTTAGGGGTCAGGGGGGGACTGTGAAAAAGTGTTTTAGCATGTAGATAGGGATTTTGGGGAGACGATTCAGGTTAACAACGAAGTGTAAAACACAGATTCTGCTTTCCCACGACAACTGTCACAGACTAACACACTATGTCCCACTAGAAACATCTGAAGGTGTAAGTAATCCTGCCAATTGCCTGTTTTTGACCCCCACCAGTGATGGGGACACTTGAATAGTATTCAGGCTGGCTGTAACAAGTTACTAAGAAACACCAGTTTGATATATAAATATATATATATTTAACCAACATTCTTCAACTCAAACATCATTTGAGACCTATGTCAGATAAAACCAAACACACACACACACACACACACACACACACACACACACACATACCTTATTTGCAGACAGAGTGGCTGCCGGAAGTGTAAAACCACCCCACGCTTAAGGGTCAGGGGAGTATTCAGGCTGGATGTAACAAGTTACTAAGAAACACCAGTTTGATATATAAATATTTAACCAACATTCTTCAACTCAAACATCATATGAGACCTATGTCAGATAAAGCCAAAGACACACACACATACAAGTTGTACCTTATTTGCAGACAGAGTGGCTGCCTGAAGTGTAAAACCACCCCACGCTTAAAGGTCAGGGGGGAACTGTGAAAAGTGTTCTAGCATGTAGATAGGGATTTTGGGGAGACGATTCAGGTTAACAACGATGTGTAAAACACAGAGTCTGCTTTCCCACGACAACTGTCACAGACTAATACACTATGCCCCCCTTAGAGACATCTGAAGGTGTAAGTAACCCACCATATGGCTAACTCTGATACACATCAGAAAGGCCTTCGAAAGGTGTTTACACACACACAAACACACGAGAATGCTATGGGTCATAAACACACACACACACACACACATTTTTCTCATGCACACACATTTTTCTCACACGCACGCGCATACTCCACATGTACGCGCATTGGCACAGGTATAATACTAATGATCGCCTCGACCGCAGTGGAGACGCCAGATCTATTAAAGAAACACGGTTTGAATTACATGAAACACAGACTAATGTACACAAAACAGCATGCCAACGTGCGCCTACCTGTGGTCGGATGCTAGCGGTGAGTACAATGACCCGGAAGTGGACGGGCCGAAGAGGCAGGAAGCAAGAGGTCAGGAGGAGGGACACGGCCTAGTTTTATCCCCTCGGTATGAGCAACGATTGGCTAATAAGCCAGAGGGGCCGTGGTGCAGCAAAACTTAAAGTTTGATATGGCAGTGATGCCTCATACCACTACATAACTAAAGCTAAGTGTAATGGCTATCTTGCGTTCTTTTCTTCGTTCTTCATTTCTTACTCTTTTAACCACTCTTGAGAAATGACGTGAGACTGCTTTACTCGTTGAGCTGGCTGGGTGCCGACACAGACGGTAAAACGACTGTGTTGCTCTGCCATCTTCTCGTTTATTCAACACATGGGCTGTGTCCGAAATCACTCACTACTCACTATATAGTGCACTACATAGTGAGTACGCCATTTTGTAGTGCTGTCCGAATGTCTAGTGGGAATTATTATACCCTATATAGTGGACTCAAAGTATCCCACAATGCATCGCGAAAGGTAGTGTACAACCGATGGTCACTAACCAAGCAATATTAACCATCATGCATTGCGCTGAGAGAAAAATGTCGGACGGATGCACGGAGATCGCGGAGAGGGAGCTGATCCAGAAATGTGAGTAATTTTAATAAAAAATATATATGGATATGTTGAAGTTTGTGTTAACAGTTGCTGAGTAGTATTATGGCAAAATTCACATCTAGCGACGCTCGTTAATGTTAGCAGACTGTTAGCTAATGCTAGCGACGCTCGCTAATGTTAGCTGACTGTTAGCTAACTGTTGCTGTCTTCCCTACAGTAATTTGTAATTGCCATTAGTAGTGGCGCTAAGTGAAAACACACTTGAGCTACATTTTTTCTTATTCATTAGCAGTGAAATTAAGTTGGAGTGTCACATCAGCACTAGAGAAAATATCATATTTTAATCTCTTCAGGGACTGACGACGATGTGTCCAAACTTATCCTCCTGAGGAGAGAGAAGGACCACCTCTTCTCAGGCAAACACTTTGCCTCGGCATCTGAATGGGAGTGAGTTATGTCACATTATTGTGAAGGAACATCTTATATTGATGTGCATTCTTAATAAGGGTGAAAGTAGTTTTATATTGTGACTAAATTACCGTCTATCAAAATTGAATGGAACGGAAACCACCGACAGGAAGTGGCACTCAATCAGGGGAGCCCACTGCTGGGACATGGAAGTGGTTCTCCCTCATGGATGAGGCGATAGGAGCCAGGCCATCTATTCAGCCTCCATGCCTCATTGCCTCAGCATGGGGAGAGAACCCTTCTTTGTCTGATTCAATGTCCCCTGATTCAGACAGTGACACACCAGAGCCAGGGAATCTTTGTTAATGTCATCAAGGATCTTTGTTAATAAAATGTTCTTTAAAAAACTGATTAACACTGACTGTGAACTCATATCTATCATAACATATCAACATACCAACAATACCCTAACTCAATGGATTATAAATAACAAAAACTGATGAAAACTAATATTTACAAGGCAAATTCTAACATCAACATTTCCTTAACTAACATAAACAAATCAAAGATTATATTATTAAACTTTTAACACTTTATAATATCATTTGAAACTTAAGAAGTACTACTAAGACGTATAACCTAACCAAAAAACTTGACTTTGTACTTCTTCTTCTTTTTTAAATTTTTTTTTTTTATAGTCTTTAACAATAGTCATGCTCTTGAAGAGCTTGAGGAGTGTTGTCCAGTGCAGACAGAGCAGCAGCGATGCGCCCATGCAGCTGTTCCCCACAATGCAGGCCCTGCTGAAGCTGCTCACCTCCATCATCTGGAACCTCTTCCACAGGCTCTAATATGTCCCCATCCCTGATGCAGAGGTTGTGCAAGATGGCACAACAGGCAATCACCTTCACGGCAAATGCAGGGTGCACCTCCAGAGCCTTGAAGAAGACCGATCACCATCTGGTCTTCATGATGCCAAAGGCCCGTTCTATGACTGAACGGGCCTTTGCATGGTGCCAGTTAAACCTCCCAGCGACCACACCTCTCACAGGCTCTCTGTAGGGGGTTACAAGGGCAACTGGGTGGGACATGCAGGGGTATCCACCATCCCCTAGAATGCAGTAGCCCTCAGGTGGATAAAGAGGGCTACTTTTCGGGACTCTAGAGTCATGCACTGAGCCTGGATACCCAACAAATATGTCCAAAAAATAAAAAAAATATGTAAAAAAATAAATACAACTTCATAAAATGAAATGTGCAATAATAATTATTTTTAATTTATTTATTTGTGTGTTTTTATAAGCTGTTTTTAACTTATTTATTCATGTGTGTTTTTATGAGCTGTTTTTAAACTTATTTATTGTGTGTGTTTTTATGAGCTGTTTTTAACTTATTTATTCGTGTGTGTTTTTATGAGCTACTGGACACCTGAATTTCCCCTATGGGATGAATAAAGTATCTATCTATTTATCCAGCCATCTAATCTGATTTATGAACAAAGTTGTGCCATGTCTGTTTCCACAGGAGGGGGTGTAGTCTGACAATACGAGTGAATTATTGACACTAACAATACATTAATGATTTAGATGTCTTGTATAAATGTAAAATCCTTCATCTTTATACTTACATTCGGACGATGATGGTGAGTAAGAATATAGATAAATTGATGTTTGGTGGCATTTTGGGGAGCTCTGAGACTTGTATGCAATTGCGAAGTAAATGGGGTCTAACTATAGCTCTTTGATCGCACGGTACAAGATAAAAGAGACAAAAGATGTGGCGCGATTACATATACACATACATGTATATAGTACATAGATTTTATATATATATAATCGGGATGTACATTAAAATGCTTGTGTTTTGACTCAATATTACTAGTATACTTTTTAAATACTCATTTTAATTTTATTATGGATAGTCCACAACCGGCATTGATGTATGACGTTTTAACTGTGCGACAGCAGTGACATAATTAATGGCACCTGAGTAGTGTCCGAAAGTGCTTTTTTCTTTCTGCCGATGAGCTCACTATATAGTCCACTATGTTGGACTCCCTATGTAGTGAGTAGGGAGTAGGGAATGAGTGAGTGATTTCGGACACAGCCATGTTCTTTTTTTTTTCTTTTTCCAATGCTTTATTGAAAAAGTATAAAAATAAACAAATGTGGCATGTGTTTCATAGTACATACATTGTGTAAGTATAAGGAGAATGCCAGGTGAACATTGTCCAACATTAGTGCAATCAACTCAAAATAAGAACATACACATTAATGCTTCAATATAACAAATTCAGAGCAATTTGAAATAAAATTAAAATAAACATCTCAAAATAAATAGTCAAAAAAATATATACATATATAAAATAAGATAAACATTGATTTCATAAGGGGGATTCAAATCAATTTTAACTATCCATTTCAGTGGGAAAATTCTTTAAGTTATCATATAATTTTCGTGCCTTCATTCCTGTTAGAAGTTTTAGAGATTTCATGTACATTTTAAATTCATTCATGAAAACAATACATTTGGGGGATGACTTCAGAACTCTATTCTTGTGGATGAAAAATTTGGCTAAACAAAGGATTACATTGCAACAGATTTCATCATTTTTGTTTTGCAAGATCATACCGAAAGTGACATCATCTCTAGAGATAAAAGCTGGAAATAATACCATTTTTTGTTTGATCCAAATATGAATGTTAAGCCAGAATGATTGTATTATATCACATGAGAAGAAGATATGGTCCGTGCTTTCAATGTCATTTTCACAGAATGTGCATAAATTGTCACCAATATTGAAGCGTAGTCTAAGTAATTCTTTAGAAGGATAAATGTTGTTCATAATTTTAAAGTGTGTTTCTTTCATTTTGGGGGGGTATAGGAAATGTTAGGTACATTGTTCTTAGTTTATCAATTGATTTTTTATCAAATTTATGTAGGATATTATTTTTGTTTTGTCTGCCAGGGAACAATGTTTCAGTAAGGCAGTTTCTTATAAAATGATTGTTACATTTTTTGTCCAGGATTAAAATCCCCTGTATTGTCAATGGGCCCAGTTGTGGTATTATAGGTTGGTGGGCCAATATATTTTTTGTTAGAAATACAAATCCATGAGGAAGTGCTTTTTGTAATTTAATAAAGTCTGATTTGGAAGGGTTGAATTTATGTTTAGTGCAAAATTGAGTCTTACCAAGAGATTACCATTGGCATCCATTAAGTCAACCACAGACCATATATTCCTCTCATACCAATCCTGATAATATAGGGATTTATTTTGGTATAAGACATATCTATTATTCCAAAGCATAGTGGTGTGGGGTGAAAAATTATGCACATATAGCATTTTCCAATATAATAGAATTTGTTTGTGAAACTCTGATAATGATATAGGTAATTTATCGATATTGAAGTCTGCCATAAGAAGACATTTCAATCCTCCAATCTTATTGAATAGGGAATTTGGAACACAATACCAAAATGAGTTGCTATATTTGATCCAAGATTTCAGCCAATTAATTTTTAAAGTTACAGTGAGGCAATCAAAATTAATAACTTTTAGACCACCATCTTTAATTTCTTCAACCATATTGCTTTTTTTCATATAGTGTGGCTTGTTTCTCCAAATAAAATTCAGATTAATTTGGTTAATAGACTTGATTAGTTTATTTGAAATGGCATTAGAGTAGGCTGGGTAAATACACCTTGATAAACATTCCATCTTGGTTAGGTAAATTTGGCCGAGTATTGAGAGGTCTTTTTGGAGCCATGAATTTAATTTGGCTTTACTCTCTTTTATTTTTTTTTTCTACATTCAAGTATTGACTTTGTTTTTGGTCTTTTGTAAGGTATACTCCAAGGTATTTAATTTCTGACTTGATAGGAATATTACAGATGTCTTTTAGAGTTGTATCATGAATTGCAAATAGTTCACATTTGTTTCAGTTCAAAGTTAACCCTGAAGCTTTGGAGAATTTTTTAATTTTTTCGATTGTTATTGGAATTTGGTGTCTGTCTTGTACAAATAGAGTTGTGTCATCCGCAAGTTGGCTGATGACAATATCGGTACCTAAGACATTTAAATTTTTTATTTCATTGCAATTTTTAATGTAAATTGCTAACATTTCTGTGACCAATATGAATAAATATGGTGAAATGGGACAACCTTGTAGGATTCCCACATTAACATTAAAACTGGGGGTGGTGCCACAAGGTAGTATGACACAGCTGTTGATATTCTGATACAATCCGCCAACTAAATTCCTAAATTTGACTCCAAAACCTAAATGTTCAAGAACTTGCTAAATGGGTGCTCTACAGAATCGAACGCTTTATAGAAATCTAAAAAGAAAAGAAAACCATCATGTTCAATTTGATTTCTATATTCAATAATGTCCATCACCAGCCTTATATTATTGTGGATTGATCTTCCTTTTAAGAAACCAGAATGTGTTTCTGCAATAAGATTTGAAATTCCTGTCTGAAGACGAGTGGTGAAAATGTAGGTGAGTAATTTATAATCAGAGTTTCTAAGAGTAATAGGCCTTCTGTTTTCTATGAATCTGGGTTTAGGGATTGAGATGATAAGCCCATGTCTCATTGTCGGTGGAAATATACAAGTTTCGAATATTTCCAGGAATACTTGATGTAGCAGTTTTTTAATATCTTCCCAGAAGCGTCTATAAAAGTCACCTGTGAGGCCGTCCGAGCCTGGTGCCTTGTTAAGAGATAGGCGGCCAATTACTCTGTCCAGTTCAGTAATTGTTATTTGACTATCACAAATTATCTTCAACTTTGTGAAATATATTTTTCTATATCTTTTAAGAATGTATGGCAGTCTTCATTAGAGAATTTAGAACTGTAAAACTGTTATAGAATTTGAGCATTTCTGAGGAGATTAATTTTGGTTCTGTAATTTCTATATCATTTACTATCAAGGAACTGATGTTATTTTTTCCTTGTCTCCTTTTTTCAAGACCACAAAAATATGCTGAGTTTTTTTCCCCCTCCCCTATCCATTTAGCTCTCGATCTAATGAAGGCCCCTTGTGCTCTTTGAATATACATTTCATCCAGTTTAGGTTGAAGAATTAGTATTTTCTGTTTATCGTCTTCAGTAGGGTTGAGTTTATTGCAGTAAACATTTAATTGTTTGATAATGTCTTGTTCCTTTTTCTCTAATTCTTTTTTATTTTTTTTACTGAATGAGATGGTAAATTGGCGTATTTTATATTTAAAAAATTCCCATTTTTTGATGGGCGTTGTTAGTTCTTCCAAGTTTACAATTTCAGTAATTAGTGATTTAATCTTTTGACAGTAATCATTATTTTTAATTAGACTAGAATTAAACTTCCAATATTTGTTTGAACAAGTTCTACTGTTGTTAGGTTTCACATATAGACAGATAACACTATGATCAGTAAGTGGAGCAGCAGATATATCAGAGTTGATATCATAGCATAGCAAGTGGGTTGCGATTAACCAGTGGTCAATTCTGGATTTATAATTGGAGTTGAACCATGAGAATTTAAATATTCCTGGATTTAAATGTCTCCAAGCATCCATTAAGCTTTGGTCATTGCAGAAGTTTATAAAAGTGTTGTTTGGATGACTTGCAGAGAATTTGGTAGAAAATTTATCATAAAATTCATCATGGACTAAGTGAAGATCACCACCTATTATAACGTTATCAGTTGAGTATGTTGATTTCATATTATCTAATTGTAAGCCAATTTGTTCTAATAGGTTTTTATTTTCAGTGCTCCTGTTGTACCCATAAATATTGATTAAGATGAATTTGAAATCGTCAAGGTAGTATAAAGTATAAACATCAGCCAGTGACCATTAACATCTGCCACATGAGAGATAACCTGACCTTTGAAATTTTTTAGTAGGATGGCGACCCCTGCTGATCTTGAAGTACCATGGCTGAAATAAACTTCATCTCCCCATTGTTTAGACCAGAAAGTGATATCTTCTATCTTGGAATGCGTTTCTTGCAAAAAAATAATATTAACATTTTTCCCTTCCCAAAACAAAAAAAAGCTTTTTCTTTTGGTCATGTCTGTTAGACCCAGCACCGTAACGTAAACGTGCGCCCCCCCGCGACTATCCTTGACTGGGCCCCTATTAAAAACATTTTTTATTTTTAAGGGTTGTCGGGGTGGGGGGCGGTCTGCTGTCTGCAACATGTGTCTTAGAGGCTCTTTACACCTGGTATTATCACCTTATTTATTACCTTTGTGATCAGATGACAAGTGGACAGCTCCTACGTCTGTTCACACAGGCATTAAAATGCGTCCACAGACCACTTGGATCTCACTTCCCCGCTGATAAGCAAATGCAGCACGCACATCATGTCAAGACTGGTGGGACAGAATTGTAATTGGTAAATTTACCGACCAACACTAGATAACACACATTTAATCACTTTTTTTTATGTGGGAAACTGCGACCGCTGCCACACACACACATCATTAGTGCGCGCGGCCGGTAATGATGCTAGGAGGCTCTCCCTCAACTGATACTGAAGCAAGGGGATGCTGTCCCTGAATTGATGTTGAAGCCCCGGGGCTAGGCTCGCTCTCTCCTGGCGCTGCAGCTGCGAGATGCACGGTGCTCTCTCCCCGACTTGATGTTGAACCCGCGGGCCTGCGCTCTCCCTGTCCTGGCGCTAAAGCTTCAAGGCGCACAGTGGACTCATCTGACGGTAACACTGGTGTGAAGGAACAGCTTCGGTGATGATACGCTGGCTGTGCATATACTGGCCTAATCCTCCGGTCAGAGAAGACGCAGCAACTTCTCTCTTTATTGGCTTTATTGACTTCGTTGCAAATAAACAGGACACTGCAACAATTGTATCTTGTGTGTGTGTGTGGTTTGTGATGTCTGCAAAGACAACAATAATAAACAGTATTAATGATAATTAACATACAGTGGCATTAATGACATATATATATATATATATATATATATATATGATATATAGAATAACATGAATTACAATAGACACGAGTGACGTGTCATACTGAAATCACCGGTAGGTGTCATTGAACGCAGCACAACGGCCTGGCGCAACAGGCAGATCACGTGACCAAACTAAAGCTGAAGTTACTGATCCGGTCAATTTGTCACGCTAACATCAGTATAATAGCAGCCTCAATGAACGTCAGTTACACGGTTAAATAAACAGTGACAGAATGAAGTTACGTGTCGGGCCGTTCATGTTTCATGGGGCAGTGTAAACATGCTACATGGTAAGCTAACAAGGAGAACCGAGCTTATTAACCTGGTAATTTAACAACTCTCGTCACATACAAAATATAAACAACGTCTGCTCATCACATAACTTACATCATCACCGACGCACACTGTTGCACAAAGGAATGGAGGAAGCACGATCGGCGAAGAGTGCCTCAACAAGTTAACTACACATGAATTATCGAACAAAACTGCGCATGCGCAAACAGTCCACAGTCTCTGCGTGGGGCAGCTTGCTGTGACGTGGACTCCTCACAGCAGGGAATTCACAACAGCCGCCCCCACATTCATTCATGAATGTGTAGAAGAAGTACAAGTCCCTGCTTTGTTAAGAGACCCTGGTGTCTGTGTCATCTTCAGGCATCTTGGGGAGCGGTACCAGCTTGGTAACCGGACGAGTGTAAACTGTCCCCTTGATGTTGACATCCGCTGAACGAACTGTCCCATCATCGCTGGGATGAACTTTGGTGACCTTTCCTATGGGCCAGAGCGCCCTAGGAAGCTGGGAATCCACTACCATAACCACTTGATCTGCAGCGAGGTCGGCCGTAGGGGTCTTCCATTTCTGGCGGCGCTGAAGGTCGGGAAGGTACTGGCGGGTGAATTGACTCCAGAACCGGTCTGCCAGGACCTGGCTGTGCCTCCAATGGCGGCGGCCTAGAAGATCACCGGAACCATATGCGGCTTGAGGAAGCGATGCGTCGTGCCGCCCCATCAGCAGCAAGTTAGGCGTTACAGGATCGGGGTCAGCCAGGTCAGAAGAGGAGTATCCCAGGGGCTTGGAGTTAAGTATACCCTCTACCTCCACGAGGACAGTCGACAACACCTCCTCTGATACAACTTGGTCCCGTAGCACGACTTGGAGGGAGGCTTTGACAGACTTTACCTCCCTCTCCCACGCGCCACCGAAATGGGGTGAAAGAGGAGGATTGAACTTGAATGTGATGCTTTGGTCGGCCAACTGTCGCTTTAATGGGGGGTCGAGATCTTCCAGTGATTCTTTGAGCTCTCGCTCTCCCCCCCGGAAATTGGTGCCTCTGTCGCATAAGATCTCATATGGCTTGCCTCGTCTTGAGATAAACCGACGCAAGGCCAGTAAGAACGAATCTGTGTCCATGTGTGGCAATAGATCAAGGTGGACACATCTTGAAGTAAGACATTTAAATATAATGCCCCACCGTTTCTCATGCCTCCTTCCTATCTTCACTGTATAGGGCCCGAAGCAATCGACCCCGGTGGACCAGAACGGGGGTTTGTTGATCCGGAGCCGTGCAGCCGGCAGGTCAGCCATCTTTGGTGCCACGGGGGTGCTTCGCCACAAACAGCATTCCACACAGTGTTTCTGGTGTTTCTTAATGACCTGGCGACCACGTAGGATCCAGTAATTTCTCCGAATCTCTGCGAAGATTCTCTCGGGGCCAGCGTGGTGCAGACGGTGGTCGTAGTCCTTTACCAAGAGCTGAGTGATCAGATGATCAGGGCTGATGACAACAGGGTGAAGGCTGTCTCCAAGCAGGCTCTCTGCTTTGCGTAGGCGACCACCAACTCGAATGAGGCCTAGTACTTGATCATATTCGGGGCTGAGAGCACTTAAACGACTGCCTGAACGGACTGGTTTACCCTGCTTAAGTGCCTTTAGTTCCTCCGGGAAACTGTCGGATTGTATCCTTCTCAGCAGAGTAGTTTCCATCCCGATGCGGTCAGCAGCGGTCATAGCTGGGGCAGCCGCCCCATGGAGGGACCGATAGGTAGCCTGCAGTAGTTCAGTCCATGTACTGTATTTAGCAGGGTCTGGATCATCGCTGCTAGTAGTGGAGATGTGACCACAGAAAGTTTGGGCTCTCAACTCATCAGGTTCCTCTGTGTACACTGAGGGGTTCACCGGCCAGTGGTCTGGGGACTGATACAGAAACGAAGGCCCTTGACTCCAACGGCTTGGCTGTGACAATTCGAGGAGGGTCTTCCCGCGAGTGATATCATCAGCCGGGTTCAAGTCGGTGTTGACGTATCTCCATGATCCGGGTGTGGTAAGATCCAGGATCTCAGTGACTCTTGTACCGACGAATACTTTGTACTGGTTGGACTCCGACTGTATCCAGCTCAGTACAGTTGTTGAGTCAGACCACAGAACCACGGATTGGATGGGCAAAGTCAGTTCGGTCTGTAGCAACTTGGCCAGCTGGGCTCCTGTGAGTGCAGCGCATAATTCCAGTCGGGGCATTGTCTGTTGTCGCTTGGGTGCGACCCGAGACCTGGCTATAATGAATGACACAGTGATGCGTCCCTCTAGATCCTCCACTCGCAGGTAGGCGACTGATCCGTACGCCTTCTCCGAGGCATCACAGAAAATGTGAATCTGCCTCACTGATGAGTCGTTGTCGGCTGCTGCTGGAACATAACAGCGGGGAAGAACTATGTTCTGCAACTGAGGGAGCTCACCTTCCCATGCCTGCCACACTGGAAGTAGCTCGTCTGCGATAGGCTCGTCCCACTGTCTTTCTGTAGCCCATAAAGCTTGGACCAGCACTTTGGCCCGAGTAGTGAAGGGGATTATGTATCCGAGCGGGTCGTATTGCGAGGCAAGCACCCTATACACGTTCCTCATAGTGGGCTGTTTGGGTGATACAGGCTGGCATTTATAACCCAGTGTGTCTGTCATGCAATGCCAAACCAGGCCAAGAGTGGATTCCCTGGGGTCAGCTCCTTCTGCGGTTAGCCACAGCTCAGAGGTTGTTGATCGCGCCTCAGTCGGGAGGTGCGAGATTACCTCGGTCCTGTTGGAGGCCCACTGCCTGATCTCAAATCCACCTTTAGCTAGGAGGGCTCTCAGGCGGTCGAGAAGATCCTTTGCCTGCTGTGGTGAGCGGAGCGATTTCAGGCAGTTATCCACATAGAACGAGGTGATTACCGTCTCCAGCAGGTCCTCGTTGTCGCTCTGGTGATCTCGAATGTGGCGCTGCACAGCGTAGATGGCACAACACGGACTGCAAACCGTACCAAATGGCAGGACGTGCCATTCATAGATGTCAGGTGATCTGTCTCTGTCCATGTCGCGCCAGAGGAAGCGGAGAAGTGGGCGGTCCTCAGGAAGGAGTCTGATCTGGTGAAACATAGCCCGTATGTCTCCGCTGATGGCGACCACATGTTCTCGAAATCTGAGCAGAACCCCCAGTAGCGACGGCCCGAGAGAGGGCCCTGGTAGCAGGTCATCGTTCAGAGCACTGTCCTGGTAGCGAAAGGAGCAGTTGAACACCACCCTTGCCTTTCCATTATGGTGTACTAAGTGGTGTGGAATGTACCAGGATTCGGCAGAACGACTGGCCTCCTCGCTGGTGATCCGCTTAGCATATCCTGCCTCCACTAGCTTGTGTATTTCTTGGTTGTAGACTTTAGCAAGCTCAGGATTGGTCGATAGACGGCGTTCTGTGGAGCGGAGGAGGGGCATCACAGCAGCAGGTGATGCGCAGGGCAGAGCTACTTTCCTCTTTCGAAGGAGAGGCGTTGCGTATCTTGTGACACCATCCACTATTGCAGTGGTGCTCTTCTTATCGAGCATGGTGAGAGCTGCTTGGTCTTGTTTGGATCTCGTCACCTCCCTTTCGCCTTTGAATGGCAAAATGTCCAGCTGCCACAGGCGTTGAACATCCTTATGTAGGTCGGAGTAAGGTGTTTCAACTGACAGGTGAAAGAAGGAGCTCTCACCGGGTGGATGTTGAAGAAAGTTGGTGGGCCCTTGCACTGCCCAGCCGAGTCGAGTGCAGACTGCTACTGGTGCTCCGATATGTCCTGCACGTACTGGGTGGATTGGAGTTATTAGATGAGGGTGGTCGGATCCAATCAGCAGCATTGGCTGTACTTTAGTGAAGGTGTGTAGGGGGACTCCTTTCAGGTGATTGTATTTCCTTGTCAGTTTGTCTCCTGGACATGACTGCTCGGCCAGTTGGAGTTCAGTCGCAGTGAAAGCTTGGCTGATGGAGTGATAGGCGCGTGGCTGTATGTTAGCAGACACCTCAAATGACACTGCCATTCCCTGAAGCTTCAACACATCCTGTCTGATAGTCTTCAGTTGAAGTGACTCCACATCTCCACACAGTCCGAGGTGTTTGACTGCAGCAGCCAGAATCACAGTACGCTCAGAGCCATCATCTAACACTGCATATGTGTTTAGTGTTCTTTTGCTGTGGCGGAGCAGCACTGGTACCACCTTTAACATGACACGCCCTGAGTGGCTGGCGTGATCCAGATACACTGCATTGGTTGGGGCACTGACTGTGAGAATGTTTAGCTGTGGGTCTTGGGCCACAACTTCGTGGAGTATCAGCAGGTGTTGTTTGTTGCATCAGGAGCAGAGTTTCTTTAGGGTGCAGTCCTCTGGTGAATGGCCACGCCCACATCTCCAACATTTCCCTTTGTCTTTAATCCAGGTAGCTTTCTCCTCGGTAGTAATTTTTTCGAACTCAGGGCAGCCATTGAGGTAATGGTCCTGGGTGGTCGTGCAATATGGACAATAGGGCTTAAAGCGCTCCCTCCTTTTACCTGTAGGCTGATCCTTCTTTGAGCCCGGCTGGATGTGGGTCCGTTGTCGCTGTGGAGAGGTCTGCTGATGTTTGACTGTTGTGGAGTCGCTGCTGAAGTAAACAGAGGCTGGTTTGGCCCACTGTGATTTACCTGCTTTATTATCTCTCTGTGTGATGCGACTGGACTCGGCTGGGTTGGGTTCTGCTGCACGTCGAGACACCTGGAGCACCTGAACCTTCATGTCCAGCCATTCAGCGAGGTCAGGTAAGGTGTATGTCTGGTCGCTCCCGCTGCGGATGATGCCTCTTTTTATGCAGAATTCGGCGAAGCTATCCCTGTAGGAGGGGAGGGTGTCTACGTGGGAGCCACACCGCAGCTCAGACTGAGCGGGACCGTCCATGCGACTTAACATCCCCACCAGTGTGTTTACAGCGGAGGAGAAATCTTCAAAGGCCCTTGCATCACCAGGTTTCACGGGAGGAGAATTCAATATAGTCTTTAATTCTCCCTGGACCAGCTGTCTTGGCTGCCCGTATCGTTGCTGCAGAGCGTCCATTGCACTGGTGTATGGGGTGGAGTCATGTATATATCTCTTTGCCATTTGGTAGGCACTGGGCAGTTTGAGGTGATCAAGCAATACTTGGTATTTATAATCTTCAGTTAAATGTCTGTGTGGACCAAGTAAGCTATCCAGTCCCCTTTTCAGCATGATGAAATCACTCTCCCGTCCAGAACTGAAAAGAGGCAGTTTGGGCTTCGGGATCCCGTATGAGGCCGCAATAGCCATTTCTGTCATGGTGAGTGTTGCAGGATTGTTGTAGGGAGAGATGTATCTTGGCGCTGGGGGTGGAGCAACCATGGGTGTGAACTGTGGGTAGTGTGCAGCTGACTGAGATCCAGACTGGTGTGGCTGTGGTTGCGCTGCAGGGGGATACTCAGTCTGTTGGAGTGAGTAGACTGCTCTTGGATCAGTAGGTGGCTGATAAGGAAGGATAGCACGAGAGTTTGGTCTTGTCCCTTGTTGGTTGAATGTAGCAGGTTGAAATCCTAGTGGTGGTCCAGGTTGAGGAGTGGCCTGATGCTGGACGTATTGAGGATAGTTCTGCTGTTGTCCAGTTATGAGGAAGGGCTGTGGCATAGCTTGAGACTGTGGGGATGCAGGCTGGGCTGGCTGAGATGTATACAGGGTAGGTGGATGTGTCAGCGGGGCTGCAGGCTGATTTAGCTGAAACGCTATCGGTGGTGCCTGTTGAGCTGGTTGGTGCCCGGGCTGGACGAGCTGACCTGCATGCTGGACAGGCAGAGAAGGTGAATATATTCGCTGGGCAAGCGGGGTGTGATGAGCCAACTGAACTGCAGGCAGCTGTGGAAACTCTGGCACTGGTCCAGTTAGGTTAGCTGAATGATGAGTAGGCTCACTGAGGTCTATCAGTTGTGCTGCTACCTGGACGGATGGCTGCAGAGCTCCGGCAGCCTGATGTGTTGAGCTGAGTTCTCCTTGCTGTATGGGCTGTGCTGTAGGTGGGTGATGCTCGCTGTTGTCTAAGAACTGACAATATCCTACATCAGCTGATCTCCAACTCATCTGATTATCCAGGAGGGGGGATACTCTGGTCTCTGTCACTCCACTGTGGTGAATATGAGGAAGGCTTGAGCTCCGGGCTGGATATGACAAGTTGAATGGATGCTGCTGAGGGTGAGCTTTACCTTTAACACTGTCCATGGCTGACTGTAGCTGTCTCATCTGCCTAGTTATGTCTTTCATGCGGGCTTCCATCCCTTCCAGCCTCATGTCTTCTGGCCCAGTGAGCACAGTATGGTCTGGAGGCTCTTCCTGGTTTGCTTCTATCACTTGTTGTGTTGTATCTTGTCTATTCAGGTAGCCAAAGTTGTCAATGACGAAGTCATGTAGGTACCTGGGGAGTTGACGAGGCCGGCATGGGCGGGATACAACTGCAGGTTGATCATCTGCCTGGTTGCCAGAAGCTGCCATGGCGCAGTTATACACAGGATCCGGCTCGAAGGACCACTTGTGAGGGAACAGCTTCGGTGATGATACGCTGGCTGTGCATATACTGGCCTAATCCTCCAGTCAGAGAAGACGCAGCAACTTCTCTCTTTATTGGCTTTATTGACTTCGTTGCAAATAAACAGGACACTGCAACAATTGTATCTTGTGTGTGTGTGTGGTTTGTGATGTCTGCAAAGACAACAATAATAAACAGTATTAATGATAATTAACATACAGTGGCATTAATGACATATATATATATATATATATATATATATATATATGATATATAGAATAACATGAATTACAATAGACACGAGTGACGTGTCATACTGAAATCACCGGTAGGTGTCATTGAACGCAGCACAACGGCCTGGCGCAACAGGCAGATCACGTGACCAAACTAAAGCTGAAGTTACTGATCCGGTCAATTTGTCACGCTAACATCAGTATAATAGCAGCCTCAATGAACGTCAGTTACACGGTTAAATAAACAGTGACAGAATGAAGTTACGTGTCGGGCCGTTCATGTTTCATGGGGCAGTGTAAACATGCTACATGGTAAGCTAACAAGGAGAACCGAGCTTATTAACCTGGTAATTTAACAACTCTCGTCACATACAAAATATAAACAACGTCTGCTCATCACATAACTTACATCATCACCGACGCACACTGTTGCACAAAGGAATGGAGGAAGCACGATCCGCGAAGAGTGCCTCAACAAGTTAACTACACATGAATTATCGAACAAAACTGCGCATGCGCAAACAGTCCACAGTCTCTGCGTGGGGCAGCTTGCTGTGACGTGGACTCCTCACAGCAGGGAATTCACAACAACTGGGGTGTCTCCCTCATCTATAATGCACCCTGCCTGTTGATCACTATCTTTGCAATCACGCTGCCCTGTTTCATCCCCGTCAACCTCGTTGTTGCTTTCTACATCTTCCTGGCCGGCTGTGTGTGGCTGTGTGGCTATAACATTTCAGAAAAAAAATTGTTAACTAACATGCCGGTTAATATTTTTATTATAGCTTGTATTTTTATTTATGAAACCTATCCTGTATTTATGACTCTTGTGTGGCAGGCAGTATGTCTGTAGGCTATAGCCGTTTTTGTACCTAATTATAAAGACAAATTATCCGTAGGTTAGGCTATATGAAAGCCATAACATTATATTATTCTGATTATGAAAAAAAAAAAAAACTCAGCATAACTAACTAACTTAACTACCTAACTAACACAATTAGGCTGTTTATCTTGCTAACACCGTCGGTACTTTAACTGTCTAACACTGTCGGCTATGAGACTACTCACCTGTCATACGGCATCCTTCACGTCTGACAGGATTTACCATACAGCTTTTCGTGCCTCTCTGTCTTCTTTGGTGAGATCTTCTGCGAAGCGGATGTTGAGCTCCTTGCAGACTGAGTGATGTTTGGTAGTACGCCAGAGTTCATCCCTGAAGTGCCTTCCAGTGAACTGCATGATAATCTGGCAAGGACGGTCGGTGTTATTTGGTCCTAGACGATGCACAGAGTCTATGATGAAATCCATGTTCTCCTTCCAGTGTGGCACAATCTTTCCGACGATGTCCTTGATGATCTGACGTGTGTTTTCTTCTTTTTCTTCATTCAGGCCATTTAGTCTTAAATTCCATCTCCTTTTGTATCTCTCCAACTCTGCAGCTCTCATTTCCAGCTCTGTGTTTTTCTTCTTGAGTTGTTTCACTTCTATTCCCAACTCTTTGCTTTTTTCTTTGTGTAACCGGATGGTTGTTTTATGTTTATATATTTCATTTCTCTTCTGTGTCCCTCAGTGTTTGCAGCAGGCAGAACGATCGCAGCAGGTGTGTGGCACACCCCTTACCGACACCTGTAGTGTAGCCGCGTCATTGGCCGCTAATGCGGACCTGTTCATATACCCCCACTGTTTGTTTAGTCGCTCTCTCTCCTCTGCTGAGGAGTGCTGGCCGGTGTGCAGCTCCGCCGATTCGTGGTATCCCGGCGTGGTATATGCCGTGTGTTCGTTCTCCAGGTATGTAGCACAGTCTCATGATGTTGGGAAGATGTTATAAGGTGCCGTGTTGACAGTCCTCTGTTGTAGGTTGGCGTGTTGGACCGAGATGGTGTGTGTGTCCCCTTCCGGTTAGCTGCTGCTGCCGCCGTAGCTGCTAGCAGCGAGAGTATCGATGTGAGCAGGCTACAGCTAACCACACAGGTAACCAGAGCCTCAAGCTTAGTGCTAGTTGTCTGCTAGTGTTTATGTATTATCACTAACAGCTGGCTCTGTTTCTTTTAAAGCTTGCCTGGTGTTAGGCTGCTGTTTGCCCTGCCTTGCCTCTAGCCTCCTTTTCTTTTCTCTTTTGCCTCGCTCATTCAGGCCTATAGTAAATAGCCGCTCTGCCGCTCTGCCTTCGTCGTTTAGACGCTCTTAACGTTGTGTGTTGTAGTTCAAGTGTGGTCAGCCCCAATCAGACTCGTTGGTGGGGGGTTAGTACAGCAGTTATAGTGGAGGACCTGCCAAACTTATGCATGTTTTCTTTTGTTTTTCTTTTGTTTTGATTTGAGTTTGCATTTGATTTGTATATAGATATATTGTTTTTTTCGTTTTGATTATTTGAGTGTGCAGTGACCTCTGCTACAGCTAGCTATTGAAGTTGCCTCTCTTCCTAACTGAACCGCTGTGTTGGCTGAACATAATATTCTTTGGAAATAAAAAGAACTATATAAATGTTTTTTAAGAGAAACATAACTTAATAAAGAAATTATTTTATTGTGAGTAATAAATAAAATCTGTTAAATGACCTTACATCGTGCCTGTATTCATTTGTGTACTGACCTGTGCATGGCTTGTGTTTTTGGGAAACCCTCTTTGAGAAGTTAGTTAAAGGAGTATACTCTTTAGGTGCAAGTCCTAAGGTGGCGTTGTTGGTGTTACATAGATTCTCTAGATCTGCCACTCGCAGTTCAACTGAGATTGCCACATTTGCATTCTTTGATTTCAGCCGAGTTAAATTCTACTGCTTTTGCGATGCTGGCCATGGTGAGTGTATTTTGTTTTTGTTCTTTTTTGAAATCCTCCACGTTTTGAAGTGTCCCAATTGCAGCCAGGATAGCAGCATTTGAAGCATCTTCGGCACGGGCTCCTGCAACCGTGTTCTCCTCTCCTTTGTTTTTTCTGCGGAGCTGGTGGCTTAGAAGGTGATGTTAGTTTTTTGTGCCTTTGGTGTTTGTCTCCATGTTCTCTGGACCGCAGTAGTCGTGTTGTAGGAGAGCGGGAGTTTTAGCGTTAGTGCTAGCTTTAGCCATGTAGTCTTTTGTGTTATTAAATGTCCGGGATTACTTACTGGAAGTTGAGCGGCTTTAACTTGACTTTAGTACTTTTCACATCGAACAGAGACAAGTTTTGTGAGTTTTGAGTCCGTATTTAGGTTTTGAAGGTTTTGCTACTCGGAGCAGTTTACAGCGCGTCTGCTCCCTCCGCCATCTTGCCGCCGATCCCCTCAACACATGTTCTTAACAACAACACTTCACTTCCTGCTTTCTCTACGAAAGATGCATGGGACATCAACGGCAACACAGATGGCTCAAAATTCAAAGCATACTCAAACTTATTCCTCCAACAACACATCAGCGTAAATAACTAAACAATAATAAATAGCGCTTACACTAAGCCTATGCAATGTATTGTGTGGAATGACCATACAGATTACATGGTTGTTGTTTTTTTTATGAAGAATTCCAAATTGTTGAAGGTGTAATGGCAATTTTATTTGATTAAATGCAACAAGGTATTTCAGTTAAGAGATACAAGGCATTATATCATTTAATGTAAAACGGCAATACCATAATGATTTAGATAAAGAAAAAATGTGTGATGTGTATTTCTACTGTGTATTCCTACTGGGTGCTGTGTATTTCTGCTGTGTATTTCTACTGTGTGATGTGTATTTCTACTGTGTATTTGTACTGTGTTTTTCTACTGTGTGCTGTGTATTTCTACTGTGTATTTCTATTGTGTGCTGTGTACTTCTATGTATTTCTACTGTGTGATGTGTATTTCTACTGTTAACTTCTCCTGTGTGCTGTGTATTTCTACTGTGTATTTCTACTGTGTACTGTGTATAGTGTATTTATACTGTGTGTCTCCAGGTGCCTCTTCCTCAGGGGTTTCTTCACCTGTTGACTGGTCAGTCTCATAAAGGTCCGGATCAAAATCAGGATCCATGTTGTCTTCCAGTTCTGACACATCCTCCTCTATCTCCAGTTCAACTTCGATCTCCATCTGATTAAAACATTTGGTCCAGAGCCTCTCTGACAGTAAATTGCCTACTCATTGTGGTCACAGAGTAAAATTAGAGCAAGGCACAAATAAAGGTTTATATAGGGTGTCTGTGAGAAGACATGATACATTGTTTATTCTGTAAAACGTGGTTCACGTGGGGGGATGGGCACATAAGCACGGGAAAGAGATCGGTTCCCATAACAAACACCTAATTGTTTAGTTTGAAATGTGTAAATCTTTATATATGGGGCCTTTGAACAGGTATGATACATTGTTTGGTCTGGAAAGTGTGGCTCCCCTGGGGGGATGGGCACATAAGTGCAAGAAAGAGACAGGTTCCCACACCTAATTCTTCAGTCCGAAATGTGTGGTTCACCTGGGGGAATGTGTGAGAGTGAGTGTGTGTGTGTGTGTGTGTGGTTGTGGATGTGTGGGTGTGCATTGGGATGTTTCCCATCTAATGGATGAACATAATCTAGTATTACCCATTCATTTCCTATGACGGTCATTTTTGACCAGGAACACCACAGGTATTAGAAAGTTGATTATACCACTCAAAATTTTGTTGTTCTTTCATTCATTTTCTGTCTCACTTCTGGCTAAATTAAGCCTTTCTCATTCAAATAAGCGTCTTTTTGCACAGGGAAGTAGATTAAGCTGTATTTCACTGAAAAAAGGTTTTTCAAGGAAGTTTCCTACCCAGGAATGGTTGAAGTGTTCTTTAATTCATATTCAGTCAAAACTCGCTCATGGCAAAATTAAGTTTTTCTCAGTCAAGTAAGCATCTTTTTGCATTGTGATTAATGTGTATTTCAATGAAAAAAAAGTTTTACAAGGGAGTTTCGCCAGTGTGACGATCCCTCCACCCAGGCACTAGGGGTCCCTGTTTCTTGAGGGTTGTGTTTTGCAGGTGCTGAATGGAGGGTCGTCAGCTACATGAGCAACACCTGAGCCAGTGTCCTCTGACTATAAAGATCTTCCTCATGTGCGGGCACGCTCTCTCTGGGACTGATTCCTGCTAACCGGCAGGCCTGATGGCAGCACATTTTCCTTTCCTTTCTTTTGATCTGCACCTACATTGTCACACACCCATACATGCTTTCACTACTGATACTGATCTTTACCCATTTTCCTTGGTTGTTTCATGCTTGTGGGACCAATAAATACCGATTGCTTGTAGCCACTTGTGTTTGTCTCCCTATTTTGGCACAGCCTTTGAGCCAGGTTGTGACACCAGGAATAGTTGAATTTGGATAAATATCATTCTTCAATTCAATTATGGTGAAAACTCACTTATGTCAATTTTGAGCATTTCAGGGCAAGAGAAGTGTGTTTTTGCACTGTGAAGTAGACTATGCTGTATTTCACTGAAAAAAGGGTTTTCAAGAAAGTTTCTTGAAATGGAATGGTTGAATTTTGATAAATATCATGGCAAACATGGTTTCACTTGTCCTTTAAATTCATTTATGGTGAAAACTGGCTTATGTCAATTTTGAGCGTTTCAGAGTGATAGAAGCGTCTTTCTGCACTGTGCAGTAACTTAAGCTGTATTTCACTGAAAAAAGTTTTTTCAAGGAAGTTTCCTACGCTGGAATGGTTGAATTTGTATAAATATCATGGCAAACATGGTTTCACTTGTCCTTTAAATTCATTTATGGTGAAAACTCACTTAGGTCAATTTTGAGCGTTTCAGAGCGAGAGAAGCCTCTTTTTGCACTGTGCAGTAGAGTAAGCTGTATTTCACTGAAAATAGGTTTTTCAAGGAAGTTTCCTACCCTGGAATGGTTGAATTTGGATAAATATCATGGCAATATCACCATAAATGAATTTAAAGGACAAGTGAAACCATGTTTGCCAAAACAGGCTTATGTCAATTTTGAGTGTTTCAGAGCGAGAGAAGCGCCTTTTTGCACTGTGCTGTAGAGTAAGCTGTATTTCACTGAAAAAAGTTTTTTCAAGCAAATTTCACAGCCTCAACTGGCTGAATTTGGATCTTTTTCATGGCAAAGATGGTTTCACCTGTCCTTTAATTCATTTATGGTGAAAACTGGCTCATGTCAATTTTGAGCCTCTCGGAGTGAGAGAAGCGTCTTTTTGCACTGTGAAGTACCTTAAGCTGTATTTCACTGAAAAAAGGTTTTTCAAGCAAGTTTCCTAGCCTGGACTTGCTGAATTTGGATCTATTTCATGGCAAACATGGTCTCACCTGTCCTTTAATTCATTTATGGTGAACACTCACTCATGTCAATTTTGAGCATTTCAGAGGGTAGAAGCGTCTTTTTGCACTGTGCAGTAGAGTAAGCTGTATTTCACTGAAAAACGTTTTTTCAAGCAAGTTTTCTAGCCTGGACTTGCTGAATTTGGATCTATTTCATGGCAAAGATTGTTTCACCTGTACTTTAATTCATTTATGGTGAAAACTGGCTTATGTCAATTTTGAGCGTTTCAGAGCGATAGAGGCGTCTTTCTGCACTGTGCAGTAACTTAAGCTGTATGTCACTGAAAAAAAGTTTTTCAAGCAAGTTTCCTAGCCTGGACTTGCTGAATTTGGATCTATTTCATGGCAAAAATGGTCTCACCTGTCCTTTAATTCATTAAGGGTGAAAACTGGCTTATGTCAATTGTGAGCGTTTCAGAGCGATAGAATCGTCTTTCTGCACTGTGCAGTAACTTAAGCTGTATTTCACTGAAAATAAGTTTTTCAAGGAAGTTTTTTAGCCAGGCAAATGTGCTTTCAATATGCGTTTCATTGCTGAAAGTGACCATGTTTATCATAATATTTATCCTTGAAAAAACTTTTTTCAGTGAATTACAGCGCAATCAACTTCCCAGTGCAAAAAGGAGCTTATTTGACTGAAAAAAGTTTAATTTTACCATGAACGAGTTTTGACTGAAAATTTATTAAAGAACAACTGAAACAATGTTTGCCATGAAATATATCCAAATTCAACCAGTTCAGGCTAAGAAACTTGCTTGAAAAACCTTTTTTCAGTCAAATACAGCTTATGCTACTGCACAGTGCAAAAAGAGGCTTCTCTCGCTGTGAAACGCTCAAAATTGACATCAGCCAGTTTTCACCCTTAATGAATTAAAGGACAAGAAAAACCTTGTTTGCCATCAAATAGATCCAAATTCAACCAGTTCAGGCTAGGAGACCTCAGTGAAAAACCTTTTTTCACTCAAATACAGCTTATGCTACTGCACAGTGCAAAAAGAGGCTTCTCTCGCTCTGAAACGCACAAAATTGACATAAGCCACTTTTCACCTTTAATGAATTAAAGGACAGGAAAAACCTTGTTTGCCATCAAATAGATCCAAATTCAACCTGTTCAGGCTAGGAAACTTGCTTGAAAGACCTTTTTTCACTCAAATACAGCTTATGCTACTGCAGAGTGCAAAAAGAGGCTTCTCTGGCTCTGAAACGCTCAAAATAGACATAAGCCAGTTTTCACCCTTAATGAATTAAAGGACAGGAAAAACCTTGTTTGCCATAAAATAGATCGAAATTCAACCAGTGCAGGGCAGGAAACTTCCTTGAAAAAACTTTTTTCAGTGAAATACAGAACACACAGTACAAATACATAGTAGTAACACACATCACACAATAGAAACACACTGCACACATTAGAAATACACAGTAGAAATACAGAGCACAAAGTGGAAATACGCATAACACAGTAGAAATACACAGAAAACAGTAGAAATACACAGTAGAAATACACATCACAGTAAAATACACAATAGAAATACACAGTACATAGTAGAAATACACAGAAAAAATAGACATCACACAGTAGTTATACACTGTAGAAATACACATCACACATTAGAAATACAGAGTAGAAATCCACATCACACAGTAGAAACAGACTGTAGAAATACAGAGCACAAATTGGAAATACACAGCACACATTTGAAATACACTGTAGAAATACACAGTACATAGTAGAAATATACTGTAGAAATACACAGCACATAGTAGGAATACAGAGTACAAATAAACATCACACAGTCGAAATACACAGTAGAAATACACAGCACACAGTCAAAATACATAGTAGAAATACAGAGCAGACAATAGAAATACACAGTAGAAATACAGATTACAGTAGAAATACACATCACAATAGAAATGCACAGTAGAAATACATAGCACACAGTACAAATACACTAGAAATACATATCACAGTCGAAATACACAGGAGAAATTCAGAGCAGAAAATAGAAATACACAGTAGAAATACACATCACAGTAGAAATACATATCACAACAGAGATACACAGTAGAAATACACAGTAGAAATACACAGCACACAGTCGAAATACACAGTAGAAATACAGAGCAGACAATAGAAATACACAGTAGAAATACACATCACAATAGAAATACACAGTAGAAATACACATCACAGTAGAAATACACATCACAGTAGAAATACACAGTAGAAAGAAACATCGCACAGTAGAAATACACATCACAGTAGAAATACACATCACAATAGAGATACACAGTAGAAATAAACATCACACAGACGAAATACACAGCAGAAAAATAGAGAAGACAATAGAAATACACAGTAGAAATACAAATCACAGTAGAAATATACATCACAATAGAAATACACAGTAGAAATAAACAGTAGAAACAAACAATACACAGTAGAAATACACAGTAGAAATACACATCACAGTAAAAATACACATCACAATAGAGATACACAGTAGAAATACACATTAGAAATAAACATCACACAGTCGAAATAGACAGTAGAAATACACAGCACAGTAGAAATACACATCACAATAGAAATACACAGTAGAAATACACATCACAGTAGACATACACATCACAATAGAGATACACAGTAGAAACACACATCACAGTAGACATACACATCACAATAGAGATACACAGTAGAAATACACAGTAGAAATAAACATCACACAGACGAAATACACAGCAGAAATACAGAGAAGACAATAGAAATACACAGTAGAAATACACATCACAGTAGAAATACACATCACAGTAGAAATATACAGTAGAAATACAGAGCAGACAATAGAAATACACAGTAGAAATACACATTACAGTAGAGATACACATCACAATAGAGATACACAGTAGAAATACACATCGCACAGTAGAAAAACATATCACAATAGAGATACACAGTAGAAATAAACAGTAGAAATAAACATCACACTTTCGAAATACACAGTAGAAATACACAGCACACAGTCGAAATAGACAGTAGAAATACAGAGCAGACAATAGAAATACACAGTAGAAATACACATCACAATAGAAATACACAGTAGAAATACACAGCACACACAGTAGAAATACACTAGAAATACATAGCACACAGTCGAAATACACAGTAGAAATACTAAGCATACAATAGAAATACACAGTCGAAATACACATCACAGTAGAAACACACATCACAAAAGAAATACACAGTAGAAATACAGAGCACACAGTACAAATACACTAGAGATACATAGCACACAGTCGAAATACACAGTAGAAATACTAAGCATACAATAGAAATACACAGTTGAAATACACATCACAGTAGAAACACACATCACAAAAGAAATACACAGTAGAAATACAGAGCACACAGTACAAATACACTAGAAATACATAGCACACAGTCAAAATACACAGTACAAATATAGAGCAGACAATAGAAATACACAGTAGAAATACACATCACAATAGAAATACACAGTAGAAATACACAGTAGAAATAAACATCACACTTTCGAAATACACAGTAGAAATACACAGCACACAGTCGAAATAGACAGTAGAAAGACAGAGCAGACAATAGAAATACACAGTAGAAATACACAGCACACAGTACAAATACACTAGAAATACATAGCACACAGTCGAAATACACAGTAGAAATACTAAGCATACAATAGAAATACACAGTCGAAATACACATCACAGTAGAAATACACAGTAGAAATACAGAGCACACAGTACAAATACACTAGAAATACATAGCACACAGTCAAAATACACAGTACAAATATAGAGCAGACAATAGAAATACACAGTAGAAATACACGTCACAGTAGAAATACACATCACAATAGAGATACACAGTAGAAATACACAGTAGAAATAAACATCACACAGTCGAAATACACAGTAGAAATACACAGCACAGAGTCGAAATACACAGCAGAAATACAGAGAAGACAATAGAAATACACAGTAGAAATACACGTCACAGTAGAAATACACATCACAATAGAAATACACAGTAGAAATACACAGCACACAGTACACATACACTAGAAAGACATAGCACACAGTAGAAATACATTGTAGAAATACACATCACACAGTCCAAACACACTGTAGAAATACACAGTAGCAATACACATGACATTAGAAATACACAGTAGAAATACTGCACAGTGCCAAAAGAAGCTTCTATCTCTCTGAAATGCTCAAAATTGACATGAGTGAGTTTTCACCATAAATGAATTAAAGAACAAGAGAAACCATGTTTGCCATGATATTTATCCAAATTCAAGTATTCTTGGCAAGGCAGCTTCCTTGAAAAACCTTTTTTTAACGAAGTACTTCATACTCTACTGCACAGTGCAAAATGAGGCTTCTCTCGCTCTGAAACGCTCAAAATTGACATGAGTGAGTTTTCACCATAAATGAATTAAAGGACAGGTGAAACCATCTTTGCCATACAATAGATCCACATTCAGCCAGTCCAGGCTAGGAAACATCCTTGAAAAACCTTTTTTCAGTGAAATACAACATAGTCTACTTCACAGTTCAAAAACACACGTCTCTCGCTCTGAAATGCTCAAAGTTGACAGAAGTGAGTTTTCACCATAAATGAATTAAAGAACACGTTAAACCATATTTGCCATTACATTTATCCAAATTCAACTATTCCTGGCAAAGAAAATTCCTTGAAAAACCTTTTTTCAGTGAAATATAGATTAAGGAACTTCACAGTGAAAAAAGATGCTTCTCTCGATCTGAAACGCTCAAAATTGACATAAGTGAGTTTTAACAATAATGAATTAAAGACCAACGGAAACCATGTTTGCAACAATATTAATCCAAATTCGGCCATCCACAATAAAATAGAACACAACAAAACATATGAAATATGATCAAATTTGAAACAGAAATATCTATATTTTATAGTTCATTTCCAGCAGCAGACCAGCAGGTTCTGCAGCATGTGACCTGGTGCTCTCTACAAATGCACCTGTTACACTTGGTGCAGGTGGGTAGAAGACCTCTATTTTAGCCTTGTGCACAACCAGCATTCAGCTCTCCTTCTGGTCGAGCTGGTGGCAGCAGTGGCAATGGCGGTGTCGGTGGTTTCTGCTAGGGCAGCAACAGTGGTCTGTAACTTCACCACCATGGCAGCAGCATGTCGGTCATCGAATCGGAGACTGGCGCTTATCATTTGAAATCGTTTGTGGGACATGGTGGCCCTGAAGACTGGTCTCCCACAGACTGCAGGTAGAGTCCCCTTTGGACCGGTACATACCTGCCAGGATCAGAAGTCCCAAGTAAGCTCGAATCTTATGGGCATCCACATCACGCCATCCTGACACTGTACGCCTCCGTGTAAGGTTTGTCATTTGCAAAATCAGCTGGATCATGTCAGGAGTGGCATATCTCGTGGGCCCTGGCATCATGCCGGTTGATGCCTGAATGTAGCGCAGCGTCTCGGCATGAGATGGAGACTAGACTTGCCTGTTATTCGCTGTCCACTCACTGTAAGGATTAGCAGGATCCCCAGTGTCTTCTCCACTTTCAGAGAACGGGTCAGAGGCACTCACAGAAGTGGGCTCCAGTGAGCATTCTGTGTCAGACTCCCCCTCGAGATTGTGTCTTCTTCAGATGAGTCCTGCAGCTCGCCAATGGCCGAGGGTCAGCTCATCCGGTATCAGTCGGTTGGGCACCTCGGTCCGCTGTCTTAGGAAGAGGGCAGCTGGTCCCGTACCGACCCGGTGAGATCTTGGCTCAGTGCCCAGCAGGATGGTACCGCTAGCGAGCGCTGGGGGCTTGTCAAAGAGTCTGTCTTTCGTTGGAAACCGCTTGCACGGTCTCGGATACAGCAAGTTGCTGCAGTGTCGAGATGATGATTGTGAAGAAGATGTTCTTCTTCGTTTCTTCGAGTGGTTCTCAGGCTCTGACTTTGTAAACTAAATTTAACTTCTTGAATAAAATAACTGAGGATGATACGTTGATCAGGCGGATCTTCCGTTGTTAGTTAATGCAAGATAATCTAAATTAAGTTCACTTCTTCAAAAGCAGGTTACGATACTTAACTGTATAAAACAAATTAAAACAGAACTTTGTTCTGGTACAAACTTAATAAAAGAAGCTAATCAATACTGCGAAAAATATAAAAGTGAGAAAAATCAACGCGTGAGCACTTCTGCTGAGATCGCTGTCTTGGAGCGTGTTTCAAAGTAAAGTAAAGAGCTTCAAAAATAAGTTACAAAAGAAAAACTTAAAACAAAAGAAAACTTAAAACTAAACAATAACTGAAAACTAAAAAAAAACTCAACTGAAAACTAAAAACTTACTCGAGAGAAGCGATGTCTCCCTGTCTTATTATCTCCAAATGGCAGGCGTTTCTGGGCAGGGCTTTGCCGGCTTTTGACTCCAAGATTTAGTGGAGGTGTGAAGATTCACAGAAACTCACTAAACTAAACCGTGCTTCACCTTTCACCGAATCTCACCATGGCTCAATAGATGTACTTTGTCTATCATGAAAAGGATTATGACGTGATTAAAATCATTTATACATATTTCTCCTAGTTCTAGCTTAATACTTGTTAAACAAAGACATATCAGAGACATTTACTGGTTATAACCATAAACATATTAAACAGAATATTTCTCGTCCAACTGTACCAGGACTCACCATCAGGAGGTGCTGTGGTTCCACCGAACACAGTACAGATTAAACATTAAAACTTGATCTCAGTCAATCTTAATCGTGGAGAAACGGGAAAAAGATCAGTTTTATGAACTTCTTTTACTGTTTCTTAATGTGTTAGAACTAAGAGGGTGAGATACTGACTTAATGGTTAATTAGAAATGGTCTGAAATCTGGATGAATACAGAGGCCATTTGAATGGAATGTCCCACAGATAGTGAGACCAGATGTGTCGTAAATAACAGAAGACAGAGTAATAGCATAGAACACAAGTCAGAAGGTGTCTGGTGTCCACTCTGGAGAGTGTGTTTGTGAATCAGAAGTCAGAGAGACAGAGAGGGTGAGAGAGAGAGAGACATCAGACGTGTTACTTAATTTGCAAATGTAAAGACATTACTATTAAAACAGTCTCTGATGACCAGATAGCTCCGGTCCCTCCTGATGTGGAGAGAGTAGGTAACTCCATGTTTCCTCAGACTGACCTGTGAGGGAAGGATTTATCTGTTTGGAGGGGAAAGTAAGTTCAAAAATGGGAGTTTAGTTGTAAATTAATTAAAACTGTCCTCATTTGAAGTCTTTATGGTCCAGGAAAACACTGTCCTCTCTGCCAGGAGATAAGGTGGCAGCCTGTAGCCTGTAAATCGTCTTCATCCATATGAAAGGAGTTAACAAGAACAACAGGGCCTCAATGTAATGCAGAGGCGATGGACATGTGTTCCTACACAGTTGTTTTTGTTTTTGTTTTTGAGTACAGCAAAGGCAAGAGGCCATGTTTTTACTTAAGCACCTCTTCAAAGACACATGAAACACATCCCTCAAAAAATGCCATTTTTTCACCCTTAAAAGATCAATGCGTGGTTACAGATTCACACACACTCTCTCTCTAACACACACATACGCACAGGCGCGCAAACACACACACACACATGAAAACTCTTGGGGTCGGCTAATAGTCACAGGGCTGCATAATATAAGTGGCAAAAAGTACAAGTGAAACCATGTTTGACGTGAGCCAGATTTCACCATAAATGAATTGAAAGACAGGTGAAATGCTCTTTGCCATGAACAAGATCCAAATTCAACCATTTCAGGCTAGGAGACCTCAGTGAAAAACCTTTTTTCACTCAAATACAGCTTATGCTACTGCACAGTGCAAAAAGAGTCTTCTCTCGCTCTGAAACGCTCAAAATTGACATGAGCCAGTTTTCACCCTTAATGAAATAAAGGACAGGAAAAACCTTGTTTGCCATCAAATAGATGCAAATTCAACCAGTTCAGGCTAGGAAACTTGCTTTTATAGACCTTTTTTCAGTGAAATACAGCTTATGCTACTGCACAGGGCAAAAAGAGGCTTCTCTCGCTCTGAAACGCTCAAAATTGACATGAGCCAGTTTTCACCCTTAATGAATTAAAGGACAGGAAAAACCTTGTTTGCCATCAAATAGATCCAAATTCAACCAGTTCAGGCTAGGAAACTTGCTTTTATAGACCTTTTTTCAGTGAAATACGGCTTATGCTACTGCACAGGGCAAAAAGAGGCTTCTCTCGCTCTGAAACGCTCAAAATTGACATGAGCCAGTTTTCACCCTTAATGAATTAAAGGACAGGAAAAACCTTGTTTGCCATCAAATAGATCCAAATTCAACGAGTTCAGTTTAGGAAACTTGCTTGAAAGACCTTTTTTCAGTCATATACAGCTTATGCTACTGCACAGTGCAAAAAGACGCATTTCTGATCTGAAACGCTCAAAATTGACATAAGCCACTTTTCACCCTTAATGAATTAAAGGACAGGAAAAACCTTGTTTGCCATCAAAGAAATCCAAATTCAACCAGTTCAGGCTAGGAAACGTGCTTGAAAGACCCTTCTTCACTCAAATACAGCTTATGCTACTGTACAGTGCAAAAAGACGCTTTTCTTATCTGAAACGCTCAAAATTGACATAAGCCACTTTTCACCCGTAACATATTTTCAGAAAAAATGCCTAAAAAGACATACCCAAAGTAAATGAAGAATTACTCCACTATAAAAACGTTCATATGCATGTTCTTGGTGTCTTTGGACATCTAGGGACTTCAGAGAATGTGTTCCCAGTGTAAAAAATGTTGTGTCTGCCACTATGCCTGAGTAAATTGGAATAAAACCAGTGGAGAAATGTGAAATTTCTATCCTCGCCTGATTTTCCCCCCTATTTGACAGAGGATAAAACTATGCCAACAATGATTCCATGCAGACAGATGCCATTCAGCACCTTCACCTTCAGCAAATCCTTGTCTACATATTTATCAAATTTGATAGAATTTGAGCAAGGGGCTAAGCCTCCACTAAGGTTTTTAAATGTCGCGGATTTCACACCAACAAGGTTTAAAATCATCTCTAAATACTAACGTTTTCACTAAAATGCACGTCCGACCTTCTTTTGTGAACATTAGAGTATAACATTTGATCAACAATTGAAAGTAAACACCGTTGTCCTGTCTTACTACTTTTTTTTACTGTGTTTATTACTGTCGGGTTTTTTCGGCCCGCCCACGGGCCGAACGGGTTTAAAGGGTTAATGAATTAAAGGACAGGAAAAACCTTGTTTGCCATCAAAGAAATCCAAATTCAACCAGTTCAGGCTATGAAACTTGCTTGAAAAACCTTTTTTCAGCCAAATACAGCTTATGCTATTACACAATGCAAAAAGACGCTTCTCTCGCTCTGAAACGCTCAAAAATGACATAAGCCAGTTTTCACCCTTAATGAATGAAAGGACAGGAAAAACCTTGTTTGCCATCAAGAAGATCCAAATTCAACCTGTTCAGGCTAGGAAACCTCATTGAAAAACCTTTTTTCCCCCAATAACAGCTTATGCTATTACACAATGCAAAAAGACGCTTCTCTCGCTCTGAAACGCTCAAAATTGACATAAGCCAGTTTTCACCCTTAATGAATGAAAGGACAGGAAAAACCTTGTTTGCCATCAAGAAGATCCAAATTCAACCTGTTCAGGCTAGGAAACTTGCTTGAAAGACATTTTTTCACTCAAATACAGCTTATGCTATTACACAATGCAAAAAGACGCTTCTCTCGCTCTGAAACGCTCAAAATTGACATAAGCCAGTTTTCACCCTTAATGAATGAAAGGACAGGAAAAACCTTGTTTGCCATCACAAAGATCCAAATTCAACCTGTTCAGGCTAGGAAACCTCAGTGAAAAACCTTTTTTCAGCCAAATACAGCTTATGCTATTACACAATGCAAAAAGACGCTTCTCTCGCTCTGAAACGCTCAAAATTGACATAAGCCAGTTTTCACCCTTAATGAATGAAAGGACAGGAAAAACCTTGTTTGCCATCAAGAAGATCCAAATTCAACCTGTTCAGGCTAGGAAACCTCAGTGAAAAACCTTTTTTCAGCCAAATACAGCTTATGCTATTGTACAATGCAAAAAGACGCTTCTCTCGCTCTGAAACGCTCAAAATTGACATATACAAGCATACAAGCTTGTTCTCGTACCCAACGCTTTTTCATTCTGTTCCTATCCTTTGTTACCTCTTGAAGTTTATTTCTAATAGCTTTCATCTCTCTAGAGTATCTCGCTCCTGTTTTCTTTCTTTCCCTTTCTCCTGCTATAGCCTGCCTACTCCAAGCTGGCTCGTGTATGGCATGATCCACTGGACTGTCTGGGGGAGTTTCTGCGTGATCTGAGCCCTTTCTCTTACGTTCTTTTGATACTTGTTGACTACGTTTCCAAGCCTTTCTCTGATTTCTCTTTTCCCTTTCATTCAAGTCATTGATATTTTTTATCTTCCCTTCCTTCACCCTCTTCTTCCATCTTTGCCTTTCCGTTCTGAGGTATTCCTCCTTTAACTCTGCATCACTGTGTGTTTTCTCTCTACGCTTCTTTTGATATTCCCTGTTTCTTCTCCTCTCCTCCACAGATAGCTGCTGCCTAGCCATAACTTCCTAAAATACATAAAGTCAAAGTTGAGTGTAATGACTATGAAATTGGGGGGAATTACTGTTGGCTCAATAACTACGACGACAACTGTAGGTTTTCATGACTTTACTGCAACCTCAGCACACCAATAACAACGAAAGACTTCCGCATTCCTCCCCCAGAACAAACCTGTAACTTGCACATGCGCAGTGAGAAATAAAGCACATAACAAACTCCCCTTTTCTCTTTAAAGAAAAACAGTGCAAAGAAAATATTTATTTTTCTCCTTTTTTAGTGTCCTTAACAGATAGCCAGGTTTAAAGTTTCAGCTTTAATAACTAAAGTAGAACAAAAACTTTGTTGTTTATTCCATTTAGCTTTTAAGCTGCCATACACCTTCGCTGAGAGCCCTCAGCAAAACGAGTGCAGACGCCCCCTTCTTGGTCAAACAGTCAGCAAGCTGCTCCTTAGTTGCTGACCACATGATCTGCTGAATAGTCCCAGAGTGGATGAGTTCCTTGACACTGCTGATCTCTAGTCGGAGTCTTTTCTCTGTGACTGATTTGGTGGATTTGACAGCATCCAAAAGAGAGTGGTTGTCAGTTACACACACTATAGGCAAATTGTTGCTTGTACAGTCACCTGTGGTGATCTCTGAGTACAGTGTAGCTAGGAAGACTGCACTGTCGATGCCATCTCCAAGTGCCAAAGTCTCTCCAGCTAAAGTGCTCCGAACAACTCTCCTGATCCTCTGCCAGCATATAGGTGAGAATCTTCCAACCTCTCCCATAAGCATGATCAGGTGCCCACCTTGAGTGCCTCCATCTGGAAGATTTCCCATGGATGAATCACTGAACACCACCAGCTTTAGGGAGCTGTCTTTTCCCAAGTACTGAAACCTCAAAGTCACCTCCTCTGACTTCAGTTTTCTGATCAGTTTTTTTGCAGAGTCTGAACAGTGGCATGCTTTGTACTTGACGCCAGGATGGATATGTCACACATTATGTCGGGTCTGCTCTGCCTCGCCACCCACAATATTTGGCCAATCTTTGACTTAAGCATATCATATTCAGTGTCTGTTAGGGGGGCCTCTCGCTGTGTGGCTCTCGTGGGGTCCACATGAATGGTTTGGAGATTTTTTATGTACACCCATTGTTGCACCTGTATTTCATCCTCTACAAAGAGTACCTCCATTCCAATGTAGCTGAAGCTGTTGTGTTCTTCACGTCCAATTTGAAAAGTAGCTTTCAAGTGAGAAATGACTGTCATGGCGAATGTTTCCGAACCTCCCCAGATAAAGTCATCCACATGACAAGCAAGGACTCCCATCACATGGTAGGAGTCATCCAACCAGTAGAACACTGCTGGGGCAACTTTTGACACAGTACCTCCCTACTGCTGCATAATGTCCTTTACCCTGTTGTACCAGTACAGAGAAGCATCTGTCAGGCCATAAACACACTTCTTCAACTTCCACAGTTCCTTTGCTCTGAGCTTCTCGGGGAGGCCGAATGTAGACATCTCGGGTTAACGCTTTACCTTGCAAAAAGGCTGCTTTAATGTCTATGGAGTTCAGCTGCCATTTCTTTTGACATATAACAGCCATGATCATTTTTAGGGACTCTGAAGCACACGTAGGTGAATCTTTTGGTAGCTCCTCAGTGTTCATTTCCTCAAAGTCTCTTGCAACTAGTCTGGCTTTAGGGACAACACCATCTGGTGTCTCCTTGAGTGTGCACACCCACCTTGTAGAGATGCATTTCTGACCTTCATCTTTCACCTCTTCAAAACACATTGTTCTGTTTCCAGTTGCTGAGTTCAGCGTGTTTGGCAGGTATGAAGGCATTATCATTCACAATCAGTACGTCCTCTTTATGGCAGTCTGCACATAACACAACTTGTTCAGATGGACCCAGTTGAAGATTGTCTACTTGTCCTAAGTCCACTGATCCAGTTGTACCAGCAATTTCCTCAGGCTCTGTGTACTGTAAATTGTACCAGTTTTTGTGCATTCCAGTGGCCTTTCCTGCCCGGCTGAGGATTTTTCCAGTGTGTACTTGGTCACTTCCACTGTCTGTGTATGTAACTACTTGTCCAGTTTTCAGCTTAAGTCCTTCACAAGTAGTATTTGAGTGTGTTGATGTGTGAGGGGGCTCATTGTTATCCTCGGCATCTTCATCATTTGAGGGTGCCTCTTCCTCACTTTCATTGTCAGTCTTATTTTTATAGAGTCCAGTTTCTGGTAATGTGGCATTTTCAGTTCCCATCAACTGATTATCTCTTTCTCTCAGCATATCTTGCGAGCCATCAACCTTTCGAAGTCTGGATTGATGTACACGAACATAAGTGCCTCCGTGGCGAACAAATATCACCACACCATCTTGGCCGATCACCACACCTGGACCTTTCCACTCTGTAGAATCCACCCGTTTGTAGTAAACCTTATCCCCCGTTTCATATCGTTCATCAGTGGGTCGCAGTTGTTTACGAAGGGCTGTTCGTATCCTCTCAGAGCATTCTGTTTCTGTGAATGCTCTCCTTGTAGCATGTAGTGCTGAGATGTGTTGGGCCATCCAAGTAGCCATGCTAGTCCCTTCTAGAGCTGGCGGCTTATCAGTGAGAACTGACGGCAGATTTGGGTTCTGCCCGAACACTAGCTGGTAGGGACTGTAGCCATGTACATTGTGCATAGAGTTTTTTTTACCATCAGGGCCCAGTCTAGGGCTGTCTTCCAATCACATCCGTTGTCTCTCTTTACTTTCAACAGGATTTCAGTGAGGGTTTGATTATGCCTTTCTAAGAGACCGTTGCTCCATGGACTATAAGCTGCAGTCGTTTTCACTTCAATGTTAAAGTTTTCAGCCATGTCCCTCATTTCCTCATTATTAAATTCACACCCATTGTCAGTGAACAGTCTGCGTGGAGGACCATGAACACTTATCCAGCAGTGAATAAAGTGCTTCACTATCTCTTTGGGTTTCTTGGTGGTTATAATGCTCCCTGCACTGAATCGTGTGAAGTGGTCAATGGCATGCAGATACCACACTCTTGGCTCTAGCTCATGTAAGTCCATAGCTACAGTTTCATTGTAGGTTGTTTACTGTATCTAATGCATGTCTCACAGTTCTTTACAATATCCTTCAGGATTGTGGTGCACTCCTCATCAGTATTACCTGAGCAGGTCAGTAGTTTTTTCAGTCTGTCAACTGAGGCATGTCCAAACTGCTTGTGCAGTTTCAATAGAATTTTTTGTTTTTCCTGTTTTGTCATGTTTTCTGTCACAATTAGGATGTCATCTTCATTTTGGATGTCACTTCCATCTGGGGTACTCTCATCCCTCAAGTTCACACAATAATGTCCTGACGATGTCAGTTCAAGTTTCACAGGTTGCTTGAACATAATGGCTTTGTCATTCTCAATGTCCAAAACTGCACCTGCTCTTTTCAGTGACGTTTTGCTTAAAAGCAAAGGGATATCGGCTGGGACAACTTCTGTCTCAATTTGACATCTAGTCTGTGCTATCACAGCTGGGATTTTCACTTTTATTGTGGAATGGACAATTCTCTCATCACCAAACTTGAATGGTCTTGCACTTTTTATGTCCTCATTTTCAGTAACTCATCCTGTGTTAGTTGACTGATATAATGATCAAGCCATTTTTCGCCACACACTGTTCTGGTGCAAGCTGTGTCAATCACAGCAGGTCCCAAAGACTCCACCATGAAAATCTCTGTGTTAGACAATGTGTCTTTAGACAATAAAGTTTGTCTTTCATCTTCTGTCAGTTTAGCATGTTCATTTTTGTGGGGGCAGTCCTTTGCCTAGTGATATATGCTTTGGCAGACTGTACATCTCGTTCTCCTACCGTATCTGTCAAGCGGATTGGTACCTTGAACAGCTGTTTGGCGTTGCATATTTGACCTACTTTCTCTCCTGCCGGTAAACTTTGTGTAGTAGGCAGCGTCAGTTGCATCTCCGCTCACCTGCAGTGCATCAGCGCCCCTCTGTGGCGTAGTATCGCCAAATATCCTCTTCAATGCGGCCTTCATGTTGTCAAACGTGAGGCTTGGACAAGCAGTAAGCGCCAACTGTTTATCTTTAACATTCAGTCCCGCAGTGTCTAGCAGCTTGAATGCTAACACTGCATCCGGGAGCTCCATTTTGAACTGGTGAATTCTGTTGTACCTCCGTTCAAACTCAACAATGTAATCCACTATCGAAACACCATTGTCTTTCGTTATCCGGTCAAACTCCGTGTACGCCTCGTATTGCCGGTCCTTTTCCTCTTTCAAAAACACAAGAGTCCAGTTTTTTCAGAAGTGTTGTCATTCCATTATCTTTGTTCAAATCCTCTGTGGCTACTTCCAGCGCACTGTCCCTCGCTCTTCCCATTAGCGACAAGGCAACCGCCAGGGCCTGCTTCTTCTTATCCAAGTCAGTAACCAGTCTCCAGATTTCGACCTCATTTTTCCAGCTTTCGTAAGATTTCTTCTCATCAAACGCTGGCGGAACTTTATAATTACCAGCGGCCATCCTCTGCTACCAATATTGGCTCAATAACTACGACGACAACTGTAGGTTTTCATGACTTTACTGCAACCTCAGCACACCAATAACAATGACAGACTTCCGCATTCCTCCCCCAGAACAAACCTGTAACTTGCACATGCGCAGTGAGAAATAAAGCACATAACAATTACAGTGAATGTTAGATTTGGTTAAATGTTGTCATGCCATTTTCATTTGGCTTTAGTCATTGGAGATGCATAGCCTACAAGGGATATTGTATACTATGTGCTATGTAGGTAGGTAGTAGGTGCACTATGTGCATCCCAAATGACGTAAGCCAAATGAACATGCATAATAGTGAATTGAGAGAGAAGGAAGGCACACCTCATCCCCTAGGGTTGGACGATATGGAAGAAATATAGGGGGAATTACATAAATAAAAATATAAAAGAGGTTAATGAAACATTACAGATCAACAATTATATTCTAGCCCCTGTTGAGGACCATTTGGAGGTTTTTGTCACCACCACCGTCAGATAGAAAAACTGACGGTGGTAACGTCTGAAGGTGGTGACAAAAACCTACTCTTTCACATGATATGCATGAGTTGTTCACATTAGCCATCTTGTTTCCCCTCTGTTGCTCTGTAGCTACTTCAGACCTCTTCTTAAAAAGTAAACATTTATGTCATAATCTAATATTTTTTATACAGAAGAGACGGTGTTGACATGTTATGGTTGTGACAGTAGCAGTGTCCAAAAATATGAACAAGTTTAAGAGAAAATAGCAAACTTACGGGAGCTTGAGTGATCTTGAAGCATGCAGTAGAGCTGAAGGTTTGAAAATGGGGTCCTCAGGAATGTAGTTGACCTTGTAGTTGCCTGATTTTATTGCTTTTTATAAATATCTCACGGTAGTGACGAATATGTGGGACACATTTTGAGCAACCGCAAAATAATAGTAAATATTGTTCAAAACTCACTGTTTGTACATATTACAATGTACTCTGTCATGTGGTAAAGATATTATTCTTTTTTAATCAAGTTGAAATGATTCTTCTATCCGAGGACAACTGATTTTGTAGGCAATGGGCCAGCATATAATCATTAAATTAATAAAAATTAAAAATAAACCTATAAAAGAACCTTACATATGTGCAAAGGACCCCCTGATTATAACCTTGATTCTTTTTATTCATGAAAATGTTATTCATTTCCAACAGAATTAGCACTTTTCTTAGTGGGGCATGTTTTTGCCAAAGTTTCAAGAATCAGTGCTTTAATAGTGTGTCTGGCGGACACAATTAACAAATATACATTAGGACGGACCTGAAATGTTAATGCTCAAGGAGAATTATAGTTGAATCTTGGCTTTATCATCTGTCTTTCTTATTAATTAACCTGATCAGGGCACAAGATGAAGAGTAACAATCCACAAAATTAAAGGGACATGGGGCAGGATCAAGAAATAAGATTCGATAGTGACACGACGGCCGTTGCGGCCGTTAGGGTAACTGCAGCCAATGGCCAAGCCGGCACGGGAGCGTGCATGAACTCTTCACAGCAGTGCAGCTGATGCTGTGACACTACCGTTGTTTCTTTACTCGTTGTTCACGTGAATGTTTACTGCAAGACCGACGTTGGTAGCCTACAACTGCGAACAGCATCATGTCAAGCGACGAAGTAAGTAAACTAACAATGTTTATTTTAGTGTAACTTTAGTATATTTCTTTGACAACATTAGCGCATTCATTAGCGTGTTTGGTGACTTAACTGTATCTTGTATTTATCCACTGTACAATAACACAATGCCATATACAGTCCTCTATATTTATTTTCTCTATTTTCTATTTTTAACCATGAATTTATTGTTTATTCTTTATTTTTAGCTAAGAGTTTATTGTTTATTTTTTATCTCATTTATATGTATATATGTGTATATATAAATAAAAAGTCAAGTCTAAATCTAAGTCTAAGCCTCTTTTCATCTATCTCCTTAATATTTCAATTATATCATTATGATGATCATGACATCTTTTGACTTCCAGGGGAGCTATTTTGCCCTCAATACTGTCTTGAAGGACAGCAAAGTCCTCCTCACTCATGGTGCTGAAAGTTCCTTCAGTTACTGTAGACTTTAATCCAATCACACCTCAGACAATTGCGCTTCCATCTGGCGCACGCTGTTTAGCGTTCTCCAGCATTTTTTTTTTGTGGGGTTGGCTCCTGCAACGTGGCCTTGATAATCCCTGACCAATTTTTCTGAAGAGAAAGAATCCAGAAGCAAAATAATATCTGATAGTAGATAACATCTAACTCTGACATCTACACTACTGACTGTGCAATGGAAATATGATGAAATATGGTATATTTACCATAAGCAGGGGTTTGTGATGGCGAATATGTCTTGAGGCGTTTGTACTTAACAGCCTGGAATAAAATAAAATGAAAGAGGCATCCAAACTAGCATCACACAAAAAAGCCATTTATAATTTAGCAGTAAAATCAGACAAATAGATAGTCAGCTATATTCCTGAGGACCCCCCTACAACTCTGCACATCTGCTAAATGAAAAAAGGTAAAAAAAAAAGCTCCCGTAGGTTTGTTGTTTTTGTCAACACCGTCATTTTCTCTGTCTGACGGTGGTGAAAGAAAGTAAAATTTACATGATGTGACACAGCATAAAAATTGAATAAAAAGGAATATTCAACATTTAACATTTGTGTACTCAAGGTGAAGACACAAGGGTTTAAATGCTCTAAATCTAAATCAGACCAAACAAATAGTATAGTATAAGTTATGACAGGAAAAACACATACTTTATGAACAAATGACATAAAACTTTATTTACATTACTTAATTGTTGAGAAATTGTTCTATAAACATGAGTATAGATTTCTTAATTGTTTTGTTTTTTTCAAAGTTCAAACCATTCTCAAGAATTTAATTCAAAAAGTGACTAAATAACAGAACACTAATGTCCTCATTACTTTATTGGAGGAACGGTCAACCGTGAAGTTAACATCGTGTTGTCTGATGCAGATATAAGTAGGAATATTTACCTGGTCTGTCTGCTTTCAAATGTGGTCGAAGTTTTGGCAAGGGTTCACTATCAATTATGTATTATGTCACCCATGCACTATTAATGAAAATACAAAATAAAATTGTCCATCACACCCTCACAGATGAAAGTCTGGAAAATGTGAGAGTTGAACTTTCGAATGATGTCAGACAAAGAAACAGTGAGGTGGTGAAGCAAAACCCAGCAGCCGGAGAGTTTAAAGCCAGGTGGCCTGCATTCTTTCATATTGATGAGGTAAACGCATGCTTGCCTTTTCCCCTCTTCTTATTATGCAATTTCAGTGTGCAGCTGTTAAAATTTAAAGTCTGATAAGGTAAAACAAAAGATGACCAACATTTGGAGAGAGAAAAGCTCCTGTAGAGGAAGCAATTCTTTATTTTGGCCACTTGGGGGCAGAAGAACTCTATGGCAAGCTACTCTTCTAACTTCTAACAAATGAATGCTGAATTCCAGCAGATTACACTTCCACTTGAGACAAACTTCATGGTACAGTTGGACAATCTTTTACCCCAGCTGACATCTGTTTTCCAGAAGAAGGGAGGTGTTTCTGGCCAGAAACTATCCAAACATCTGTAAATCTGTGTATACAATGTTATGGAATTTTTTTTCATACATACTTCATACACTATGTAATTGTATTGTCCATATGAAGCCCCAGTTTGCATCATCAGTAACAGCCTGGATTATTTTCAAGGTGCAAAAATAATTTCTAAGGAAATGTATTGTCTTTTTAAGGCAATAATACCATATGGGCTAGAGATGCAGCCATGTGATCAGACAGGTGCCAGTTCAATCCTGTGTTCCCAGGTGGTGATAATAAGATCGGGCTGTAGATGTACTAAGCACCTATGTGTTAAGAGGACAGCGTTGTTGTCAGTTGTACTGTATGTCCCTGAATAAACAGGAGTTAAAACAACATGTTCATACCTCACTTTTTTTTTTTTTTAATAAAAACTAGGCCACGCTTCACAGTTATTTTGTAGTTAAAAAAGGATGACCTTTTACAGTATGTTTGACATAATATTGAGCTATATAGATCAAACTTGACAAAGCTGATTGGAAGTCAGTGTTTGTAGGTTACCACAGGTTGGATATTGGAAATATTTTTTGTAGTTATTTATGTGTTTCTGAATGTTTTAATCGGTGGAATCTCTTCACACAGGCTACGAGTGATGTTAATCTCAAAAAGGCAGCAGTTCTCAAGGCACTTTGCCTCTACCTTGGTGAGGATGATGGACTTCCAATTCGGGAGTATATGGTAAGTCAGTAATTGCTTTTTTTTTGATATATTGTAACTTAGAAAAGTACATGTTTACAGTAAGATTCCAAAGTCACTCGCACCTCAGTTGTTAAAACCCATTGGGTCTCTTCCATGTCTTGACAGAGGTGTCTGACGTGTAAAATCATATGTATAACTTAGCACACTGCGCTTACTGTGGAATACAATATGACATTTGACGAATTCTGATGTTTCTAATGCTCTTCTAGAGATGTCTTTGTATCTAGATACATTAGATATGAAGACAACAGCTTTGATAAAAAATGTATATACACAGTAAGAAATTTCAAAGGAGCCCTAAACACATACCATGTCACAGAGTTATTATTACAAGCTCAAAGCAAGGCCAGTGGAATAAGAAAAGTAGGCATTGTTCAGAGGGCTGAACAATGTTAACATTTTTAGGCAGCATAGATCACGGCTAAGAAGTTGAGATGATAACCTTAGAAGAGAGGGTGAGTGATTATCACAAGCCCTAGTGCAACCAAATATTACAAAGAAGCTTTATGTCTCTGCAGTACTGGTTTGCCAACAAATGAATTGTCCTTCAACTTTACCCATAAGGGGTTCTAACTTTAATATCAGTGTTCTCCATTAATTACCCAGAATGTGGCAACCCCCCACAGTCTAATTTATCTTGCCATAGTCTCATTATGAACCAGAAATATTTTAAGACTTCTCATAACAACATTAAACATTATGCCATTGCTTCAGCAAGATATCTTTCAGATGACATGTACAGCCTTTGTGGAGACCAGTCAGTCCAAACAGTATATTGGTGTGATGTCACACATAATTTTACAACAACAATGATAATCTGGTGACTCAGTCAAGGTTTATTTATGACTCTCAAACAATGCAAAATGGAAATCAAATTGATTGACACTGCCAATTGACAAAAGATAGGATTTATGTTTATTTTCTGTAGCTAACTACTAATTATCTGGCAGCAAAGCCAAAGCTCAGTTATATTCAGGGTTTTTTCTACATTGTCTATTTACTTGATCCAATCAAAAGATACCATGATTTTTAGTTTGATACAGGAAAGTTTTTCATAACAACTCAACACTATTTACGTGCTACCTTTTGTATCTTCCCTTGTTTATTGTTGTAGAAATTGAATAGGCTAACTGTTGATCTGTTGAACTTGGAAGTCAGAGGACCACTGACTGTCTGTCAACTTGTACAGTAGATATGTTTTGATGTTTTTCAAAACAATGTTTAATTTGAAACAATATCTCCCAATTTGTTTATGTGAAAACATTTTTCCTCGTGCTTTTTCACTTTTTCTTTACATCATCTTTTTTCCTCTCACATCTCTCTTAGTGTTTCAACTCTCCTGCTCCATGACGTCCTCTTCCTCGGACATCCCGCCTCCTCTTTCACTGCCTCTTCTCCACCTGGTCCTTTTCTCCTTGGACGCCCTCTCTCCACTTTGACTTCTTTGTCTCCATGTTGTCCTCTTCTCCACGGACATCCCCCCTTCTCTTTCATTCCCTATTCTCCACCTGATCCTTTTCTCCTTGGACGCCCTCTCTCCTTTGTCTCTTCTTCTCCATGTCGTTCTTCTTGCCTCTAACCCTTCCTCCTCTGATGGCTCCTCCTGCTGCTTCTCTCTTTACTCCTCGCAGGTCTTTCTCTCCTCCTCTGATGGCTCCTCCTGCTGTTTCTCTCTTTCCTACTCGCAGGTCTTTCTCTCCTCCTCTGATGGCTCCTCCTGCTGTTTCTCTCTTTCCTCCTCACAGGTTTTTCTCTCCTCCTCTGATGGCTCCTCCTGCTGTTTCTCTCTTTCTTCCTCACAGGTTTTTCTCTCCTCCTCTGATGGCTCCCCCTGCTGTTTCTCTCTTTCCTCCTTGCAGGTCTTTCTCTCCTCCTCTGATGGCTCCTCCTACTGTTTCTCTCTTTCCTCCTCACAGGTCTTTCTCTCCTCTGTGGTGTCACACAGCTTTGACTTGCGATGAACATTCTGTGAAGGTTGTACCAAGGTTTTAGCTGTGACTGGACTTACGTAAGCCTGCTTCATCTTACAAAAACAAACAAACAAGAAACATCAAAACCAAAAACAAACACAAACAAGTTCTCAATGAAAATGTACCAATTCCAGATCTTTGGTTTTGTTTATTGTGACGTACACCTACCCGGGGAGGGACTTGTGCAGCCATCTTTGCCTTTTTTGTCATTTCCTACAGACAGAAAACCCCATATTATCAGATACACAAAATAGTGAAGGCCAAGTTTCCATATAATGTATCAGTGGCTTCAATGTGGAAATTTTTTCAACCAAATCTAGGTTTACCAACACTTCCTCTCCCTAGCTCTGCTGTTGTTAGTTATCATACTTAAAAATGAAATGTTATTGTCATTTAGAATTGCAGCAACCTTCAAACAGAATAATTGGGTGGATAATAGAGATTAGGGAAATTATGGCTAGTTTGACTTCACTTCCTCTCCTTACCTCCATTGTTGTCAGTTATCATATCATCATCATGAAATGCTATTGTCATGGCTATGACTGGGTGGATTAGAGAAATTCCAACTTCATTAAATTGGAGCTCTCACCGGACTGTTCCTGGGTGTGGGTGCAGGCCTTTTCTTTCGCAGCTGGGGAACCCTTCGCTTCACACTGGCCTCATCTTCCTCCTCCTCCTCTTCAGAATCCTCTTCTTCTGTTCCATTCTTTGGGGGCTGCCAATCACCTGACCCCTCATCTTCAGAGGAGCTCAGCTCAGAGCTCTGTTTTAGATTAGATAAAAAGTTATTTTTCTCACTTAAGACACAAACATTATTGTAAGCACAGAAACTACTTAAGACAACTCTTACCAGTCTGTTCCTGGGTGTGGGTGCAGGCCTTTTCTTTCAAAGCTGGGGAACCCTTAGCTTCACACTGGCCTCTTCTTCTGTTCCATTCTTGGGGGGCTGCCAATCACCTGACCCCTCATTGTCAGAGGAGCTCATCATCTGTTTTAGATAAGACAAAACGTTAATTTTCTCTCTCAGGACTCAAATATCATTAAATGGATTGAAACTGCTGAAGAAAATTCTCACCAATCTTGGGCTGGCTGAGGGCAAAAACTCTTTCTTGCGCAGCTGGGGAAACCTTGGCTTCACAGAGCCCTCCTCTTCCTCCTCTTCTTCTGTTCCATTCTTTGGGGGCTGCCAATCACCTGACCCCTCATCTTCAGAGGAGCTCGCCATCTGTTTTTGATAAGACAAAAAGTTAATTTTCTCACTTACGACTCAAAGATTGTTGTATGGACTGAAACTGCTAAAGACAATTCTCACCAATCTTCGTCTGACAGGGGCTCAAGCTCTTTCTTAAACAGCTGGGGAACCCTTTGCTTCACACTTGTCTCCTCTTCCTCCTCCTCCTCTTCAGAATCCTCTTCTTCTGTTCCATTCTTTAGGGGCTGCCAATCACCTGACCCCTCATCTTCAGAGGAGCTCACCATCTGTTTTAGATAAGATAAAATGATCTTTTTCTCACTCACTTACCCTATACACTGAAACTGATGAAGACTACTCTTACCGATCTTTGACTGGCTGAGGATAGCTCTTTCTTGCGCAGGTTTAGAACCCTTCCAGTCACCCGCTGCTTGTTTCCATGGTTCTTCTTTTCAGATTCTTGCATGCCCTCCCTTGTGTCCTCCTGAGGTGATTCTGTCACCACCTCATCATAGTCCACACCTGCCCTCTTGCTCCTCTCTTTCTTCTTCTTTTCCTTGACTGCATAGTTTGACACTGCCATCATCATCAGTGCTCTGCTCTGGACTGTGTCCTCTGTCAGGTCATCTGCTGTAAAATGAAAGGTTAAAATCATGAACTGATACTACTCAACCCAACAGAATTGTTTTTCAATTTCAATTGTAATGCCTGAACCAGGCATACTCCTTTGGTTTCAGTGGTATGGCTGCTTGCCCAAAGTATCTCTGGGTTTTGTGCTCCTGAATCTATTTCAAAAAGACATTTGATTAGTGTTTCTAGCTAAGTTGTTAAACAATAGATGCATGTTGTGTTCACTTGTTTCATTTTAATATTTGTACTTACACGAATGACACGACGACCTCTTGTAGTCTTTTCAGCAGTCTTGACCTCTTTCACGGACATGTTGATAATTACACCCTTCCGATGTCCAGTCGTTGCAATGAGAAACCCATCAAGTAGTCCAAAAAACAGTCTGAGTTTCCTTATGTTATGTGGTTCCTCCTCAAGATCATCTTTTAAAGAAGAGTAACAACATTTTATGCATCAGTGTTCAAAGACAGTCGCAGCTGATTTGCCAATTCTATTTTCCACTACCATAATCCACCAAACAATAATTCTGTACAAACTGGAAGAGATCCAAGTTATCGGACAGCACGTACGCATGAACCCAGTTTCTAAATATAAGTCAATCTAAAATCTTCAAGGGCTCCTCAACACAATTTGATTTAATATATATAGTACCAATTTACAACAAAAAGCCATCTAAGTGCATTTTGAATAGAAAAACCAAATAAATCCCCTTTGAGCAATCTCTTAGAGGTGTTTGAACAACTGCTGTGACTATTGATCCTTACCAAGTGCAGCATCAATATGCTTTGGTGCCTCCTCCATGAACTGAGCATGTTTTATGGCCTTGACAAGTTTGTCTGAAGAACAAACAAACAAAAAACAACTACTGTTCAGCATATATGTGTCTAAACTTATATTATGAGATTTTCATCAATGGAGGTGAATACTGAACTTGCCAGACTTAGTACGTCGCACAAGGAGCTGGTGCCCAACAACATCTCTGCCAATGTCTCGGACACGTGCCCTAAGCTCCACTGTCAGGGCCTTGATTCCCCTTTCACCAAGCCTCACACAACACGGCTTCATGTTGGACAGATATTTTAAGAATGCCAAAACATCCATTAAATATATCCGTTGGGTTGTGGGTTTGAACCCTTTTTGTTGCAGGTTGGCTACAAACCTTAAAGGTCAAAAATAAGCATTAGTTCATGTCCTCTCATAGTCAATAGACAATCACAGATAATTCTTCAAAATTTTGTAAACTTACCCTTTGACTTTTGAAATATCCTGCAGGAACAATAGATTTACATTTGGATTGGGGGAGTTTGCCATGAAGTGGAGGAAGTGGAACACATGAGTGGCACGTTGCTTTGCATTTTCCTGAACTTTCCTAGGAGGGTTGGCACCTTCCACATGGCCTTTAAAGTCGTTGACCAGTTTCACTGAGGGACGGGTAAATAAATAATTAGACATTAAAAAATGGTAAACATGTAACAGTAAGATTCATAATCCTAACTGTTTTGAAAGGAATGTGATATTCACCATAAGCAGGGGCATCTGACGCTGAATATTTTGGCACACGCTTGTATTTCATAGCCTGGAAAAATATGAAATGAGATGCAGATATCCAAACTTAACGTCCAGAACTGGTCACATTGATATGTAAGTAGAATGAAATGATCCTCACATTTGTACGCGTTGTAGAAGAGTGCAGCTGCTTCAGCTCATCATTTCGTTCAATTTCGCATTCAAGCTGCTGCCTTGTCAGACAAAGCTCTGCGAACAGAAACTGACAATTTTCACAACCATCTGCAGGTGTCCTTGGAGGAAGGCGGTGTTTTTGTCTGACAACGGAGCAGGGAGGTTTGCTGGCTAAGGATGAGGATGGTATGGTACTCAGCGGCAAAGGTGAAAGAGCAGTGACAGCAGTTGGCGATCCTCTTGAAGGGGACATGGATGTTCCACAGTCAGTGGGTACTAGGCTCACAGAATCTGTGGCACTAAATACAGCGGAGTCTACTTCTGTGTTACTTGGTGATGGCAAAGCTGAGAGAGTTGCACTGAAATAATTTGAAGGAGGAGGTGTTTGTGGGGCGGGTGTGGATGGCTCACAGTCAGTGGATCCTGGACCTACAGAATCTGTTGCATGTATGGCAGTGGACAGAGATAATGAAGGTGTAAAGGTGGCTGTAGCATTATAAAGGCTCGTAGTCCTTTCAGACGCCCTTGCAGCTATCTCCCTACGGACGGCCTCTTCAATGGTAGATCCATTCATTTCATCCATATGTGACACAATTGGTGGTTGGGGATGGCTGGCCCTCAACAGTGCCAGTTCCCTTGCAATGTAGCTGTCCTTTGCCCTTTCCATATAAAGTTGAGCCATAGGTTTCTGAAAAATGTTTAAATGTTTGCTTTAAATGTAAATTTATTTTGTCTAACTCTGTTCTACTTTACAGTTTCATACCTTATGTAATATCTTATCTACTTCTCCTTTGCTCTATTTTTAAGGATGACCAGCAAATCAATATAAATACAGCTGTCAAATACATACCTCCAACCCATGGACCTTTAACAGATGCTTGTCAAGTCTGTTGATATGTTAAGACTCGCACAAGTGAACTGGACAGTCCAGATTTGCCTTAAAGCTGGGGAAATGACACCAATGAAAAAAGGCATATTATCCAGAGAATAGGACATTGCCTTACTGAACAGCAAAATGTGGTAAAAGTCCCTGTATTAATTATTTTAGAAGTTTATTGAGTAGGGACAAATACATTGTACATTGTTTCATATAAAATATAAAATAGATGCCATGCATACAGGTTTCTATTCAAGACTAATTTGCAACCCCTGTCCCTGGTTAGGCCTTTAAGGACAACAATTAATGTGTGTGTGCACATGCGCGCGCATGTGCAGGTCAATGTTCACAGAGTTTATTCAGTTTCAGCCATTGTTTTACTTGTGTGTTAAAAACCTTGAACTCTGTCAATGTTTTAATTTCTGATGGTAATGTATTCCACAGTTTGGTGCCTATCACTGCAAAGGATGATTGTCCGAATGTGGTTTTGCGTTTCGCTATACTACAATTTCCGCTCATTGCCCTCCTAGTTCTAATTCTACTGTTCTGTTTGTTTATCAATTGGCAGAGTATTTCTGGAGCAAGGTTGTTCACAAACTTAAAAATTAGTTTTAAAAATGAAAAGTTTACAAAGCTGTCAAAACCCAGTAAATTGTGTTTCTTAATTTAATTTGGCAATGATGCCATCTAGCAGGTTTCTGATCCATTATTTTCAGTGCCTGTTTGTATAAGGATTTTATTGGTGTCATTGTTGTTTGGTTGGCTTGACCCCAGACGGTTATACAGTATGACAAATGTGAAAATATCGTGGCATGCATAAATTGTTGTGCTGCCTTAAGAGGTATATATTGTTTTATTAGGCAAAAGCAATTTAAGTTGGTCTTGACAGTTTTGCACAGCTTCTTAACATGTCTATTAAATTTAAGCTGAGAATCTAAAATAACACCTAAAAATTTGAACTCATCTACTTGATCTATCTCTATGTCATCAATCTTTACTCTGGAATTTTCTTTGGCTTTTCTTTTAATTGAAAAGCACATTGATACTGTCTTTTTATAATTTAGAGTCAAATGATTGTTTCTGAGCCACTGGGATACACCAGACATCTCTTCTGATAGAGTTTTGGCTGCCAACTGAGGAGTTTTTGCAGACGCAAATACCACTGTGTCGTCCGCATACATTTGGCATCTGGCTCTGTTACAACTATCTGGTAAATCATTAATATATAAGCTAAAAAGTAAAGGGCCTAATATAGAACCTTGTGGGATTCCCATTGAACAAGTCTGGACAGTTGACAGGGTGGAATTGGACCTAACCCACTGCTCTCTATGTTTAAGATATGTATGGAACCAAGCAATTGCCTCATCTGAGAAATGAAATGTTTTGAGTTTGTTAAGGAGAATTTCATGGTTAACAGTATCAAAGGCTTTTTTCAAATCCAAGAATACTGCCACCACTACATTCCCCTCATCTAACAGCTGTTTTATAGTTTCTGTGAGGTAGCAGTTTGCCATCTCTGTTGAGTACTTTGCTCTGAACCCAAATTGTTTGGGGTGCAGTAGGTGTTTATTTTCAAGGTAATCAACAAGTTGTTTAGCAACTGTTTTGTTTTGTACGATGGAAATTGTCCTATAATTAGAGACCAGGTCAGGTGAACCAGACTTGTGAATGGGAGTTATAATTGCCTTTTTCCAGGGCTCAGGAAATTCATTACTTCTGATAGAGCAGTTGACTACATGAGTCACTGGCACTTGAACAACACAACTGTGTTTTTTAATAAATAAAGTATCTAATCCAAAATAATCCTTAGCTTTAGATTGCCTTAACTGCATTATAACTTTACCAATTTTACTTTGATTAACCTCTTTAATATGAAAGAAGTCGAGAGATCTCTCTGTATGTCTTCGAACTCAATTGGTCGGAAATTAGTCGCCAGTTCCTCAACTGATTTAATGAAAAAAGTATTAAATTTGTTTGCAATTCCCAAAACATCATTACCAACTCTTCCATTTATATTCAGTTCCACGTTAGATCTTTTCATATTTGATGCCCGATTAGTCAAAATATTTAGATGTTTCCAGAGTGCTGTGCTTTTTCCTTTTGAGTCAGCAATTAGTTGCATAAAGTAACAGCTTTTTGCCATACGCAACTCCTTTGTTACCTTATTTCTTAAGCCTTTGAAAATAAGTGTGTCGGAATTATTTCTTGTTACCAATGACTGTTTGTGAGATCTCTTTTCTTCATTATTTGGTGAATATCCTTATTTAACCACGGTGAAGCCCTGGAACGTCGTGGCTGTTTCAATTTCTGAATATATTTCTGCATCAGATCAGTAAAAGTCATTGTATCACAAGAGGTGTTTACATTGTAAGATTGTATGACATCGTTCCAATTAATATACCGTAACTCATTTTCAAATTGTGTTGTTTTGTTCTTTGGAATACCTGCAAACTCTGGTTTACCATTGCACCAGGATTTTAGACGTTTTTTGGTTAGTTTTCTAACTATTAAAACCATATTGTGGTCAGACAGGCCTGTGATTAAATTGTATGTCTTTGTCACTCTCTCAGTTCTATTAGTGAAGACCAAGTCAATAAGGGTTTTGCTGACTTTAGTAAGTCTCGTTGGTCCTTTACTTATTTGCTGAAAATTATGCTTTGAATAAATTGTTTTTAATTTTTGCTTGCTACCTTTGTCCAACCAGTTTATATTATAGTCTCCCAAGAATATAGTTTCACAGCTACAATTTAGTTGTTTAAGTAGTTCGTCTAGATCTTGGTAAAATGAGACACCATGTGAGGGAGGATTATATAGGGTTACAATATTAAATTTCATTTTTGTTGACAACACTACATTAATCGCAATACACTCTAAAGGTGTGTCCAGATTAATTTCAACACATTTAACCCCCCCCCCCCCCCCCCCCCCCCCCCCCCCCCCCCCGCCGCCCATCAATCTAACTTTCCTAAAGCATACATAACCTGATACATCAGTCATATGTGTTGGGATATTACAGTTAAGCCATGTTTCAATCAAACATAAATAATCTAGATTGGAGTCTGTTAGTAGGTGTTGAACCTGATCTTGTTTTGAAATAATACTTTGAATGTTTAAGTGTCCTCCTACAATACCCTTTGGTTTGGTCTTTGACTCCCATATGACCTTTGCATGATTTACAGTCTGGAAGAATCTAAATCATCTTTGTTTACCTTCAGCACTACCACTGTGTTTGCAGGATTCACTGATTGCCCGTTTCACTGCATATTTTCTTCCTGTTGTCGTGTGTTGTTATGAGCAAGAAGGTTCTGACACTGTTGGCGAACTAAAGTCGACAGCATGAGGAGTGGAATCCCAAGTGTGTTGTTAGAGACTTAGACTTAGACTTAGACTTCACTTTATTGATCCCGTTGGGATGACTCCCTCAGGGAAATTGAATTTCCAGCAGCATACAGTTCACAATAAACTCTTAGCTAAAAATAGAAAATAAAGATAGGAATAGAACAAAATACAATAGAATACAAAAAAAATAAAATAAAATAAAATAAAATAAATATAAATGTAGAGGACTGTATATGTGTTATGTACAGAAATTATTGCACGAAAGTAAGAGTGTCCAGGTATGTATGTGAATAAATAGATAAATAGATAAATAAGTTATTGCACAGTGACACAGTATTGCAGTATTGCCGGCTATCTATTTCCTCCTCCCCCCAAGTGAGGAGTTGTACAGCCTGATGGCATGAGGGACAAAGGAGTTCTTAAGTCTGTTGGTCCTACACTTGGGAAGGAGCAGTCTTTCACTGAACAGGCTCCTCTGGTCGCTGATGACGGTGTGGGTTCCCTCTCTCCTGTGGAAACATGCTGCACCTGCATGGCCTCAGCTGTATCCAATGTTCTCCGATTGCTCAATTCATTATGGATTTACCACTGTAATATTAAAAAAGTCCCCATTCCATGTGCGTGTGTGTGTGAATGGTAATATCTCCAAAATATTTACTGTCTGTGAGCCAACTTGCTTAAAAGACTGAGCTCTTCTTTGTTTTTCACCTTCTCTGTGACTTTGAGATGCTGCATTATATCCACGTATCTAAGTCCACAAATAGGACACTGATGGCCAGCTGTTTTATTCCTGGCCTTCTTCTGGGGTGAGGAGACTTTGCTGGCACAGGATTTTTCTGCGCTTCGGCCTTCTCTGGTCTCTGTGTTCAAATGGAAGAGATAGAAAAAATAACATGATGATTTACAGAAATACAATCTTAATCATGTCAAATTTTGCACTAAAATTAGGCGAATTGCTACTTTTTTTGTCCAAGAAAAATGTTTTCAAAAGTAGTGAAAGTGGCATCATCTCACCTGATTGACAGTTGTTAAAATGTTTTGCTTGTTATTGTTGTTATGTTTATTACTATGCACAGAACTGAATTGCTGAGGTTTGCACAATAACTGCCCTTGTTTGGAGATAATAGTAGCTCAGACCTCTATATATTCACAAGTTGTCACACCCTCTTCTCTCCCTCACTATTTTCACTAATTCTATCATTATCATATTAACTTCAAGGTTATGTTAATTCATGTGTTTCAGCTCAAGTTAATTCATTTGATTTATAAAATGTTGTTATTTTACATGTATATCTACAACTGCCTATTTTCATACTGGTGTTTTACATTTAGCATTAACATATTAAATATTTCCAGAAGCATCTTTAAAACAGTTATAATAATGTGTTGAAATTGGTTCACATGCATTTATTTCAGTTGACTCTGAGTGGATCGTGTAGTCACATGAGAGCTGATAAACAGGAAACTTAACATGTGAAGCCGCACAGTGAAAGAAATACTGTCCTATAAAGTGGATCTGTCTCCCCCTGGTGTTTCTTTTTATCAAGAGTAATTGACTACTGTCTATTGAACCCTCATGTTATATTAATGCAATATAATTACAAAGCGACTATTATTTTTTTGTTATTATTATCATTAGGCTTGCTCAATAAATCCAGTTATGATCAGATAATGTCAGACCACTGCATGAAGACACGTTGTTACACATGCACCCTCTTCTCTCCCTGCAGGTTTCAGCAATGGAAATATTTTATATTTAATATTATTTCATATTTGCTGGCTTTATGGGCTAAATATCAAGTAGCAAGAGTTCATAGTAAAATTGATGTTCTTTGCTCAGAATTACTATAGATGATATAACAACAATTAAGGACAATGTAGTGGAAATAGGACTCTTTAATGTTTTAAAGTTTTAAAATTTTCATTCTGCAGTTTGAAATAATTCATGCAGAACAAACACTATCTGACACGTTCATTTTAATGGAACGACAAAGTCAGGTGAGCTATCTTACCTCTACATATGCCATTATTTTCCCTTGCTGTAGCAGAGCGCAGTGACTCGGACTTCTCCAATTTCGGAACCAATTAACCACGTATCGCCCGCCACGGGTTTTATAGTTGCTATAAACAAGCGACACTGTGCATGAAAGCATATGCAAGGAGACTGTGGGTGGCACATCCGGTTACGAGATGTAGGGTGCTTACCTGAGAGGTAGGTCCCTCCAGTTGACCAATCACCGTGAATTTGACGTTGTTCCGACGTCATTGACCCTTTTTTACTTTTTTTTCGCAACTTTGACTTGCTCCCGCAACTTCATTGCAATTTTTCAGAAATATTTGCCGCAAAATCAGGAATATTTGGCCGCAACTATCACAAAAAAGGCCTGCAAAATCCTGGAGGGTCTGATCGGCTGCTGAGCTGGTCTTTTCCTGAAATTTTCTGTTTCTTTCTTCATTTAGCTTCACTGCTAATCGAAGCTCATTTCCAGGTATGTGACACATTTAGGGTGATGGCTCACCTTTTCTGTTTGTTTTCTGCTACACTTGAATTTTAGCGCAAGGTGTTTGCCTGCTTTTTTGTTTCTTTTTTCCAAAGTTATATTTTGTGTGAAATCAAAGGTGTGTTTTCTGAATTTGATATGATAAATCGACACCCATTTAGTCTTTAAAATCTCCTCTACTGTAAAAACACAGACGGAGTTGATTGTGCTGTTTTATATAACACAGCACTGGTATGATAATTCTGAGGGCATCATGTACTATACTATATAGTGGTGTCTTTGTATTTAGCAAGGACAAAATAAAATGTAATTTTTTAAAGAGGGGAGCATTATTTATGAACATGAAAGTAAGAGTGTGAGAGTAAGAGTGTGGTGGTAATTTGTGCCACAAGTTCAATTACTCATTATTAAATTAATTTTTCATGTTAGGAGTTTGTGTGCAAAAGTTGGGTCCTTTGTCAGACTTATACTGAGGGGACAAAGCAGAGAACTACGGGAAGGGAAGATGTTGGAATAGTAACAGGCATCAGTGGGACATGCATGCGTACAGATGAAGAGGGAATGAAAGAAATAGAAGCTCAGTGCATCATGGGAAATCCCCCAGCAGTCTAGGCCTATAGCAGCATAGCTAAGGGATGGTTCAGGGTTCAGCTGAGCCAACCCTAACTGTAAGCTTTGTCAAAAAGAAAAGTTTTAAGTCTACTCTTAAACAGAGAGAGGGTGTCTGCCTCATGGACCAAGACTGGAAGTTGGTTACACAGTAGAGGAGCCTGATAGCTGAAGGCTCTGCCTCCCATTCTACTTTTAGAGACTGTAGGAACCACAAGTAAGCCTGCATCCTGAGAGTGTAGTTCTCTGGCAGGGTAATAGAAAACAATTAAAATACAATACTTCTTGTGAAGGCTGACTCCAAGACAGGTGTACCTTACAGACATCAAGGACATTGAGGTATAGACACCTGTGAGCACACAATACTGTGCTTCCACACACACACACACACACACACACACACACACACACACACACACACACACACACACACACAATGACTGGATAATCATTAATGCTATCAAGACATGTTTTTAATTATGTTCCTTTGTTTGTGTTAACCAGCCACCTGTGTGGACCGGAAGAAAAATTTACAACGCTGTATGTGACAGGCCAAAAATGTTTGTAACATGTGGAATTTCAGGGATTGGTTTGACATAAACAGTTTTCTTTGTTTTTATTTAGAGTCTACACCACCATGCAACCAACCTGCGTGGAACAAATCCTCATTCCGGTGGACCACAATGATAATGGCTACCATTACAGTCACCCTGTGAAAAATAGGTCTTTACTTTCTTGTGTTCATGTAGATGTGTGCTGTCTTCATGTAATGTTGAACTTGTACACTTCATACTCTACTCTTGCCAAATGAGCAAAACCACCAAGACTGTAATTACCTTGTATAACATACATCCTTACATGTTTCCTGGTACTCTTGTAAAAGTGAGCTGTGATATAAAGTATTAACATAATACAATATCTAACTTATAAACTCCATTTTCTATTCTAGCCCATTCATAATGAACACTCACCCCCCTATGAGGCTGGACAACATCTGATGGGACAAGTGCAAGCACCTATTATTGTGTTGAAGACAGGGGTAAGTGGCTGCACTAGAAAATGGTCATGACTACAGAATCTGAATTACAGTGGCCAGAGTGACTGACAGATTACCTTTGCCTCCTTTGTAGTACTGCTGTGGAAAGAACTCCATGACTATTTTCCTCGTGGTCCGTTTTGTCGTGGTGTTAAGTCTACTGCTCGTCTACATTGTCTACCTCACATTATTTATTTGGAAGTAAGAAGTTTGTGTGGAACCCACGTTACCTGTTTTATCATTAAAAAGTATTACACTTTGTGTTCAAAAGCAGTAATTGTGTGTCTTTCTGTTTATTACATCTTTATTTACATTTTCAGATCTTCCATCACACAGATTAAGAATTCCAATGTTTCAATTCAGTTCAATTTTATTTATATAGCGTCAAATCAAAACACAGGTTAGAGAGAGGGAGGGAGAGAGAGTAGCAAAGCAAATTCCACTAGATGCAAGATGGAGGAAATAACAAACAATGACAATATCAATGATACTAATGAAATGACAACAATAATGACAATATTACAGAGGGTGTTGAGCAGAATCATGGGGCAGAGGGTGGTTTGTACAGGTCCAGGCCCTACAGCTCGAAATACCTACAGAGAGTAAGAGGGGAAGAGAAAGTATAAAATGGTGGGAAAGGGAAGATGTTGGGTTAGTAACAGGCATTAAGAATTTCTCAATGAACACAAAGATGGTTTCTCCAGATAATATTGCTGTATTTACACTGCACCACAAACATGCAATGCAGACAAAGGCAGATGATGTGGCTTCTCCAGCATCATTTATATTAATATTTGTGTAAGTTTTAGTTTGAATGTATGTAAAACAATGGCAGTCAGAGCCCGTCATTTTTCATCAATATCGCTGAGGTTCTTCTGCAACACAGATATATATTTGTTATAGGGACTTCCTAACTCTGTTGTAGGCTACAATAAAATAAGTAGTAACTGGTAGAAAGAATAGAAACAAAAGTGTTACATAAATATATACATACATAGGCCAAATATTACTAAAGCAATAATTCTGATTTCATTGAGTTTCACTGTATTGTGTGTGGTGTCAGAATTTTCAGAGGAGAATCTCAAATGTGTCAAAATTTCCCTTTAGATTTAGAAGATCAAAATGTGAAATTCCTGTCCAAAATAGACTGAAAACCATTAACAATGCAAGGGGCATATAAGAGAAATTTCAAATTCGATGTCATATATCCTCATTATAGTTCTTTTCTCAAAGAGAAAAGAGTTTGTTGTTGTCATTCAACATTTTATCGTCCCTCCGGGTTGAGCTCTGTGCACACACTGCCTGTCACAATGCAGCACCATGAAATAAATTAATACAACCTTGGAAGAGGGCACAGTAACAAAGTTTGATGTTAAAACTTTACCTTTTTCCATTTCTGGTGACTGGTGGTAAAAGGCTTGTGGAGGGGTCATAGCGTCCTACTGTACTGCTGCATCACTATAGAGTGCATCAGGCATTGGGCTCTTGTTCTCTTCTCCCTGAGTGGATATAACCTGACTCTGAAAAAACCCAGAGGAAAACAAATTACAACAAACTCCATTAAGTAATAGTCATACCACAGTACTACAGTAAATTAGACATGTCTTGAGTAAAATTGAAAGACCAGTATTGGGGTTGATTCAGAAAAAATGAAGTTGATCCAAATCTAGTCCTTTGTTGATTGTATTGCGTTTTCCCCACCTCAGCCTGTTAGCTCTGCTGCTTTCCTTTACAACTTCTTGCCAGCTTTTACATAGCCAGGAGCCACAACCTAGGACAGGGCAGTGGATTAAAACCAACCCAAACATGGATGGTACCCATCTATTGAGCATCAGTGTTATCAGTGATATGAGGTTCCTGTACAGAGTCCAAAAGCTATTAAAAGACAATATCTACCCCAGCTACAACATGTTCAAGGTTGGTAGAATAACCAAAAGCTGTACTTAAAGTTGGGTCCATGGGTGGAATTCACACCTAGGTCTGAATATCTGGAGAACTGTGGGAGACTGAATTCAAGTTTCTTTGTCCCATTGCATCCATCTGTGTAATTCCAGCTGTAAGTTCAACAGTTCTTATCCTGAGGACTACGGGCCCCCTGGAGCATCATTATCTTCCTCAGAGGTTCCTGTTTTTCAACGTGCCTTTTAACAGTGTTAATGGATGGGCCCTGGGAACATTTAACCCACATATGTCAGTATATTATGTCTACATGATCCCACTTCTCCTTCCAAGACACTGTTTGGTAGAGCTGCACGATATATCGTTTGAGCATCGTCATCGCGATGTACGTGTGCGCAATAGTCACATCGCAGGGCCTGCGATGTAGGAAGCAAATGAACTCATCTAATTTCAAGGGTACCTGACACACTTTGTGCATGCGGACTCTGCATGCGCAGCGATCCACCAATCACATTAGTTCTTATTCAGCGTGCCTCAGCAGACCACGCCCCTGCACATGGAGTGAGTCGCTTGTAACAACATTGAAAAATGAGCAACGAACAAGAGAAAATCACCAAAAACGAAGACTTGGTGCCAAAAAGAAAAGCGACGTCAGTTATCTGGAATTATTTCGGCTACACGAAGGATGATATTGACCAAACACGTGTTCTGCGTCAACAGTGCCTTGCATCTGTTGCCACAACGAGAGGTAACACAACTAATTTGTTTACTTATTTTCTACTATTTACAAAACAAGGGGTTGTGGACCACTCAAGAATCTGATGTAGAGCTGCTCTTATTATTATTTTTTTTAAATCATTTTCGATAAAAAGAAAGATGTTTAGTTTTGCTGTAAAAGATTTCAGTTGTTGAATAAAAGGTTGAATAACCCATTTATCACTCATTGTTAGTTACTTAATGTAATTATGAAGCTAGAATGTTCTATTTTAAGATGGAGAGCTCAAAAGGTTCAAAGGTTTGTTTATTGTCATTCAATTCACGTTTGCACATGATAGAACGAAACATGTACTCAGGTCCCAGCACAATAAAAGCAAGCAATAAAAGATAACAATAAGAATAACCCTTTGTTTCGACCCTGTCTGGGTTTTCTTCAGGCCTGCAAACAAATGCTAATTGTCTGACTGACTTGTGGAGAGATGCTTCCCTTTCAGTGGTCTGAGCAAAGGTGAGATCCTTCTCCTGAGCGTATCATTTTATACCCCTCTACTCTTGTGTTTCAATGGTCCCTCCCCCTTTCGACATTACGGAGCAATACTATAGTTCCCCTACGGATTTAAACTTTTTGTACATGAAATAATCTGAATATAGGTTTTTAAAGTAAGTATGAATTTTTGTATTTATGAAATGATCTAATTTAAGACTAACTTTTTAAGGTAAGTATAAATTGTTGTTTTAATTTTTTAACCCTTGTAATGTCCTCCCAATTGCCATACACCTTTTGTCCTCTGGGGTCAAAAATGACCCCGTCTGGTTTGACTGTTATTTAAAGCATATAGTATAAATTGTCAATCAATTCTGTGTTACACCTTTCGTCTTACTTCAGTCCAACCCATTACCACAAATTTTTCCCTTTGTTTTGGAATTTAGGGCCAATATACCTTGTTTACATAAAAGTATACCCTGTTTTTGAGTGAAATTAAAATGAAACAATTAATTATTTTGACTTTATATCATTTTGACTATTTGACTTATCACAGAGTGGTATATGTCAAAGTTTAGTGAGGATGCCGTTTTTGAATCATTTGAATTGTTTTAATGGCAGCACATAATCACACCTGCTGTCCTCTGGGGTCAAAATTGACCCCGTCTGGTTTGACTGTTATTTAAAGTATATAAAGTGGATACTTTACCCAATACTGTGTTACACCTTTAATAACAACTTCATTCAAACACATTAACACCATTTCTTTATTCCATTTGAAATTTAAGGCCTATAAGACCTCATTTAAATGAACTTTTACCTTGTTTTTGAGTAAAAATAAATAAAATCATCAATTATTCTGACTATAGTTAACGAGTCACGTGTGTTGATAGATCATCACAGACTGGTATATGTCAAAGTAGAGTTAGGATGCTGTTTTTAAACCACTTCAATTTTTTTAATGGCAGCAAATAATCACACCTGTTGTCCTCCCGGGTCAAAAATGACCCCGTCTGGTTTGACTGTTTATGAAACAAAGTATAAATTATCACCCACCTCTGTGTTTCAACTTTTTAGTCAACTTTATTCCAACTCATTACCTGACATATAAAACATGTCAACATTCATTTCCAAAACATTTAACTTTTCAAAACTAACTTTTCAGAATAGGGAGAAGGAAGAGCAACAGAAATGTAGCTTAATGCTGACCTTGCGTCGCTTGATGTGAGGTATCACCAGTTGTCGCCGGAGCTCATATTCAGGAAAGGAAGTTTATTTCCCTACACACAAATTCAATGCATTATTCCTTTCCATATATATTATAAATATTATGAATATTAAATGTGCATTACCTTGTCAAGGTTATCGACACCCCCTTTGTTGTGACTGTAATCTTCGATGATTTTTGGCCTTTTAACCTGGCCTTTTAACCTAACCCTAACCCGACATGGCATGCTGCCCATATTTTTATCCCATATTTCCCTGGTTTACTCGGGATGTACTGTTTGAATGGACAGCGACATCTGAAGGGGACCAGGCGCTCATCCACAGTCACATCAGTGCATGGATCGTACATCAACGGCAAGAGAGACACCCACTTGTCCCATACGTCTCGAACGGGAGCAAGTTTGTCTCATGCACGGCGATCTTCTCTTGTGTCTTTATCATCAAATGGAATCACTCTTGAGATTTTATGAAACATCTTGAGTGTCATGGTAGCACGGAAAATTTCCATGCCAGACTGGGCTTGCCATATACTAGCTGTAGCTTCTTAACTGGATCGGTACACACCAGCGAGAATCAACATACCCACATATGCCTGCAGGACCATTCGATCCATCTTTCTCCACTTGTTGCCATACACACGTTGCCCCTCCTCGTTTGTCATATTCAATAGGCTTGGGCAGAAACAGGTCAAAAGTGGACTTTATGTCATCAATACGAGACCTTGCATATGCGGTTGGACCATGGTGGTTTGTCTCTCTCTCTGCTGTCAACATGCGTCGTTCGTCACTGGGAGGGATGGAAGACCAGATCAATGTTTCATCCTTTGACTGGAAATATTCTTCTATCTCAGCTGGGTCCTTTTCCTCAGATTCTTCCTCATCAGTTGATTTTCATCTTCTCTTCATCATCATAAGTGCAGTCCTCCACTTCTGACACTTCTTCCATTTCAGCTTCAGATTCTACCTCATCATCATGTTCATCATTTTCCTTCACTTCATACCCTTCTTCCATTTCTGCAGCAGGCGATGTGGGGGCTTCTTCAGAGGAAGAAGTAGCATGTGGTCCGTATGTTGGATCAATCACCTCATCATTATTTCAAGTTCAAGTTACTTTATTTGTACCCAGAGGTAGATTTTGTTTGCAGTAGAGTCCTCATACACACATATGGAAAAAACATAGAGGCAAATATCACACATCATCCAACTTAGGACAGTGGAAATTAAAAAATGGCAAATTAAAAAGTTCTCACAGAAGTGAACTACAATACTAATAGTAAAAAGAAAATAAGTAAGTAAATAAAATAAATACAGCAATGAGTAAATAAATAAAAGCAGCAATAAATAATCACCTGTGCAAAATATAGCTATGACTTATTCCTCAGTGTAATGGCTGCAGGGACAAAACTGTTTTTGCGTGTTTATGTTCTACACCTAGGGATTGTAAACCTGCGCTCAGAGGGGAGAAGCTGAAACTCAGTGTGCAATGGATGGGAACTGTCATTTAAAATTGAACCACATATGCGCTGTAGCTGTTTTGTATGCAAGGTCTCCACGTTGAGTTGTGGCTCACCAATCAGCCTGCTAGACCACTTTACTATTTGGTTGAGTGAGCTTTTATTTTTTCAAAGAGAGGTTCCCAAACCAGGCTGCTAGTGCAAATAATAAAATGGATTCAATAAAAGCATGGTAAAAGAGAGTCATGATGGATTTGTCAATGTGGAAGCGACTCAATTTCCTCAAACAAAACAGGCACTGATGCCCTTTTTTTTTTTTTTTTTTTTTTTACACACAGCTTCACAGTAAGTTTCATATGTGAGTTTTGAGCCTATAATCGTTCCAAGGTTTCCCTCCTCCCTCCTCTTCTGACCCTGAATCCTCCTCATCAGTTGATTCTTCCTCCTCATTATGTTCAGCATTGTCCTCCTGGTCATTCTTTTCCACAACATGGTTAAAAATGAGCTCACAAGCCTCCTGTGCAGTATAGCGCGTGGGTCAATGACGTGACGCAATTTTTTTGTCTTCTTATGGTTCAGTTGAATTTATAAAAGGTTAAAATTTGAAAATAAACTTACAAATTACTCGCATACATTCTCTTTTTGAAGACCTCATCTAAAATTTCTGGATTTAATCAATTTTCAGAGAATATTCAGGGGATAATGGCAAAAATGTCAACATGGTGTAACCATAAAACCTTGTACCAAATAGTTAAACTTGTTCAAAAAAGGTGAAATTCTCAATAAAACACCCTATCAACTAGTTTGGCATAATCTTACATTTGTGTTGTTTAATAATGAATAAAATAAATGGAACACCATTGCTCTGAATATTATAATTAATTTGGGGAATTGTGTCTCTAAAGTCAACTTCCTAAAGTGTCAAGGTGGTGTAACCAACATTTAAGGAGCCATTTTGTTAATTTGTGCAAGAAGACCATGGCTGTGTCCGAAATCACTCACTCATTCACTACTCCCTACTCCCTACATGGGGAGATAAATGTAGTGGACTATATAGTGAGCTCAACTGAAAGTATCTTTCGGACACTACTCTTGGCGCCGTTAATTACGTCATCGCTGTCGCACAATTAAAACGTACCACATTAATGTCATCTCACACAATACTTTTCCGTTTAATACTGCATTTTGTCTCGCGCGTGTCATCCTACGGCTAACTACGGCTAACTCACCGGAAAAAAACAACAACTTACCGTTATTTAGAAAACAGCTCCCGTCAATATGCCGTCTAATATCAATCTGGCCGTGTTTCTTTTAACGATAATTCAATTATTGATGATACAGAGGAGAATTAGAATTGCGAGAGAAAGAAGACATGCTGCTCTTGCAAGACGTCGTCAAATTGTAAGTGATAGCCTACTTTTTAGCGCCTTTTTATTCATTCATTCATTCATTCATTCATTCATTTTTGAATTCTCGGAACAATAAACTATCCTCCGTCAAATTACACCCCCTGCTGCCGAAAACTTTTACACACAGCATAATTGGTTTTCATAGCCTGCCACAGTGCTTTTGTCAAAAACAGTGGTATTGTCACTTTTCACTCAGCTTTTAGTCACACACTGTACTAGCCATCATTACTAAATTGCGAATTAAGGTTTACTTATTAAACGATCTATGTACATTTTCTAGATAAAGCTGCAACCATCTATATTACTTAAGTTTAAATATTAATTTACCATTTATCAATGATAGTTGCATCTTTCTACAAGCAGCCAAATAATGTTTATAGATGATTTACAAAACAATGATGGTCACCCATCTCGGTATTGTCGACTGAACCGCCACGTGCCTGTCTTGGTCATTTACTTTGATGGTGAAAGTGATCTGCGCTCAGACTTCCGCCTTTCCAGACCAACTGTCACCCATCTCATCCGGCTCCTTCGCTCTCCACTGGACCATGGCTGGGGTCATGACCTGGAGGTTCTGGTCTTCCTCTTCTGGATAGCAAGCGCAACATCTTACCGTGTTGTGTCACGAGCATTTGCCATCCCACGATCCACGGTGCATGACATAATTCACAGGGTCACCAAACAAGTACTCAGGCTGAAAAACAGGCTCATCTGTTTCCCCTCACCTGATCAGCTTGAGACAACCGGTGCTGGCTTCGAGCGTTTGGCTGGATCTGCAGCGTTTGCCAGGGTTGTGGGCAGTATTGACGGCTGCCATATCCGGATTAAGCCACCAAGTGCAGATGCCCAGTGCTATTTTAACAGAAAGTTATTCCACTCCATTCAACTTCAGGCGGTGTGTGACCACCAGTGCCAGTTTCTGGACATATTTGTTGGCTACCCTGGCTCTGTCCATGACGCCAGAATTTTAAAAAACAGCCCCCTTTATGTCCAGCAGTTATACCCACCTGAAGGCTTCCAGATTCTGGGGGATGGTGGTTATCCCTGTACGTCCCAACCCATCGCTCTCATCACCCCGTACAGGGAGCCAGTGAGGAATCCTGTTGAGGCCAGGTTTAACAGGCACCATGCCAAGGCCCGTTCTGTAATCGAGAGGGCATTTGGTATCATGAAAGCCAGGTGGCGCTCAGTTTTTTTCAAGGCCTTGGAAGTGAAGCCGCACTTTGCTGTCAAAGTCATCGCTTGTTGTGCCATATTACACAATCTCTGCCTCAAAGATGGTGATGTTCTGGAGCTTGTGGAGGAGGCACTGGGGCCAGATGATGGCGGCGATCAGGTCCAGCCAGATTTGGCATGTGGCGAACGGCTGCGTGGTCACATTGCTGCTGCAGTTTCAGCGCCAAACAACAATCCTCCAGCTCTGCAGGATCATGATTATTGAAGAGAGATCAAGATAAAAAAATCAAATCACAAGTGTTAATAGTTTAAGCTTAGAATAGATTAGATGTTCTCTCTCTCTCTTCTCACAAATTTAAGTCTCTTCTCTCTAACCTAATTTCACCTGTCACTCTCCTCTGCCCTCTTCTCCTCTCTTGGTTCAACTTGCAATTCATGTAAATAGTTTCAGTAGCTGTTGATAGTTAATAACGTAGCCTTTGATCTGTTTTCTATGCTCTCTGTTTTATATGCTCTCTGTAATTTTGTTTAACCCAGTGGAAAGAAATGTTCATATGTTATAATTTACAAGTAGTTCCATCCAGTCAGTGTTCACCCATGTTTGATAAAGAATTGTATTTCAATTGAAAACAAATTTGTGAGACATGTATTACTTGTTATTTATTCATTTAATTATATTTTTTCAACTATTTTTTCGAGGAGGTTCAATAGCCTCTCCTCCCTGGCCTCCTCCCTTTTCTCCCTCTCCTCTGCCCTCTTCTCCTGCCTCTCCAAAAGCTCTAAGACAGGGTCACGCCACTGTCTCTTAGGTGGAGCTGCTGGCTCGTCAGACTCCGAGTCCTACTCTGCACCCTGACCCTCTGGCTCTGGTGGCACTGAATCAGGGGAGGCTGATGCTGAGAATGAAGGGTTCTCCCCCCAGGCTGAGGCAATGAGGCAAGGAGGCTGAATAGAAGGCCTCCCACCTATTGCCTCATCCATGAGGGAGAACCACTTCCAAGTCCCGGCAGTGGACTCCCCTGATTCAGTGCCACTCCCAGTTGGTGGCTTCCTCAGCTCCTGCACACATTGCAATATACTCACATTTGATGTGTGCAATTAATGTAGTGTTTGTTTATAATGCTAAACACAGCAAAGAAAATATACAAAAGGTAAAAGTCACTGTACTTTCATCTATGTCGGGCATGTCCAATCTATTCCACAGAGGGCCGAGTGGCTGCAGATTTTCTTTCCAACCAAGCAGCAGCACACCAGACCTGACTCATTTAATCAGCTGATCTCAGTCTTCAGACAGCTGATCGGTCAAAGTGTGTGCTCTTGGATGGTTGGAACGAAAACCTGCAGCCACACAGCCCTTTGTGGAATAGTTTGGACATGCCTGGTCTATGCTTTCACAAAATGGAGCTGTAGTTAATTATGATGCATCCTAACCTTGTATGTTTTCTTGAGATTCTCCCACTTTTTGGCCGCCCGGGCAGGAGTCACCACCCCAGTCAGCCCCATCTCTTTCAGTACAGCTCTACAAAATGCAATAACAAGTACAGGATGATAAAAACAACAACAATTAACCTATCATTAATGCTGTCAGTATCAAATGCTGATGATAAACAGTAATTTAGTCAAAAGTCCGGTTCATTTTACAGTTGTTCTCAGTTTTCATCTTAATAAGATAACGTTACTGCTTCACAAGAATATGACATAACTCACTCCCAACCGGCTGCGGAGGCGAAACGCTTGCCTGAAAAAAGGCGATCGTTGTCCTTCCTCAGCCGGATCAAGGCTGCCACATCGTCGTCGGTCCCTGTGAGATTAAAATAAATTGACGAGCTTCTCCCATGCTTATTTGACACTTGAATGTAATTTCGCTAACGTTACTTAGTAATTATAATAGGCTGTAGTCCATTTTTACTCTAGCTTAACATGAAAAATAGCATTACCTGTAGTACTATGCTCGGTCGCTAGCCATGATTGGTGCCGTAATGGCTTAATGCGCACCCGCCAGTAAATTTTTAAATATTTAAGAGTATTGCATATTAAGAAACTCTTCGGAACTTCGGAATCAAACGTTAAACGGAAAAATACTTACATTTATACATAACATTTTCCTCCCGTCTGTCCGCCATTCTTCCACCAGCGCGAAGAGAATTTCTGGCAATGCATGATGGGATATCTTGCTTCGGTTAGTGACCATCGAATGTTCACTACATTTCGCGCTGCATTATGGGACACAATGAGTGCACTATATATTGAACAATAAACATTCGGACACCACTACAAAATGGCGTAGTCACTATATAGTGCACTATATAGTGAGTAGGGGGTGATTTCGGACACAGCCCATGTGACAGAAAATTATATCACAGAGAAGGACCCCTGATTAGCCTAACTGCTGCATGACGAGGGTAGTAACTCTCTTGGAAATCTTGATAATTTGACATTTTTAGGGTATGGTCAGGTGTGCATAGGGTTACATGTCAAATGGTATGACCCCAGGAAAACATTTATCATTCATAATAATTGTAAAAATAAGTATTTATTTTAAAAAATGTGTTTGAAATCTTCACACCAAGGCCATGTGCTTACATAGGTGTCCATCATAATGCCTGTTAAATTTGAATTTAAATTGAAATGTCAAATGGTGTAACCGGTTACACCATCTGACTTTTATTATATTCCTTTTGGTTAGAGGCCGATGCTGATTAAAGATGTAATATGAACTAACTTACTATGTGGAACTATTTTCAAGTGTTACGTGTTATATTTCTCGTGAAGAAGTGGTGATTTATCCACAACTTTATTATCAAAGCTCTGGAAGGTTAGGATAAAATCATTATTTTGCATGGCTTTGATATTTTTTAAATGTTTAGCTTTAATATACACTTACAATTTTAAGCAATATATAGTGCAATATATGTAATTTCATAATATAGCAGAATGAAGTGGGTGAACAGTGACAATGGTGAACATGAAAAGCAGCTTTAAAAAGACTTAAAACTCCAATATGAGAAATGTTAGTCAAAGATTAAAGGGGACATATTATGCAAAACTCACTTTTTCCTTGCTTTAGTATGTATATTTGCGTATCCGGAGTCCCTCCCCACCCCTTAAGCATGATTTTTCAACAACTAAGTCAATATTTCGTAAACTACTGGAGTCAGGGATTGGGCCTCTAAACGAGCCATTTGGATTTCGACCGGATTGTGACGTCACAATCTGGTCTTTTGCATACTCCATTCCTCGCGCTGGCTATCTCCTCCCACACGTCGCCAGCTACCTGGACGAGGATCCGCCATTTTCTCGTTCTCACTTAACTTGTATGCGACAGCCTGACCGCTACCATGTACAACCCGAAAGCCGAGCACTGCTGCTCTGTCGTCGGATGCACGGATCCTCCTGTTTCGCTACATGGCCTCCCTACCAAAGAGGATATCAGAGCGAAGTGGCTACATTTTATTTATCAGGGAAACGTCCCAGCTTCAGTGAGCAAAAGTGTTACGTCTGTGCCAGTCACTTCACGTCGGACTGCTTCAGCAACCAGGGTCAGGACTGGACGCTGGACTGGCAACAAGATTGTCCCTTAAAAGATGGATCCATACCCACTGTCAATGATGGAACTGTAAGTATTTAAAAAACAGTGTAGTTTGTGTTACTTTGGCCGTTTAGCACATGAGCTAACGCTAACGCTAATGCTAACGCTAACCGTCGATGTAAATATGAGGCTGAACTAACGTGAAGTTATCAACGTTGGGTTTACTGGCCGTAGTATTCACGATAATGTTAATGTTACCAAATGTTAATTTGTCATATCAGCACTCTTTTAAAACATGACAGTGAATTGAGAAAATGAATTAGGATAGAGATTTTATCGCTTCTAACCAGCAGGTGAACCACTGCTCGACCGTGAACAAGCAGTGGAGAGGGGTGAAATGTCTCGGTTGTTAGCGGACGGTGAGCTACTGTTCCTCCGTGAACACGCAGAGGAGACGGGGTGAAATGTCTCGGTTGTTCGCGGACGGTGAGCTACAATTCATTAGCATGTTGTGCTAAAGGACAGTGACCTGCACGTTACCTGCAGTAAAGCAATCACTACTTTGTTTTGGAGCCGGAGACAGGGGTTAGCTGCTACATGTCTGCTGTGCTACTATCAGTTATATGCAGGCATGGACACAGAAAAGTTGCTTCGCAAATGTGTATAGCTCGTTGCCATGGTCACGCGATGCAGTCCTCACGTCTTCCGCCCGGCAGGAAGAGGTGGGCGGCGCACGCAGTAGCTCATTAGCATAAAAGGGAAAGGCACTCAAACCGGCCGCTTAAAACAGGGCTGTGAAACTGGTGTGTAAACACCCCTGCTGTGCTCAATCCTTCGGTTTTTTCGACCAAAGCATGTTACTATCATTCCATTTAGACATCAAGGAACCATGTCAACAAGCAGAAATGAGCATAATATGTCACCTTTAAACTTTAGATCTGTAAAATTACATTTATTAACTTTCTATTGTTTCATAATTATTGCAATATAATAGAGCCTCTTTTCCCCCAATAGATGCCATTATCAAGCAAAGAAAAAGTGGCTCGTCACAGAGCACAAGTCGGTGCATATCCTGCTGCAAGGGCCAATTACCTTGCCAAAAGGCGCGAAAGGTGGTTTTGCACACACACACACACTTGAAATACTGTGAAAGAATATCAGGTTAAAGTCAGAGTAATATAGTGATTTAGGCTAATTGCTTTTATTTTTCTATTTTACTATTTAGTTATCAATGGAGAAAAAGAGAGGGAAAGACTAAAAGTACTCCAGCAGCTGAGCTTTCCAAAACAAAGCAGGAGAAGTTGAGGGAAGAGTGGAGAAAGTACCAGCAAGACAACAGAGAACAGAAAAGGGTGCTTGCTGACGTTCTCAACTTAACCCCACAATCTATGGACACGTCAGATGAGCAAATTCAGCATCTCGACAATCCAGAGCCTATGCATAATCATCTGGACGATCATGACTATGAGCAACCAGTTGTAGAGAGACCGCAAGCATCCTCAACCCCTGCAAGGAAAGGAAAGGAAAGGAAAGAAAGAACAAATATTATAGCTCAGTGCTGAAAGAGAGGGAAAAGCTGAGGTCTGAACGTCGCAAAGTTAAAAGGGAACAGGAAAAAAAAGAAAATGGTCAGTGAAAAGAACAAAATAAAAAACAAAAAGAAAGCCTCACAAATGAAAAGAGAGGAAGTGGCCAGCTTTCTCTGTAGGGATGACAATAGTCGCATGTTATCAGGCAAAAAGGATACAATAACTAAAAATAAAATCAAGCAGCAAAGGAGGGTACTGCTGCACTCTCTCAAGGACCTCCATGCACTGTACAATTCAACAGCCATGAGACACCTCAGAAGTCTGCATTCATGTAGGCTCACATGGAGCCTGTATTGAAGGATGCCATAGGCAAATGTAACACACCCACCACTCTACATATCGTAAGTGATGGACCAGTGACCCAATACAGGAACAAGAAAAACTTTTTTCTTCTCAGCACAGTGCCTTTACTGAGTGGGTTTCAAAGGGTCACTTGGAATTTCAGTGAGAAATCGCATGGGAAAGGAGCTCCTGATGGAGTGGGAGGGGCTGTCAAGCGTACTGCAGACACAGCAGTCCAAAGAGGCACTGACTTGCAGACAGCTGAGGAACTTTACAACTTCCTGAAGGATCAGCCCTCAAGCATCAAGTACTTTTGGATATCCGAGGAAGCCATTGCCAAGTACGACGAATCAGTCCCAACAAATGTCCCAGCCGTAAAAGATACACTGAAAATTCACCAAGTGACCTCTGAAGAGCCAGCTGCGATTCAGTGGAGGGAAATGTCATGTTTCTGTGCAAGACCTGATATCTGCAAGCGCTATGATCCAACTGCAGTAGATCTCCGCAACCTGCAATCAGAAGACCTCCCCTCAACATCTACCAACTGTCAGCAGGATCTTAAAGGCAAGTTCATTCTGGTCAGATATGAAAGTAAGCCTTTCGTGGGACAGGTCATCCAGGTGGTGGGTGAAGAAGTGGAAGTGAGCTGCATGCAACCCACTGGGTGGGAAGAATGTCTTCACCTGGCCTCATCCACCTGGCCTCATCCACCTGACATCCTATTCTATTATGAGTCTAATGTGCTGCACATAATAGTCCGGACTTCTGAACACTTTTTAACTTACTGTTCTTTGTTGTTCTTGTTCCTTCTAGTTGAATGTTGTTATGTTTGTTTATGTCCATGTTTATGTCTATGTACATTGTGTGCGAAGAAAAACCAAGTCAAATTCCTTGTTTGTGTTTCACATACTTGGCCAATAAAGCTGATTCTGATAATCTCTGAGCCAGAACATTTGAACTCACGTCATTCAAAACTCATGACAGAGGACTGGAAACATTTCCAAGCACACACACAGCCCTAAACACACAATTCTCCCTCTCTCTCTATCCCTTCCAGCACCACCTCACACACACAACTTTTGACATGTTTTTACACTTATTCATTGCAGTCAAAACATGAGTTCACATGATTTTTGGAAGTTTGTTTTTCAAATTAATTCATAAAATAACAAGTTCACATGATTTTTGGATGTTTAATTTGTAAAAATGAATTAATCTTGATGTTTTTTCTTCATTGAAAATAATAAACTGGTTTGTTTCAATTGGTGTAACCAGTGTTTTTCATAAAAATATAATGTACAGGAAAATTCATGTGGAATAAGATGTAATCCTCTATTGCAATGTATTAACATGTTTTTTAGAAAACAAAGTGTTTTCAGCATTCGTCCTGCTCTATATTACAAGTAGTACACTTGCATACACTCTAGGTGGAAATAAATATTTAATATTTCTCCTTTGTTGTGGTTACACCACTTGACATTTTCAGGGGCAATCAGTCTTACCTTTTGTAAAAAATAGTTCAACTGCTATTTCAAATTACATGAAACCAACATAAATACAAAATATACATTTTAGCAAACCTGATTCAAGCTTTTAAAACAATTTTTTAAAACATTTTTGAATTGCTCATAATGCAAACCCTTATTTGTCACTGACCCACCTCTGCCTCCTCATTGTGCTGCCTGTCTCTCTCAGACTAAAATGTGAAATGCTCCAACACCTGTGAGAAAAGACCTTTTTTGTTGTTGTCATAACCATTGCTTGACCCCACACATCAAACATCCAAGATCAAAGATGTTTTGGAAAGCAGTATGGTGTGACAATTTGCTCCATCGCACCACTTTGTGCTGCAGGGTCTTTTTGACCCCAGAGGACAATTGTTAAGGACAAGTAATTTGATTGAACAATAATTCAATCAAATTATTTCAAATTTATTTCAATCATGAAGAGCATAGTATCCGGACAACCTCCATTATTTTCAGACCATTTGATGAATAAAAAACAAATTTTGACGGGAAAAGATTTAACTTGGGGTCAGAACCCCAGGACTACACGAGGGTTAAGGTAAGTATGAATTGTTGTTTTAAGTTTTTAAGGCAAGTATGAATTGTTGTTTTTAACTTTTATCGTTAGTATGAATTGTTGTTTTAAGTTTTTAAGGCAAGTATGAATTGTTGTTTTTAACTTTTATGGTTAGTATGAATTGTTGTTCTAATTTTTTTTTAAGGCAAGTATGAATTGTTGTTTTCAACTTTTATGGTAAGTATGAATTGTTGTTCTAACTTTGTAAGGTGTTCTGTTCAAGCCGCATGTGAGTGGTCAACTACATGATGTGTGGTGGCGTCTATGTGTCCGCACTGAGCAGGGGGGGAGGGGCGGGGGTTACATACACAGCACACACAGACAGAGAGAAACAGGAGGGAGGGAGACGCGTGCGTGAGAGAGAGAACAGCCCCTACAGAGACAACACGCTGGAAAGGTGAGAAAATTAGTGACGGCAGGAAACGCAGTAAAATTGAGTGTAGAGTACGCAAGGTTAAAATCTCATATCGAGCAGGCTCTACAAATAACCTGCACAGGCACATTAGAACTGTACATTCATCGGTGCAGTTGGAAGTGAACCTTCTACTAATGAAAGTGCCAGTGTGTCTGCTGCATCTGTTGCTGCTGCTGCAGTTGTAACCCAGCTGTAGTTTCAGTCAGCTGATGTTTTCTGTTAGTGTTGTTTTGTGTAGTGCCCTTTAAGTTTAAGACGGCGTCATATTACAGCAGCCTTACGACAGCCAATAGTATGGTGCTTCTGGCAGGGATCGCGGGCTCAGAAGATCATTATTGCTGTGTAGTTCACATGTGTGTCCTGCTCGTCAGTGCTCTGTATTAGCCTGCCTTCATTTCATTTATAAATACGATGTTTCCTTGCAAATGGGTCGTCACTGGAGCAGAGACTGTGCTTTTCCTATGGCTACTGGGAGGACAGCTGCTGCCTGCCATCTCTTGGCCCCGTCTGATATTTTCAGGCAAAACATCACATTACACTTCACATATAGAGCTCTATATAACTTTTATTTTTTGCTGTCCAGCACTAAACATATTTTTTTTGCTAACAACAATTAAAGGACGAACGAAGGCTTCCTTTAATTTTGAATTGAAGACCGTCCGGTATTGAATTGTTCTCATGGGTTGAGAAAGGAGCATCTTGTCCGGTGCCTTTGTAAAGAGTAAAAATAATAATTTCATCGTTTATAGAGAATGTAAACAATCATTTGTTTTCACAAAGAAAGAAAGAGGGAAATACATTTGTGTTTTATTTTTATTTTTATCTATTGATGCAGAGTTAAGGTCATACAGTTGTGGTTGTATGTTGATGGTAATGTATATTTCTACGGTTTCCACTTCCAGCATTTGTAGCATTTCAGTTCAGAAATTGAAAATTGTGAATAAAACTGAATAGGTAGTAAACTGATAAATTCCACTTATTGGTTACCCAGTGTCTACACTACACCACCACAACCCAGAGCTCTATAAAGACAGTTTGTGTAAAAGGCTATGTACTTAAAAATTTATTTTTTGTAGCACTCTGTTGAGTATAATAAGCCATATAAATAATAAATATTTGTACATTAGTAATTAAATTTACACATAATTTTACATTATTTTTTGTACTAAATTAATTTAAGCAACAAAAAAATTGGAGGAGCCACTTGGGAGCCGAAAGAGCCGGCTCTTTTTAGTGAGCCGAGCCATAAGAACCGGCTCTCTTAAAACAGCCGGAAGTCCCATCACTAACGGGAGGTGCACGGTCCTTCCCACTTGAAGCCTCAATCACTCTGTCCCAACCGGGTTGACGGTCGCGCTGGTGCCTCCTGCCGTAGCGTACCTCTGTCCAACCCCCATCCATTGTTTTGTTTTGGAGTTGTGTATTTATGTAATAATAGTTATTGAAATATTTTTTTATTATTATTATTACTTTTATTATTATTATTATTATTGTTGTCTACGAAATGAAAATACATTTATTTATGTATTTTTTAACTAACTAAAATGATCTATGAAATGAAAAAATAAATTTGTGTGTAAAATGAAAAGAAATTAAATTGTTTTTAAGTATATAAATGAAAAAAGCGTGTGCCAAGGGCGACGTTTTGACCTGTAGCACTTCCTCAAGCCAAGGCACACTAAAAAGAAAACAAGTTGGCTGTTCTTGACTGGCTGACTGAGGTGCTTCTCTTCCTGTGGTCAGAGCAGAAGTGAGCTCTCTCTCCTACAAGCCTCCTTTTTATTTTTAAGGTAAGTAAGTAGAGGTGTGTAGCAGGATCAGGTAATACTGTATTTACTTTGCATGTACTTTGTCTTAGAGAATGTGGTAAAATTAATCCTTTATATTTTGTTTTTTGATCTTTTGTTTGTGTCAACACACACCTATGCACATAAATATGTATATATTATATCACTGTATACATATATTTGTGTGCATATATACTGTATATATATTTGTATAAATTATTCACCCCCTTGGATGTTTTCCTCTTATATATAAAAAAATATACAAAACAAAACATTTTCAGAAATGGGGGAAAGCTGAAAATTCGGTATACAACAACTGTTGCCCAGGTTCTTCATCAGTCAAAGCTTTATTGTAGAGTGGCAAAAAGAAAGCCACTGTTGAAGAAAGCTCATTAAATCTCAACTAGTGTTCACCCAAAGGCATGCGGGAGACTCAAAGGTCAACTGGAAGAAGTTACTTTGGTCTGACGAGACCAAAATGGAGCTTTTTAGCTATCAGACTAGATGCTATGTTTTGCCGACACCAAACACTGAACATCACCACAAACATACCATCCCCACTGTGAAGCATGGTGGTATTTGCTCTTATGGCAAGTATGGTGAACTCAATCAAAAGCAAAATGATTTGTGACAGAGCCCCTGCAGACCAGACTAGGAAATCTGTTTAATTCGCTGAGTAGCACGTTACCTTCCCTTCATTAAATCGCCATTACATTGTGACTTCCGCCGGTAGGCTTTTAATGTGAAATCTAACAGGAAGTGGACTATCATACAAACGCCAGCGTAACAGCTCCGAGCCACCGCAACAGCTCCGTGCCACCGCTGAAGTCGATGAAACAGGGTATAACAAGCGGCGTGTTCAGTAAGTATTTTCTTGAAATATACAGTAGCGTAATGCCATGGCAGTTTGATGCGTTGTGTAGCCATTTATTTATTTACTAAAACTGTCAGCTTTCTTGTTTAAAGGTCGCTGTCTAGTTCATCTTTTAAAATGATGAGGCTTTTGTCTTTCATATGAGCTAACGCTCAAAACCTTTATTTGCGTCTTCATCCACGTTCTGAATGACCCCCACAGGAAGTGCCTCTATATGTTGTTCACAATCACCAGCCCCCTCTATTGGTCACCACTGGTAATGACACATTAATATCAACACATCCCCCTTTCTTTGAAGTTATTAACTATGAGCATAAGAAAACACATGCCTTAACACACTTATGTAGTACCAGTACGATAAGTCAGAATTATTGTAACCACAATTACAACATTTCTCATTTCTATATCGACTTCTTGTAAACTGTTATCTCCAGCTTGTTTTTGTTGAACTGTTCACCATGTTTTCAATTAACACCAAGTTCTTATAGACAAATAAACACATTTCAAAACCATACATTGTACAATCCTTCTTTCTTTTTTTTTTTCTTTTTTTTGTTTTGTTTTGTTTTTGTTTTTTTAACATTAGAACCTCAGCATCCAATACACTGATTTAAAGATCAAGCTGGTCTTTTGATCTGACGTTCAGATCGCCTCAGTACAGGTAACTCTGTGGAAATATCACTTGTTTTCACCTGCACATGTCCATCTGATTTCAACTCAGGCACCGTGTCAGCCTGTGACACAGCATTCTTTCCATCTGCATCACCACACAGTGTCCCTTGAAAAGTCTCTCTGGTTTTCAGAAGGTTACGACGGTTCCTTCTGAACACATGTCCATCCTCAGTTCTCACTTCATAGGACCTTGGTCCTATTTCTTGAAGAACTGTCGCTTTCTGTTCCATGCATCCTGGTCTTGGATTCTCACCACATCATCCTTTGCAAGTAGTCTGAGAGCTTTTGTTGACTTGTCATAACGCTGTTTTTGTTTCCATTTCAAGTTCTCCATTTTCGGCTGAATCTCAGTTCTCTGTTTGCTCTCTGTGTAGCGGGGCAGTGTAGTGCGCAGCTTGTGATTCATCAAAAGTTCTGCTGGGGAGAGACCACAGTCAAGGGGGGGCAGACCTGTAGCTCAGCAGAGCTAAATATGAATCTGACTTACTATTTGTGGCCTTCTTCAAAAGCTGCTTAATGATATGCACTCCCTTTTCAGCTTTGCCATTTGCCTGTGCATGCTGGGGACTGGATGTGGATGTGGATGTGCATGCTGGGGACTGGATGTGGTATCGACAGAGAGCTTGATACCTACGCAAAGAGAAAAAAATTCAAGCAACATGGACCTCCAACTGCAAAATTTACATAAAGCTAAACGGCACTCCAGGACAAGCAAAAGTGTTGATGGTCAGGAGTTTGAAGGATTTGGACAATCTTGCATAGGAGTACAACTCTGCCTTTATTCATGGTAGTTTGTGGTTTTCCAGTCTATATGTTTTGGTGGCTTATGTTCTGCCTCTGCTTTTTTCTAAATCTAGTGTGTATTATAAATCTGACATCTAATCTGCATATTTTCTCTACTGACTTCATACCAAATGTCCTCAAGTATCCTCAAGTATGGAAGGTAGCGAAGCTTACTCCTCTACAGAAAAACAGGAAAGAAGCATTCACTGGATCGAACAGTAGGCCAATCAGTATTTTACCTGTCTTAGGAAAACTTATGGAGACAATTGTATTTAGGCAAATTCAAAACTATTTCTCTAGTAATAGTATCAATTCTGACTTTCAACACGCTTACAAAACTGGCTACTCAACATGCACTGCTCTCACGCAATTAACGGATGATTGGCTGAAACAAATTGACAACAAATTATTAGTTGGAACAGTGATGCCGGATTTTAGCGCAGCTTTTGATCTTATCGACCACGAATTGCTAATTATAAAACTAGCTGCTTATGGTTTTAAACTTCCAGCCATTAACTGAATGAAAAGCTACCTGTTTAACAGACAGCAATGTGTCTCGTTTAATGGATCTCTTTCAAGTTGCAAAATATTAAATTGTGGCCTCCCTCAGGGAAGCTGCCTTGGACCTTTATTATACTCAGTGTTTGTAAATGATATTCCATATGTCTTAAAAAACGCTCGCAGTATAATTTACGCAGATGACACTACAATATATGCCTCGGCAGAGAATGATACAGATCTGAGTAGTGTACTTCAAGATGAGTTAATGCAGATCTCTCAATGGGTCACTGAAAATAAGTTGAAACTGAATATATCAAAAACCAAATGTCTTGTTATTAGCTCAAATTATGCTCATAGAAAGGAACAAAGATTATGTGTTTCTTTGCTTGGAGCTAATATTAAGGAGCAAGTTAAGGAGGCCAGACTGCTGGGGATTACAGTCGATGAAACACTTTCTTGGGCTACTCACATTAACAACATTGTAGCAAAAACGAGCAGAAGTATTTCAGTCGTTAGAAGAAGTGCCTACTTTTTAACCAAAACAACTACTAAGCAAGTAATAGAATCACTTGTGCGTACACATCTTGACTATTGCCCAGCAATTTGGTCAAATGCATCCAAACTACAACCAAATAAAATTCAGCTCACTCAAAATAGGGCTGCAAGACTTGCTCTACGTTGCTCATTTAGGCAGTGTCGAAAAAATGCACAGTGAATTGTCATGGATAAGAGTTGGTGAGAGACTTGCTTGTAGCCTAATTTTATTTTTGAAAAACATTTATACATCAACTTAGCCTTCTGGTCTCTACTCTCAGCTGGTGTGTGCTAGTGACAGTCACAACCATGGAACTAGACGAGCCTTAAGAGGTGTTTTTACCCTGCCTATACCTAGATCAGATGCTTTAAAAAGAACAGTTACGTACAGGGCAATTACATGCTGGAATAGACTCCCACAGCATTTGGTCTCAATCACGAGTAGAGCTGGTTTCCGGAAAAGACTAAAAGAGAGTGTTGCACAGAAAGAGATTTTTTTGGACTGCATTTAATATTTAGACATACATTTGCCTCATTTATTTTCCTTATTTTCTTTTTTTTTCAACTGTCATTTATTTTATTTTATTTTTTGTAGTGGTTGTTTGTTACAGGACAAGTGCTACAGGATAAGTGTCATTTGTAGTTGTTGTTTGCTACAGAATAGGTTTGGAGAATTGTCTTGAATGTCTTAAATATTTTAACATGTATGTAATATTTGTATACATGTATGTAATATTTGTATATGTATATGTGTATATATGTTTTCGGATTGAGCATATATATATATATTTTAAATTTTGTATTGTGATGTAGGACCAGAGTCGGCCCTGGGCATAGGCAGTATAGGCGAATGCTAAGGGCGCCGTCATCCACGGGGGGCGCCGCAAACGGGGGAGAAAAAAAAAAAAAAAAATAATAATAATACTATTTTTTACCAGTGCTATTACTAATATTATTTCGAAATATTATATAAGCCCACAGCAACATAACTTCATAGCAAAGCCTATTAAATAATGGAGAGGCCTTTTTTCTGGGTTCCTGGCTCGTTGCACTGCACCTGCCCTCTGTGAGTGTTGGGGGCGGGGCCGAGAGGCGAGCTGCCTGAATCTGACCGGACCGTGACCCAAGACAGACGTTTATTGATACTGTAGCGGAACCACAATGTCCAAAAGACTGAAACCATCCGGCGCCCAGGGAAGGAAAAGAAGGAAAGAAGAGGAAGAAACACGTGAAAAGGAAAAAGGTACAGTAACGTCAATGTGATGAAGTGAATGAAACTAATATGCATCGTAGTTACCTTGTTGGAGCAGAGTGTTAGCTTGCTAGCTTACTTCGGACGATAATAGCATTGTTTAATCAGTAAATAGCTGACTCGACGTAAGTTAATGTTACTCTACCTTAAATTCATCAGGGACATTTGGAAAGTTAACGTTAGGCCTGTTCAGGTGTTATTTTAACCTGTTCACTGTTTTTTCTCTGCTTGTATGTCACTTAAAATGCTCTGAGTTTTCCATCCACTTTATAAGTAACAGGGCAGTTGTAAGACTTTGGTTTATTGTGTCACAGTTTATGTTTGTTAAAGTTTACATCAGTGTTAAAGTGCAGTTAAAGTGTATTACTGTTAATACTCCATACATTAGCTTTCCCATATCATTCATAGGCTACATATATATATATAGCTATATATAAGTTTCACTGCACTTTACTTTAGTCTATATTAGTCTTATGTATAGCACACACCAAGCATCTGTTTTTTATTAAAATGTAACATCCAGTGGTCACATATACTTCTCTTCTCTCTTCAGATGCACTTTTAAAATATTTCACCACCACCCCCAGTGACACAGCATCAGGTGCTCCTGTCCCCTCCACCTCAGCACACCAGAGTGACACAGCATCAGGACTAAAGGCTGCACCAGTAGACCTGCTGACTGACCATCTCTTCTAACTGACAAAGTAAGAAAGGAGTTAGTTCACAGAGGACCATTTCAAATAAAAAACAGTTACACATATCCCAAAAACAAAGATGGGAGAAAGTGTCCACATGACTTTTTTACCAGAGTCTTAGTCAGTGGGGAAAAAATCAAAAGAAGCTGGCTGATGTACTCAAAAAAGAATGATAGCTTGCACCGCTTCTGCTGCAAAAGGTTTCCTCCCAAAGAATACAGACTGTTTTTTTGTATGTAAATAGAATATTCTTTAATATGTTTGTGCAATACCTTATTTATATTGTATTTTTAATGTATCATTTGTTTCTTTCTTCAGTTTTTATTTGGTGTGATATTTTTGACTTAAAAGAAATAAAATCTTGAATACATACATGTAGTTTCTGTGTGAGTGTATGAAAATTGATTGTGAAATTGACTGCGATGCAAGGGGGCGCCAGCCAAAATCTTGCCTAGGGCACCAAATTGGTCAGGGCCGGCACTGTGTAGGACCCCAGGAAGAATAGTCGCTGCTGAGGCAGTGACTAATGGGGATCCATAAAAATAAACAAACAAACATGATGGAAACCATGTTGTTCTGCAAACTGCCGCCATTCACTGCAGTTATAACACGGACCATTGTCACTAACTACAGTCTCTGGTATTCCATGCCTAGCGAATATGGACTTTACATGAGTAATAACACTGTTGGCAGTTGCATTTGTGAGCAGAGCAATTTCTGGGAAATTGGAATAGTAATCAATAACTAACACATAATCTTTCCCATTACAATGAAACAAATCTGTTCCTACTTTCTTCCAGGGTTCAGTAGGAAGATCAGGAATCATCATGGGTTCCTTTGCCTGCTTACTCTGGTGCCTTTTGCATGTTTCACATTTTCCTATCATGTTTTCAATGTCCTTGTTTATACCATGCCAGTATACAGTGTCTCTGGATCTCCTTTTACATTTTTCAATTCCCAAGTGTCCCTCATGTAGTTTCTGTAGTACTTCCAGTCTCAGGCTTTGTGGAATGACAATCCGATTGTCCCTTAATAACAGTCCATTTGCCACACTTGGCTCAGATCTGATGTGATAGTACTTTGAGCAGGACCCCCTGGGCCAGCCACTTTGGAGGTGTTCTATCACAGCTTGCAGCTCCTTGTCTTTAGCAGTCTCCTCACTTATTTGCTTTGATTTAGCATCTGACACTGGCAGAGACTCAACTATCATGTTGACATGATTTTCTACTTCTTTTTCAGTGGAACTCACAGGACTCATCTCTGGAGCTCGTGATAGTGCATCGGCTAACGCTAGATGCTTGCCAGGTGTGTATATCAACTCAAAGTCATACCTTTGCATTTTCATGATGAGGCGCTGAATCCTCAGCGACATCTCATTCAGGCTTTTCTTGATGATCGACACAAGAGTACGATGATCTGTCTCAACTGTGTAAGTGGGAAGTCCGTATACATAACAATGAAAGATTTCCAGTCCATAAGTCAGTCCAAGACACTCTTTTTCAATTTGAGCATATCTGCTTTCAGTCTTAGTCATGGATCTGGAAGCATACGCTACTGGCTTCCAACCTTCTCCTTCTGCCTGTAGCAAGACAGCACCAAGCCCGTCCTTTGAAGAATCTGTGGAAATCTTCAGTCTCTTGGTTGAATCATAATAAGCCAGCACGGGGACAGTTGTCAGTGTGGTCTTTAAAGCATTCCACTCTCTGTCATTCCTCTCTGTCCACTCAAATTCTGTGGAATCATGAAGGAGCTCTCTTAATGCTGACGTTCTCACTGACAAGTTTGGTATGAACTTTCCAATAAAGTTTATCATGCCCATTACTCTAAGCACACCTTTCTTTCATCAGGCTCAATGCCCCGAGCAGACAGTGTGTCACCCAAAAATATTATCTCCTGTACACCAAATTGGCACTTGGCACGGTTTAGTCTCAGTCCATTTTCATGTACTAGTCCCTCCAACATGTTGTCCATGGCACGAGGAAAAATCTCAGAAGCTGAGATTATGCCAAATGGCATTCTGAGAAACCTGTATCTGCCATAAGGTGTATTGAAAGTGCAGTATCTTGAACTTTCCTCATCCAACTTGATTTGCCAGAATCCCTGCGCTGCATCAAGTTTTGAGAAATATTTGGCTCTTGACATTTCACTTGCAATCTCCTCATGCTTTGGTATCTGGTAATGCTCACGTTTTATGTTCTTGTTTAAATCTCCAGGATCCATGCATATTCTCAGTTCTTCGTTTTTATTCTTTTTATCCAAGCACACCATTGAGTTTACCCACTCAGTAGGTTGCTCCACTTTTGTGACGACTTGCAGCTGAGACATCCTGTCCAGTTCCTTTTTGAGACGCTCTCGAAGTGGAGCTGGAACTCTGCGTGGCGCATGAATTACTGGTTTTGCATCGTCTTTTAGTTGGATTTTATATGTGTATGGCAGGCATCACAATCCTTTGAAGACATCATCATAACACTGCAAAATGGAGTCAACTGTGCATGAGTGTACACTTATTGCTTCTGAGCAGTTAATGTGGTACACTCTCCTCACCAGGTTCAATGCCTTTGATGCAACCCCGCCCAGCAGTGACTCACGGCCCTCAGGTACGACTGAAAACAGCACATTGTAAGTTTTATTCTTCACTGTTACTTTTAGTCTGCACTGACCTTTGCTTTCAATGTCTTTTCAATTGTAGTCCTTCAGCAGCACTCTTTTCTTGATTATTTTGGGCTTTTCTTTCACAGCACTGATTTCTGTCATGCTGATCAGGTTCACCTGTGCACCTGTATCAATCCTTAGTGCTACTATAGCTCCATTTATTTGAAGTGACACAAGCCACGTGTCTCCTTTTTCTGAGCGCCTGTCATTTTCCTCTTTGTCCTCCTGCTCTGTTTGTGTATTATCACATGACACCATCCTGACAAAGAAAGTCTCACTCAGGTCAGTCTCTTCCACTAACCGCACTGATTTGGGCTTGCTTTTAGAGAGACATTGTTTTGCAAAATGATTTTTTCCATTACATTTTGAACACTTTTTGCCATACGCAGGACACTGCCGGGGCTCGTGTCTGCCACCACAGCGTTTGCAGGAGTAGCTTGCATCATCTGTGCTTTTCTTTTGTGGCGTGATTCTTTTCATTTTATTTTTAACCACAGCTACTTTTACACTGTCATGTCCCGCAGTGATACCTGTTTCACTGAACGTCTTTGCATGCTGTTGTGCTAACTCACTTGCATGGCACTGTCTCTCCGCCTCCCGTAGCAGCCGTTCCCTGGTCCGCTTATCATAGATCCCGTACACAATTTGATCACGGATCATGCAGTCTTTCAGATCCCAGAAATCACATGATTGCGCCTTTAGTTTTAAATCAGTCACAAAGCAATCAAACGTCTCTTCAGGCTGTTGCATCCGTGAACGGAACACATATCTCTCATATACTGTGTTTTGTTTATGGTGAGCAATGTGCCTGGAACTTCCCGATTTTGAGTCCAGTCCAATGGCAGCCATGTACAGCTCAAATTGCTGCTTGAAACACCGCCAGTTGCCGTCGACATTTCCCACCAGTTTCAGTCCCTCGGTGGCCTCAAAGTCTCCATCTCGAGTAGAAAGTTATGCTTGACCTGCCTTTCGCTCCTGGTACCATGTCTTGTTCATCTTTTAAAATGATGAGGCTTTTGTCTTTCATAACGTTTAAAACCTTTATTTACGTCTTCATCCACGTTCTGAATGACCCCCACTGGAAGTGCCTCTATATGTTGTTCACAATCACCAGCCCCCTCTATTGGTCACCACTGGTAATGACATATTAATACCAACACAGTCGCTAGCCGAACACAGGTGTAGCTATCATAAATTAGCACTTGCTAGAGTTAACAGTCAGCTAATTAAGACAGTTATCAGAGTTTTCGGGTACCAGGGTGGACTGACTCGTAAAAATTAAGGTCATTTCTATGTTTGGGTGTCAGTTATATTATTTATTTTTATTTTTTATCTGTGCCAGGGTAGGAATATAGCGGCTATATTCACCGAGTCCATCACACCTGGTGTGGGGGGATGGGTGGTTGGTTTCGCAGGACAATGCACTTGACTCGATCACAATTTGACCTGAAGTCATGCTTATGTGGGCGACGATAATCCAACCATATTTTTATACTTTATACTTTTTATTTAGTTCTTTCTTTTTCTTGCTGTCATTGCTGTAGGGTTGCTGTCGTTTATATGTCTCTGTTACAGTCAGCTGAGTTAGTGGCGTCTGGGTTGCTGCACGCTCCTTTTCTTTCTCCGCCTTAGCAGCAGCCAACTTTGAAAACTCAGTATACTCCTCGATGTGAGAAACCTTAAAATGTCTTATCAGGTTCGTTGTGTTTAAATTCTTTTGTAGCATTCCTCCTCGAGGTATCTCCTTTGCACACACCTTGCAAACTGCAAATTTGTTGTCCTTTTCAGACACATTGTAAAGCTCCCATACCGGCGACGCCATTTTCAGTGTTGATGCTTTTTTTTCTCTCCCCCTCCCTCCTCGCCTGCCCGCCTTTCAATGTAGAGACTGCCACACCCCCTTAGGAGACCTGGGTCTGAGAAGTGGGAATGCATGCAGTCAATGCACTGTCTCTATATTGAAACGTCATCTGATCGGCCTGCTTTGATCTATTTTGAGAACTCTGATCAAAACCGATAGGGGCATTATCGGCCGATTGCGATCGGTTGCCGATCGATCTGTGCATCTCTAGTTTTTATTGACTTTCAACATAGATGTGTCACCCAAGAAAATTACTCTTGGCTCTGCGGGGATGGTTAGTCCTGTGATATCATTAAGCACTTTGTGTATAGACACCCAATATGAATTAAGACAAGGGCAAGTCCAAAACATACATACCAACGTTCCTATTCCCGATTTGCATCTTGGGCAAAACTGGGAGTACTGAGACTTTATTTTATGTAGTCTGTCAGGGGTATAGTATGTTCTATGAATAAGATTGTATTGTGTAATTTTATGTCTAGAGTTAAAAGAAAAACACTGACTACTAGTACACAATGATTCTAAATCCCCTTCTTCAAAATTAGACTCCAGGTCTTCTTCCCATTTACATTTCACTCTTAGCTCTTCCCAACCTATAATCTGAGAAATTCCTGAGTATGAGTAGGATATAAACCCCCTCACTCCCTGTTTACTACACAGAAGTTTATCTAGAGGCTGCTCTTTTAATGGTTGAAGATGGCCACCCTGTTCGGAGATAACAAAGTGCCTAACCTGGAGGTATTTGAAAAAATGGGTGTGGGGTAGTCCATACTGAGATGAGAGCTCTTCAAAAGTCTGAAGGGTTCCATCTTTGAACAAATTCCCATAAGCTGTAATACCTTTTGTAAACCATAGGTTTGTAATAATATCTCTAAGGGCTTTAGGTAAAGAGGGATTGGAGTGGAAAGGGGATTTGTCATAAATAGGTTGAATACAGCCCGTTTTCTTCCGAATTTGCTGCCATATCTTATAAGTATGGACAATAACTGGGTTTGTTGTTGTAACCAAAAGAGAGCTAAGCGAGCTGATATATGGAACCGATTCCAGTTTCAACTCTGTTAAATGGTTCTGTTCAATTTGTTTCCACTTAGGTGAATGGGCTTGCACTGTTTGCCAGACCCATATTGCTCTAATTTGTGCTGCCCAATAGAAACGCTCAAAATTGGGAACTTTCAGTCCACCTTTTTCTAGAGGGTTTTGCAATATTGTCATCTTTATCCTGGGTGGTTTGTTTCTCCATATAAACTGTGTGACACAAAGGTTGAGTTGTTTAAAAAATTGCTTCGGGACCGGAATTGGTAACATCTGGAAAAGATACAAGTATTTTGGTAATACATTCATTTTTATGCAATTAATATGCCCGATTAAAGACAAAGGTAAATCATTCCATCTCTTACAGTCCTCTTTTGTCTTTTTAGTAATGGTGTATAGTTAAGGGAGAATGAATTATGCTCTTCAACTGGAATTTTAAGTCCAAGATAGGTAATGTGATTAGGGCTCCATTGAAACATAGTGTCAGGAGGGTCAGCTTTAGCTTTGGCGTTCAGGGGCATGACAACACTTTTATTTATATTGATCTTATAGCCAGATATTTTACCATATTCTGTCAGTGTGTCCATAAGAGCTGGGATAGATTCATCTGGACTTGAGAGGTATACCAATATATCGTCCGCATATAGAGACAAAGTATGAGTACAGTCACCAATTTGTATAGCATGAATGGCTGGGTTAGACCTTATAGCTGTAGCTAGCGGTTCAATCGCAATAGCAAATAATAGAGGTGAAAGGCAACAGCCTTGTCTAGTGCTGCGTGATAGAACAAATCTGGCCGAAATGTCTTTGTTAGTTTGTATTTGTGCTGTAGGGTGTTCGTGAAGCAGTTTGACCAAGTTGGTGAATTTGGGACCTATGTTCATTCTTCCCATCGTCTCAAACAAGTACTGCCACTCTACATGGTCGAATGCCTTTTCTGCATCGAGTGATACTGCAACGCATGGGTTTTGGTCAGACTTGGAGCTGTAAATAATGTTAAAGAATAATCGTACATTGTCAATTGATGATCTCTTCTGAATGAATCCTGTTTGGTCCGTGTTGATAACGTCGGGAAGTACTTTTTCAAGTCGTAAAGCAAGGACTTTAGAAAAAAAATTATATTCACTGGGCAAGATTGAAATAGGCCTGTAAGAGCTGCAGAGTCCCTGGTTTCAGTAATACAATAATCAGTGCCTGCTCCAGCGACTCTGGGAGTCTACCTGTTTCTATGGCATAATTGAACATTGAGAGCATGGGCTCTATCAGTTTGGGAATAAATGCTTTGAAAAATTCCATGGGAAATCCGTCACGACCTGGTGATTTTCCTGAGGCAAGTGAGGTCAAAGCTTTCATCACTTCCTCTTTCGTAATACTGCCTCTAGTATCTCCTTCTTATCATCAGATAGAGTAGAGAGAACGAGCTTATCCAAAAAATGCTGTATACTCACAGTGTTACATACTTGAGATGTATACAATGACTGCTAATAACTCAAGAAAGTCTCATTAACCTCTCTAGGATTACTAGTAAATGTGTCATCCTTTTGGATTATGTATATTGCCATGTTTGTCTCCTCTTTCTTTATCTGCCAAGCTAAAAGCTTCCCTGCCTTGTCTCCCTGTTCATAATATCTATGTTTCATTCTTTTTATAGCATTTTCTGTCTTATGTGTATTAAGCATGTTGTATTCCAGCTGTTTTGATTTCAGTTGTTGGAGAATGATATTGTCACATGACTGTATGTGTTGTCTTTCTAGTTTCTTAATCTTATTTTCAAGATCTTGGATTTTGGTGATATACTTTTTGCGTTTACTTGAGGTGTAAGCTATTATTTGACCTCTGAGGTACGCTTTCATAGCATCCCATACAATGTTAGGGTTTGCAGTGTTTTGAGTTATATTTAATAGTGGTGTCACGATTCTCCAAATCCTCGATTCGATTCAATTTTCGATTCTAAGGTCACGATTCGCTTTGATTCTTGATTTTTACATTTATTTTTTTTTAAAGCACAGGTTGCTATGCCATTTTTAGACTAGACTTTTATGCAATATAATATCTGACCTTTGTTAGCAATGAACCACACTACATTGTCAAATTTAAAACACTTAAACAAAATAACCTGCCATCTAGTTCCTCTTTTGTAACTGCAGTCTTTTTCACAGAAGATGACATTCAAGTTCACAACAAAACAAACAAAAAAATAAATCAGCCATGTCCATAGTCTTCTCTGAACAATTAAGTGTCTTAACAAACTATTTCCCAACAGTTGGACACAAGGGGTCTCATTCATGAAACGTGAGCAGAACGAATTTGTGTGTAAACTGTTCGCAGACGGAAATTTACGTGCATCTCGCATTCATCAATATTTTAGTAGCTCCGATCTTTTCGTAGCTACTAACAAAATCTACACATGCTGCTGACCACGCGTAGTGCTTGTGTAAATTTAAGAATGCACATAAATAATGCTTGTCACTATTGGAAATTACAATTTAAATTCATATTGCGCTCTGTTATGTACACAATACGCAGATGCCTTTGAAACACGTGATATAGCCTAAACATATGATACAAATATAACACATTTAATTAAAGTAGTTGGCAATTGGCAGGTTTAAGATCCAGATTAGGTTCATGATTGTGAATTATCTATGTAAATCGACTCAATAGATTACACGTTCTTTCTACATGTTGAATGATGATAATAAAAATATAGGCTCCAGTGGAGGCATGTTGCTGTCTCCGCCAGGTATAATTCCTGACAGAGAGGTCTCCCCAATTATCCCCGCGATGCGCTCGTCTGCAGTTGATAGCTGCGACTGTGAGCCTCCTCCTCCTGCGGCTGATATATTTCTTTTGTGTGAGGTTATGCGTTTCGTTGCCTCCAGTTTCATGTCAAACCATTTACGCTTCACCTCGGACATGGTTCTTTGGACTACAGAGACAATATTGACGGCATCTGTCACCTCCCTCCAGGCCTTCGCTTTGCCTGTCCCTGTCACACCACTGCTAACAGATGAAAATAAAAAAAAATTTCTTAATTCCACTTCACCCAAAAGTATTTCTATCTCCGCTTCCGCAAAGTTCTTTTTTCTTTCTCTCCCTTTCTTCGTTTGCGCCATGACTGACAGGTCGACTGGATGCAGCTACACCTCCTTATATGGTGGTCATTGGCAATTCATGGGCGGGGATTTATGCTAATAGCTGATTACCGGGAGCGCGCTGTCACTTTACGATGGATTGGCATTCACGATCATACACACGTGTTTACGATCAGATCTGAGTTTCCCGCGGTGTTCATGAATCCGGAGTAGGTTTTTAGTAGCGTAGGCTTTTATGTGCAAATCTACGCACAAATTTACTAACGTTTCATGAATGAGACCCAAGGTGCGTAAGGTGTGAGTGGGCGAGCGAGAGTGAGGGAGCGTGCGTAAGTGCGGACAGTGAATGAATGGGAGAGGAAGGAGAAGCGAAAGGAGTAGCAGTAGTAGCGACAGCAATAAAGTGAACAATATAGGCTGCAGTTTGGCTGTGAATAAAGGCAACGGCTCCTCAAGATACAGCAAAGCTCCCTGGTATTATTTCCCGAGCAGCTTAACACGTGAATGGGGGTTCACCCCGAAGGTAAACATAAACTTCAGCCCTGGAGGAAATCATCTCCCCTGTGCTTCCCTGCCACGGTCCAGGAGCCGAACAGGAATGGTGTAACACCATGCTATCGTTTGACTGGCTGTAGCTAATAGCTACTGGCTTAGCTAGTAGCTAAATTAGAGGAGGTTGACTCGCAGCACTTCAACACGTGTGTGTTTTTTTCCCCTTGGCAAGCCGACCGGACGTGACATGGGAGCGTGGCAGCATGACGATTCCATTTTTTAATTTGAAGTTCGAGATTGTGATTTTGATTGAAAATCGAAATCTTGACACCCTTAATATTTAAGAAAGAGTCAATTTCCCTGCTAATCATATAAACAAATTCTGAATTGTTAAGTAAGTGTGTAAATCTCCATCTGTTACACCTGATAATTGGTGTGGATGCAGGTATAGTTACTAACAAAGCAGTGTGGTCTGACAAGGTCCTAGCTGTTACGTTACTGTATCATAATAACGAGACAGAGAGCGGCTTGCAGTCAACTGTTTACTTCCGACTTGGTAGAACAGTACACCATGACGTCACGTCCGTATCACCTACATACCAACAACCAGCCCTCTGATTGGCCGAGGCATTAACATGCCCATAAAGTAACTGTTTAGATTAACCTTACACAACATCTCCCCCTTTTAAGTAAAGAACATTATCATTCAAACATTCTAAACAAATTCTTTTTTTTTTTTTCCTCATGTGAACATTAACAATCACAGTCCAGAACTCCTTTTAACTTGTCAAATCACAAATCCAATCTTCTAGGCGGACGTGAGTGTCTGCCTGAGCTTGTAACATATGTAGCATCTGGCTCTGCTACAGGTTGGTCTGCACTATCTGAGTCAGTGTCCTCTCTGTTGGTAGAATCAGGAAGTGGACACTGGGTTGCTCGCAGGTGTGTACGGTTTCTCCTCAACAGCCCATCCTCTGTTCTGACAAGGTATGATCTTGGGGCCGCAGTCTGCTGTACAACAGTCCCGTGAGAACTCTCTGTGGTGATCCATACACTCTGGCCTGGATGTAACTCCGGTTGATTGAGTGTTCTGTGGCGTTTGTTATAGTATTGCTCTTGTTTCTGTTTGTTTCTTGTCTCTGTACTCCGGAGCTGTTTGATGTTTGGCCAGCGTGGACTCAGTGTTTTGGGCACCTGAGGGAGTGTGGTTCTTAACTGTCTCCCCATGAGTAGCTGGGCTGGAGAATATCCGTTCTCCAAAGGGGTGGCTCGATAGCTGAGTAGCGCTTTTGCATAGTCTCCTCCCTCTTTCCATAAGCCTTTGACAGTGGCAACTGCTCGTTCCGCTTCGCCATTGGCTTGTGGGTATCGCGGGCTGCTGGTCGTGTGAGTAAACCCATACTCACTGGCAAAGTCTGCGAAGAGAGAAGAAGCATACTGCGGCCCATTGTCTGACATGAGCACCACTGGAACTCCATGCCGGGCAAAGATGTTCTTCAGAGCCGATATGACTGTTTCTGCTGATGCGGCATGGAGGTGCGCCACTTCAATATAGCGAGAGAAATAGTCTATCACTACAAGGTAGGTCTTCTTGTCCCAGGTGAATAAATCCGTTCCGACACGTTGCCATGGTCTCTCCGGTATGGGGGTTGTCAACAGAGGCTCCCTCTGTGTGGTCCTGTGTTTGATGCATATGGGACAGTTTCCCACTTTTCTCTTTATTTCAGTTGAGAGCCCTGGCCACCAGACCGATTGACGGGCCCTGGCTCGGCACTTTCCTATCCCCTGGTGACCCTGGTGGAGGATGTCAAGCATCTCATCTTTTAAGGAGCTGGGGATGACGATCCTCTGTCCCTTTAAGAGAAGGTCTCCAGCCATGGACAGGTAATTTCTCACATACCAGTAGGGACCGATATCAGGTGGCAAGTGTGCTCTGTCAGGCCATTTTGTTTGACAGTACTGTCTCAATGTACTGCAGACTGGGTCATCTTTCTGCTTCTCTGCTAGCTGTCGCAGTCTTGCTTCAGTGGCTGGGAGAGACTGACTGATGGAGTCCACAAAGATTTGGACATCAGCCTCCAGCTCTTCCTCTTCCCGTGTCGCTGTGTGACCCACCGGAGCTCGTGACTGCGTGTCCGCCGTGATGAGCTGCTTTCCTGGCACGTGTACAATGTTGTATGTGAACTTCAACAGTCTTAGTCGAAATCTCAAGACACGAGGAGGAAGCTCATCCAGAGCTTTGGAACTCAGCAAAGGGACCAAGGGCTTGTGATCAGTCTCGATTGTGAAGCTCATACCTAGCAGATATGATTGCAGCCGTTCACATGCCCAGGTCGCTGCCAGTGCCTCCTTCTCAATTTGAGCATAATGTTTCTCAGCGTCAGATAGTTGTCTGGAGATAAACACTACTGGTTTCCAGTCGTCACTCTCTGGCTGTTTCTGGATCAAAACTGCTCCAATCCCGAACGACGATGCATCAGCCGACACACGCGTCTCTGCATATGGTGAGTATACAGCCAGGACTCTGGGTGAACTCAGTTCTGATTTTAGCTTCTGAAAAGCTTTCTGCTGTGGTGTTCCCCAGCACCATTCTGTCTTCTCTGACTGAAGAATCGTTAGGGGCTGTGCATATGAGGAGAGGTGAGGCAGGAACTTGCCCAGGTAGTTAGCCATGCCCATCACTCGTCTGACATCAGCAACGCAGGTGGGCTCTGGCATGTCCAGTATGGCTTTAACTTTACCCGGGTCGGGTTTCACTCCTTCTGTCGAGAGGCTGTGACCAAGAAACATGAGTTTACTTTTAGCGAATTCACACTTTTCCTTATTCAAAGTCAGCCCCTCCTCACTAAGTCTCATCAGCACCTGGTGCAGTCTTTTATCATGCTCATTCTGATCTTTGCCATACACCAAAATGTCGTCTGCATGACACACAACGCCCTCACAGCCCTCAAGAAGCTGTGTCATCCGACGCTGAAAGTGTTCTGGGGCTGAGGATATTCCAAACGGCAGCCTGTTGAAACAATAGCGGCCGAATGGAGTGATGAAAGTGGTCAGGAGAGCGCTGTCGTCGGTCAGGGGGATCTGCCAAAACCCTGACGTGGCATCTAATTTGGTGAAGATCTTTGCTCCTGTCAGCATCGCTAGTGAGTGATCCACATTTGGCAGGATATGTCTCTCCCGCTTGACCCACGCGTTCAGGTGTGTCAGGTCTACACACAGTCTGAGTTTTTCCTTTGATTTTGGTTTCGGCACCACCACGAGGCCAGCACACCATGAAGTGGGTTGTGTGACTTTAGATATCACCCCCATAGCCTCCATCCGATCCAGTTCTGTCCTCACCTTGTCGCGTAGTGGGAGGGGAACTCGACGTGGGGCAGACAAAGCATATGGTGTGGCACCTGGTTTCAGTTCAATTTTGTACGGTGCTGACAGTTTCCCCAATCCTTTGAAAACTGTGGGGTAACACTTCATGAAATCTTCTCCCACTTGGACTGTGTGCACTCGCTTTACAAGAGTCAAAGCCTTAATGGCTGGAAGCCCCAATAGTGGTTTTGTTAGTTTGTTCACCACATAGATGTCTTGTTCAGTGTGTTTGTCTCTCACCTTCAGTTTTCCTCTGAAGTACCCTTTTACCTCCAAGGGCTGCCTGCCCGGGCCATACAGGGGTATCTTGGACAGCAGCAACGTCCCATGTTTATCTGTTGAGTAGTGGTGGGCCGGGATTGCTGTAACTCCTGCTCCAGTGTCTAATTTAAACTCTTTTGTTTCACCATTTAATTCCAGATTTTCTGTCCATTCATTTTCCACACTGTCCATGTTGATGATCACTTCTCCGAGAAAGCTGAGGTCATACTCTGCAGAATCCTCTGTGATGTCATGGATGCCACCAGCTGAGCGACATTTCCGGGCAAAATGTCCTTTTCTTTTGCATTTGCGGCATTCTGCATCTTTAGCCGGGCAATCCTTCCACTGGTGGCTTGTCGTATTTCCACATCGTCCACAGCCCGTGGCTCTGTCCTTATTTCCTGGTTTGAGACGTGCAGTGCGGTTGTGTCCTTCTTTTGGGCCCCACTGGGTCTTGGGCCGTGTATTCATTACATCTATATTTTCAGACTGTCTCTCGTTCATACTGCCACGCAGCACTGGCTGCTGCCTCTTTATTTCTTCACTGTGGCGCACTCTGGATATTGTCTTTTCCAGCGTGAGATCAGGGTCCATCTGTAATGACTCGGACAGCTTTGCATCTCGTAGTCCTACGACAATCCTGTCTCTGATAAGCTCCTCTCTTAGCGCTCCAAACGCACAGTGTTCAGCGAGGCTATGGACCGCAGTGATGAATGATTCTGCACTTTCGCTTGGCTCTTGATTTCGTCTGTTAAATCGTGCACGCTCAAAAATGACATTTTTCTTGCTCACACAGTGGTTCTCAAAGGCTTGTTTCACATCTGTATATTTCTTTTTCTGCTCACTGCTTAATGGCAAAACACTCAATATGTCTTCAGCTTCATCTCCCAGAGTATACATCAGTGTATTTACTTGATACTCTTCAGACTGTTTATCCAGACCTGATGCTATTCTGAAACGTTCAAACCTTCTTATCCACTTTGGCCACTCATTTGCATTACTGAAGTCAAAGTTACCAGGTGGAGCCAGTTGAACACTGCTTGTTGGCACTGGAGTGTCTTTGGAGAGTCTGCCATCTTTATTTCACTCCGGTTTTATTTTAACTGCTCCTTTGTTTATTTTCCTCTTCTTCTTTTCTTTATCTGCTGCTTACTCGCCTGTTTACGTCTCTCCCGACGCACGTTCAGCTGGGTCCACTCTCCACTCTGTCCGTTTGACTGTTAGCCTAGCGTTAGCCGCTTTTGTTTTTTTGTTTTTGTAGCCGCTAGCGCTAACGTCGTCTTACGTTCGTCTGGACAACTTCACTCTTGGAGGCGCATTCCTCTCCAAACTTCTTACAGGTTCATTCTGACACCATGTTACGTTACTGTATCATAATAACGAGACAGAGAGCGGCTTGCAGTCAACTGTTTACTTCCGACTTGGTAGAACAGTACACCATGACGTCACGTCCGTATCACCTACATACTAACAACCAGCCCTCTGATTGGCCGAGGCATTAACATGCCCATAAAGTAACTGTTTAGATTAACCTTACACAACACTAGCCAAGTACTCACAAGAAGTGACTTGGTGTATCTTAGAGGAGGGCATCAAAAATAAATCTATACAGGTATAACTATTGTGGACAGGAGAATAAAATGAGTATTCTCTAGTATCTTTATTTAGTGTATGCCAAATGTCTACGAGCCCCATTCCTAGCATCTCTTCTTTTAAATATATAGCACTCTGTGTTAGAGAGCTGGTTTTCTGAGAAGACCGATCAAAGATTGGATCCAAAACTAAATTGAAGTCTCCTCCCATGTAGACCTCTGTGTGTAGGTCAGATAAGGTAAAGAACAGTTTCTCAAAAAATTGAGGATTATCTGTGTTAGGCCCATAAACATTAACCAGTGTTACGGGTTCCAAGTGTAATAACCCTTGCACTATCACAAATCTTCCGAAAGGGTCCTTAATGACTGAATTCACCTGAAATGGGACATTTCTATGAAGTAGTATGGCCACTCCTCTAGCCTGAGATGTATATGATGAGAAAAATATGTGACTATAACCCCCTTGTTTCAGTTTAACATGTTCATTTTCTGTCAAATGTGTTTCCTGCAGTAAGTCTGCAACGCTGTCATTGAGTTACTCACTTATGTTTCGTCTCTCCTGTATCAGAGCAAAACCAGATGGTAATACGGAGAGAAGTGGGAATACATTGTTAAATTTGACATACAGGCTTGCACAATCAGTGATTGCCATTTTGCCATCTGCTAATGTAATCCTGCAATGTAAATTAAATACATTTCAAAATGTATCAAAATTAAAACAAATAGAATATAGGACCTGTAGGAGACTATTTTCATTTCTGTAATATTTTCCGCTCCCTTTTCTTGTTTTTTGTCCTTTTTTAGTATTGATGCCTCCAGAGAAGACGGTTCATTTGGGCGTTTAGTTAATGATAAACACAGACATCCAAAATGTAAGATGAAAAAAATTGACGTGGAAGGAACACCACACTTATGTCTTTTTGCTCTAAAAGACATGAAGGAAAGTGAAGAAATTAGAGAATCAGGCCAGCCAAACAGTTTAATCTACTGCACCCATAAGGCAGATGATTAAGGGACATTTAGGATAGATCTGACCTTTAATAGACATTTTCCTTGGCAAGAAATATTGCTCTAATCGGGGACATTCACAACGTCCCCACAGTGCACTTTTACTCTGGTGTACGCGTGCAAACTTTGTGTGAGGTTTCTGATGACCTGGAGACAACTGGTCCCCATAAATGATGACAACGTGGTGTGTGAAATGTCCCCACTAAGCTTCTTGTTATCAAGGTGTGTGACAACACACAATAGCTGAAGTAATTGTAGGAAAAAATACAGTAGAATTGGGTGTTTGTTTTCCTCTGAAGTCTGGTGTGTAGGCATGGTTGTCCTTAAGTCCTTGCAAGTTGATTTTCAAATGAAATGAACTGATACTAATTGCTGCCTTAAAAGAAGGAAACCAATCAAAAAACTGATGGATGATTTAGAAAATGCTCAACAGGACTGGAAAGTACTCATTTTGCCATTTGCCGTAACTTTACCCATGCAAAACCTCCAGTATGGTTCTTAAAACTGACTACAACCATGCCCTGACCAAATTACAATTTGGATTATTAGAAGTGACAATTTCTCATATTTCTGTTCTGTGGTTTATTGTGCTTTATATTCTCTGGGCTGTTGGGAAAAACAAGTGTTAACTGATTTGAAAAAATGATCTGTCAGATGGTCTTGGAAAAGATAAACTGGCCAACACAGGATGAGGATGAAGACAGTGATGTCTCTTTGGAGGATACATGTAGGATCACAGGATTCCTTTGGACATTTATTGAGAACGGTAAATATGTACTTTTAACAGTTTCTCAGGTTATTTGACTGAAAGTCTGTATTGGGTGCAAATAAATGAATGTTGGTCAAAAACACAAGGCTTTGCTTTCTCTACTTTTTTTATTACCTGTGGATTATCAGCTACATGAATAACCCAACGCACAAATTGAGTAAAATTACGTTCTTTTTTCAACTTCATTTATGATTGATGATACAAAATCATTTCAGGCAATAAAAAAAATGTTGACTTTATTCTCTATTTTGGTAGCATCTCCAAGCGTCCTTGGGAAACTCCTGCAGTTCTGGATAGGGTGGAATGTGCTGCCCAGACACTTGGATGTTAAAGTGGTAGAGAGCAACTTCCCCAGTTCTTCCACCTGCTTAAACTTCCAGGACATTACAAAGAGTACTCTAACTTTGAAAGAGACATTCTTGCTGCTACTTGTAGCACTGACACTGGGTTTGGAATGGTCTAAGGACACATCAATATATCACTGTACACCTTAGTGTACATTTGTTGTCTTGCTTGGCCAGCAACAAAATTTGGATTGCAACATTAAAGCATTTGAAAGAGTGATACCAACTAGTGCCTAGTTCTGCCAGTGTGTGTAACACTGGTGCAGTAAAAAGGTCTGCATGCTTGTGATGTGGTGAAGCATTTTTGTTATTTGTTTCATGTCTATACCATTGTCTTTTAGGTTTAATCTCACTGTTCACAATTCTTTTAAAGCTCAGGAGACTGTTACAGAGACAAATTGAGTTGTTACTGTTCTTTATTTGTGGTATTGTTCTGAAACAGGATGCATGTTGCAGTTTCTCGAGCCTTCTGATTCAGAGACTGTAAGTCTCCAATCACATGTGAAATGAATACTTCAAAACAAGTTATCTTGATAACTACAGGACAGTTTCTCGTACAAGGCTCTGTTACATAACCATAATGTTTTTCAATGTTTAAACTTAATGGTTAAAAAAAAAAATTCATTAATAGTAATAGACGTAAATTGCTTATTGCAAAAAGTGTTTGTTTGCAGTCATATTGTACAATGCAGCAAGTTTTATACATCTGGTATAAAATAAAAATGCTGTCATTACCATTCTTTTTACAGAAAAACATTTTAGACACTTGAAACAAAGATGTGTTTGACAAATATGAATGCGATTCAACACAGATATCAGAACTGCTAAACCATAATACCGGCTTCTTTATCAGAACTTGAGCAATATGGATTTACTGGAGCATTTCTGATAATAAGCTCACAGTTTGTACATAAACATCTAACACATTGGACAGAGGGCCATCAGGGTCTGGTAGACTTCCAACTTCCTGGTCAGTCAGTGAGCGCTGCAGCTGAACTTCAGGGACCACAACACCAGGCTGACGGTGACCACATGGTCCAGTCCAGTCAACTCCAAACTCCATGTCAACCTGCAATTGCAAACTTAAACTTTATTTATTTATATAGCACCTTTCATACATATAAAATGCAATACAAAGTGCTTTACAAGTTAAAAGACCCGACCCCCCCCCCCCCCACACACACACACACACAAACGCACACACACATACGCACAAGTACACGCACCTACTCACTCACTTAGGCATGCACACACAGCTGCAAACATATACTCGTTAAGATATGATATGGCTGGGCACTGAGGATCCAGGTGAGGAAAGCATCGTTGGGGAGCCATCCACGCTGGGAAGTCATGTAGATCCATGGCCACAAGGGGGCACCGCCACAGGAACCACCCAACCAGGACAGACAGAGGAGCCCACACCACGGCTGTGGAGATGGCCGTGGTTCAGTGCCACCCCATCCATCCAGGCCAGGACAGCCCCCAGGGCAGCACCCCCATAGGCGGATCAAACTACTCCCAGCGTGGAGGGCCCCCCGTGAGGAAAACACTGGAGCTAGAAGATAAAAAGAAAACAGGATAAAATCAACATTAAAAGAAGTTTAAAGTAGTTAAAAATATTAAGAAAGAGACTAAAAGAAAAAAGCTAAGATACCATTCTTAAAGCTGTATCCTAAAAGTTCCTAAAAAACAACCTAAGATCTGAGTAAAACACCATAAATTACTAGTTTAAAGGAGTTTAGAAGAAGGATAAGAAGAAATCAATTAAAAGCCAAGTTAAAAAGGTGTGTCTTGAGCCTGCTTTTAAAAACATCAACAGTCTCTGTGGCCCTGAGGCTCTCCGGCAGGCCATTCCACAGACGCGGGCCATAGCGATAAAAGGATGCCTCACTGTGGGTTTTTGTCCGAACACTTGGGATGACTAAAAGGTTGGAGCCGGAGGACCTCAGGGTCCGCGAGGGTTGGTAATGTAAAAGCAGTCAGATAGATAAGAAGGCCCAAGACCGTTAAGACACTGAAAAACTAATAAAAGAACCTTAAAATCGATCAATGCAAGAGCTGAGGTTAAAGGGTAGGATAAAGAGTCAATCAAAATCAAAGTCTTAAAGATTTTTATGGTAAATATGTCTACAGAACTGTAAGCCATATTCATTCATTTTACAGAACCTAGTTTGAAATATCACTTGTTTATCATCTGGGATTCTGTAATATATGCCCCAAAAACAGCTATTGCATCAGAAAGAGCTTGACTACAATTTCCAAGAGCCAATACATTAATTTTGAGAGCTAAGATGTATAATTTTCTCTCTAAATCACTGCTCCTTGTTTGACCACAACATTGTAGCAATACCTTATTGTGTTGAAAGTGCCAATGATAGGCAGTATAAATCCATCACATTTAGTTCCTGAACAACAGGCCACTATTAGTTACATTTTGCTACTGATACATGCATTTTATAATGGGCATAAAGTGGAGATAATGTTGACAATATCCCATGTAGGAAATTAAAAGTTAAAGTAAAACAGAATTACTGAATAAATTCAAACCTGTATGGGGCCCTGCTGCGCCTCATGCTCATGGCGAGTCCACAGTTGCAGCGGTGACTGGTTGCCCTCAGTCTGTAGTCTGTGGCAGTTCCAGCCACGCTGGAAAAACTGAAGGTGCTTCTGTATGTGGGGCACAAAGCACCATTGCAGAGCATAGAGATGCATTTCATTGTCAGGATTGAAAAGGCCAGCAATGTGTGAATTGCTGTTCAGTCCTCTATTAGCCACCATGTAGCGTGCAACATCAACATTTTCCCCACCTTTATCTGACCTCACACGCGATGGCACACCATAGACATTGACAGCTTCCAGAAAGCTTTTTAGGACTGTTGCTTCACGATTGTTGGTGGCAGCACTCAAGTATACAATCAAACAACTAAGCCGTCAATACCACCATGCACAACAATACGCCATCTGAAATAGATATGTATGAGAACAGATTAAGATCAGTACCACTACCTGCATCATGCATCTCTGTATGTGCAAGTTTAGGCCAGATTTACACAGAGCATACTGTATAGGCCTATTTGAACAGAACTTCTCTATCTGAAATCTTTAACACACAAACATAAATAAAAATCCTGATATACTTCTAGGTCAACATTTCTTTGTATTTAATTACAGCTCACAAAATTTACACCCACACCCATATACGGCAAAGTGAATTTTTAAGTTCTGGTGAGTATTTTGATTAAAAATAGCCTTTGAGGCCAGCTGCATGTTGTAGAGTTTTTAGTCTTTGGTCACTGACATTTTCTGTTTTAAGCACTGTATTCCAGAATATTAGATTTCAAAGAAGACAATGGCTGAGGTTAAAATTTTGAGTGCAACTTTAATTTGGTAGCCCCTAACCCAATATTGACATCAATACTGGGTGCACAGTGTGGGAGCCGTAGCCATTGTAGCCCCTGTCAGACTGTATATACACAGATTACAATTTCTACATTGTACAATCTACAATAGAGTACTGTGCCAAAAACAGAAGGTTTATCACAGTTTCTAACTGACCTGTTTGGACCACTTTAAAAAGCCACCCCACCTAAAAGTTCAAAGAACCAACCAGCATTACTCTTAATTTTGATGCTGGTAGAAGTCAGTAAAACTGATTTGCATGCAAAAGAACGTTGATGGATTAAATAATTTGATCCATCCACCATTGATAAATCCCAGTCTGGCTTGCAGTGACACTGATAGGTTAATTAAAATTGTAGATGGGTTTTTGTGACTGCTCTGGATAGGGATGTCCCGATCCCGATTGCGGGATCGGGATCGGGGCCGATATGGGCATTTTTTCACTGATCGGGATCGGCAATTTTGAACGTGGACCCAAGCCCAATTGTTTTTACGTCAGCTGTCGTCAACGGAGCACAATTTGTGGCAGAATGCAGTCGTGCTCGTAACGTTAGTCTGGAGAACCTGTGGATAAAATGTCTGCAGTGTGGAAATATTTCAAATTAGAAAGCGAAAGCGAAAGCAGTCCAACGGCAACACGTAACATCTGCAATACGACCGTTTCGCGAGCTGGTAACAAAAGAGCTGCATTTAATACTACAAATTTGATACGGCACATAAACAAAAACATGAGTTCACTCAAGCAATACAGGCAAAGGCACCGAAGCAACACACACTCGTGGATACTTTCAAAAGGAAAGAGAAATATCCTCGAGTCAGCGACATGGCCACAAATATTACAGAGAAGGTCACTGAATTCATCGCTCTGGATAACCAGCCCACCTCTGTGGTAGAGGATCAGGGTTTAGTTACTGACTTTGTTTACTCGGTTGTTTTTGTTAAAAAAATTTTTTAAAAAACTAATGAAAACCAATGTTGCAATAGGATATGCAGAATAAGAAAGAGCCGTATGAAAGTATTTACTTTGTTTCAACAAAATAAAAAAAGCTATTAAGAACAGCTTGGATGCAGGTGATTTTTTTCTTAATGCAGCTGTATTATCTAAGAAAATATTAGTTAGGGCTAAGTATCGGATCGGGACTCGGTATCGGCAGATACTAAATATTAAATGACTCGGATCGGGATCGGGGTAAAAAAACCTGATCGGGACATCCTTAGCTCTGGATATACACTAAACTGGGTAGTAAGTAGCCGCATGGATTCCTGGACATGCTGTCCTATAATAGGCAAAACAATGCACAGATATGGTGTACTGAAAAAAAGTAAATCATTCCCCAATCTGGCAGTGAATTCACAAATCCAGATAAAATCCAGACTAGCACTAAATAAAGTAGCTTCCTCACATTGTGAGTAAATCAGCAAGTAGGCCAAATCCCAACATAAAATAACCCCCGAACAAATGAATGGGTAATGAATACAATTCCTTACTTTGTATGCCTATGCCTTGTGCATTCAGGTGCCCAACCATCATTTTTTATTCAGACATGGGATGCTGCTGCAGAATTTGGGTCACAGTTTCATCCAGATTGTTGTCCTCTATTGGAGTTAATAGATTGTGGACTCTGATCATCAAAAATAACAAGAAAAAAGTCACAAGAGGCAACAAAGAAATGTCACCTATCTCACAGTACAAACAAAACACATTGACCACAAGGAGTCTGTTGCTCTGTCGTTAGCTGCAGTGTAAGGTTTAGATTATTTTAAATCGGTGTCACCTAAAACAAACCTCATTCCTGTTTAGTCTAAACTCAGCTGCTGTGTCCTGTAGAAATAACCTAAATGCCTATCAGTTTATGAATTTTATTTATAATTTAAGTTAAAATCGTTCATATTGTATGAGTTTATAAAAGCAACACTATCATGTGCCAAACTAATGCAATTGTGCTGAAATGTCACATCTGTTCACTTTTTACTCCAGAAATAGGGTTACAGATTATCTGACAAACTGAAGATGTTAATTAATGGCACCCATGTGCAGTATCAACAAATGCAGCAGCACAAATCCACTACCTGTAAGGAGTACATATGATAAACTAAGTGTAGCGACTAATTGTCCAATTTAAAAGGCCGCTAAGAGGCTCAGTGGGGTCTTGTCTGCGACGCGCTCGTATAAATCCATTCTTGACTCAAAGTAACGTTTTTAAAGTGTTTATTGAAACAAAAAATTATATAAGTATATGGAAACAAAACGATACGTTATGGAAATGAAATGAAACGGTCAACAGAAAATATCCAACCCCACTCACCCTCTTTGTCTAACCAGAACCACCGTGCAACTGAACAGGTAAAATACCGTAAAACCACACCCAGGTGTTAATTGCCGGAAATAATAGTAAGAGCGTGTGCAGAATAAACAATTAATAATACAGGCCAAACCAATTTTGGCTCCTACACTAAGTTTGTCAGTAATATAAGCATGTTAGTCACCAGTCCATCTGTCATTGAAAACCAAAGCATATAGGCCTATATCATCAAGTATTGTTAGACCTATTCCAAGTCCATATTAATGTAAGTTAATATCAGTAACGTTAGTTAATTTTTAGTTAACTTAAACTCAGATTACAGAGCAGTGCAAGGAGACATATTATTGTAGGGATAAATGTTCTATGATATCATGAACAATTTATATAAAAAGCTTAGACTAACAAACATTTTATGCTCAAATGTGCACCTAACGTTAGACTATATAAGATAAACACAGTATATTTCCCAGTGGTATTTGGAGATAAGGTGAGCAACATTACCATCAATAAACACTAGCTAGTTAAATATATCTGTGAATTTGCACACATATATTGCCACCTTAAACGGGAAACCAGACAAACAGACAATGTAGCGTTAGGGGAGTAAAATTACCTTATTCCGTACTGTGCCATCCTCCGACGAATTGTTCTCTCGCACACTCCCAACACCTGTGCTATTTCCTCAGCAGTGTGCCCCCAGCGTAGGTGTGCTCCGATTAAAGTGGGGGGTATATTGTACGATGTCCAAGGGTCCCTTCTTCTGTCTCTGACAGGATGTAAAGTTGGCGGGCGACTTCTTCAAGACCGTCTAACACTGCTGGTTCAATTTCCACATCCATGAGCTGAGCCAAGTCATCCGTCAATCTATCCAGACGAAACTGAACATAGTCGTTGGTTGCATGGTTCTCTAAATCGTTCGCTAATGATCGTAATTCATTCGCAATTGCTCGTACAAAAAATGCCATTACTAATCCAGAGCTACATAAATAACAAATGTCAACAACTGCAGCTAATGGTTAGCTGAGCGGGCGGGCTGGTAGCCAACAACATTCCTGTACATAAATTAGCGCCGCTAGTAAGGCAGAGGTAGTAGACCCGAATCGAGCACACTCCTGTAACCAATCATGCTGTTGACTGAGGTTAGGACCTCCTACCTCATTAACATATGGACACAGAAATACAGAAATAAATAAATGTAGGTGAACAGAAATGTCAAAATAAATGTAAAGCATTTATTTATTTATTTATTTATTCTTTTATTTATTTATTTATGCATTTATTTATTTATTCATTTATTTATTCTTTTGTTTATACATTTATTTATTCATTTATTTATTCATTTATTTATTCTTTTGTTTATACATTTATTTATTCATTTATTTATTCTTTTGTTTATACATTTATTTATTCATTCATTTATGTATGCATGTATTTATTATTTTATTTATACATTTATTCATGCATTTATTTATTTATACATTTATTTATGCATTTATTTATTTATTTATACTTAAGTCATGTTTAGTCCTCCATAGTAAACTGGCTTTTACTGTTATGGGTGAGGAACATGACACACATGTAAGTGTTTCTTCTTGTGACTGTGAAGTGCCAAGGTACTTAGTACATACTCTGCAGTAATGATGGTGTTCAAATTGATCTACAATACCAGCTAATGGTTTCTCCAAAAAATACTTGCTTGCTGGAACTGTACTTGTCCCAGCAGAATGTAACTTTAGAAGTTTCAGCAAGTCTTCCATCAATACACCTGTAGTGTTGTGTCTCAATTCAAAGGAGAGAATCGAGATGCAACTTTGCCCTTCCGTTAGTCCATGGGAGTGGACATCATCTATTGCTTTGAGGTACATTGTCCTAAAATTATAGAAAAAGAAGCGTTGTATTAAAAATTATCAGGTTCTGTTTGTTTTCATTTTTCCATTACATAACCTTGTTTTGGTCTACAGTACTTAGCACAAATAATTAAATGGAAGCCACAACACACGCCAGAAACAAAAAAGGAAGGGCAGAAAGTGTCTGTACACTTCCATGAACTGCAGAAATTAATGTGTGAATGTTGTCATTGCATTGGTTGTCTTGTAATAATTTAATATACATGTCATACACAGGAAAAACGAGAGAGTAATTTTTTCAGAGTTAACATCATTTTCCTCTAAAAGAGTATTTTTTATTAATTTTGGATTGTAATTATTTCCAGTGGCTGTACAATGGGAGAAAAAAAACAGGGGAAATCCTATTGGAGTAATATAGCAGAAACACGCCCACTAATGTTTCTTAGGTTTCGTTTCTGCCGCCATTTTCTAACCCCGCAGTGGAAGGTCAAGGTGAGTGGCAGCGGTGAGCGGCAGCAGTGGAAGGCGGTGAGCCAGGTAAGTCGGCAAAGTATTAAATATGGATTTTATTTAAGATGAAATGTCAGCAGAATTTTTGTTGGCTTACTTGAAAGGTAAAGCCTGTGCTTAACATTGCAGCTGGCGAGTTTGTGGGTCTTACTGCATAATTGCCATGGTCGATGCTAACTGGGCTTCTACGTAGTCAGTCATTACACTACGCACAAACTACATTGATGTGTATTTTATTGTGTATTTCATTTACAACTAAATTACTAAATAGCTGCTTGGTATGTATCTTAATTTACCACGCACAGTGTGTTTTTACTGCGTTAAGTCCTGTGTACCGACCATTTTATCAAAGAGGGTTTACTCCGAATTGAGTCATGTACACCACCGTTTTCCCTGCTCTTCGGTTAGCAAGCATGTGTTTTGTTTGTTTTTTTAAATTTATTTTTGATCAGTCTGTTTTCTCCTGTTCGGTTTGCAAGCACGTGTGTTTTACTCTGAATTTAGTCGTGTACATTGACGGTTTTCTCCTGCTGTCCGGTGAGCAAGCACGTGGTTAGCAAGCATGCCTGTTTTGTTTCACCTGCTATTTGGTTAGCAAGCATGCCTGTTTTGTTTCACCTGCTATTTGGTTAGCAAGCACTGTTTTATTTTGAATTGAGTCATGTACATTGACCGTCTTCAGTCAGTCAGAAAACTTAAATTTTCCATGCTATTTGGTTAGCAAACACACGTGTTTTACTTTAGAGTCCTTTGTATACTATTTTTATCTGCAGCTCGGTTAGCAAGTACATGGCTCTGACAGTCGTTCTAGTCCCAGTGTGATAAATTGGCATTATACAAGCTCTGCATTGCACTAACGTTATGGACATGACATGTACTTAATTTGTTGCTGCTATGTAGAGTTTGCCATTATTTTTGTTAACATGGATTTACACAATCAGAGCAGCATAGTCAACATCACGAGATTGTAAAATACACATTGAATAAGTCAAGGTGGACAATGGATTATATGTTAAAGCAACACTAGGTAGTTTGGACTCATTACTACCCCCGGCTGGTTGAGAAGTGCAATAATCTGTTACTAGTGTCGTAAATACTGTCACTGTATGAGCATCCCTGGGGAAAATGAATACACGTGAATTTGTTGACGGAGCCGGCGAATCACGAAGCCTCGTTTGGAAACATCAAAAACATGAAACCTCAATCGAGTGCCAACAACAAGCTAGATTCAGAGATAGCAGTTGGTAGTTTGTTAGCATATAGGCTGCACAGCACATTAGCATGCTAGAATTATTCTCATACCGAGTTGGTTATAGTGATTGCACCGACTAAGTTACTTCCGGACCACACTGTTCAACAATTATGTTGATTATCTGCATGAACTAAGGAATCTGCAACTTTTCAAGACAAGACGTTCATAGTGTTTTAGTAAGTTACTCATCGTTTACAGTCACTACATGAAGACGTGCAAGCTATCGAAACGGACAGCATTAGATTATAGTAGCATCTAGGCTAGGTTGCCATCAGTCTTGAAACCCATTCCTTCTCTCAGCTCGCTGTACCGAGTGTAAGCTGGTCTAATATTTATCCGTGTCCGGCTCATGTTATATCACTTTCACTTTTTCTTTTCTTCGCCTCCTCAAACAATACCTTCTTGGCTTTTTTAGCTGGCTTGGCCATGGCGTTTGTTTACAAAAAATCCAAGTAGCAGCTGGCTAAATCCACCGACAAATAAACGTGTCGTAAAGCAGGTCGCACTAGACTTCTTTACGTCAGGTAGGTTCCTACCCGCTCTGAGAAGTTACACAGTGCGGTTTCTGCCGGTGCGACCCCCCTCAGGCTGCAGAGGCGTCACCGTTCATCCTATTAACCGTTATTCTACCACTTAAATGAGTTTAGAAACATTATTTTAAGGTCGAAAAACTACCTAGTGTTGCTTTAAGGCTTTGTGAATAATTGTGGAAATGATATTAAAAATAACCTTCTTGTGTCATGAAGGATGCAGGCTGTGCGTGTAAAGTACAAGGAAAGACAGAAGTACCTCTGTTTTGAGGGCCAAGTGACCTACACATTGTTTTTGGAATGTGGTGAGTGGAAAACTTAAAGAGTTTCATGCAATCTATTAAACATATGAAAATAGTCAATTTTGGGGGATGGTGCAGATATCAATTAATGATTACTAAAGATGAGATATACCTGTAAGAGGCCAATTATTATCCAGCTGCTATACTAACCGTTTAGGTTTATATGGCTCAATTTATTAAATTTCACTGTTTCCCTTGTTCTGGTGTTTATTTTAAATAGTGCAATTTTATTGTGTTCACCACCCGCTGCCAAGAAGTTCAGCATCCCAACCTTGGACTTAAAAGTCTTTGAAGACTCAAAGACTGAGGTTGATGAGGAAGTTTTTGATTTCCTGCTGAAAAAACAAAACCTTGGTGTGCTTGAGATTTGTTTCGCACAGGGTCCAAATCCAGATGGTAAGTTACTTGTGTCATTGGTTCTTTTTTTTTTTTTTTGTATTTGGGGGGAGGGGTTTGCCTTTTATTGACAGGATAGTGTAGAGTGGATAGTAAAGGGGAGAGAGGCTGGGGGAATGACAGGCAGTACAGATCAGCACAGTCAGAAATCTATCCGGTCATCACTGCATTGGGCATTGCCAACATGGGACAGGTGCTTAACCACTCAGCCACTGAGCATCCCAGTGTCATTCATTCTTTGAGTCTTGGCTAGCCTAACATGTTCTGTGTAAGACAAGCAGATAAATCTGCTAAATTAGTTCGCTATATTTCAAATAATCTTTTTGTATGGTATTTTTTGGTAGTTACTATAATACTCTTAGTAATTGTATGGTGTTTGTGTTAATCACAAAACTGAATGTTTACATGGTTTGACAGATTGGCTGAGTTCCCCTGCAAGCAGCTCCCTAAACAGCTCCAGTGGGGATATTGCAGAGGACTCTGATGACACAATAATATTGCAGCACAGTCCTGCCACAAGACGGAGAGCTGACCACACCTTTCTTGCACAAGTAAGCTATGCTGATTGCTGTACATTCTTTCAGAAAATGTACACAAATTTGAATGTATTGTTAATGATTGAATGGATTATCATATTGCCATTGAAGCACAAGGTTCTGCTATCTTACCTTAGACACAGCTCTGCATATTGTTGACAGTATCTCCAACATAGAAGTCTAGTGTGCTTGCAGACAAGTGTTAACATTGATTTTATATTGTATTTTTTACTGTCACTTAGATGATTGAAAATGTTCTAAAGAACAAACCTGGCGGAGAGAGGATCATCAATGACAAGTGAACATGGGTATGCTGAAATATTTATTTCATTCACAACTAATATGTTTTTTTATGCACCATCCACGCCTAGTTTGCTGAAGGTGTCATTTACACTCCAATACTTCCAACGGTGCTCATAGTGTCTATCTGTGTAGGACAAGTCCTTCAAGGCGTGTCAAAGAGGACTACGCAAAGGGGATCATCAGCTTGTTTCCATACCTGGCTGATCCAAGGAGCAAGTTGGGTTATGTAAGTACAGAAAACAATAAATTCAACATTTACTCTTCACTTCTAAACTCAAGACATTTTTCAGGCATGATGTACATCTAGATTTTTTTGCTTGGCTATGGTTTAAGTAAAACTAAAGATGTTAACATTTATGCATGTCCACCATCTCTGCCATCTTTCCTTAACTACAATGCAGAAGATGGGAGTGGGTATCTGGCTTGGAGACTGAAGTTTGTCCAAAAGGAAGCTTCTGATGGACAAAAGAAGGCCATGAGGCTATCAAAAACACAAACAGGTATGTGTTATTGTTACCTGGAACCAAACTGTATACATGAAAAACCTGGCAGAGTTCCCAAGCCTTATTTATTAAATCCTAGAACACTGTCATGTCCATATCCACTGTTACAGGGGGCCCAAGAGCTGATCGAGACTTGAGAGAGGACAGTCACCTAATGACAGACATCTTGTGTTCTGAGGCCATTGCACTGATGAAGCATACAGCTGATGAAGGAATTGTTATGACTAAGATGAGGCAGACCTTCAACTATCGCCAAAATATCATTCATGATCCAGTGAAGTCCTCTGACATCTTTCTGGCCTTCCCGAGATTCCTGGACATAGAAGGATTAGTACGTTGATCTTAAACTACCTTCATTGTAACTTGTAAAAATTGACTTGCATGTTCGAAAAAAGTGACTATTAAAATTGTATGAGTTGAGGAGATTTAACAACTTGACCTCATCTATTCTACAGATTGAGTAAGATTTTACTTTGCTGTTTGATGATGCCATCTCTGCGAAGTTCCTGGAGAAGTGGCCCACTACATACAAGAAAAAAGTCCTCGAGCAAAGCCGTGGTCTCACACAGTCAGATGACCTTCAGTACCTCGTTCAGAATGCGGAATCCACAGCAGTGGAAGTGGAAAAGTGGTGAGGCAAAAATAAATGGATTATATTGTTGTTGTTCTGGTTTGGTTGTGATAAGATTTAATGTTTTAGGAAAGAGCACTTGATGTAGTTAATTTCATTGTATTTTGTATAAATGGGAGCATAAGAAGTGTAACACTGCCACCTGCTGAGTCTTTTTGGTACAGCAAGTAGTGATTTGTTTTTTGTATTAAACTTTATTATGGAAGTGTTTTTTTGTTTTTTTCTTTATTACTTGTTCTTTCAGGATGGGACAGTGACATGTCGTCCATTTTGATCCTTGTACACCTGCTGCCACCGTCAGCTCATGGCCGCAAGAGACCAGGAAAGCTCTCTGCCAGACAAGCATGTGAGAATCTTGTGAAGTTCATCAAGGTAAGGCTGCAATACAGGAAACATCACTAGCTATATCATGCTACATGTTGTCTTTTTGTAGTTTTTTACTGGATGAACAATCATAATTTGCATATATCAACATTTCTCTCTCTTCCTATAGCTAACACTTATTTTTTCTTCAGTTCTAAACTTTGACCTTTTCTCACTTAAGTCGACACAACACTAATGCGACCTTGTGATCTGAATGTGCAACATTACAAATGAAAACTTGTGTAATACATTAACTTTATTTTTAACCACTTCGATGTGAATTGTGAATCATGAACTATTATAGTGAATAAAAGATACAAAAGTCATTCCAAACGTTCATTTTATTGCAACTAGAAATGCAACTAGCTAGTAGTTTTGTCCCTAATCCTAACAAGTCTAATCATGTCTTGTTATCTGTATGTTTTTTTTTTTTTGTTTTTGTTTTTTGAACTATTTTCAAATGGTTCATTTTAATAGCAGACTAATGAAACTCTTTGTGTCACAGACGGGGACCAGCATCCAGGGGCATCTCGATGGCATCACAGAAAGCCTTCAACCATACCTGCTTGCAGTGGGAACTCAGAGGAGTGTGATTCACAAGTACTTCATTGTCATTGACAAACATGCAATACCTTGTAAATCATCCGGCTCTCTTGCCTGTTTTGATAAGCTTTTCAAAGCTCACTTTGTCTTTGGTACTTCATACAACCACGATCTGGTCAATGTGTACAACTTCCTGCAGACAACCATTTATGAAATCGATATTGATACAACCAAGGTGAATCCTAGAGTTGCAGAGTTTAGGGCTCGGATGCTGCGTTGAGTAGATTGTCTTTTTTTTCTGTGAGGGCTTCACTACAGAATTAAGGTGATCTGAAATGTTCTGTTTTATTTGTAAGAGCTCCCAGGCAAATGCTAATTCCCTGACAAAGCACTTAAAAGATCCACGGTCTTTGCTCTTGCAAGACACTTCGTCTTAAATTTGGTCAGGCTGGTTGTGCTCAAGTTTATGGCACTTTTTCTGGGTTCAGAAAGCATCTCAATAAAGCACATGAACCTTGTTCTGATCCTGGTGAAGGCCCATCCACAGCTAAAGATTCAAGTCAATGTTATGATTTACCATCTACAAATCTTCCTTCTGATTCTGTCCTGCTTCAGAAATCTCTTTTGCACAGTTGTGCGGCAACAATAGCTGAACTGAAAGTGGCAGGTGTAGGTGAATCAACGATCAACTCCTTGGTCATTTCCATGGAAGAGATGGTTAAAGATATTCATAATCAAGTAAAATAATCTGTGAAGAGTAGTCTGTCTTTACAAGAACCTGTCAAAAGTGACATTGAGTGCAAAATTGATCAGTGTTTTGAAAAAATGGAAAATCCTTTTAATGCATTAAATTCTGAAAGTAAAAGAACACAATATTTTGCAGAGAAGTGGGGGCGGGTAGACCCAGTTGAACATGTTCTTGGTTCAAGGTTTGATACCCTGCGCAATCGAACTACAGGAGCCTACGATCAGGTTGTTGTTACTTTTAAATTTGTTTACATTCCAATTTTGAAAACTCTACAGTTTATTTACAATCACCCCAATATAAAGGAGATGATGCAGACTGAGTCCAATTCAAGAGAAAATCTGCTGAAAGACTTGTGTGATGGAGATCTTTTCAAGAGCCATGCTCTATTTTCAAAGCAGAAACATGCTATTCAGATTCAATTTTTCTATGATCATTTCGAGACTGCTAATCCTCTTGGATCTAAACGGGGAATACATAAATTAGGAGCAATATATTTCACCTTGCGGAATTTTTCTCCCAAGTACAACTCTGCTCTCCATAATATTCATTTGGTATCTTTATTTCATGCCCAAGACATTAAAACATATGGCTTCTCTAAAATACTTGATCCAATTGTGCAGGATATTAAAATACTTGAGAGGGATGGAATTAGGGTTCCCATGTATGATGACACAGTATATGGAACTACTGTCCAAGTTACTGGTGACAACCTTGGCCTTCACTGTTTGTTTGGTTTTGTAGAATCATTTAGTGCCAGATATTGTTGCCGCTTTTGTCTTGCTGAGAAAGAGGACTTTCAGACAGAGTTTACTGAGGATTCACCCAAGATAACTATGCGAACTCAAGCATGCAGAACACTGCCAAAAAATGGAGACAAATCCCAGACTTCCCTATGTGAACGGTCTTGTACTCTGAATTCATTGCAGTACTTCAATACATGTGAACATTTCTCTGTTGATATTATGCATGATATCTTGGAGGGAGTGGCACAATTTGAAATGAAACTGTTAATATTACACGTAATAGACCGATACACAACATCAAGGGAAGTAGACAGGAGAATTAAGAGCTTTAACTATGGCTACATGGAACAAAACAACAAACCACCTACAGTGAAGTTAGGAGAGGACACGAGTGACTTGGGGTTAAAAGCCATCCAGTCCTGGTGTTTACTTCGCAATCTACCACTCATCTTCGGAGATTTGGTTTGTCCAAATGATCAGCACTGGTATTTGCTACTGTTGTTGCTTCAAATTGTAATTGTATTGTCTCCAGTGTTATCAAAGGGTATAACCATTTTCTTGAAACACTTGATCGCTGAACACCATAGGTTATTCAAGCATTTGTTTCTACATAAGAAGCTGCTACCAAAGCATCATTTCATGGTGCATTATCAGGGACGTGCACATGATTATAGAGGGGCAGGGGCTCAAAGTCAGAAAAGGGCAGTATGTGTGCGCACATAGCGAATGCTAATTTTTTTTTCAGGCCTTAATAACACAATATGTAAATCAAATCAAATCAAATCAAATTTTATTTATATAGCCCAAAATCACAATCACATTGCCTCAATGGGCTTTACAGTCTGTACAGTGAACGACATCCTCTGTCCTTAGACCCTCGATTCGAGTGAGGAAAAACTTGCCATCTTGTTGGGAAAAAAAGACCCTTTTAACAGGGAAAAACAAAAGACGATAGAAGAAACCTCAGGAAGAGCCACAGAGGAGGGATCCCTCTTCCAGGACGGACAGTCATGCAATAGATGTCGCATGTACAGAAAGAACAGCAATCACAGTTTACAGGTTGCATTGACAGAAAATCTGATACAAATTATATATGTAAAGTATGTGGATCCAGGGGATGACTGAGCAGGACAAGGCATCGCCAGGTGGTGCCCGAGCCGCACAACCTCCTGTCCACCGTGGTGACCTGGAAGAGGCCACACAGGATAATTAGTAATAAATAGAGAGATCAGAATGAGGAGGCCTCAAAATTTACAGGAATACAGTTATAAGGAGATAGCGAAACAAGGAGAGGAATGATCCACGGAGCCCGAGTGTGACAATCCAGATCCGACAGCATGTGGGGCTGTAGGAGCCAGGAGAGGTAGATGGTCCCTGGGGCCCGAGGTCATCAGAAGGGAGCCTGAATAAAAAGAGAGGAGGAGGAGGAGGAGGAGAAAGAGGGGGAGGAGGCTATAGAGAGTGAAAGTGACACAGCTTGCAGCTTGTGGGAACAGAAAGCAAAACAAGGTTATAGAAATGCAATGTTAGTCAGAATAAGCAGATTATTACTCGTCGGCAGGACAATGTGGAGTCTAATACTATAGCTTACTCATTGAGACTGAGACCGACCCACCGAGGAAGCTAGCAGTCAATGTCAAGGACTAATTAAAGGCTAAGTCAAAAAAGTGAGTTTTGAGTTTAGATTTAAAGGCGTCAATAGAGCCAGATTGTCTAATATCAGCTGGGAGGTTATTCCAGAGGAAGGGGGCCCGATAGGAGAAAGCCCTGCAGCCAGCTGACTTCTTCTTAACCCTGGGAACCATCAGGAGCCCTGAATTTTGAGAGCGTAATGCACGAGTTGGAGTATACGGTATAATAAGATCTGACATGTACGATGGGGCAAGGCCTTTTACAGTTTAGTATGTCATCAGCAGCACCTTAAAGTCTGATCTTATATGTATTGGGAGCCAGTGCAGTGAGGCTAGGATTGGTGTAATATGATCAAATTTTCTTGTACGTGTTAAGACTCTAGCTGCAGCATTTTGAACCATCTGAAGACTTTTAGTGCTCCCATGTGGAAGACCCAAAAATAAGGCATTGCAGTAATCCAGCCTGGACAAAACAAAGGCATGAATCAGGGTCTCTGCGTCAGCCTTGGACAGGAAGGACCTAATTTTGGCTATATTGCGCAGGTGGTAAAAAGCAATCTTAGTAATTTCTTTTATGTGCTGATCGAAAGAGAGGCTAGAGTAAAAAAAAAAGTAGATTAATGTAAAATTAATAAACAAGACGGAAGACATGCAATTCTGCTGCAATTCTAAAAAGCAATAAAACACTGGTTTATTATCATTTATTGCATTATTATTATTATTATTATTATTTTATTAGCCTACAGTAGTAGTACTAGTAGTAGTTGTAGTTGTATGAATGCTTCTGCATTCATGCAACTACAACTACTACTACTAAAGCAACCCTACAGTAAGCCAGCATATAAAATGGTATACATCATTACTGCTTGGTCACACACACACACACACACACACACACACACACACACACACAGCTAACGTAGCCTGAGACATATATTAGCTAGACAATAAGCTAGACCAATTTCCCGACTTCCCGAAACTGAGTCATGACTTCCGAACTGGCTAAGACTTATATGATATTAGGTTGCACATTAACACAGCTTGCATAACAAAAAGAAAATCATGGGAGGGCAAGTAGAAACTGGAAATACAGGCTACACATCTACTGTAGCTCAGTGGATAGAGCAGGTGACCAGTGACCAGAAGGTCGCTGGTTCGAAGCCCAGCTCCCCTGGGCGGAACTGAGCTACATGCCGAAGTATCCTTGAGCAAGATACTGAACCCCGAAATTGCTCCTGACGCGCAATTGGCACCTTGTGTGGCAGCCGCTGCTGTCAGAAGGGCCTCCACCGCTATTGAAAACTGGGATTGGCTCCAGTAACCCCCGCGACCCCCCGAAAGGGGGGGATAAAGCGGCAACATCCCTGCGACCCTCACGTATAAAGCGGTTAAGAAAATGAGATGAGAGAGATGAGACATCTTAAAATGTGACAAAACCAAGAAGTTACTACTGTGACTGCTACTGTAGGAACAGCAATGTTTACAACAGCAATGTCAAACTAGACAATTCCCCGTTGGGAAATCGCGAGAGTGGGCTGTGCTGCGCTGCATGTCTGTGTGTGTCTGTCTCTGTGTGTGTTTGTGTCATCTGCCTGTCTGTCTGTCTGTCTGCGTGTGTGTGATTTACATTGAAGTGAATGGAGCAGTTGAGAGCTACTCTTGTTGGTTAGAGGCAGATAGATCAAAAACCGTAAATCCTACTGATAAAGTAGACACATTGGGAGAAAGAAGACAAGTGTGGCTACAACTCTGTGAAAAATCACGGTTCTACTGTGTAATTTGTGGCCGGGGTCGTCACGGAAAGAGAGCATTTCTGAGAGTTTTTTTGAGTCTCCACCACTCTGTCATTTGGCTCCTGCAGCCTGCTGCACCAACATTCTGCCATACACAATCATTGAAAGTCCTGAATTTTTCCAAAATCACTCACCATCATTAAAGGGTCAGGGTTCAAAAACAAAACATCGTAGGAAAAAAGTTCAAATACAACTCAAATAGACAAGACCTATGCCTACATTTTAAAGTTTGAATGGTGTTTGTAGGTGAACGTAGGCCAGAGCAGGAGATGTTTGAAGAAGTGGCAGATTTGTGAGTTTATTGACCTCGTCCCATTCATTGCTTATGGAAAAGTTTTTCGCGTCTCACGACGCGAAAAATTAATATTCTGGAAAACTGAATGATAGCACTTCGAGTCAGATCGAGCCGCACGTGATGATATATTTTTTGTTTGTGTGCGCTCAACGGTGTGGGACGAGTTAAGTGCCAAAAATTAGACAGGGTGAATATTAATTGTGTGTCTCTGTTGGCCCAGTTGATCTCGGTTGCTACGGCGATGGTTGTCGGAAATCCCTAGCAACGGCCTGTGACCACAGCTGCTGTCTGTGACAGAGCTGATCTGAGAGTGACTTTTGGCTCAAATTTAGGACTTCAAACTAGTGCTATATCTTCAAAACCAAACATGATATGGGCAAAATTTCTTCACCATCAAGCCAGAAAGGCTTTAAAGAACACAGCCATAATTTTTTGTGGTCCTAGCTTCTAAAATGTGGTAATAGGAGCGAGTTCAAAACAGGTGCAGTTTGGAAAATCCTGGAAAATCCTCCTCCCGATTAACATTGGAGTAAATGGAGCAGTTGAGAGCTACTCTTGTCGGTTAGGGGCAGATAAATCAAAAACCGTAAATCCTACTGATAAACTAGACACATTGGGAGAAAGAAGGCAAGTGTGGCTACAACTCTATCACATAATCACATTTCTACTGTGTAATTTGTGGCTGGGGTCGTCAGAGAAAGAGAGAATTTCTGAGAGTTTTTTTGAGTCTCTCCCACTCTGGCAGTTGGCTCTGCACGAACATTCCGCAATACACACCCATTATAAATCTTGAATTTTTCCAAAAATCACTCACCATCTTTAAAGGGTCACCGTTCAAAAACGAAACATCGTAGGAAAAAAGTTCAAATACGACTTAAATAGACAAGACCTGTGCCTACATTTTAAAGTTTCTAGGTGAACGTAGGCCAGAGCGGGAGATGTTTGAAAAACGTCGCAGATTTTTCGAGTTTTTTTTCCTCGTCCCATTCATTCCTTATGGGAAATTTGTCGCAGTTTTTCGCGTCGTAAGACGCGAAAAACTGCTTAATTTTTGGAAGATAAAAATAATAGCATAGCGAGTCCGATCGAGCCGCACGTGCTGATATATTTTTTGTTTGTGTGCGCTCAAAGCTGCGGGGCAAGAAAACGGACGAAAAACGGCGGAATAAAATCCGGAATAATAAAAAAGAGGCCCAGGGAAGAACAATAGTGGGCTTGCGTAGCACAGCCCACTATGGACACCTATAGCTTTGCTATAGAGGTGTCCATAGTGGGCTTGCGTAGCACAGCCCACTAATAAACTCAATATCTGGAAGAAGTTTAAGATTTGGGGCGAGTTAAACAGCCTACACAGACAGCTGTCATATTAGATTATTCATAACTCTCATTAACAAGCAGTTAGCTTAACAAGCACAAATGGGCGCTTACTGAAATATGACTCATATTTAAGCACGTTGAATAAGTGGTTGTTCGCCCCTACAAGGAAGTTATGTTAATGTATAACTCACAAAGGTCAAGTCAAGTCGCTCCACTGTCACGTCTCATCTATGTGCGTGATGGAGTTCTCAATGAGGCAGCAGCTTCTCTCTCTCGCTCTCTCTCTCTTTCTCTCTCTCTCTCTCGCTCTCTCTCTCGCCCCTCTGTGAGAGACAGAGCTGAGCAGCAGCAGACAGAGAAGCGGCTATAGGCCCAACACACACACAACATCGTATTACAAGGAAATGCGTACAGTAGATAACCGTTGCGTTTTTATACCGCGTTTTTTTTTTTTTACATCCCTATGCACAACAGAAATTTACACAAAAAGGGCAGATTTTAATACGAGGCAAAAAGGGCAGGGGCTCAAGCATCCCTTGGGCCCTATGTGTGCACGTGCCTGTTGGTCATCCTGATCGAGGGGCGGCACAATGCGCCCTTACATATAGAGGTGCAGACACACCTGTCTCATCCCTTTCCTCCGCTTCTCTCTGGTGGCTGAGGCTTGTCTATCGCGGTGGTTCGGCGTGGCCGTTGCGGGTGTACAATCCTCTTCATTCAGGTAATGCTCTCTGCTAGTCTGCCATTGTTCATGTGTGCGTAACACGGGCACTTTGGTGACGTGATCTCCGCTCTTTGTAGCGCAATCGGCTGTGGGGGGACGCATCGCTCCGCCAGAAGCCCTTCCTGGATGCGCTTACCTGTCCCTTTCAGTAAGTCCACAATTGTCTGCCGTCCCTCTCTTGGCCTTCACTGTAGCTTTGCGGAGTGGTATGTATGAGTTCATTTTCCCAAAAATGTTGGTTTTAATATTTATTTGTGCACTAAATTATAGTTTGTGTGCCTTTAGAGGCCGTGGTAAATGGTCGGCCGGTATTTAGCCACCTTTCCCGGGATCCACGCTGCTGTTTTGGCTCTACTTAAATGTTGGATGTCTTTGGCTCACCGTGACGACATTCAGTTTGATTATACTCAGCCGTTGTGGTTCCCCCATGAACGTGTCCTGTCTGGAGAGTATTGTCAATTGAGCCGCTTTTTGGCTTGAGCTGCCTGGCTCCTCAGCGCGTGGTTACTCCTCATAAGGCTGCCCACTTCTGAGCAGGTTAAAGGGCATTACACTGCTTTCAGTTTTAAGGTATAATTAGTTTCTATTTTGAGTCAATATCACCATAAGGTGCCTTTGAGACTTCCCCATTTCCAAAATAAAAAGCTGAGATTTTCCATTGAACTTCATATTCATTGTATTAAGTAGATGTTATGCTGTTAGAAATGCATGTTGGTCAAGCTCCAACATTTTTTATTAATTAACTGCAAGCAGACAATGTCCATGCAAACAGCAAAATATGTCCACCCTGTCGTGGACAAATTCAAAGTAGAGTAAATACATTGTAATTACATAATGATTATAAAATGTACATTTTCAGAAAGCCATTTAGTCCCTTTCTCAACAATATATTTTAGTTAATGGGAAAAGTATTAGGATAATAATGAAATTATGGCAAACTATTTGTTTCTCTATAAAATCTGCGAGAGTTGCACTTTCTTTTCTAAATAAAATCTAACAACAAGGATATCTGGTCAAACTTTCAAACAATACTATTTGGGGCTAATTTGTTTAAAAAGGAATCATACAAAAGGTTTCACTAACTTGTGAAAATATTTGGTTTATTTTCATAAAACATGAACATCACAGGGTGGACAATGACATGACAGGGTGGACCTTGGACATGACAGGGTGGACACGTTGTGAAAAGTCATCGAATGGCCTCATAAATGCAATAATTCTAAAGTAAGTGATGTATAAAAAAAAATGTCAGAGGTCCTTTTCCCATGTAAACTAAACTTAAAATGTGTTAAACTTTGTACATCATTCTGCACAGTAAAAGTCAAACATTCAACTGTAGAACAAGAAGAAAAAGTGGAGAATGGTTGATTTAAAAAAAAAACGCATGTTACAGAGGGATCACACACCAAACAGTCTCTCCCTTTCTGCAGATATGTGGCTTAATTCTGCAGTTGCTGTTCCACATACTTCCAAGCAGACGCTTCAATCTGTACAGAGCGCTTGTTCAGAGCCTGTGGTTCTGGTATTAGGCAAAGTACCTGCCCGTCATGGTACCAACAGATGTCCTCCCGGAGACTTGGCCAGTGGAACTTGTTTATGCCATTGCGGTGCATACACTTTACTTTCACACTGTGCCCTTCTGCATCCATGATGAAACCTGGGTATGCTTCATTGTCGTAATTTACGACGCACCACTCGCCAATGTGCTTTGCCTCAATCATTTCTGGTCTCCTAGGGTTATCTGGTGTCTTTCCACATGACTCAGATGAAACAGGAACATCAGCTAGAGTGACCTCTTGAAGGTTAAAGCAGGGGCAGTCCAAAACACCTTCCTCCCTTTTACACAGACATGAAATGTCTCGGTATTTCATCTGGCCGGGTGTCAGACTGATAGCTTGGTGGATTCTCATAGTGCCTTTTATGGCAGCTATTGCAGGTACCTATAGTGAGGGGGTGGAAAATCAAACATTAATACATTTAACTTAACCACAACACATGAAAAGATCAGATTTGACAAAACTAGTCTGTAATCTGGATGGGAGAGAAACCGGGACAGAAGGACTATGGGTTGCATTGGATAATGGATTATAGCTTTTACCTCAGTCTTTGATTCAATATCCCTCTCTGGGACGAAGAACAGCTCGACAGATGTGTCCAGGCTTTTCAGCTTTTCATACAAGCTCTGGGCATCAGGGATGTCTCCTCCATGGGCCACAATCCGGTCTGCTGACCTCTTGAGGGCCCCACCCACACCGTCTGGTGCCCCCTTCCCATGACTAGCCTCAAAAAAATTCCATGTTATTTCTTTGAAGCCATACTTGTAGGGTTCCGTTGAGAGGTAGAAGAAATTTCCCTTTTGTCGATACTGCGTTGCAGGCCCGTTGCTGAAAAAATGAAGTATGCTGACTTGAGGGTGTCGTTCTCTCACTACCTTCAGCACTGGATCAAGGTGGGCCCAGATGGCCACAGGGTCGTGTCTTCTGGAGGGTGATATGGAGCAAAAGGTGTGTGGCGCTTGTTCACCAGCGGTGTAAAGCACTCCAGTGTGCAGACTGGCCTGCTGATGTGAGCCTCCAAAATGCACAGATTGTATTTCTTCGCTGTACTTGCATGAGTAATTTTCGCTAAAATCTATATGCAAGAGGGACTCATTGTGCTTCAGGCTCCTCCTGAGCTCCCTGTAGGCATCAAACTGCCATTTAATGTTGAAGACATGGCGCCTAAAATGGAGAAGCCTCTCCTGGAAATCTGTGTTAAGGTCATGCTCCTTTGTTGTTATCTCCCTTTTCACTGTGATTGTTGACACCTTCTCATCCTTTGTGATTTTCTCTGTCATCCACTGAGATAAACGAATGTTCCCTTCCCCAGGAGTTTTCAGCATCGGGTGACAAGTTAGGAGGCATTTACTGCACTCACCGTAAGCACAGACCTTGGCTTTCGGGTCGCACATGGTTACTTCAGACATTTCCTCAATGTTTCTTGAGGACAGCAACCCTTGGCTCTGCAAGGCATTGGCCATGAATTGCAAGTTCTCATGTTTTTTGCAGAGACATGTGTCACGGTCAGAGGAAGAGGGGGTTACCACCCAAAAGGGTCTGAGACGGCAAAAGGAGGTGTATGACATGTGGCCAATGTGCTCAGAGAGAAACCTCCTATGCAAGTTCTTCATTGTATCGGTAAGCAACCTCTTCTGCATCTTCTTCTTCAGCCGCGTGACTGTTTGTTTGCGGCCAGTCGTCATTCGACTAACATCATCTCGAAGAAAAAATGATGTAACTTTCTTCCTAATCTCATTTCGACTGACGCACCTCCTCCCATGGTAGGTGAGATCCACAGGATACTTTGCTCTCTTCTTAGAGTAGCCAAAATAAGTCTGGGCATGCTTTTGGAGCTTGTACTTATTCTTGTACTTATTACTTCTAATATCTTCAATCAGGGATGTATGGAAAAGAAGAGCTCTTTTGATGGGTGAATTCACTTTTTGACGTCCCAACAAAGCCTTGACTTTTGCACGTGGTGATTTGGACGCACTTTCTTTCTTGGCCCTATGGAACCTCTTCTTATATTTCTCAGTTTTAGTTTTCTCTTTTGCGAGCTGTGCCTCCAATATTTTGATCTGTTTTTTCAGTTTCCTCTTCGAACTCCTTCGAATGCTTTCCCCTTGACGCCGTTGCCTGAAACACAAAATATTTGTAAGGATTTTTGTTAGAGTTTAGTGAGTTAGCTATCAATGTGTAATTTTATGGGGACATAAACAGTTGATAATTGTCCTTCAAATAAATCTAAACTTTCTAATAAGTCTCATCAGCTAAACTTCCAATGATCTAACCTGGAGGGCCCTGGCTCAGGCTGATTTTCAGGAGCTGCAGGGGAGTTGGGTGGTGTCTCTGACTGCAGCAAAGCACTGGCCCTGTTTCTTGCTCTAGCTTGACTTTTTCTCTCTCTCCATTTCTTTCTTTTTGCCCTTTTCTCTCTCTCACTGAGCTCATTGACACCCTTCTTCTTTCCAGTCTCTCTGTCTTTCTTCCATTTGTCCCTCTCTTTCTCAAGGTACTTTCTTCTTCTGTCTGGGTCAGCATCACGACGTTCCCTATATCTCCTTGCTATCTCAGCTCCTTTTGAGCTCATTCCTTGAAAAAGACAAATCAAAATGTTCCCTTACACACTGGTCCAGCTTATAATTGGCTGTTTTTGACTACTTTTGATTTAACCCTAACCCTCATTGTTTTGACACACAAACCAAAAAAATGACTACACTACACACTACACATTACATAACACACTAACTATACACTCCAAACACGCTAAATATCACAAATCTCTCAACTCTCAAAATTCGCTATCTCTATCGCTCTATCACAGTCATTGTCGCTGTCACTCTTTTGCCGCCGTCCCTCCCACAACTTCCCCCTGTTCCTCAGCAACCAAATCATGTGCTTTGCCATATAATAAGGGGATTTCAGGTGTTTTTTGCTTGCAAGCACTTCCTGCTTGCAAACACTTTCGTGAGAAAAGCCTGTTTTTACCGTTTCTTCCTGCACCAAATGCACCAAACGTGACGGCAATATTCACGAAAAGCGTACATTATTTATCGTTAGTCCAGTTTTACTTGGCCTATCAACACAATTTAAAACTGGTATATAGTTTGAAGGCCGAACCTTCCCATAAATTGAAACGGAGACTCACTGAGGCTGCGTGTTGCTCACGTGATTTGGATTTGCCGCTTCTGTCAACCCCAGAGGGTTTGGCGGTCCAGGTAAACTAGGCTTGCCTTATCAAACTAGGCTTGCTAATACCGATATTGCCAAAAAAGTCCATATTGTCCACTCTTTTATGTGTGTAATAGTTGTAATATGTGTAACATTATCAGCATGTGGCGTAAACTATGCGCATGTCCACCCTGTCACGAACCATGTCCACCCTGTCATGGAAGGCTTGATGACAGGGTGGACAATGACAGGGTGGACATTTTTGGCTAATGTTAGCATTTAATGAGCACATGGTGGACCTTCAGTTAGCAAGATGATTCAGTTAGCAAGGTGACTGTGTACCGTTTAACAAATATATTTCAAATTTCTGAAAGGTTTTTATATTAATTGATATTTCACTATGACAGAGTGGACATGTTAAGCTTGACAACATCCAACTACACACATAATATGATGAAAATTACGAAATAAAAGTATAAATACTTACTCTGCAACTAGCCACTGTTTCAGCCTCCACTGAAGAAAGACAAAATGGTGGTAGTAACGCCCCTGATGACATCAGAGCGGTTCTTAAAGGGGCAGTTACCCCATAATGACAGGGTGGACAGCAATTTCAGGGACACATGCAAAATGTTTAATATGATTATGAAAATAGAATATACATAATCAAAATTACTCACTTTATCAAATAACTTGTTGTGGACAAAACAACCATGTAAAAAAAAATTTGATTTAGTATCATTTAACCACTTATTACAGACACTGTAGTAAGCAGAGCAGTGTGTGGGACATGCCAAAATCACATACATCCAATTAAAAAAAATGGTATAAAATGAAGGAAACACATTTCAAGAGACTTATCATTGTACTGATATGTGTGTAAATGTTTGGCCATTTATAATAAGACCTCAGAGCTTCATTATTCTGCTACATTTTCATGATGACTGAGTGATTCTGATGAGGACACCAAAGGCACTTTATAGTGATATTGACCCTTTTGTTATTTAGTGTTTTGTATTTCTGTATTTTGTTTTCATTGTGTTTTGCCACACCAGCTCTGTTGCATGTTTTAACTTGTTTTTTTGTGTTTTGGTTAGGTGCTGTGGGCCCGAGGCAGCAGTTTAATCCATGGTGGTGGTCCCCTTCACGAGTGTCCAGTGTGTGCGAGTGCAGTGTCACAGGTGTTTTAATTTACAGACCTTTCTACTTTTGATTTGCCCCTGCCGCCTTGTAAACACTGGCCCTGCCCTTTAATCTCTGCTCCTGTAGGGTGCTAATTTTTATGTGATAATATTATTATAGGTGACTGGTGTGTGTGTGTGTGTGTGTGTGTGTGTGTGAACTTCTGATTATTTTTGCTGATTTACTTATGTGTTAAATAAAATGTGCTCTTTAATTTGAAGACCGTCTCTTGCCCCGTGGTATCCTCGAACCTGTGTGACCTTGTGACGGTTTCAGGGGTAACGGTTTTATTGTGTTCTGTTTTTTTTTTTTACCTGGGGTGCCAGTCAGGGCTCAGCCTGACAATTTTTAAAACCCGATCCCTCTCGATTAAACCACACAACGGGTGCATAAATTCAAACAAAATTCATACAACCTTAGAACAAAGGTGAACAAACAAAAAAAAACACCACTTTCTTTTTTTCCATTACCCTGTATTTCTCACAACAAGGAAAACAACAAACAATGTCCGCTTCTCCAGCTCAGTTCAGTTCAATTACAAAAAAAAACCCCAACACAAAACAACTGGCTTTTCTTTCAGTTTATCCCAGCGAAAAAAACAATTATTCTTCTTTCAACAAAAAAAAAAACCCTTTTTATTCCATGGGCTAGAAAAAAAGAAAAAGGAAAAAAAAACATTATCTTCCACAGATTTGGTCTCACCAGCCTGTAATCTGGGACTCCTCCGACATGGGGAAACACAGCGTCCTTAATCCCGTGCTCCAGCCAATTTTTAGCCCGCTACGGCAGGCGATCACGGTCGGAAGTCAAGGTAATAACTACCTGATACCTTTTTGCCCTGATCTGCCGCAGTTTGCGGTCTAGAAACTCCGCACTGTATTGCATTGGACTGTACTTCTCCTCTTTTCCGTGCCGATCCGTCCACCCGAGAAAAGCCGGTAGCGCGCCGCCATGTTGGTTTTTTTTCGTCACATTTAATGGACGGTCGCGTACCTGTCTCCAGGCAACCGGTGACGTCAGATGAGGGAGGCGGTTTTCCAGAAAGCTCACCTCCCTCAGCTCGTTACAACCTTATTCATTAAAAGTTAGCTTAGAATTTCCTTCGGGTGAAATTACCCCAAGTGGCGTTGTCGCAACTCCGTAGCTCGCCTTTCCACCACGCCACACATGTAATTAAAAAGTACAAACATTATATTTAACATTATGGAATACATAATTTGCCATGCACATTCCTTATAAACAATATATGTAATGTTTACTTGATTCATATGTAATTCTTATAATCATGTTGTATGAGAAAAATGCGAAAGTGGCCACTTTCATGAATAAATCATAGTATGAGACATATAAGTCTTATAAGACATACAATACATATAAAACATTTACTATTGGAGGCAATGGGAAATTCTTATAAGTTTTTTCTATTTCTTTTCCATATGGGAAGTCCTGGCTAAGAGAACACATCTCACATAACCACTGATCGTTGATACTGATTCACGACCACTGTAATACACTGACTATGAAAAGATGTGTGCATGATTCTAACCATTCGTATTCGTAATGTTAAACATTTGTATGTCAATAAAATTGTTGTACACAAAATTCTGCTGTCATATATGCGAGTCTGAGAAATTGTTTGGGTTAGGATTGTTTTTATGTGAGTATGAATCTAAAAGCTGTGAGTGCAAAGTCTTGTGAATACAACTCTAATTTCTACGACAACGAAGTCTTCACTGTGAACATGAATTCAAATTTGTGGGTACCAGTAGTTGAAATGAGTGTTGAAATGATGTCACGTAGGTCACAGGCAGGTCACAGGGGAAAATAATCGAACCCCAATTCCTCCAAACGCGCATGCGGCAAAGCCAAAGATGGCTGACAGCAGTGGACCGGCTGGAGCTGCCAGCTCAGGTGAAGCATCACAGGTAAAGTCAATAACTTGTATATCCAATATTTATTTCATAAAATTGTACTAAAATAATATACAGTTCATGGACTTACAGACTTACTGCTTTAGCTTGCAAGCTAACGACATGCCAGTGACGCTAAGTTAGTGCTAGTATTACTAGCATTAGAAGTTGGCTTGTGCTAGTTAATTAGCACTGACCTGCAAAATATGAAATAATTAATTTGAGACATAATGTTGATCAAAATACGACTTATCAATTTATAAATTGTGTCAATTGGCGTATAAATCTGTCCATTGTATAAGTCCAGTTTCTTTTCCTCCTTGCTAACCCTCCTCTCGGTCATGTGCATTTGTTTACAACAAAGCCAGCGGGAAATCAATCAGTGGATCCGTGGATTATCATACACACATTTTGACGTGTATATTTGTGTAGTCTTATCTGTCATAAACGAGAGATTACGGGTTACGGGGCCCGTTTGTGTCGCGGTGCTGCAGAGATGAGAGCTGGGACACCGGGTCGGAGGCTCCATTCTCCATGTAACAAGTTACAAGTCGTTTATTTAACCAGCACTATTACTCTGAAGCTGTTTAATTAAGGGAAAAATGAGCCATAAGGCAAATATCCCACATTGTTCCTTTTTAGCCTGTTTCCATCTGTGCTCCTCTGATCAGAGCGGCGTCCCTAGCAACGGTCTGTTTGCAGAAAAAACAGACCGTAAAATGCAGCGATTGACAACATTCAATAGAGCCCTATAATCATAATAATTATTTGCCTGCAGTCAGTTGCTTGAGATCAGGTGCACAAGTGTGGTTTGCATGGGTTCAGACTGGTTTGCTGTTTGGTGTGGATGCTGACCCAAGCTCAGACTTTAAGAAGACGTTAGTTTGCAGTGTGTGGCATGGATACTGGTGTGTGTCTGCTACTCGTTGATTTACTGCTGTTGTGCAAAATCATGACATTTATGGTCACATAGACCCTCTCTCCACCTCCCTACGCTCATTAAATGAATGTTATTCATCTGACAATAAAAAGACAAAACACGCAATAAACAAAGTTAAGATGAATTTGACTTGTTTTCCAAATTTCTATTTATATCGTGATGATATCATTATCGTGAATTGTTTTGGCAACAGTAATTGTCCAGCAAAAATCAGATATTGTGACAGCCCTAGTCCGAAGCTTAAGGTGTGAAAACCTGATGGGTTTACACTATTTATTACTGCTTCCACCATAGCTCGTAAATCATGTTGAAGGGGAACTATTTACAGTAGTTTTGGAAGCGAAATTAAAACTCAGAATTTGAATATTTATAGGAAAATAAAGTCCCAGAACACTGTTTGAAGCTAGAAAGGTGGCAGGGTCCGCCACATATATACAAAGTAAAACAGTATGAAAATTGTGTTGTCCTTTTGGGTCAGTTTGTTTATTCAGTCATGAAAATAAAACTATATTGTGCACTGTAAGAAAGCCTGTCCATGCCCCCAGCACAAGACTACAGTGCTGCTCCTTTGGACTCCTTCCTTCCTTATTGTCCTGTTTGTGTGTTCATGAGGAAAATGTGAGTACTGTACTGTACTGTACCTGTTAAGTATTGTATAGCATTGTAGAACAAATATGATGTAGTTAAACGTTATAGCTTTAACGGTTTAGATTGTAGAGTTGTTACTCGCTCTAATGTGCGAGCCTTTTCCTAAATAGTTATCCAACTGTTCACTCGTATATTGTATAACTCAGGGGCTACTGTGTTAAGTTGTTGGTTAAGACAATATTTTTGATTATTATATTGTAGCCTATATTGATAGTCCTTATTGTATTCTCCTTTTTCTCTAAGACCACAAACACAAGCTCAACACACAGATTCAAGATAAATACAGTCTACACACAAAGTCCAGCAATCATGAAATAAAGCCTCTTGGGAACATGAGATCTCTTCTCTGGAGCCGGATTCTGTGACTGGTGTTAAGTCCAAATCTGCCGTCTCAACCAGCTATTAATTGTGGGAGATCCTTGCCCTCCGTTTCATGCACCTTTAAACCCCATGTTTATGTTACCCTATGGCTTTAAAGGCTAATACTGACTGATGTTGCACATGGCAAATGGACTGAAGTAATGAAAGCCTTTTTCCAGGTGCACATTTCTTAAAAATCCATTTCTTGAAAATAACCCTTTTCAGAATATTTGACTATTTATTGAATGAAAAGAGACAGTGATGTGTCTGAGTGAATGAATACATGTTAACACTAATAACACAAACTGACATGCTACTTGTTGAAAGGCAGTCAAGTTATTTGTCTGGCCACTTGTCAGTATTGCTCACTTTTCCACTTGTCAGGTATCTCCACAGAAATGTCACACATGCAAAAACAGGATCCAAATGCACACAGGAGCAGGCAGACTCAATACAAGAAGCGAGCTTTAATGAAAACTGATCATTGGTCCAAACAATCCAAAATAAGGTATGCAAACAGACAGGTAACAAAAGCCTGGCAAATGGAGGGGATCCAGACAACAGTAAAACAAAAAACAGAACAAACCATAAATCCAACATGAGCACATGAGGACCGGGGAAAAGACACAGGAATGCTGGGTAACAGGAGTTATGTGAGGATGAGAACTGAACAGACAGACCAACAAAGAGTGAGGGAACAACACAGGCTTAAATACAAACAAACCTAATGTGGGGATGAGGTGCAGTTGGAGTGAGGCGGAGAAACACAGGTGAGGGAAATGAACGGAAAAACACCAGAAACAGGAAAGGGCTGATAGGCTGGAAAAGCTGGAAAAAAAAACCATAAACACACACAATAAAACTAAAATGACAGGATCGTGACAAGAAATTTCAATAACAGTCTGATGATTGCCTTAATCACCGTATAAATCCACGGTATACATAACAGTCCACGGTATACATACACGGCATACATACCAGTCCACAGTGCACACACGGTATACACAACAGTCCACAGTGCACACACAAGTCCACAGTGCACACACAGTCCACAGTATAAATACAAAGTATACATAACAGTCCACAGTATAAGTCCACAATATACGTAACAGTCCACACAGTCCACATTACAGTCCACAGTATGCATACAGTATACATACAGTCCACAGTAAAAATACAAAGTACACAGTACAAATACAGTCTACATACATTGTATACAGTAGAGTCCAGTCCACATACAGTCTACAGACCATAGTAGACATACCACAGTAGACATACCACCGAACACAGTCCACAGTATAAATCCACGGTATACATAACATTCCACGGTATACATACACGGTGTGCACACAACAGTCCACAGTATGAATACAAAGTATACATACCAGTCCACAGTATAAATACACAATATACTTACCAGTCCACAGTATAAGTCCACAGTGCACATAACAGTCCACAGTATGAATACAAAATATATATAACAGTCCACATGCACAATATACATAAAAGTCCACAGTGCACACAACAGTCCACAGTGCACACACACACAAGTCCACAGTATGAATACAAAGTATACATAACAGTCAACAGTATGAATACAAAGTATACATAACAGTCCACAGTATAAATACAAAGTATACATAACAGTCCACAGTGCACATAACAGTCCACAGTGCACATAACAGTCCACAGTGCGCACACACACACACACACACAAGTCCACAGTACGAGTACCACAGAATACAGATAACAGGCCACAGTGTACAGAATACAAAGTATACATAACAGTCCACAGTATAAATACAAAGTATACATAACAGTCCACAGTTCACATAACAGTTCACAATGCACATAACAGTCCACAGTATAAATCCACGGTATACACAACAGTCCACAGTATAAATCCACAATATACACAACAGTCCACAGTATAAATCCACGGTATACACAACAGTCCACAGTATAAATCCACAATATACACAACAGTCCACAGTGCACACACAGTCCACAGTATACATACAGTCCACTTTACAGTCCGCAGTATGCATACAGTCCACATTACAGTCCACAGTATGAATACAAAGTACACAGTATACATACAGTCCACATACAGTCCACAGTAAAAATACAAAGTACACAGTATAAATACAGTCTACATACATTGTATACAGTAGAGTCCAGTCCACATACACAGTCCAGTCCACATACAGTCTACAGACCACAGTAGACATACCACAGTCTACATACCACCGAACACAGTCCACAGTATACATACCACAGAACATAGTATACATACCACAGACCACAGTACAAGGATCCTCTGGAAGCCGGCGGCGAAGACACGGACCCTCTGGAAGCCGGCAGCGAAGCCAGCTGGAACCCACTGGAGGCTGGTGGGGAAGGCTCGGACCCTCTGGAAGCCGGCGGCGAAGGCACTGACCCTCTGGAAGCCAGCAGCGAAGCCGGCTGGAACCCATTGGAGGCTGGCAGCGAAGGCTCAGACCCTCTGGAAGCCAGCGGCGAAGGCACGGACCCTCTGGAAGCCGGCAGCGAAGCTGGCTAGAACCCACTGGAGGCCGGCGGCGAAGGCTCAGACCCTCTGGAAGCTGGCAGCGAAGCCGGCAGGAACCCACTGGAGGCTGGCGGCGAGGGCTCGGACCATCCGGAAGCCGGCGGCGAAAGCACGGACCCTCTGGAAGCCGGCGGCGAAAGCATGGACCCTCTGGAAGCCGGAAACGAAGGCATGGACCCTCTGGAAGCTGGCAGGAACCCACTGGAGGCCAGCGGCGAAGGCTCGGAACCTCTGGAAGTGGTGGGGAAGGCTCGGACCCTCTGGAAGCCGGCGGCGAAGGCACTGACCCTCTGGAAGCCAGCAGCGAAGCCGGCTGGAACCCATTGGAGGCTGGCAGCGAAGGCTCAGACCCTCTGGAAGCCAGCGGCGAAGGCACGGACCCTCTGGAAGCCGGCAGCGAAGCTGGCTAGAACCCACTGGAGGCCGGTGGCGAGGGCTCGGACCATCTGAAAGCCGGCAGCGAAGCCGGCTGGAACCCATTGGAGGCTGGTGGCGAAGGCTCGGACCATCTGGAAGCCGGCGGCGAAAGCACAGACCCTCTGGAAACCGGTGGCGAAGGCACGGACCCTCTGGAAGCTGGCGGCGAAGGCACGGACCCTCTGAAAGCCAGCAGGAACCCACTGGAGGCCAGCGGCGAAGGCTCGGAACCTCTGGAAGTGGGCGGTGAAGGTTCGAACCCTCTGGAAGCCGGCAGTGAAGGATCGAACCCTATGGAAGCCGGCAGCAAAGGCACGGACCCTCTGGAAGCCAGCAGGAACCCACTGGAGGCCGGTGGAGAAGGCTCGGACCCTCTGGAAGCCGGAGGCAAAGGCAGCTGGAACCCACTGGAGGCCACAGACCACACAAAACATATACAGAACGAACACTGAGTCACAGTACACAGACCACAGTACAAATGCACAGAACAAACACACAGACCACAGAACGAGTACACAGACTGATGATAATTTTGTACTTCATGTAGAGAAATGTGAATTGAATCGTTTACACAGCCCTATTGAGAGAGACTGTTAAATGTGAACTGCAACTTGTGACCTCTTTTATGACCTTGTTTTATATTGTTTTATGACCTATGTAAGGTACCGAGTAATCACTGAAGGTAAACACTCTCTTCTCTACAGGAGGGCATGAATGAGCAGCTGTTAAAGTGAAAACACACCCACAGAGACAGATATAAGCCAAGCATTGCTCTTCTGATATTGAGTCTTCACTTTGTAACTGAACTGCATGTTGCTCTGTGAATGCTCCTCTTGTACAAGATTAAACCCTTGTTTGAATTTTGAGCTGACTCCGATCTCCTTCCTCCAGGTTTAAATTAACGCAGAATTATTTTAACACAGACCAAAGTACGAGTACACAGCACACAGCAGGAAATACACAGTGCGAATACACAGTACACAGCATACATGCAGACCACAGTACGAGTACACAGCATACATGCAGACCACAGTACGAGTACACAGCATACATGCAGACCACAGTACGAGGACCACAGACCACAGTATACACATCACAGACCACAGTACGAGTACCACAGAATACAGATAACAGGCCACAGTGTACAGATCACAGTACACAGTAAACAGCATACACAGAGACCACAGTATACACAGTCCACAGTGCGAGTACACAGCATACATACAGACCACAGTGTGAATACACAGCATACATACAGACCACAGTACAAATACACAGTATGAGTACACAGCATACATACAGACCACAGTATACAGATCAGAGGGCACAGTATACAGATCACAGACCCACAGTACAAATGCACAGACCACAGTACACAGCATACAACACAGACCACAGTATAAATACAAAGTATGAATACAGTCACAGTAGTCACCGCAGTCTACATACACTGTACACAGTACAGTCCACACACAGCCTACAGACCACAGTAGACATACCACAGTACATAGTATACAAACCACAGACCACAGTACATAAATGCACAGACCAGGGACCACAGTAAAAATACACAGTATATAGACCACAGTACACACAACGAATACACAGTACGAGTACACAGACCACAGAATGAATATCGAGTACACAGACCGCACTAGGTGTACAAAGTACGAGTAAACGGACCACAGAACGAGTACACCGACCACGGTAGACAGTACACCACTGTATACAGTCCAGTCCACATACCACAGTATACATACCTCAGACCACAGAACGAGTACACAGTATGAATATCGAATACACAGTACCAAGTACACAGACCACAGCATGAAATACACAGACCAGGGACCACAGTAGACAGACCACAGTACAAATAGACAGTACGAGTACACAGCACGCACACCACAGTACGAAATACACAGCATAAATACACAGTACACAGCATAAATACAGACTGCAGCTTGTTCTTCATGTGCAGCTGTTTGTTAAACAGGTAACAGACAGAAAATCACAGGTGCTGTTTAAACGAGTACACAGCACGAAATACGCAAACCGCAGCACATAGCACACAATACGCAGACTGCAGCACGAAATACACAGCACGAAATACACAGCATAAATACACAGTACACAGCATAAATACAGACTGCAGCTTGTTCTTCATGTGCAGCTGTTTGTTAAACAGGTAACAGACAGAAAAATACAGGTGCTGTTTAAACTTTAAGGTTGTCAGTTCACAAAAAAAAAACAGAAGAAGTTTAATGTGTATGACAAAAATAAATAATGTCCAGAGATCAGCCTTTCAAAAAATAAAGTGATCATCCAGCAAAACTGTTTGTCGTCTCTTCAAAAATATTTAAACAGGTATAAAGAACAGGATTGTAATGTAGGACAGCAGCTGAAATAATGCGAAGTACTAACTGGAAAAGAAAATCATATTTTAAGTCTTCCCTGAATCAAGTTGATCACAGTCTAATTTCCAAGTGTAGTGTTACGCCCCTGGTCTAGGGTAACCCAGGACATAACAGGATGGGAATCTACCCATTCTATCACTCCAAAGAAGTCAGTGTCACAGAGGAGTTACATTCAAAGAAGCATTTATTTTGCTTCAGAGGGAGAACAAGGCCAACACAACAAACAAAATAATCTGTTTACCCTAACTTCCTGCCACAAATCAAAAATATAAACAAAAGACAAAATCTTACCTAACTCCTAAATCAGTATAAACAGGAGAAAAAGGGGTTATCAAAGAAAAAGGCTTCTCCCTCCTACTATGCTAACACACAGGTAGTCTATAAGTGCCAGATTGTAGTGCAGCTGAGTTACTTACAACTGACCCCAACTGACCCCGTGAATATTGATATTTGCATTGACTTGGATGTATGGGTGTATGGAGGGAATAAGTATCTTAGAAGGTGAACTTAAAAAAGAAACAATGTAAAGCTAAGTGATCCAAGGTTCAAGATTAAAGAATTTATTGCCATTTTTATGAAACATGGGTTGGAATTTGTCTTGATGTTTGCTCAGTGTAGGTTGTCTTTCTAGACAGAGAAAGACCAGCCAAACATAAGCACAGAGTAACACCATGTTACTAATAACAATCGCCATCTAGGAAACTTACCAAGTCACTCAGAAAACACACTTGATTCAAACAGAATGCCTTTGTACCGAAAATAAGTCACCAAGACCATCCTGGTCTGTCTCTCCAATGCTCCATCATTAAAAAATAAACCCTTAATTCATTGACTTAGATGTGAAACACTGGTTCCACACACATTATTCCCTTGCTTTGTCTCTTTGCCTGTCAGCTACCTGCTGGTTGAACCCTTAGCCATGGCCATTCGTCAGTCACCCGAAACCACAGGTATAACAATAGGAGAGACAGAGCATCGTCTAGCCCTTTTCCCAGATGATATTGTTTTGTTTTTGACGAACCTAAATACCTCAATTAAATCACCACATCAACTTTTGAATACATTTGGACAATTTTCTGGCTATAAAACTAACGGCAGTAAAAGTACTTTATTATTACTAAACAAAGAAGAAAGAGAGCATCTGACAATTCATACACAGTCTGCTTTAACTTCAGATGGATTCACTTATTTAGGAATTAAAATAACCCCTAACATTGAAAATATTATATCAGCCAATTATGATCCCCTGGTGAAAGAAGTAATAGAAATGTTAGATAGATGGAACCCTTTGCCTCTTTTGCTTTTGTCTGTAAAAATATCAGACTTTTGCTTAATTTCCCAATGCCAAACTGAATCATTTTACCCGCCTTGAGCCTACTCTCCAGTTATTGGGGATCTCCTTCAACATAAACACTGCCAAGGAGCTGATGGAGGAGATGCAGGGTGTTGCCACACACATCCTTTACCAACTCTACCTGTCACTTGAAAAGAAGAAGAAAGCACAAATCAGTGGAACAGTGATCGGTCAGCCTGCAGCCAAAGCTCACCTGCACAAAAAAGAGAATGAGATCTTCTCTGATGTAAGAGGACATATTTTCTTCTATATATACATGTTGAGATAAGTCTTCTTGCTCTGTACCCAGAGTGTATGCTGAAATATGGTAACTCGGACTGTCTGTTAGTCTTTTTTTATGTTTGAAGTTCTCATTATTTGTCTACTCTAACATCAATATCCACAAAAACAAGCATCTGTCTCTCTTTTTATATAGCGACTGCATCGGGTGGTGAAACATCTGAAGCTGCAGAAAATATCTTAACAGTATGAGGAGAAAAGCGAGCAATGGAACAACAGGTATGCGGTGATCCGTCCCATTCAGCAAAAGAGACAACTCAAAGTCCAGTATGTCCAGAGTGAAGAATATTGAGAAGGTACCGTGGACCATGGAAAGTAAAACATTTTGTTGTGATAGTCTTCCCCTGGATTCGTTTAGAAAATCTAAATTTATGACCAGACTTTACAGCTTTGATTTTTATCAACTTGACTTTTTACAGATTAATTTCTCACTTTCAATTGTCACACAGTTGCCATTCTTTGCTGTACTTTGGTGTTGGACATTACTGTAATAATGTACCAGTACTGAGTGATAAACCTACACTTGAACCCCAGATAATGATGATGGAATTAGTAAAGCTCATGCCAACAGTTGGAAAGTGTGTATGTTGCAGCTGCAGGTGTGTCACTGGAAGCACAATGACATCATGACTTGTAACCAGGCCACTCTTGTCCAGGTTCCCAAGCCTCCTCTGTACACCTCACAGCTCAACCGAGAGAGGCGTCACCATCAGAAGCAACGCTTAGCACAAGAAGCTCAGGTGTGATCCACATTAAATATTGATCGTTTATATTTTTTGCCTTGATGACAGGATGAGATATACGGTGTTTTGTAGGCTAATGCTCACTGACAATGGGTCTTAAATCTAGGCAAGCAGAAGTCCAAGTTTGTTATTGCTCAACACCTGTCATTGTTCACAGAGGGGATCTTGTTTCGGAGTCACTTTCTCTGTCAGGATGTAATTGGAATTCCAACTGACGGCCCTCTAAATTGATTATTTTGACTAAAGTTTAACAAACTTTGCTCCCAGCACATTTGTTTCACATGTCAAACAAAGAAGAAAACAAAGGAGTGACATGAGTTTGTTTGTCTTGCTGTTATTATTATAAAGTCTGTCCACTTTGTCCATGCAGATGGTCCAGACTGAAATAGCCCAGTTTGAGATGAACAGGAAGAAACTGGTTACTTATGGCTTTGCTTCCTCATCAAGGTGAAAGAGAAAAAAAACATTTCCACGTTAACATTTAATTTATGTAGAATTATGTATTTTTTTAATTTATGGAGTTTTATAGCAATATTTACAATCATACATTAGAAACATGACATTATGTTTGATTAGAATCTTTTTGATTCCAGTGGTCAGCCCTTGCCTGGAGATTTTGCTCTTCCTGGCAGCAGTCAGGGCTGTGACATGCCTGGAAATGGAAGTAAGCTGATCCTACGCTCCAATAGCAGGTATATACAGGATATCCAACAGAGGCTAGAGGAGAATGCTGTAGCTCGTGAGTGGAGAGAGAAAAGAGTTGGCAGATTCCTGGTGGAGCAGCGTAGGGCCCATGAAGCTCAAGAGGTGAAACTTCTCCTCTTACCTACTCAGGAGACTTGAGAATTCATTCAGTACAGTCTGTTTCTCTACGTGAAGAATCATTTTCTTCTCATTCATATCTAGTCATCTACCCATTTGTCTCTGTGGACCATATGGAAAACATGTTTTAAATCTTTCACCTCATGTTAAACCAAAATTAATCAACTGACTGAGATATGTAAGGTCAAGGGTGTGTTCCAGGAGAACCGCCTGTTCCAGGAGCGGAGAGAGAAGGATTTTCAGGAAGCTCTGGAGAGAGAGGTGGTGAGATAGGATGAATAAGGAGGAAAAGAAATCCTCTCTATTGTCACTTCGTATTAGGCATATTAAGCAGAGGCTTGATTTTGTTAGTTTGTGCAGTATCATCAACAGGGTGTTAGGTATTATGAAGGGGGGGGGGCAGGAGGCGTAGTAAGACTATATGACCTATTACATGAACAACTATATGTTTATGCTATGTTTATGTTTAACAGCAATAACACATTTAGTTAAGAATGCACAGATACTTGCATAAACACTTTGCAAAGGATGATGGCTACAATTACGCATGGTTTCAGTGTTAAATACACAGTATGCTCATCTTCATTTGTCCAAGAGCAGATTGTCGTGCAATTAAGTGTCAGATTCTGCGGTTATTTTCCATTTTCCAACTTTTTTAGGAGATTTAGGGAGAAAATCACACAATCAAATGTACATACATATTAGGGGTTTAATGAGTTATTAATTATGGTGTGTCCATTGGCAAACTAAGGAGCTGATAAAAATATTCCTTTCTTTTACTGAAACCTTTAAAGGAATAGTTCACTCTAGAACGAAATTCAGTCATTATCGACTCACCCTCATGCTGATGAGAAGTCCGGTGTAGTTTCTTATTCCTCAAAGTGCAGCTGGAGACCCGCGGGGGTACCCTCGGGCAGCACCCTCGGGCAGCAATAATCCATATGACGAGCGTTAATGGCGTCTGAGACGAAAAGGTCCATAAAACTACACAAAAACTTTGTAATATTCCTCCATACTGCTCGTCTGCTGCAATCCAAGTGTCCTGAAGTGGTGACATCCAGAGTTTACTCGAAACGACGTCATTTAGTACATTTTTCTAGCCTAAACAGTCACTATATTATATTTGCCTGGAGGCACGCTCCCGCGTTCACGCGAGTCTCCCTCACGGCGTTTGCACTACGGAAGCCGTGCCAGACAAGATCAACGAGACTCGCGATAGATACACACCGGTATTTACATCCTCCATTAAATCTCAACTAGTGTTCACCCAAAGGCATGTGGGAGACTCCAAGGTCAACTGGAAGAAGCTTCTTTGGTCTGATGAGACCAAAATGGAGCTTTTTAGCTATCAGACAAGATGCTATGTTTTGCCGACACCAAACACTGAACATCACCACAAACATACCATCACCCCTGTGAAGCATGGTGGTGGCAGCATCATGCTGTGGGGAGAGGGTTTAATGAATGAAGCAAAATATAGGGAAATCCTGGAGGACATCCTGATGCAGTCTGCAACTACTACTTGGGAGAAGATTTATTTTCCAGAAAGACAATGACCCGAAGCAAACAGCCTATGCTACACAGAAATGGTTTAAAGACAACAAGGTGAATGTTCTGGAGTGGCCCAGTCAAAGCCCAGACCTCAATCCAATAGAGAATTTGTGGCTGGACTTGAAAAGGGCTGTTCACACCCGACCCCCATTCAACCTAACAGAGCTTGAGCAGTTTTGCAAAGAAGAATGGAATAAAATTGCAGTGTCCAGATGTGCAGGCCTGATTAAGATCTATCCACACACACACAGACTCAGTGATTGTATTGAGGCCAAAGGTACATCTACTAAATACTGACTTTAAGGGGCAAATACTTATGCAATCACTTATTTTACATTATATATATTCAATTAATTTACATCAATTTGTAGAAATCTGTTTTCACTTTGACACTGAAGAGTTTTTTAAATATATATATATTTTTTGTTTTGTATATATTTTCTATATTGTCCATGATTCCATTTCTAAAAGCAATGAAAAGGGGAAAACAAATATATATTTATATATGTTAATTGAGATATGAGATATCAATATCTGCTCTTATATGGCAAGTATGGTGAACTTAATCAAAAGCAAAATGATTTGTGACAGAGCCCCTGCAGACCAGACTAGGAAACCCGTTTAATTCGCTGAGTAGCACGTTACCTTCCCTTCATTAAATCGCCATTACATTGTGACTTCCGCCGGTAGGCTTTTAATGTGAAATCTAACAGGAAGTGGACTATCATACAACCGCCAGCATAACAGCTCCGAGCCAACGCAACAGCTCCGTGCCACCGCTGAAGTTGATGAAACAGGGTATAACAAGCGGCGTGTTCGGTAAGTATTAAGTATTTTCTTGAAATATACAGTAGCGTAATGCCATGACAGTTTGATGCGTTGTGTAGCCATTTATTTATTTACTAAAACTGTCGGTTTTCTTGTTTAAAGGTCGCTAGCCGAACACAGGTGTATCATAAATTAGCACTTGCTAGAGTTAACAGTCAGCTTAAGACAGTTATCAGAGTTTTCGGGCACCAGGGTGGACTGACTCGTTAAAATTAAGGTCATTTGTATGTTCGGGTGTCAGTTATTTTATTTATTTTTTATATTTTATCTGTGCCAGGATAGGAATATAGCGGCTATATTCACCTAGTCCATCAAACCTGGTGTGGGGGGATGGGTGGTTGGTTTCGCAGCACAATGCACTTGACTCGATCACAATTTGACCTGAAGTCATGCTTATGTGGGTGACGATAATCCAACCATATTGGAGGGGGCAAAGTTTTTAGAGCCATGCTTTTCAGACAAGGCGCAGTTAATTTCGAACGATTTTAATGTTGGTTGGTTATAGTTATTTAACAGTGTAGCAAGCCAGGTTTTGCTTGGAATATTAATTAAGAACGTAGTGGACGTGTGACCTAAATCATGCCAGTGGAAATAAAATTCAGAGAATATACTGTATATCCCTATATCATAGAAGAAAATAATAAGCGAGCAATATGTTAAATGAAGGATTTAGGGACCCCACTGTACTGATTGATTTCATTACACAATAAACTCAATATTTCAACTAAGTTTAGGCTGGATTTAACAGAAATTGATTTGGCATAGCACAATAAAAAGAACAGAAGACCAGGTACTCTTTTGTTTGCGTCTCGTCATCAGTTTAAATGCCTCAAAAGTGGCAGGTGGAGAGAGATGGTAAAAATGGAATGTTTGCACTTTCTGTTTTTCAGTTTGCTAAGGGGAAGAGTCCATATGCTACTCAGGTAATATATTGTTTAAAACTCTGTAACCTTATTTTACTAGAACTGATGCCTAAGCTATCTCATTTTTTATTAATTTCTTTGCAGTTTGAAATGCCACCAAGGATCAGTCCTCTTAAAGATGCCTGTCACCATGTTGTTTTAAAGACTGACAAAACATGGAGGTTGGAGGTGAAGTACATCAATGCAGTGAAAAGTGGGTTAGATGATGGTGTTAAATGTGGTATTGTCTATCTGGCTATCTATCTAGATGTATAGATGGACAGATGGTGATAAGTTTCTTATCAGTACCTATACTCCTTATCAGTTCTTTTGCTTACTGTTTTATTTCCAAGAATAGATTCAGAAACAGATGATAAGAATTTTTTATTTATTATTATTTATTGTTTCTAGAGCAGCAACAGTAAAGCTAACAGCAGGAACATCACTATATAAACTATCACTGGAAATGAGTCAAAATGTCAGTAAAATAAATACATATTCATACACATATTGAGTGAAGTTTAGAAAGGATAAAGAATACAGACGTCAGTCAGTAACAGCCATTCATCCTGTCCTCCTCCCTCTGCTGAGGTGATGCACTGCCTGCATGTATCACCTCAGCAGCAGCTGCGTGGCTGAACCGTATACCAACAGGGTCACCGTAATAGCTGGCAGTTGGCAGCACATCTCAATCACGACACGGTGTCCTCATACATCTCTTTTTGTGTGGATAACATCATTCCCACCAAAAAGGTTACTATCTACCCCAACAATAAACCCTGGATAACCAAAGAACTAAAGGAAATCCTCAACAAATAGAAAAGAATATTCTTCACTGGCACCGAATCTGAAAAAAAGGAGGTTAACAGAGAGGTGAAGCGTGCCATAAAAAATGCCAAGCTGAAGTACAAGGACAAAATGGAGGAAAAATTCACACAAGGGAGCCTCCGCTCAGCTTGGCAGGGAATCAAAAACATGGCTGCTGTGAACTCTGCTCCCACCACCCACAGGACCATCCAGGTGGCCAGCAGCAGCCCAGCATCCCTCCCCAACTCCTTTTTTTCAAGATTCGAGACGGACAACATCACCCAGCTAGAAGATATTATCTCCTCCCTCACATCTGCAGAAGCTGAACTCTCCTTCAACACGGAGCAGGTGGTGAGAGCCCTCAGGAGGACCAAGGAGAGCACAGCACCTGGCCCAGACAACATCAGCGGCCGGGTCCTGCGGTGCTATGCAGAGCAGCTGGGGGGCGTGTTTCAGCTCCTGTTTCAAAGATCTATGGACAGCGGCATAGTCCCCCAGCTATGGAAGCACTCCACAGTGGTCCCCATCCCCAAGAAGAGCTCTGTCAAGGCTTTGAACGACCTGAGGCCTGTAGCTCTCATCTCACTCGTGATGAAGGCTATGGAGAGGGTCATCAAGAACCACATCATCAAGGTCACTTACCCACTGATGGACCCTCTCGAGTTCGCTTGTCGCGCAGGCAGGGGGGTTGATGATGCTAAAATATTCATCATGGACACTATACATAAGCATCTAGAACACCCCAACACCACAGCCAGACTCCTGTTTGCAGACTTCTCCTCTGCATTCAACACCCTACAGCCACACATCCTGGCAAAGAAACTCTTCACCCGCTTCCACCTGGACGACCAGCTGATCCTGTGGATTACATACTTTACATTACATAGACTGTAGAGATTGTGGAAGAGTACAAATACCTGGGCACAATCTTCGACTGCATGTTGAAATTTGCCTCCAACACAGAGGAGATTCTCAGGAGATGCCAGCAGCGGCAGTATCTCCTGAGGAAACTCAACACGTTTGGGGTCAACACAAACATTCTCCGGACATTTTATTATTCATTCATTGAGAGTGTAATCACATTCTCAATAACCTGCTGGTTTCACTCCACCAGCCTGCAAAACAGGACCCGCCTGCAGAGCACTGTCAAAGTCTGCTCTAAAATCATCGTACTTCCGGTCAGAACACTCTCAACCGTGTGTGAGCAGCAAACACTGAGGACAGCACTCAGGATCCTACAGGACCCCTCACACGCTCTGTTCCCAGTGTTTGAGTGGCTCCCCTCAGGACGCTGGCTCCGCTGCCCGGGCTGCAGGACACAGAGGAGGAGAACAACCTTTGTTCCCAGAGCTGTTCAACTCCTCAACTCCCAACCATCCCTGCCCCACTGCCTCCCTGCTCTGGACCCTGGACCCCCCCATCCCCCCATCCCCCCCTTCCCCACCCTGCTAACGGACAATAATCTACACACATCCCCACTTTATCTTTACATATTTATAGTATTTATACGGACATTCAATCTAGCTCAGTACCAAATTGCACCTTATGTAGATACTGCTTATATTCCTTATTCTATTTATAACCTTTTATATTTTATACCTTTTTACATTTTTATATATATTTTTCTCAAGGATTGTCATCAGAGGAAAGCGAGGCAGACCAGTTCCAATTCTTCTGACTCCAAAAATGCTCTATGCATTGGACATCCTTGTTCAGCAGAGAGAGGCTTGCAGGGTTCTTAAAGACAATTGTTACATGTTTGCGAGACCTGCAGCTATGTCACATTTCGGTGGTTCAGACTGCATCCGTGGCTTTGCAAATGCATGTGGTGCAAAGTGTCCCAAGGCATTGACATCAACCAAACTGCGAAAGCATGCTGCGACCCTTTCAACAGTCCTGAACAAGACAGACACGGAGATGGACCAACTGGCCAACTTTCTTGGCCACGACATCAGACTACATCGTGAGTTCTATCGACTCCCTGAGAAGATGCTGCAACTCGCGAAGATCAGCAAAGTTTTGATGGCACTTGAGCAGGAGAGATTGGTCGAGTTCCATGGCAAGAATTTGGATGAAATCACAATTGATCCAAATAGTATGTTTGATTTCCATTTTCCTTGGTCTACCATTCTTTTTGTTTGACCAGATTTCTAAGCTTGGTATGTCTCCTGCAGACAAAGTTCTGGGTAGTGATGATGAAGATGGGTGCAAAGAGGAAGGAAACATTTACCTTCTGTTGATGGTATGTGTTATTTAGTTTTTATGTATGTCGTTGTACCATTTGTTTTTGTCTCATATTTAAGATGTATTTTATGGTACATTTCCTCACAGCGTTCAAATGCATTTGCAAATTAACACAAATATAGAATTTTAAAACTTTAATCTTTTATGGCACTGAAATGTTTCGACACTTTATAGTCAGCATTGTTACAGCACAACTGAAGAACATGTCTGACTAAATTATGTATTACAGCAGAAAATAATGTTGCACCTAATGAGGGGGATAACATCCCACTAACACGCAAGAGACGCAAACAACCATCAGCAGAGGATGGCGCATATTCTGGAGATGGTGCTTTAAGACCTTCTTGCAAAGGTGAATTTTTACACAACATCAGTAGATGAAAAGCGTTTGAAAATAAACAAAAGATTCCTACCATCTTTTCAACCCTGAGTTTGGTGGTGCAGAGGCACTGTTGATGATCAGGTAGAATAATAAAACAGTCACAACCTGGTATAGTTTACTGCAACCATTACTTTTACTGACAATATTTGAATTACATTATCCCGATTCTGCTTAAATTCTTCATTAACATTTGCAGTGAAAGATATTTCCTTGTATCAGATTATTTTTAGTGTGATATTATTTATTTTACTTTAAGTATAGGTAAAGTAAAAGTAAAAGATCAGAATACTATGCCCACCACCTCAACCATAAATATAGAAATATAGACACTGTATTGGCTGCTGGATTGTACCTCAACGTCGCCGCCATATTTGACCTGGCAAGACTTGCCTGTACACGAATACATATAAACAAGGGAACTGTGGTTTTTCTGGGTGAAAAGCTCTATAGCGTTGTAATTTCTCAACTGGTTTTGAGAGTAGTAATAAACCGTTGAATATAGAAATGGCTCATTGAAATTAATTGAGAAATTCAAATGTTATAGTGCTTTTTAATCATAAAAAACTCAGCTCAGCTCTATAAGCTTTACTTTTATCCATTTACAGGCCAGTCTTGCCCAGTCTAATATGGTGGCGAAATTGATGTATTGCAGTAATGAACCGAAGCAGTCAGTGCAGCATCTACATGTACATGCCTTTTGTAGGCAACATTAACACCTCTGCCTAAATAAGAGCTTGAGTCCCTGTGAGCTTCAATAGATTAAACAGTGTTTAAAAGAGAGGTTTAACTGAACCTTTTTTCAGGTAAATACTGGATGTAATTCTGTGACAGTGAAGAAGAAAGAACCTCAAAAGTTGATCGTTAATCAGTTCTACAACATTCAAATGCATTTGCAAATGATGAATGCAAATACAGAATTTTAAAACTTGAATCTTTTATAGCACTGAAATGTTTTGACACATTTTTTTTATGGTCTGCATTGTTACAGCACAATTGAAGTATTGTCTGACTGAATATTTTGTATTTCATAGAACCATCAGCAGAGGAAACTATTGCAGCTGATGAGGGGGAGAACGTCCCACCAACACACAAGAGACGCAAACAACCATCAGCAGAGGATGGAGCATCTGGAGTCGGTGCCGTGAAACCTTCTTCCAAAGGTGAATTTTGAAACATTTTCATTTATGTGGAGTCACATCAGTAGATTTGGGTGTGTAAAATAAATTTAAAAAAAGATGCGTACCATCTTTGCACACCTCAGTCTGGCAGCACCCTAGTACATTTGGTCAAGTAATGTATTTAATTACAAGTTTGAGGTACTTGTACTTAAATTGAGCCTTTTCTTTTCATGTTACTTTTAAAGTTCCACTCTACTACATCTTAGAAGCAAATATTGTACTTGTTACTCCACTACATTTATCTGACAGCTATAGTTATTACCAGTTACACTTTTTTTTTGCACAAAAATAAACGAAGGCCTTATACAATATGGTTTGTTATAAATTCAAGTATTCAGCAGTTTTTACATATATTGCTTATAGTTGATTAATCAGTTGATTGACAGAAAATTAATTGATAACAATTTTGATAGTGGTTTCAGTTATTTTTCCTGTAAAATCATGTAGTTGCAGCTTTACAGTTGGTATAACATTTGCTGTGTTTCCTTTAAATCATTTCAATGTATTTGTAATAATGTTGAGGTTTGGACTGTTGTTTGGGCTAAACAAACATTGTGAAGGTGTCACTTTGGCCTCTGATCGGTGAAGAAATTGAGAACTGTGGTCACAGTGAGCCAAAGGACTAATGGAGAAACAACCAGCAGGTGAATTCAGAATGAAAATAACCATTGGTTGCTGTCCTAAACAAAATATTTCAAAATCAGCTTCTCCTCAACCAACTACAACAGTGACATCCTACCTTTTACATTATTATAATCATTCTTAATGCCGGTCATCGGGTCAGAATTTCCGTTATCTGGTTAGATTAGTCATAAAATGGAAACTATTTTTCATGGTGGAGTGCTGAGAATGAATTGAGGAGTCTCACAGCCTGTGGAAAGAAGCTGCTCGTTAGTCTAGTGATGCAGCATTAAACCAACAAGCTGTTCAGGCCTGGTATTATTTGTTGTGAGTGACCTGTTCATAAGTGGACAGCTCCAAGTACAGTTGTGAATGCCTCAGGATTTGGTGACGCAGACCACAGTCAGAGGTGGTCTTGGTCACACGTGACCACGTTCTTTTAGCACTGTGTAAGCACATGTGTCCCGGACCAGATTGAAGGACCGCCTGTTCAACTGATGTCCTCTGTAGAGGGCTGATATGAAGCGTCCAGAATGCAAAATAATTAATAGAATAAATGTCAGAGGTAAAACACAGCCCTCTATACACTCTCCCCTCTCCTCCTCTCTTCTCCATAGCAGCGGCGGTTAAATTTCAACAGTGGGGCACTACTGCTGCCGCCATTTGTACAAAGAGAAATGGTGTTTGAAATGGAATGTCTATCAGGTTTATCAAATCAACTGACAGAATTTAAGGACATGTGGTCACTTTTCTGAAGTTTTGTTTTTTTACCCCGTATATCAAATGACCACAAAACTATATTATGATATTTAAGGACCTTGTTCACCAAAATGGCGGACACTGACAAAGTCTAATGCAACCTCTGCCCCTCAAATTACCATCTTACCATTACCATACAACATTGTATTGACGGTGAACATGTCAAATATTACAAATACAGTAAACAGTAACCAATGTAGGCTTCTTGTTTGTCACCCATGGAGAAAGTCCCCAGACTCCCTTAAAAAAAAAAGCTCAATTTTGTGAGTTGTTGAATTGGGAGAAACTTGTGAAACACTGTCTATGACAAATTATTTGTGATTTGGTGATGTACGTGTTAATCTGCATATAGAGCAGTAAAGTGAGATCTGATCACAAGTGGTCACTCGGACGCATGTTAATGTCAGTTGTGAACTGACAGACAGAGCTGTTTATATCAGATCACTTAGGACATATGGTAATACCAGGTCTGAACAGCCTCATAATTTCACTTTTACTATAGATGTAGGTATACATATACTGATACAAGACTTACAACTTATAGGAACTGTAGCTCCTTCAATTTACTTTTATTTAAACATTTGTTTTTGTCCTCACTTACAGGTAAAAGAACACCCTGGCAGCCAGCAGAAGTGAAGGCAGTAGAGAGGCAAATGAATCAATTCATCCATTCTGGTATTGTACCATCAAAGAGTGAATGCGAGAAATGTTTAATCAATCAATCAATCAAACTTTATTTGTAGAGCGCTTTTCATACATGCTAATGTAGCTCAAAGTGCTTTACAGAAATTAAAAACAGCAGCAACAACAATTAAAAAAAAAAAAACAACAGCCCCCCCCCACACACACACACCCACACACACACACCCACACACACACGCACACACGCACACACACACACACACACACACACAGCCACACACACAGCCACACACAGCTACTTAAAACCCAACAGGAAAAATAAAAAGTGAGTAATAATAAATAACTAAATAGTGATAAATGAAAACAGGGCACTAACAACAGGTATTGCGGAACCGAGGAAACGCTATCATCGATGTATTTCACTGAGGAGTCACTAGAGGCAGTAAAATAAATAAAATAAAATAAAGATAAAATAATAAAACTCTAAAACTAACTTAGAATGAAAAAATACTAAAAGAGGTTTAAAAGTCTATAACTGTTTATAAGTAAATAAAACAATTAAAACAAGTTAAAACAATAAATACATAAATAAAATTCAGCTAAAAGCCAGCCTAAAAAGGAAGGTCTTAAGGTTGCTCTGAAAAGTATCAACATTCTCCAGCGCCCTCAGGTCCTCTGGGAGGCTGTTCCACAAACGTGGACCACGGTATTGAAAGGCGGCCTCCCCGTGAGTTTTTGTTCTCACTTTTGGAATGGTTAAAAGGTTGTTACCAGAGGACCTGAGGGTTCTGGAGGGTTCATATGATAAAAGCAAATCCGATAAATAAGTTGGGCCAAGGCCATTAAGAGCTTTAAAAACTAATAAAAGGATCTTAAAATCAATCCTGAAGCAGACAGGTAGCCAGTGCAGAGACTTTAAAATGGGTGTGATGTGTGCTCTCTTTCTGGTCTTAGTCAACACCCGTGCTGCAGAGTTTTGGAGTAGTTGTAATTGAGCCAAGTTCTTTTTTGGGAGACCAGAAAGTAGAGCGTTGCAATAATCAATGCGGCTGGTGATAAAAGCATGCATTAATGTCTCTGTACTGGCTTTGGAAAGGAATGGTCTCACTCTGGCAATGTTTTTAAGATGATAAAAAGCTGTCTTAGTTATGTTTCTGATGTGTGGGTTAAAACTGAGGTCTGAATCAAAAATAACTCCAAGGTTTTTTACTTGGTTAGTTGGTTGTAATGCCAGGGAGTTCAATGTTGTATTAATCATCTGTCTTTGAGCTTCAGAACCAATAAATAAGACCTCGGTTTTGTCCTGGTTGAGCTGAAGAAAATTTTTTGCCATCCATGACTTGATATCTAAAATACAGTTAAAAAGGGCATCAATTGGCCCTGGGTCATCAGGAGACACGGCGATATACAGCTGTGTGTCATCAGTATAACTGTGGAAGTTTATGCCGTGCTTCCTGATGACATTCCCAAGTGGCAGCATGTATAGGTTAAAAAGTGTTGGACCTAAAATTGAGCCTTGGGGGACACCACAGGTAATTTTGTGGCTCTTTGATGAGTATCCCTCCATACTCACAAAAAATGTTCTGTCAGTGAGATAAGATTTAAACCAGTTAAAAACAGTACCAGAGATTCCAACCTGGTTGTGCAGTCTGTCTAAAAGAATTGAATGGTCTACTGTATCAAAGGCTGCACTTAAATCAAGAAGTACTAAAATAGATGGTTTTGTCCTGTTCAGATTTAACCTGAGGTCGTTTACAATTTTAACTAGTGCGGTCTCAGTACTATGGTTTTTCCTAAAACCTGATTGGTACATTTCATAGATTTTATGGGTTATCATAAAATCATTTAACTGATTAAAAACAAGTTTCTCTAAAATTTTGCTTAAAAATGGTAGATTGGATACTGGTCTGTAATTATTAAGTATGGAGGGATCTAAATTGTTTCTCTTCAGAAGGGGTTTCACTGTGGCAGTCTTAAGTGCTGTAGGAAAAACACCCATCTGAAGAGAGTAATTTACTATGTTAAGTAACTCATCCTTAAAAGAGCTATAAAATGTTTTAATAAAGGAAGTGGGAATGGGATCTAAAATGCAGGTTGCTGGTTTAAGTTGGGAACACACTTTGCCCAGCATCTCAGCATCAACCAGGACAAACTTCTCTAGTGTTTCCTCATGTAAAAACAAAGATTTTGTAGTGATAAAATTAAAATTCTGGTCTTTGGATAAAAGTGATCTAACATCATCTATTTTACTACTGAAGTGATCTGCAAAATCTTCACATTTAGAAATGGACGACTCACTGCTAGACTTCATAAAAACAGGGTTAATAAGATGGTCAATTGTTGTGAATAGGATTTTGTGGTTGTTCCGGTTGTCAGCTATCAGTTTTGAAAAATGTGATCGTCTTGCATCTTTAATTGCTTTATTATAAGTGTTCAAATGCTCACGGAAAATTTGGTAGTGCACTGTTAATTTATCTTTTCTCCACCTTCTTTCGGCTCTTCTACAGTTTCTCTTTAGCTGTCTAGTTTTTTCATTTTGCCAGGGAGGAGTTGGATTGGTAATGATCTTTCTCAGAGTGAGTGGAGCAACTGCGTCAAGGATTGATCTCATTTTACTGTTAAAACTATCTACTATAAAATCACATGAGGCTGGTAAAATGTCTGCAGGAGTGTCCCGTAAAAGATTAATAAAATTTGCAGTCACTTCATTAGTAAGATAGCGTTTCCTGACGGTTCGCTCTAGAATATCCTGTTGTATAAAATCACAGACATTAAAAAAGACACAGTGAGGTTGGTCACGTGATCCGGATCAAGATGGACGCTTGAAACTTTTCTCCGCTCCAGGCTTCAGATAAATCCGTTACTTTCTCCAAGTAAACTCACTATAATCAGCCAAATCGAACTGAAGAAATGCCTAGAAAGCAGCGTGGCAAGGACTATCCTATTTTTTCACCGTCGACTTCCGCCATTCAAAAGAAAATCGCCGAAGTACAAGCGGCTGCACGTGTCTCGAGCGAGGCTAACCAAGGTGATGCTAACACTTCGGAGCTAATGCTAACTGACCAAACAGCTATGGAGCAGATTTTAGCTGAAATAAAGTCTGTGGCCTCCCGGGTGAACGACATGGATCAATCAGTCGGCGCTCGCCTGGATACCATCGACGGTGCACTAAACGACATAAAAGTATCCGTCACATCGGTGGAGAGCTCGTTGTCGGCTCTTTCTAACCGAGTGACGGACCTGGAAAAGCGCATGGAAGAGGCTGAAGAGAGGGTCTCCGCCGCAGAGGACAGCACCGGTGCTCAGGGCACCTGCATTGCCACCCTGGAAAAAACAGTGGTGCAGCTTCAACTTAAAATTGACGATCTAGAAAACCGTGGCCGACGCAAAAACCTGAAAATTGTCAACCTCCCAGAGAAAACGGAGGGCAACACCCCCCTTGCGGACTTCCTCCAGACATCTTTGCCGACTTTAGTCGGCTTGCCTGCTGACTACCCCCCGCTGGAGATCGAACGCGCCCACCGAGCCCTGGCTCCCGCCCCGGCTCCAGACAAGCCCCCGAGAAGCGTCTTGGTCCGGTTTCTGCGATACTCCCAGAGAGAAGCTGTGCTCAGAGCAGCGATGAAGAAACGCGACATCAACCACGGTGGCTCCCAGCTACGGTTCTACCCTGACCTGTCCGCGGAGGTCCTGCGGAGGCGGCGAGAATTTGACACCGTAGGGAAAGCGCTGGCTCGTCATAACAAATACCGTGGTTTTGCCTACCCAGCGCGCCTCCGGTGTCTCCACGAAGGGCAAATTCGCCTTTTTGACACCCCTGAGTCTGCGGCTGCATTTCTGGATACCTTAAAGTGAGATATATATTTATTTATTTTTTCATTCCCAATGTTATCACATGATGGAGAAAGTCGGACGTTACAGGTAATTACACTGAGCCCTCACTGAACATTGTGCATCTCTCTGTGACCACTACATGGACTGAGAGGGCAATCTACACAACGGTGCTGATTTAATTTGTAGTATTTCCCCTTGAAATAGGGTGATTTTAGTTTTAACCTTTTTTACTCTTTATAACAGAATACTTAAAGACTGTTGATTTTGCATTATATTCAGTTTGATCACACTATAAAGTGCTTTTTCTTTTACATGATTTTTTTTTCTTTTTTTTTTTCTCTCTTATTACAAGTACTGCACTTACGTTTTGAAGTTAGTCTTAATAGCTAAGCCGTTGTGTGTAAGTCCATGTACACCTTGCACAAATGTTGTGGTCCAAGCAATAATTTGGAAACTCATCATTCTGGGGTGTTTCTCAGTGGTGTTCATCACTTAGCCTGGAGTTAGACACTGTTTCAGGTGTCTTAGTTGTTACTGTGATCTAACTGTTAAGTCAGGATTTTGACTATGCTTAGAATACCCAGTGACTTCTTTTGGGGGGTTCTTTTCCTGTCGTTTGGGGACAGGATAGGGGAGGGTAAGCGCTGCTGTTCAGATCTTTTGCGTTTTATTTTCCTATTGTTAAATGTCTGGAGCCTAGGTTCATTCCTTCATATAACTGTTTGCACCTTGACTAATCCCTCTTCACTCAGTACCTGTTACTCAATCACTTTCGTGCTCTGTAGCTCTCATGTCTGGTTCACTTAAACTCACCACTTGGAATGTCCAGGGATTGGGCCATGTAATTAAAAGGAAGAAAATTTTAACATATCTGAAAAAACAAAAATCTGATATAGCATTACTCCAGGAAACAAAGCTATCTAATACAGAACATCTGAAACTTAAGAGGGACTGGGTAGGCCAGGTTTACTTTTCTTCTCATTCACAGAACAAAAAAGGTACAGTTATTCTTATAAATAAGAACATTCCCTTCATATTGGAACATGAAGAAAAAGATTCAGAAGGCAGATTTATTTTGATCAAAGGTTCAATTCTTGAACAGCACATAACTATTCTCAACGTTTACGCCCCAAACAATGATTCACCTCAGTTTATGTCACAAATGATTTTGATGTTTAACCATCATTGCAATGGCCTGGGCTTCTTAGCCGGCGATTTTAATTGTATAATGAATGCCTCTTTGGATAAATCCTCCTCTGCAAACATATCTAACCCGAGGTCATCTGCCGTCCTTAAAAATGTATGTACCGACACTGGATTGATAGATGTATGGCGACACCTAAATCCTAAAGTGAGGGACTACACGTTTTATTCACACCCTCACAATTCGTATTCGAGACTAGATTATTTCTTCATTCCCAAACAGTTTTTACATTCTGTTCAAACCTGTTGTATAGAGTCCATTGTTTTATCAGATCATGCTCCGGTACATCTGTGCATTAACCCAGTGTTTAACATCCCTAGAACCCCCAATTGGAGATTCAATACATCATTTTTGAATAGGGATTCTTTTTGCACCTTTGTACGGATTAACCTATCACAATTTTGGCTCGAAAATAAAAGCTCTCCGGTGTCCTCTGCCACAATCTGGGATGCAGCTAAGGCCACTTTACATGGACACCTTATTTCTTATTGTTCTCATCAAAAAAAAAACCTTAGAAGAAAACAGAAAAAATCTTGAAAGAGAAGTAACTAGATTGGAGCAAATACATAAGCAGTCACCAACAGCAGCAAACTTAAAGGCTCTAGTGGCTGTTAAGACTGAACTTAACATGGATCATACTCGTCATGTCCATAAACTTCTACTTTACACAAATCAGAAATATTATGAATTTGGTAACAAATCCAGTCGCCTGCTTGCCCACCAGTTGAAAAATCAAAATAACGATCACTCAATTAACATGATAAGAACACAGAACGGAGATGTCACATGTGATCCAGTGACTGTTAATAGCACATTCCGGGACTTTTATAAATCCTTGTATAGTGCAGAGCAGGTCGACGCCACGGCTATCGCTTCATATTTAAATAACATTTCTTTGCCTACTATTGCAGAGGAGGATCGCTCCAACTTAGATGCTGCATTCACGCCGGAGGAGGTCTGGGCTGCAATCCAGTCTATGCCTAATGGGAAGTGTCCAGGCCCAGACGGGTTTCCATTGGAATTTTTTAAGAAATTCTGGGCAGAGATCCATCCAATCTTTATGCCGGCCATCAATGGTATTTTAAAAGAGGGCATCCCCTCTTCTTGGAGATATGCCTCTATTAGTCTACTTTTAAAAAAAGATAAAAACCCATTGAATTGTTCATCATTTAGACCTATTAGTCTCCTCAACGTGGACTACAAAATTATTGCAAAAGTACTGGCTCGGAGATTGGAAACCATCCTTCCGAAAATAATAAACCCAGACCAGGCAGGATTCGTTAAATCAAGATATGGTACAGACAATGTACGTCGTGCTCTTAATGTTGTTCAATATCTTAACACTCATAAAAATCCAGCTCTGATAGTCTCCCTCGATGCCGAAAAGGCCTTTGACCGAGTGGAGTGGTCTTTTTTGTTTCCTGTATTAGAAAAATTTGGTCTGGGCCCTAACTTCATTGATATTATTAAGTCCTTCTACTCAGACCCAATAGCCACAGTTAACACTAACGGCCTGCTATCCGATGGCTTTCCAGTGCGCAGGGGCTGCAGACAAGGGTGCCCCCTGTCACCTTTATTATTTATATTATTTATTGAACCTTTGGCTGAGGTCATCAGAGCTAATCCTGATATATCTGGAGTTAGGGTAGGTGAAGAAAACCACATCATTTCCCTATTTGCCGATGATGTCCTTTTATATCTGAATAAACCTGAGAAATCAATTCCGGCAGTTTTACATACCATAGCCACATTCAGCGCCTTATCAGGTTATAAGATTAACCTTGGGAAATCAGTCGCTACGCCCTTTAATGTTCCCCAGGATATGTCAATTCAATCTCCTTTTCAAGTGTCTAGGAGGGGTTTCAAATATTTAGGCATCTTTGTCACCCCTGACTTAAACAACCTGTTTGAAACTAATTAGTCACCTCTAATTCAAAAGATTAAAAATGATCTGATAAAATGGACCTCCCTCCCAACCTCTCTCCTTGGGAGAATCAACACTATAAAAATGAATGTTCTCCCTCGATTGAACTATTTATTTTAAAATCTCCCATGCTTTTTGACTTCTGCCTTTTTTAAGTCACTGAACTCCCATATCTCTCGCTATATTTGGAATAATAAACATCCAAGAGTTAAGTTTTCTTTACTTACCAAGCTAAAAGACCTGGGAGGTTTGTCCCTGCCCAATTTACAATTATATTATTGGTCTGCACAACTTAAAACAATGTCAAATTGGTTTATGAACAGGAAAGATTCTCTATGGTTGGGTCTTGAATCCTCATTCTGTTATCCCCGAAGGCTTAACTCCCTTCCTTTTATCAATAATATAGATCAATTAAATCTTCTCAAGAATAACATAATTATTTATAACACATTGTTGGCTTGGCGAGATGCAAAGAAATACCTCAATATTGCTCCTGCCATCTCTCTTTGTTCTCCCCTAGCTCTGAATCCAGATTTACCAGCACAGATTAGGAGTATTGGTTTGTTGGATTGGATGTCTAAGGGTTTGTCAAATCTTGCAGACCTGTTGGATTCTGACTCGGTTAAATCATTTGAGCAAATCAGGGCGGGTTTTAATATACCCCACAAAGATTTTTATAAGTATCTCCAAATTCGCCACTTTGTAGGATCTCTCTTGAAGACAGGCGGGATACGTATGAGATTGTCAGAACTGGAAAACACTATAGTTCTGGCAAAGTCTCCTAAAGGACTGATTTCCAAGCTTTATACTTCACTACTTTATTCTGATTCTTCTGGTTATGACTCTCTGAAGTGGTTGTGGGAACGTGATTTGGAGGTGACGTTTACTCCTGTAAACTGGGATAAGATCTGCAGTGGGATTTTTCCTAAATGTACTTCAATCTCTATACATGAACAGAACTTTAAATTTTTTCACAGAACTTACTATACTCCTGTTCGCCTCCAGAAAATGTTTCCTGACACTTCCAACCTTTGTTTTAAATGTAAGACACACAAAGGTACATTTATCCATATGTTTTGGTCATGTGACCACATCCAGACTTTCTGGAAGGGGGTTCACTCTGTAATCCAGGAGGTCACTGGTAAACAGCTTTTGTTGACTCCTTCTTTCTTTTTACTTAACCATGATGCTCCAGACAATTCTTTGGACACAGACACAAAATCTCTATTGACAATTCTTTTGTTCCTGGCTAAAAAATGTATCTTGCTGCGGTGGTCAACTCCCCAGGTTCCCACAGTTGACATGTGGATATCACAGATTTCTGCTCTTATTCCTCTCGAGAAGTTGACTCATGACCTCAATCACAAATCGGACAAATTTTGGAGGATCTGGGAACCATTGGACTCCTTTTTAAAGAAGCTTTAACTCAGCGTCTGTCCATGCAAGATGAGGACTGCCAGTTTTTTCTGTAACTTATTCTGTGTATGTGCTCTTCATTTACCCGTCTCTCCTTATTTATTTATTTTTATTTACTTATTCACTTTATGCATACGTACAACGCAGCGCTCACTGTTGGTTTGGGGTGGGTTTTCTTTTTCTTTTTCCTTTTTAGTTGTTCCGCTATGTCCTGTTTGTACTTATAAAATTGAAAAAACCAATAAAAAATAAATTAAAAAAAAAAAAAAAAGACACAGAAATGATCAGACAGACCTACATCAATCACAGAGGAGATGTTAACAGACAGGCCGTGGGTAATTAAAAGATCCAAAGTGTGTCCTCTGTTATGGGTAGGCTGGGTAACATGTTGAGTAAAATTTGTAAGATTAAGTAAGTTTAAAAATTCCAAGGTAAAAGTGTCTGATTGATTTTCCATGTGTATATTAAAATCACCTGTGATAATGACCCTCTCGTAGTTTGTGTGAATGATTGTAAGTAGTTCTGAAAAATCTGAAATAAAAGAAGTGCAACGTTTGGGTGGTCTGTAAACTGTCATGCCGAGTATGGGAGGGGTGCTGAAAACAAAAGAGTGATATTCAAAAGTTGTATAGTGTCCAAATGCAATGTCCTTAAAACCAAGTGATGCTGAATGGATGGCTGCCGTGCCGCCACCTTTTCTGTCTATTCTATTCGTAAATGAGAAATTGTAATTCGGTGGTGAGGCTTCAATGAGTGTTACTGGTCCATCAGTGTTTAGCCATGTTTCTGTTAAAAACATGCAGTCAATATTATTATCTAAAATCAGGTCATTAATTAAAAATGTCTTATTTAAAAGAGATCTGACATTTAAAAGTGCCATATTCAGGGTCGGGGGTGAATTGGCAGACAACTGTGTGTGTGTGTTTATGGATGTAAGATTAATAAAGTTCACCCCATGAGTTAGTTTATTGTGGTGGTGGTGGTGTTTCACGCTAACTCTGTTAGTGATGTGGACAGGAACAGGAAAAGCTGTATTTTGATCCTTCCATAAGGGGGAGCTAGTGGTAACAGGTGGGACATGGTTTGGTGTTGTTGACAGAGGAAAGGCAGGTGAGGGAGGGGACGGAGAAGAAGAAGAAGAAGTAAATAGTCAGGCACGTGCAGCGGATTGTACAGCATACTGTAGATTAGCCGCAAGCATGCGGCTACCCAGCATGTTGGGATGGAGTCCATCACTCCTGAAGACGGTTGAACGCCCCCAAAACAGGTTAAAATTGTCAATAAAACCAATGTTGAGGGCACTGCAGGTAGACTGGAGCCAGCTGTGGAGACTGAGTAATCTGCTAAAACGCCCTGCTCCACGGGCCACTGTGGGGATCGGGCCAGAAATAAAAACAGACTTACCACAGGAACTTAAAAAGCATAAAAGATCCTTAAAATCCTTTTTGGTCAGCTCTGACTGCTGACGAGCCAAGTCGTTGGTCCCTACGTGAACTATCACCCGGCTGATAGAGGAGGGGAGTGAGAGCAACAGTCCCGGGAGCTTCTCCAGGATATCGGGTACGGTGGCTCCAGGGAAACAGTGAGTGACAGCATTGAAGAAGCGGATATTCCTGATGATGGAGTCCCTGGTTATCAGTGTGGTCGGGGAGAAAAGGGGACGAAGACGGGGCGGTGAGGGCTGTGGACTCCCATGGCCTGGGAGAGCGCGACCTGCTTGCACGCTGGTGGTCTCCGGCTGGAGGTGGGCAGCCTGGGCAGGTGGGTGATGTGAAGGGGGACCGGGGGGCTTGAACCCGGAATGAGGACCCCCTCTCGGCTCGGGGCAAGGAAGACATCCAGACCGTCTGAGTACGGCGTCCTTTAACATTTTACGGCGAGAAGACGCTGTTGCTTCGGTCAACGGCCGTTTATCCAGCCTCACAGCAGAGTGGCAGGCTGCCTGAACACTGTTTTCCCGTAGAGGTGCATTTACAGTGTCGGCAGGCGTCGTTCTCGGCGATGGGCCCAGACGAGGGCGAGTCGGAGCAGCCGGGGCAACAGCTGGGTCACCTGGGTGGGCCGTGGCGTCATCGGACAGTACCGTGTAGCGGTTGGAGAGGTCCAGGTGAGGTGGCGAGGCAGACCGGGCCGTCCGACTGTTCCTACCACGGACCACCACCTCGGCCCATGACTCCTGATGGTTAGGAGTTGAGCAGGAGGAAAGTCGAAGGCTGGTGGCAGGGTCCCAGTGAACGGTGTCCCGGATGGTTGCGTTGAGGGAAATGATTTGTTTGGACTGCTCAGATGCCACTTCCATGAAACTGGACAGGAGTGAGTCCTTCTTTTTCAGTTCATCAGAGAGCCTACGGATGTCCTCTTTCAGGTCAGCAATCTTTTTATTTGCTTTATTAAGGACTGTGCAGTCCTCACATGGCGTGGTAGGCATAGTAGCTTGGGAGTGTGAGTGTGTCTGCTAGTCTGTGTGTAATTACCAAGCTAGTAGCAGCTACACTCGCGGCTGGTATGACAAGTTTTGGTACAAATGTCAACCTTGGATATATCTGTAGTTTGCAGAAACATTAACTGCCAACATCATATCCAAGAGTCAGTTGCTGTTTGTTGCAACTGGTTAGTGTCAAGGGTTTAAGGGTTGAACCAGAAGCTCTCAAGAGTCGGAATTGGCAGAACTTGAAATTTTATGTTTATAATCGCATTACGACCCTCGAAAGGAAATATCAGCTTAAATAGTATGGAGAATACAATGAAAAGGCTGGCACTGAAGCATTGTTGTTGTTGAATGTTAAATTATTTTCCTATGTTTAAAAATAGAATTGTAAGGAAATCAACCTGAAAGTTCTTTAAGTTAAAAACAAATGCACAATTTGTTGAATGTTAATGTTTTGGTTAGTTTTTGTTTATTTGCAAAGCAATTTAAACATTTTGCATTGTTAACATTCAATGTTTCATTTATTGCACCATTTTAGTTTAAATGTGCTATTTGTAAGAGAAGTTGATTTGAGTCTCAGTCCCAACTCATCAAACAACTGAAGCAATTTCACCTGGATTCATTAAAAACATTAAGTTGTGCAATTCAAGTTCGAGTTTGATTTCTTGGAGAGCTAAAAAATATATAACTGGTAATCATCAAAATTAGTTACATTTAAATCCTTGTAAATATATAAGGGTGATGCTACATGTTTGCTGCCTGAGTAAGGTCCTTTCAGGCAGGCCTTACCACTTGGCAGCCATCTTGTCAAAGCCCCATGGCAGCTATGTTGGGCTAACAATACCCTGCTCATATTTAAATGAATGTGGAGAGAGCCATAAATCCACTTCCAGTGGTCACTGGACATTAAAACTGCATGTAGTAGAAAAAACTAATAATAATAATTTTGTTTTTTCAGTCAATTCTGATGAAAACCACTTAAAGTTCTGTGACTTTGCCCCAAAATGAGGTTCAAAATGGCCAATGGCTTCTTACTTTAATGGGCATGTTTCCAGTTTCACAACACCATCTTTTTTTACAGTGCCATGATGTGATGTCATAAGCTCATCCAACTAGAGCATTTGACCAAATGAGTTTAATGTCTGAATGACCTCACCAGTCTTGCTAATCTTGTGTATTGATGTGATATCCTCCTCTTTCATGCTTATTAGAAGTGCTTCTGCAGCCACATGAAATGACTTGACACCGTTGTGAATCTCACACGTGCATCCCCCATTAAAGTAACAGCACGGTTGACTGATAGCTCTACTGGTTTGGCTGTGATTTAAGATGTGTTTGGCTTTTGGGGGGAAGAAGTGGTATATCTGTCAAACAACCACCAGCTAACAGCTGTGTATTACTAATCCTGTATGGATGTAATATGATTTGCTTTCATTGTTGTATGACCTGGCTTAAGTAATACCCTTTGTAAATGATAAACAAACGCATACAGAGAATGTGCCCCAAATATCAACAGAAAGTGTGCTTGAAGTTACATAAGTTTCTTGCTATTTATGGATATTTTCTACTTGTGTGCTAAAAAATCTGTTAAGTAACGGGGTCCCTTTTCAGGTCTTATAAATTGTCTTTCTGATCAGAACGTAGATTTGCTTACTCAATACCTTTTAGGCATTTAGGCATTTGGGTTGGGCAACAATGTCTGAACAATAATTCACTACTCAAGTCTTAGCACTGAAATTACCCCAGACAACATGTTCAGACAATAACCCAATCAGAAAAGTCAGAACAATGCCTCTAGTATGAATGCTAATATAATTATGTTTGCACTTTCATATATGTAATGTGATCATTGCATAGATACAACATAGCATAGGTACTTACATTATGTTGCTTGGCTTATAGTGTAAAATTATAACATTATCCACCCCTTAATAATCACCTTTAGTACCCCAAAACAATGGCATAGTGGTTCCTAATCTTTTTAAAAATTAAATTAAAATCTAATGTCAGGCATTCTGCATGAATCTAGATGCTGCTAAACAAAGTATTATCAAATGTGGTTGTACTCCATGTTTGTAATAATAAGGTATTTGTTCACATCCCATGGCTAGTAGCTCGCTTACTTAATGATAAACTAAAGGACATAACCTGACCAGAGTAATGTGATCCTAACATTACTTATGTTATGTTGTGAGACTACACTACAGGGTTCTGTGTCTTGCATTAGTGATGACATTGTGAGTTTTGGTGGTCACTGAGTCATGGCTAAAGAGGCCAGAACAATGGTCAGCATCAACATCTAACCATTCCAAAATTTGAACTTTAACAGAAGTTATTAATTTCTATGCAAATGTAAATGTAAATATAAAAATGGGTCCCCATTTGACACATGAAAATGTGTGAAGTATGCTAATATCTGCTAATTTATGCAAAATGTGGTCCCCTGTAAACATGTTAACTGATGAAGTCTCCATAATGCATGGGGAAACTATTACTTCATAATTTTAAAGGTTTGAACGTGTGTATAGGCTCACTTAACAATGGCAACTTTACCCAATTTTTTTCAGACCTGAGGAACCTCTAGAGAGGATGGTCCCCGCAAGTGATGATTAAAAACGTGGTCGCCATAGATGATAGACCCTGTATTTCTACAGTGTATTTCTACTATGTGCTGCGTATTTCTACTGTGTATTTCTACTGTGCTGTGTATTTCTACTGTGTATTTCTACTGTGCTGTGTATTTCTACAGTATATTTCTGTGTGATGCATATTTTTTACATTGTATTTCTACTATGTACTGTGTATTTCTACTATGTGCTATGTATTTCTACTGTGTGCTGTGTATTTCTACAGTGTATTTCTGCTGTGTGCTATGTATTTCTACTGTGTGCTGCTATGATTGTTCCACTGTGACATCACAGTTGGTTATGTTGTTCAACTGAGACATCAAAGCTGCACTGTTCGATTCACTGTGACATCAACGCTGCACTGTTCGATCCACGAACATCTCAGTTGGTCATGATTTTTCAACTGTGACCTCACAGTTGGTTAGGATTGTTCCACTGTGACATCAAAGCTGCATTGTTTGATCCACTGTGACATCACAGTTAGTTATGTCATTCCACTGTGACATCAAAGCTGTACTGTTCGATCCACTGAGACATCAAAGTTGCACTGTTTGATCCACTCTGACATCACATGTTGGTTATGATTGTTCCAGTGTGACATCACATTGGGTTTTGTGGTTTCACTGTGACATCAAAGCTCCACTGTTTGATCCACTGTGACATCAACGCTGCACTGTTCGATCCACTAACATCTCAGTTGGTCATGATTTTTTTTGGGTTTTGTGGTTTCACTGTGATATCAAAGCTGCATTGTTTGATCCACTGTGACATCACAGTTAGTTATGTCATTCCACTGTGACATCAAAGCTGTACTGTTCAATCCACTGTGACATCAAAGCTGCACTGTTCGATCCACTAACATCTCAGTTGGTCATGATTTTTCAACTGTGACCTCACAGTTGGTTAGGATTGTTCCACTGTGACATCAAAGCTGTACTGTTCAATCCACTGTGACATCAAAGCTGCACTGTTCGATCCACTAACATCTCAGTTGGTCATGATTTTTCAACTGTGACCTCACAGTTGGTTAGGATTGTTCCACTGTGACATCAAAGCTGCATTGTTTGATCCACTGTGACATCACAGTTATGTCATTCCACTGTGACATCAAAGCTGTACTGTTCGATCCACTGAGACATCAAAGTTGCACTGTTTGATCCACTCTGACATCACATGTTGGTTATGATTGTTCCAGTGTGACATCACATTGGGTTTTGTGGTTTCACTGTGACATCAAAGCTCCACTGTTTGATCCACTCTGACATCACAGTTGGTTATGATTGTTCAACTGTGACATCAAAGCTGCACTGTTTGGTTTACTGTGACATCACAGTTGGTCATGTTGTTCCACTGTGATATCAAAGCTGCACTGTTTGATCCACTCTGACATCACAGTTGGTTATGATTGTTCCAGTGTGACATCACATTGGGTTTTGAGGTTTCACTGTGACATCAAAGCTGCACTGTTCGCTAAACTGTGACATCAAAGCTGCACTGTTCGCTAAACTGTGACATCAAAGCTGCACTGTTCAAGACACTGTAACATCTCAGTTGGTTATGATTGTTCCACTGTGACATCACAGTTGGTTATGACTGTTCCAAGGTGACATCACATTGGATTTTGTGGTTTCACTGTGACATCAAAGCTGCACTGTTTGATCCACTGTGACATCAACACTGCACTGTTCGATTCACTGTGACATCAACGCTGCACTGTTCGATCCACTAACATCTCAGTTGGTCATGATTTTTCAACTGTGACCTTACAGTTGGTTAGGATTGATCCACTGTGACCTTACAGTTGGTTAGGATTGTTCCACTGTGACATCAAAGCTGCATTGTTTGATCCACTGTGACATCATAGTTGGTTATGTCGTTCCACTGTGACATCAAAGCTGTACTGTTCGATCCACTGTGACATCAAAGCTGCACTGTTCGATCCACTGTGACATCACAGTTGGTTATAACTGTTCCACAACGACATCACATTTGTTTATGATTGTTCCACTGTGACATCACACTTGGTCATGATTGTTCCACTGTGACCTCACAGTTGGTTAGGATTGTTCCACTGTGACATCAAAGCTGTACTGTTCGATCCACTGAGACATCAAAGCTGCACTGTTTGATCCACTCTGACATCACAGTTGGTTATGATTGTTCCACTGTGACATCACAGTTGGTTATGTTGTTCCGCTGAGACATCAAAGCTGCACTGTTTTATCCACTGTAACATCACAGTTGGTTGTGATTGTTCCACCATGACATCACAGTTGGTTATGATTGTTCAACTGTGACATCAAAGCTGCGCTGATTGTTCCACTGTGACCTCACAGTTGGTTAGGATTGTTCCAAGGTGACATCACATTGGATTTTGTGGTTTCACTGTGACATCAACGCTGCACTGTTCGATCCACTAACATCTCAGTTGGTCATGATTTTTCAACTGTGACCTCACAGTTGGTTATGATTGTTCAACTGTGACATCAAAGCTGCACTGTTTGGTTTACTGTGACATCACAGTTGGTTAGGATTGTTGCACTGTGACATCAAAGCTGCGCTGATTGTTCCACTGTGACCTCACAGTTGGTTAGGATTGTTCCAGTGTGACATCACATTGGGTTTTGTGGTTTCACTGTGACATCAAAGCTCCACTGTTTGATCCACTCTGACATCACAGTTGGTTATGATTGTTCAACTGTGACATCAAAGCTGCACTGTTTGGTTTACTGTGACATCACAGTTGGTCATGTTGTTCCACTGTGATATCAAAGCTGCACTGTTTGATCCACTCTGACATCACAGTTGGTTATGATTGTTCCAGTGTGACATCACATTGGGTTTTGAGGTTTCACTGTGACATCAAAGCTGCACTGTTCGCTAAACTGTGACATCAAAGCTGCACTGTTCGCTAAACTGTGACATCAAAGCTGCACTGTTCAAGACACTGTAACATCTCAGTTAGTTATGATTGTTCCACTGTGACATCACAGTTGGTTGTGATTGTTCCAAGGTGACATCACATTGGATTTTGTGGTTTCACTGTGACATCAAAGCTGCACTGTTTGATCCACTGTGACATCAACACTGCACTGTTCGATCCACTGTGACATCAAAGCTGCATTGTTTGATCCGCTGTGACATCATAGTTTGGTTATGTCGTTCCACTGTGACATCAAAGCTGTACTGTTCGATCCACTGTGACATCAAAGCTGCACTGTTCGATCCACTGTGACATCACAGTTGGTTATAACTGTTCCACAACGACATCACATTTGTTTATGATTGTTCCACTGTGACATCACACTTGGTCATGATTGTTCCACTGTGACCTCACAGTTGGTTAGGATTGTTCCACTGTGACATCAAAGCTGCACTGTTCGATCCACTGTGACATCACTGTTGGTTATGATTGTTCCACTGTGACATCAGAGCTGTACTGTTCGATCCACTGAGACATCAAAGCTGCACTGTTCAATCCACTGTGACATCACAGTTGATTAGGATTGGTCCACTGTGATATCAAAGCTGCATTGTTTGATCCACTGTGACATCACAGTTAGTTATGTTGTTCCACTGTGACATCAAAGCTGTACTGTTCATCCACTGTGACATCAAAGCTGCACTGTTCAATCCACTGTGACATCACAGTTGGTTAGGATTGGTCCACTGTGATATCAAAGCTGCATTGTTTGATCCACTGTGACATCACAGTTAGTTATGTCATTCCACTGTGACATCAAAGCTGTACTGTTCGATCCACTGTGACATCAAAGCTGCACTGTTCGATCCACTGTGACATCACAGTTGGTTATAATTGTTCCACAATGACATCACAGTTGGTTATGATTGTTCCACTGTGACATCACAGTTGGTTATGTTGTTCAACTGAGACATCAAAGCTGCACTGTTCGATTCACTGTGACATCAACGCTGCACTGTTCGATCCACGAACATCTCAGTTGGTCATGATTTTTCAACTGTGACCTCACAGTTGGTTAGGATTGTTCCACTGTGACATCAAAGCTGCATTGTTTGATCCACTGTGACATCACAGTTAGTTATGTCATTCCACTGTGACATCAAAGCTGTACTGTTCGATCCACTGAGACATCACAGTTGGTTGTGATTGTTCCACCATGACATCACAGTTGGTCATGTTGTTCCACTGTGATATCAAAGCTGCACTGTTTGATCCACTCTGACATCACAGTTGGTTATGATTGTTCCAGTGTGACATCACATTGGGTTTTGAGTTGTGCTGCACGATTTGATGAAAATATGCGATTGCGATTATTGTGGACTATATTGCGATTTGCGATTACGATATTATAAATGAATGGTGTCATGAGTCTACTTGCTTGAATATCAAGGACAACACAGAGAATTACAATAGATTGTATATTTCTCAACTCAAAACATACAAATATGACACAAAAAATACAAAACCTGAAGTTTACAGTACTGTATTTTTTCCCCAAATAACTTATGGAGTCAGTGATTTCCTTGTGTCTTTTCGAGGTATTTTCGTATGGTGTGACACTTGCAAATGTATCCGTAATTGTGCGTTGTTGTGGTCGTTTCAGGCGTTTTTCAGTTGTATCTTTCACGTTACTTTGTTGGGCTTTCATTTGAATGCATTCTTCGTATTTTTCTTTGTGGTGTTTCAAGTGTTGATATAGATTGGTCGTATTGCCGCGGGACGTAGTGACTTTAGCTTTGCATGTTTTACACAGCACATCTTGCTGTTCAGTGTCGTCGTACCTGAATCCAAAGTATCGCCATATATTAGAAGTTGCATTTTTTTTCGCCACCAACTGAGCTTGTCCCTCCTCGAGTTCCTCTTCGGCGTCCACGTCGGCTGCTCTGCTCTGCTGAAAGCCGGGTAGTCACGTGACTATACCTGCAGCTGCAGCTGCACAGTGTGGATGTGGTGTCACCGTGCTCCACACCGCACGGGAGATAGTCCCGTTCATTGTAATATTTGTACTGATATGACTCTATTTTCATGTAGGCTACATGTTGAATGTCTGTATTTTTCAAAATGTTAGATAAAGATTTTCATTAAAAAAGAGAGAGAGAGAGAGTCCTGTTCACAGGCACACACATGGACATTTGTTTACATTAAATCGCAAATCGCAGTCTTTTAAGCGATTACATAATTGCACAGCATGACATCGCGATTGCGATTGCGATTAGATTAATCGTGCAGCACTAGTTTTGAGGTTTCACTGTGACATCAAAGCTGCACTGTTCGCTAAACTGTGACATCAAAGCTGCACTGTTCAAGACACTGTAACATCTCCGTTGGTTATGATTGTTTCACTGTGACATCACAGTTGGTTGTGATTGTTCCAAGGTGACATCACATTGGATTTTGTGGTTTCACTGTGACATCAAAGCTGCACTGTTTGATCCACTGTGACATCAACACTGCACTGTTCGATCCACTGTGACATCAACGCTGCACTGTTCGATCCACTAACATCTCAGTTGGTCATGATTTTTCAACTGTGACCTTACAGTTGGTTAGGATTGTTCCACTGTGACATCAAAGCTGCATTGTTTGATCCACTGTGACATCATAGTTTGGTTATGTCGTTCCACTGTGACATCAAAGCTGTACTGTTCGATCCACTGTGACATCAAAGCTGCACTGTTCGATCCACTGTGACATCACAGTTGGTTATATCTGTTCCACAACGACATCACATTTGTTTATGATTGTTCCACTGTGACATCACACTTGGTCATGATTGTTCCACTGTGACCTCACAGTTGGTTAGGATTGTTCCACTGTGACATCAAAGCTGCACTGTTCGATCCACTGTGACATCACTGTTGGTTATGATTGTTCCACTGTGACATCAGAGCTGTACTGTTCGATCCACTGAGACATCAAAGCTGCACTGTTTGATCCACTCTGACATCACAGTTGGTTATGATTGTTCCACTGTGACATCACAGTTGGTTATGTTGTTCCGCTGAGACATCAAAGCTGCACTGTTTTATCCACTGTAACATCACAGTTGGTTGTGATTGTTCCACCATGACATCACAGTTGGTTATGATTGTTCAACTGTGACATCAAAGCTGCACTGTTTGGTTTACTGTGACATCACAGTTGGTCATGTTGTTCCACTGTGATATCAAAGCTGCACTGTTTGATCCACTCTGACATCACAGTTGGTTATGATTGTTCCAGTGTGACATCACATTGGGTTTTGAGGTTTCACTGTGACATCAAAGCTGCACTGTTCGCTAAACTGTGACATCAAAGCTGCACTGTTCGCTAAACTGTGACATCAAAGCTGCACTGTTCGCTAAACTGTGACATCAAAGCTGCACTGTTCAAGACACTGTAACATCTCAGTTGGTTATGATTGTTCCACTGTGACATCACAGTTGGTTATGACTGTTCCAAGGTGACATCACATTGGATTTTGTGGTTTCACTGTGACATCAAAGCTGCACTGTTTGATCCACTGTGACATCAACACTGCACTGTTCGATTCACTGTGACATCAACGCTGCACTGTTCGATCCACTAACATCTCAGTTGGTCATGATTTTTCAACTGTGACCTTACAGTTGGTTAGGATTGATCCACTGTGACCTTACAGTTGGTTAGGATTGTTCCACTGTGACATCAAAGCTGCATTGTTTGATCCACTGTGACATCATAGTTGGTTATGTCGTTCCACTGTGACATCAAAGCTGTACTGTTCGATCCACTGTGACATCAAAGCTGCACTGTTCGATCCACTGTGACATCACAGTTGGTTATAACTGTTCCACAACGACATCACATTTGTTTATGATTGTTCCACTGTGACATCACACTTGGTCATGATTGTTCCACTGTGACCTCACAGTTGGTTAGGATTGTTCCACTGTGACATCAAAGCTGTACTGTTCGATCCACTGAGACATCAAAGCTGCACTGTTTGATCCACTCTGACATCACAGTTGGTTATGATTGTTCCACTGTGACATCACAGTTGGTTATGTTGTTCCGCTGAGACATCAAAGCTGCACTGTTTTATCCACTGTAACATCACAGTTGGTTGTGATTGTTCCACCATGACATCACAGTTGGTTATGATTGTTCAACTGTGACATCAAAGCTGCGCTGATTGTTCCACTGTGACCTCACAGTTGGTTAGGATTGTTCCAAGGTGACATCACATTGGATTTTGTGGTTTCACTGTGACATCAACGCTGCACTGTTCGATCCACTAACATCTCAGTTGGTCATGATTTTTCAACTGTGACCTCACAGTTGGTTATGATTGTTCAACTGTGACATCAAAGCTGCACTGTTTGGTTTACTGTGACATCACAGTTGGTTAGGATTGTTGCACTGTGACATCAAAGCTGCGCTGATTGTTCCACTGTGACCTCACAGTTGGTTAGGATTGTTCCAGTGTGACATCACATTGGGTTTTGTGGTTTCACTGTGACATCAAAGCTCCACTGTTTGATCCACTCTGACATCACAGTTGGTTATGATTGTTTCAACTGTGACATCAAAGCTGCACTGTTTGGTTTACTGTGACATCACAGTTGGTCATGTTGTTCCACTGTGATATCAAAGCTGCACTGTTTGATCCACTCTGACATCACAGTTGGTTATGATTGTTCCAGTGTGACATCACATTGGGTTTTGAGGTTTCACTGTGACATCAAAGCTGCACTGTTCGCTAAACTGTGACATCAAAGCTGCACTGTTCGCTAAACTGTGACATCAAAGCTGCACTGTTCAAGACACTGTAACATCTCAGTTAGTTATGATTGTTCCACTGTGACATCACAGTTGGTTGTGATTGTTCCAAGGTGACATCACATTGGATTTTGTGGTTTCACTGTGACATCAAAGCTGCACTGTTTGATCCACTGTGACATCAACACTGCACTGTTCGATCCACTGTGACATCAAAGCTGCATTGTTTGATCCGCTGTGACATCATAGTTTGGTTATGTCGTTCCACTGTGACATCAAAGCTGTACTGTTCGATCCACTGTGACATCAAAGCTGCACTGTTCGATCCACTGTGACATCACAGTTGGTTATAACTGTTCCACAACGACATCACATTTGTTTATGATTGTTCCACTGTGACATCACACTTGGTCATGATTGTTCCACTGTGACCTCACAGTTGGTTAGGATTGTTCCACTGTGACATCAAAGCTGCACTGTTCGATCCACTGTGACATCACTGTTGGTTATGATTGTTCCACTGTGACATCAGAGCTGTACTGTTCGATCCACTGAGACATCAAAGCTGCACTGTTCAATCCACTGTGACATCACAGTTGATTAGGATTGGTCCACTGTGATATCAAAGCTGCATTGTTTGATCCACTGTGACATCACAGTTAGTTATGTTGTTCCACTGTGACATCAAAGCTGTACTGTTCATCCACTGTGACATCAAAGCTGCACTGTTCAATCCACTGTGACATCACAGTTGGTTAGGATTGGTCCACTGTGATATCAAAGCTGCATTGTTTGATCCACTGTGACATCACAGTTAGTTATGTCATTCCACTGTGACATCAAAGCTGTACTGTTCGATCCACTGTGACATCAAAGCTGCACTGTTCGATCCACTGTGACATCACAGTTGGTTATAATTGTTCCACAATGACATCACAGTTGGTTATGATTGTTCCACTGTGACATCACAGTTGGTTATGTTGTTCAAACTGAGACATCAAAGCTGCACTGTTCGATTCACTGTGACATCAACGCTGCACTGTTCGATCCACGAACATCTCAGTTGGTCATGATTTTTCAACTGTGACCTCACAGTTGGTTAGGATTGTTCCACTGTGACATCAAAGCTGCATTGTTTGATCCACTGTGACATCACAGTTAGTTATGTCATTCCACTGTGACATCAAAGCTGTACTGTTCGATCCACTGAGACATCACAGTTGGTTGTGATTGTTCCACCATGACATCACAGTTGGTCATGTTGTTCCACTGTGATATCAAAGCTGCACTGTTTGATCCACTCTGACATCACAGTTGGTTATGATTGTTCCAGTGTGACATCACATTGGGTTTTGAGTTGTGCTGCACGATTTGATGAAAATATGCGATTGCGATTATTGTGGACTATATTGCGATTTGCGATTACGATATTATAAATGAATGGTGTCATGAGTCTACTTGCTTGAATATCAAGGACAACACAGAGAATTACAATAGATTGTATATTTCTCAACTCAAAACATACAAATATGACACAAAAAATACAAAACCTGAAGTTTACAGTACTGTATTTTTTCCCCAAATAACTTATGGAGTCAGTGATTTCCTTGTGTCTTTTCGAGGTATTTTCGTATGGTGTGACACTTGCAAATGTATCCGTAATTGTGCGTTGTTGTGGTCGTTTCAGGCGTTTTTCAGTTGTATCTTTCACGTTACTTTGTTGGGCTTTCATTTGAATGCATTCTTCGTATTTTTCTTTGTGGTGTTTCAAGTGTTGATATAGATTGGTCGTATTGCCGCGGGACGTAGTGACTTTAGCTTTGCATGTTTTACACAGCACATCTTGCTGTTCAGTGTCGTCGTACCTGAATCCAAAGTATCGCCATATATTAGAAGTTGCATTTTTTTTCGCCACCAACTGAGCTTGTCCCTCCTCGAGTTCCTCTTCGGCGTCCACGTCGGCTGCTCTGCTCTGCTGAAAGCCGGGTAGTCACGTGACTATACCTGCAGCTGCAGCTGCACAGTGTGGATGTGGTGTCACCGTGCTCCACACCGCACGGGAGATAGTCCCGTTCATTGTAATATTTGTACTGATATGACTCTATTTTCATGTAGGCTACATGTTGAATGTCTGTATTTTTCAAAATGTTAGATAAAGATTTTCATTAAAAAAGAGAGAGAGAGAGAGTCCTGTTCACAGGCACACACATGGACATTTGTTTACATTAAATCGCAAATCGCAGTCTTTTAAGCGATTACATAATTGCACAGCATGACATCGCGATTGCGATTGCGATTAGATTAATCGTGCAGCACTAGTTTTGAGGTTTCACTGTGACATCAAAGCTGCACTGTTCGCTAAACTGTGACATCAAAGCTGCACTGTTCAAGACACTGTAACATCTCCGTTGGTTATGATTGTTTCACTGTGACATCACAGTTGGTTGTGATTGTTCCAAGGTGACATCACATTGGATTTTGTGGTTTCACTGTGACATCAAAGCTGCACTGTTTGATCCACTGTGACATCAACACTGCACTGTTCGATCCACTGTGACATCAACGCTGCACTGTTCGATCCACTAACATCTCAGTTGGTCATGATTTTTCAACTGTGACCTTACAGTTGGTTAGGATTGTTCCACTGTGACATCAAAGCTGCATTGTTTGATCCACTGTGACATCATAGTTTGGTTATGTCGTTCCACTGTGACATCAAAGCTGTACTGTTCGATCCACTGTGACATCAAAGCTGCACTGTTCGATCCACTGTGACATCACAGTTGGTTATATCTGTTCCACAACGACATCACATTTGTTTATGATTGTTCCACTGTGACATCACACTTGGTCATGATTGTTCCACTGTGACCTCACAGTTGGTTAGGATTGTTCCACTGTGACATCAAAGCTGCACTGTTCGATCCACTGTGACATCACTGTTGGTTATGATTGTTCCACTGTGACATCAGAGCTGTACTGTTCGATCCACTGAGACATCAAAGCTGCACTGTTTGATCCACTCTGACATCACAGTTGGTTATGATTGTTCCACTGTGACATCACAGTTGGTTATGTTGTTCCGCTGAGACATCAAAGCTGCACTGTTTTATCCACTGTAACATCACAGTTGGTTGTGATTGTTCCACCATGACATCACAGTTGGTTATGATTGTTCAACTGTGACATCAAAGCTGCACTGTTTGGTTTACTGTGACATCACAGTTGGTCATGTTGTTCCACTGTGATATCAAAGCTGCACTGTTTGATCCACTCTGACATCACAGTTGGTTATGATTGTTCCAGTGTGACATCACATTGGGTTTTGAGGTTTCACTGTGACATCAAAGCTGCACTGTTAGCTAAACTGTGACATCAAAGCTGCACTGTTCGCTAAACTGTGAAATCAAAGCTGCAAAGTTCAAGACACTGTAACATCTCAGTTGGTTATGATTGTTCCACTGTGACATCACAGTTGGTTATGATTGTTCCAAGGTGACATCACATTGGATTTTGTGGTTTCACTGTGACATCAAAGCTGCACTGTTCGATCCACTGTGACATCAACACTGCACTGTTCGATCCACTGTGACATCAACGCTGCACTGTTCGATTCACTAACATCTCAGTTGGTCATGATTTTTCAACTGTGACCTTACAGTTGGTTAGGATTGATCCACTGTGACCTTACAGTTGGTTAGGATTGTTCCACTGTGACATCAAAGCTGCATTGTTTGAACCACTGTGACATCATAGTTGGTTATGTCGTTCCACTGTGACATCAAAGCTGCACTGATTGTTCCACTGTGACCTCACAGTTGGTTAGGATTGTTCCACTGTGGCATCACATTGGGTTTTGTGGTTTCACTGTGACATCAAAGCTGTACTGTTGGATCCACTGTGACATCAAAGCTGCACTGTTCGATCCACTGAGACATCAAGTCTGCACTGTTTGATCCACTCTGACATCACAGTTGGTTATGATTGTTCAACTGTGACATCAAAGCTTCACTGTTTGGTTTACTGTGACATCATAGTTGGTTAGGATTGTTCCACTGTGACATCATAGTTGGTTAGGATTGTTCCACTGTGACATCAAAGCTGCACTGTTTGATCCACTGTGACATCGCAGTTGGTTATGAAAGTTCCACTGTGACATCAAAGCTGCACTGATTGTTCCACTGTGACCTCACAGTTGGTTAGGATTGTTCCACTGAGAGATCAAAGCTGCATTGTTTGTTCCACTGTGACATCAAAGCTGTACTGTTCGATCCACTGTGACATCAAAGCTGCACTGTTCGATCCACTGTGACATCACAGTTGGTTATAACTGTTCCACAACGACATCACATTTGTTTGATTGTTCCACTGTGACATCACATTGGGTTTTTTGGTTTCACTGTGACATCAAAGCTGCACTATTCGATCCACTAACATCTCAGTTGATCATGATTGTTCCGCTGTGACATCACACTTGGTCATGATTGTTCCACTGTGACCTCACAGTTGGTTAGGATTGTTCCAAGGTGACATCACATTGGATTTTGTGGTTTCACTGTGACATCAACGCTGCACTGTTCGATCCACCAACATCTCAGTTGGTCATGATTTTTCAACTGTGACCTCACAGTTGGTTAGGATTGTTCCACTGTGACATCAAAGCTGCATTGTTTGATCCACTGTGACATTACAGTTGGTTATGTCGTTCCACTGTGACATCAAAGCTGTACTGTTTGATCCACTGTGACATCAAAGCTGCACTGTTCATCCACTGTGACATCACTGTTGGTTATGATTGTTCCACTGTGACATCAGAGCTGTACTGTTCGATCCACTGAGACATCAAAGCTGCACTGTTTGATCCACTCTGACATCACAGTTGGTTATGATTGTTCCACTGTGACATCACAGTTGGTTATGTTGTTATGCTGAGACATCAAAGCTGCACTGTTTTATCCACTGTAACATCACAGTTGGTTGTGATTGTTCTACCATGACATCACAGTTGGTTATGATTGTTCAACTGTGACATCAAAGCTGCACTGTTTGGTCCACTGTGACATCATAGTTGGTCATGTTCCACTGTGATATGAAAGCTGCACTGTTAGATCCACTGTGACATCACAGTTGGTTATGATTGTTCCACTGTGACATCAAAGCTGCACTGATTGTTCCACTGTGACCTCACAGTTGGTTAGGATTGTTCCACTGTGACATCACATTGGGTTTTGTGGTTTCACTGTGACATCAAAGCTGCACTGTTCGATCCACTGTGACATCAAAGCTGCACTATCCGATCCACTAACATCTCAGTTGGTCATGATTGTTCCACTGTGACATCACAGTTGGTCATGATTGTTCCACTGTGACCTCACAGTTGGTCATGATTGTTCCACTGTGACCTCACAGTTGGTAAGGATTGTTCCACTGTGACATCAAAGCTGCATTATTTGATCTACTGTGACATCACAGTTGGTTATGATTGTTCCACTGTGACATCATAGTTGGTTAGGATTGTTCCACTGTGACATCATAGTTGGTTAGGATTGTTCCACTGTGACATCAAAGCTGCACTGTTTGATCCACTGTGACATCGCAGTTGGTTATGAATGTTCCACTGTGACATCAAAGCTGCACTGATTGTTCCACTGTGACCTCACAGTTGGTTAGGATTGTTCCACTGAGAGATCAAAGCTGCATTGTTTGTTCCACTGTGACATCAAAGCTGTACTGTTCGATCCACTGTGACATCACATTTGGTTATAACTGTTCCACAACGACATCACATTTGTTTATGATTGTTCCACTGTGACATCACATTGGGTTTTTTGGTTTCACTGTGACATCAAAGCTGCACTGTTCGATCCACTGTGACATCAAAGCTGCACTATTCGATCCACTAACATCTCAGTTGATCATGATTGTTCCCCTGTGACATCACACTTGGTCATGATTGTTCCACTGTGACATTACAGTTGGTTATGTCGTTCCACTGTGACATCAAAGCTGTACTGTTCGATCCACTGTGACATCAAAGCTGCACTGTTCATCCACTGTGACATCACTGTTGGTTATGATTGTTCCACTGTGACATCAGAGCTGTACTGTTCGATCCACTGAAACATCAAAGCTGCACTGTTTGATCCACTCTGACATCACAGTTGGTTATGATTGTTCCACTGTGACATCACAGTTGGTTATGTTGTTCTGCTGAGACATCAAAGCTGCACTGTTTTATCCACTGTAACATCACAGTTGGTTGTGATTGTTCCACCATGACATCACAGTTGGTTATGATTGTTCAACTGTGACATCAAAGCTGCACTGTTTGGTCCACTGTGACATCATAGTTGGTCATGTTCCACTGTGATATGAAAGCTGCACTGTTCGATCCACTGTGACATCAAAGCTGCACTGTTCATCCACTGTGACATCACTGTTGGTTATGATTGTTCCACTGTGACATCAGAGCTGTACTGTTCGATCTACTGAGACATCAAGCTGCACTGTTTGATCCACTCTGACATCACAGTTGGTTATGATTGTTCCACTGTGACATCACAGTTGGTTATGTTGTTCTGCTGAGACATCAAAGCTGCACTGTTTTATCCACTGTAACATCACAGTTGGTTGTGATTGTTCCACCATGACATCACAGTTGGTTATGATTGTTCAACTGTGACATCAAAGCTGCACTGTTTGGTCCACTGTGACATCATAGTTGGTCATATTCCACTGTGATATGAAAGCTGCACTGTTAGATCCACTGTGACATCACAGTTGGTTATGATTGTTCCACTGTGACATCAAAGCTGCATTGATTGTTCCACTGTGACCTCACAGTTGGTTAGGATTGTTCCACTGTGACATCACATTGGGTTTTGTGGTTTCACTGTGACATCAAAGCTGCACTGTTCGATCCACTGTGACATCAAAGCTGCACTATCCGATCCGCTAACATCTCAGTTGGTCATGATTGTTCCACTGTGACATCACAGTTGGTCATGATTGTTCCACTGTGACCTCACAGTTGGTCATGATTGTTCCACTGTGACCTCACAGTTGGTAAGGATTGTTCCACTGTGACATCAAAGCTGCATTATTTGATCTACTGTGACATCACAGTTGGTTATGATTGTTCCACTGTGACATCATAGTTGGTTAGGATTGTTCCACTGTGACATCAAAGCTGCACTGTTTGATCCACTGTGACATCGCAGTTGGTTATGAATGTTCCACTGTGACATCAAAGCTGCACTGATTGTTCCACTGTGACCTCACAGTTGGTTAGGATTGTTCCACTGTGACATCACATTGGGTTTTGTGGTTTCACTGTGACATCAAAGCTGCACTGTTCGATCCACTGTGACATCAAAGCTGCACTATCCGATCCACTAACATCTCAGTTGGTCATGATTGTTCCACTGTGACATCACAGTTGGTCATGATTGTTCCACTGTGACCTCACAGTTGGTCATGATTGTTCCACTGTGACCTCACAGTTGGTAAGGATTGTTCCACTGTGACATCAAAGCTGCATTATTTGATCTACTGTGACATCACAGTTGGTTATGATTGTTCCACTGTGACATCATAGTTGGTTAGGATTGTTCCACTGTGACATCAAAGCTGCACTGTTTGATCCACTGTGACATCGCAGTTGGTTATGAATGTTCCACTGTGACATCAAAGCTGCACTGATTGTTCCACTGTGACCTCACAGTTGGTTAGGATTGTTCCACTGAGAGATCAAAGCTGCATTGTTTGTTCCACTGTGACATCAAAGTTGTACTGTTCGATCCACTGTGACATCAAAGCTGCACTGATTGTTCCACTGTGACCTCACAGTTGGTTAGGATTGTTCCACTGAGAGATCAAAGCTGCATTGTTTGTTCCACTGTGACATCAAAGCTGTACTGTTCGATCCACTGTGACATCACATTTGGTTATAACTGTTCCACAACAACATCACATTTGTTTATGATTGTTCCACTGTGACATCACATTGGGTTTTTTGGTTTCACTGTGACATCAAAGCTGCACTGTTCGATCCACTGTGACATCAAAGCTGCACTATTCGATCCACTAACATCTCAGTTGATCATGATTGTTCCCCTGTGACATCACACTTGGTCATGATTGTTCCACTGTGACATTACAGTTGGTTATGTCGTTCCACTGTGACATCAAAGCTGTACTGTTCGATCCACTGTGACATCAAAGCTGCACTGTTCATCCACTGTGACATCACTGTTGGTTATGATTGTTCCACTGTGACATCAGAGCTGTACTGTTCGATCCACTGAAACATCAAAGCTGCACTGTTTGATCCACTCTGACATCACAGTTGGTTATGATTGTTCCACTGTGACATCACAGTTGGTTATGTTGTTCTGCTGAGACATCAAAGCTGCACTGTTTTATCCACTGTAACATCACAGTTGGTTGTGATTGTTCCACCATGACATCACAGTTGGTTATGATTGTTCAACTGTGACATCAAAGTTGTACTGTTCGATCCACTGTGACATCAAAGCTGCACTGTTCGATCCACTGTGACATCACAGTTGGTTATAACTGTTCCACAACGACATCACATTTGTTTATGATTGTTCCACTGTGACATCAAAATTGGTTATGTTGTTCTGATGAGACATCAAAGCTGCACTGTTTTATCCACTGTAACATCACAGTTGGTTGTGATTGTTCCACCATGACATCACAGTTGGTTATGATTGTTCAACTGTGACATCAAAGCCGCACTGTTTTATCCACTGTGACATCATAGTTGGTTATGAATGTTCCACTGTGACATCAAAGCTGCACTGATTGTTCCACTGTGACCTCACAGTTGGTTAGGATTGTTCCACTGTGACATCACATTGGGTTTTGTGGTTTCACTGTGACATCAAAGCTGCACTGTTCGATCCACTGTGACATCAAAGCTGCACTATTCGATCCACTAACATCTCAGTTGGTCATGATTGTTCCACTGTGACATCACAGTTGGTCATGATTGTTCCACTGTGACCTCACAGTTGGTCATGATTGTTCCACTGTGACCTCACAGTTGGTAAGGATTGTTCCACTGTGACATCAAAGCTGCATTATTTGATCTACTGTGACATCACAGTTGGTTATGATTGTTCCACTGTGACATCATAGTTGGTTAGGATTGTTCCACTGTGACATCATAGTTGGTTAGGATTGTTCCACTGTGACATCAAAGCTGCACTGTTTGATCCACTGTGACATCGCAGTTGGTTATGAATGTTCCACTGTGACATCAAAGCTGCACTGATTGTTCCACTGTGACCTCACAGTTGGTTAGGATTGTTCCACTGAGAGATCAAAGCTGCATTGTTTGTTCCACTGTGACATCAAAGTTGTACTGTTCGATCCACTGTGACATCAAAGCTGCACTGTTCGATCCACTGTGACATCACAGTTGGTTATAACTGTTCCACAATGACATCACATTTGTTTATGATTGTTCCACTGTGACATCAAAATTGGTTATGTTGTTCCACTGAGACATCAAAGCTGCACTATTTGATCCACTGTAACATCACAGTTGGTTGTTATTGTTCCACCGTGACATCACAGTTGGTTATGATTGTTTAACTGTGCCATCAAAGCTGCATTGTTTGGTCCACTCTGACATCTCAGTTGGTTATGATTGTTCCACTGTGACCTCACAGTTGGTTAGCATTGTTCCACTGTGACATCAAAGCTGCATTGTTTGATCCACTGTGACATCAACGCTGCACTGTTCGATCCAGTAACATGTCAGTTGGTCATGATTGTTCCACTGTGACCTCACAGTTGGTTAGGATTGTTCCACTGTGACATCAAAGCTGCATTGTTTGATCCACTGTGACATCACAGTTGGTTATGTTGTTCCACTGTGACATCAAAGCTGTACTATTCTATCCACTTTGACATCACAGTCTGTTATGATTGTTCCACCGTGACATAACAGTTGGTTATAAGTGTTCAACTGTGACATCAAAGTTGCAGTGTTTGGTCGACTGTAACATCACAGTTGGTTATGATTGTTCCACTGTGACCTCACAGTTGGTCATGATTTTTCCACTGTGACCTCACAGTTGGTAAGGATTGTTCCACTGTGACATCAAAGCTGCATTATTTGATCTACTGTGACATCACAGTTGGTTATGATTGTTCCACTGTGACATCATAGTTGGTCATGTTGTTCCACTGTGATATCAAAGATGCACTGTTTGTTCCACTGTGACATCATAGTTGGTTATGTTTTTCCACTGTGACATCAAAGTTGCATTGTTTGATCCACTGTGACATCACGGTTGGTTATGTTGTTTCACTGTGACATCACAGTTGGTTAGGATTGTTCCACTGTGACATCAACTCTGCACTGTTTGGTCCACTGTGACATCACAGTTGGTTATGATTGTTCCACTGTGACATCATAGTTGGTCATGTTGTTCCACTGTGATATCAAAGATGCACTGTTTGTTCCACTGTGACATCATAGTTGGTTATGTTGTTCCACTGTGACATCAAAGTTGCATTGTTTGATCCACTGTGACATCACGGTTGGTTATGTTGTTTCACTGTGACATCACAGTTGGTTAGGATTGTTCCACTGTGACATCAACTCTGCACTGTTTGGTCCACTGTGACATCACAGTTGGTTATGTTGTTCCACTGTGACATCAAAGCTGTACTATTCTATCCACTGTGACATCACAGTCTGTTATGATTGTTCCACTGTGACATAACAGTTGGTTATAAGTGTTCAACTGTGACATCAAAGTTGCAGTGTTTGGTCAACTGTAACATCACAGTTGGTTATAATTGTTCCACTGTGACCTCACAGTTGGTCATGATTGTTCCACTGTGACCTCACAGTTGGTAAGGATTGTTCCACTGTGACATCAAAGCTGCATTATTTGATCTACTGTGACATCACAGTTGGTTATGATTGTTCCACTGTGACATCATAGTTGGTCATGTTGTTCCACTGTGATATCAAAGATGCACTGTTTGTTCCACTGTGACATCATAGTTGGTTATGTTGTTCCACTGTGACATCAAAGTTGCATTGTTTGATCCACTGTGACATCACGGTTGGTTATGTTGTTTCACTGTGACATCACAGTTGGTTAGGATTGTTCCACTGTGACATCAACTCTGCACTGTTTGGTCCACTGTGACATCACAGTTGGTTATGTTGTTCCACTGTGACATCAAAGCTGTACTATTCTATCCACTGTGACATCACAGTCTGTTATGATTGTTCCACTGTGACATAACAGTTGGTTATAAGTGTTCAACTGTGACATCAAAGTTGCAGTGTTTGGTCGACTAACATCACAGTTGGTTATGATTGTTCCACTGTGACCTCACAGTTGGTCATGATTTTTCCACTGTGACCTCACAGTTGGTAAGGATTGTTCCACTGTGACATCAAAGCTGCATTATTTGATCTACTGTGACATCACAGTTGGTTATGATTGTTCCACTGTGACATCATAGTTGGTCATGTTGTTCCACTGTGATATCAAAGATGCACTGTTTGTTCCACTGTGACATCATAGTTGGTTATGTTGTTCCACTGTGACATCAAAGTTGCATTGTTTGATCCACTGTGACATCACGGTTGGTTATGTTGTTTCACTGTGACATCACAGTTGGTTAGGATTGTTCCACTGTGACATCAACTCTGCACTGTTTGGTCCACTGTGACATCACAGTTGGTTATGTTGTTCCACTGTGACATCAAAGCTGTACTATTCTATCCACTGTGACATCACAGTCTGTTATGATTGTTCCACTGTGACATAACAGTTGGTTATAAGTGTTCAACTGTGACATCAAAGTTGCAGTGTTTGGTCGACTGTAACATCACAGTTGGTTATAATTGTTCCACTGTGACCTCACAGTTGGTCATGATTGTTCCACTGTGACCTCACAGTTGGTAAGGATTGTTCCACTGTGACATCAAAGCTGCATTATTTGATCTACTGTGACATCACAGTTGGTTATGATTGTTCCACTGTGACATCATAGTTGGTCATGTTGTTCCACTGTGATATCAAAGATGCACTGTTTGTTCCACTGTGACATCATAGTTGGTCATGTTGTTCCACTGTGAGATCAAAGTTGCATTGTTTCATCCACTGTGACATAACAGTTGGTTATGTTGTTTCACTGTGACATCACAGTTGGTTATGATTGTTCAACTGTGACATCAAAGCTGCACTGTTTGATCCACTGTGACATCGCAGTTGTGTGGGCGTGTTTAATAAAACCTTGCACCCACAGCTGAGTGCAGTTGTGTGTAGATGACCTGGGAAACAGCAGAGCGTCTCCAATTCATGGTTATTTCTTTCAGTATATTCTTTCATCCTTGTATTTGGTGGTTGATCTTTTAACTTTTGGGTTCACAATGCTGTGTCGCTGTATAGCCCTGTTCTGTCAACAGGTTATGGGCCCAGAGTAATCCAGAGACAGTTTAGCATGTTTCCACCCTGTGTGATGATTAGACGCTGTTAGCACCATGAGTCGAAGAATCGCAGATACAAGCCGCTGGTCTCGGCTCCTGTTTGACGGAGATGAAAAGAATTACGAACTATGGGAGACTAAATTCTTGGGCCACCCTCGTCTGCACGGCCTGAATCACAGCGTTGAGAAATGTTGGTGAAACATTAAGTGACAGACTACTGGTAGCTATGGTTCTGAAGGGGCTGCCTGAGTCCTTCAAACCATTTGCGGTTCATGTCACACAGCGTGATGAGACCATATCTTTTGCCGGGATTAAAACAAAGCTACACAGCTACGAGGACACAGAGAAGATGCGGGCTGCAGCAACAGATGACATCCTGATGAAGGCGCGCATGCAGCAGCAGAGAGGGAGACCCGCCAGCACAGGTGACCAGGGAGAGGGCAGCAGCGGACCTGGCGTGCTTCAAATACGGCCGGACGGCCTGGCCAGAGCCTGCCAGCGCAAGCTGAAGTGCAGTCACTGCAGGAGCACCACACACCGGGACACCACCTGCAGAAGGAAACAGCGCAGAGACCGAGACGACGCATGCAAAGTCTCCACGGGGAGACAGAAGACCAGGACAAAGAGCACGCCTTCCGAGTGAGCGAGGGGGCAACGTGAGGGGCCTGATGGTCGACTGCGGAGCAACCTTGCATATCATCACAGATCTCGCCAAGTTCAAGAGGTTTGATGAGGAGTTCCAGGTTGAGACACACTGCGTGGAGCTGGCTGACAGCACGAGGTGCAAGGGGGTGGCAGAGCGCCGTGGCGATGCAGAGGTCTGTCTGATTGACAGCAGAGGCAGACATCTGAACACCCTGCTGAGGCAGGCCCTGTACATCCCATCCTATCCACAAGACATTTTCTTGGTGAAAGCAGCCACTGCCAGTGGAGCCACCGTGATCTTCAAGAAAGGGAAGGACGCTCTGATCCACAGAGACGGTACGAAATTCCACATTCATGTACATGACAGACTATATTATTTGCACACAGTAAATAATGATGATGATGAATGTGACGACCAATGCAGGGGATGTTTTGATATGCAGACATGGCATGAGATTCTGGGGCACTGCAACTACAATGACATTCAGAGGTTACAAAGTGTTGTTGATGGCATGAAAATTAAAGGTCCAACAAGCAAACCTCCACATTGTGAAGTGTGCACTCTGGGAAAATTTTTCCAAAACAGAAACAGAGACCCTGATGTGAGAGCTAAAACACCTCTAGAGCTAGTACACACAGATTTGGCAGGACCTATCCACCCAGAGTCCAGAGATGGTCACAGATATGCACTTTCATTCACTGATGACTTTTCTAGTGCAGTGTTTGTGTATTTCTTAAAGAACAAAAATGACACAGTACTAGCTACAGAGAAGTTTCTAGCTGACACAGCCCCATATGGCAAGGTCAAGTGTTTCAGATCTGACAATGGTACTGAATATACAGGATCATGTGTATGAGTGTTTTGTTTACAAACAAGACAAAAGGAAACTAGATCCAAGGTGTGAAAAGTGTGTTTTCATCGGGTATGACAAAAACAGTCCAGCATACATTGTCTACTTTCCTGACACTAAGAAAGTGCAGAAGCACAGGGTGGTAAAATGTGTGGCTAAAACAGGTGTAGGGCAGCAGACACAGACTAACTTAACACCTGTAGATGACTTTGTACAGTACAAGTCCAGATCACCGTGTCCCACTAGAACATAAGCCTGAAGTGAGCCACCATCCTGAAGTAAACCACCACCAACCACAGCCAGTAGATGTCAAGTGTGAGCCTGAGCCTAGATGTTACCCTTCTAGAGAGAGGAGGATGCCAGACAGATACACAGATTGCAGAATGTCTAAATATGTGTCTGATGAGGAGACTGATCAAGTCCAGAGTAACATAGATTACTGTTATCGAGTCATGTGTAGCATACCTGTTTCATTCACAGAAGCTGTAAACTCAGATAAATTAAGAGAGTGGGTCAGTGCAATGGATGAGGAAATGCATTCACAGTGCAATGGATGAGGAAATGCATTCACTCAACAACACATTTACCCTAACCAGCTTGCCCAAGGGTAAGAAAGCAGTGGGGGGTACATGGGTGTATGCTATTAAAAACAATCTTGATGGATCTGAGAAATACAAGGCCCGATATGTTGCCAAGGGATACAGTCAAAAGATGGGTGTAGATTATGAGGAGACATTTTCTCCTACAGCTAACTTGACTAGTATCAGATGCTAATGCAGAAAGCAGCACTGGAAAATTTGATTTTGCACCAAATGGATGTGAAAACAGCCTACTTAAATGCACGAATAGACTGTGAGATTTACATGGAACAACCAGAGGGGTACGAGGTGAAATCTCACACAAGTGAAAAGTTGGTGTGTAAGCTAGAGAGGTCACTGTATGGGCTAAAACAATTGGGCAGGAATTGGAACAAGGTTTTGCATGACTATCTAACCCCAAACAAGTTTGTACAGAACCAGGCTGACCACTGTGTTTACACAAGGGAAACAGAACATGATATGGTGATCATGGTTATTTGGATTGATGAGTTAATCATTGCAGCAAGTGATGAAAATGCATTGAAGGTTGTGAAAGACATGCTTACAGCAAGGTTCAAAATGAAGGACTTGGGTAAACTTGAACATTTTCTTGGCATTGATTTTAACCAGAGTGACAACTGTGTAACAATATCACAGACAAAGTATGTTGAAAAAATCCTGGAGAGGTTCAATATGCAGGATTGTAAGCCTAGATCCACACTGTGTGAACAAAAACTGAACTACACAGATGGCAGCAGATTTGATGACCAAACCTACAAAAAAATTTAAGTTGATTAAGTTTGCCAAGTTTCTGTTTGAAGATAACTGAAAAAAAAAAAAAACTGAAATGAACAGAAAAAAAAAATGTATTTTTTTTTTTGATTTGATGTAATAATGTGAGAGCAAGTGGGGGTGTTGAGTTGGTGCACCAAATTATTAAAAATGTATTTGTTATTTTGTGTTTATGATGGGCAAACTTAATATTATGTTATGTTTATTGATTGATTGTTTGAGTTGATTGAGGACTGATTGATTGACTGACAGGCAAGCTGTCTGATATCCATTGTGGGCGTGTTTAATAAAAGCCTTGCACCTGCAGCTGAATGCAGTTGTGTGTAGGTGACCTGGGAAACAGCAGAGCATCTCCAATTAATGTTTATTTCTTTCAGTATATTCTTTCATCCTTGTATTCGGTGCTTGATCTTTTAACTTTTGGGCTCACAATGCTGTGCTGCTGTATAGTCCTCTGTCAACACTTTCAAAGACATTAAAGTAGGGCTGCTCAAGCAGGATTGGGTATTGTTTAGATTTGATTGATTCTGGTTCTGATTCTGCTTATCAAATCCAGTTCTTATTGAATCTTAGAATCTCCAATATGATTCTAATATTTTTGGTGGGGGAGAAAATAATAATATATATAAAACCAAATATAATAATAATAATATCAAGAACCAAAATTAGGTTTGAATCCCCAAGTATACACTAGGTACCATGGGTATGCCAATGATTCCATGTGGCATGCATTCACTTTCCTCTAAAGGTCGTATGTCATTAAATGCAATTTCTGCTTGGACCTTGGCCATTGCCGCTTGCAGCTATATTTATTATTATTATTTTGCATCATATTATTTCTAGTAAAATACTGGACTATCTTTTTACACCTTTTTGCACAAAGATGATATTGTATTCATTTGAAATAAATTGTTTATTAATGGCCAGTATGCGTCATGTAATGATCTTTATGATTTTTTTTTCAAATGTTTACTTCCAGTATCTGTATCAGTATCGAAAATCGTAGCAAAAAGTATCGGTATTGAATTGTAAAAGTGTGGTATCGCCCATCCCTGGTTGAAAGGCAACATGTTGAAAGGTATGATACTGAATGAATAAAATGCTATTTCTCTGGAAAGTATGATTTAGATTTCTGTGTGTGTGTTTATACCAATACTTAGATGTTAGTATAATACTCAGTGTTGTGCAGTTTCTATATTTATGAACCCTCAAGTGCAGTTTGTATTAAGCTTAGGAATACAGTGACACTTGTACTTTTGACCCATACTAAAGATACTAATCTAGTATCTTTATTTCGTCTATGTGCTTCACTGCAGTTGAGGCAGTGTTCATATGTTTGGAAGAACAACACTGATTCTGATACTGAGATTAGGATTAGGTATGGAGAGAAAGTAGATTTGAGGAGAAAGAAAAACACTTACCTGCAACTTTTTGACGAAGGGAGGCCATCTCCTTGTTCAATTTCCGGATTTTCAATCTTAGCAGATGTTCTCTTTTCTTAGCCTTTTTGATCATGACTGCTGCTGTTGGACTCATGACTGAAAATGAGAGAAATAAAGTTGAGTGTATCTAAAATCATGTTGTAAAAAAATGTTAAGTACATGTCATAATTATGTGAAATGCTGGTTAAGGGAGTTGGAACAAAAGTAGAATATTAGAACATAATGGGAGATAGTCTAAACATGATTGCGATTAAGGGGTAATGATACTGTACAAAATGTAGATTCTATACATATTCGAATTTTGAAGACACAATTCAATTTCCAATTCTTAAATGTTGTGTGTTAAACATATTACAGAGCTCTAATTAGAGATTATGTATTATACTACCAGGCCTAACAACCTTTCTGTGGGAAACCCTGGAATGAGTAATAAAGAAAAAATACGAAGTTTAATATTTAGACCCCGGGGCAGACCCAGAACCCGCTGGAGAGATTACATATCTCATCTGGCCTGGGAACGCCAAAGACAATAAGGACATAACGTACGCCATAAAAGTACGAAATGACAAAACAAAATAAAACAAAAACATACAAAAAAAAAGACACATGGGTGGTATCAGTAGTCATCAGAAGGCAGGGAGAAAGAGCATCCATAAGTATAAAAATGCAAAATAGCAGCCGGGCACCTAGGTCATATGCTCAGTTATCAAGAAGTGCTAGGAATGGCCACCACATTTTTTGGAAATTGGTGTTTGACCTTTGTCCTTTACAACAAATTAGATCCATTTTAGTGTGGCGTTACGAGGGTTGTACTTTGGGCAGCACTTGATTAAGAATGAATTTCACGCCAAACAACGCCACCCTGGGGGTTTCACCCAGGGACCTTTTTTTAAAGGACTATTTTTAAACGAAAGAAGGCACTCAGGTCCGTTTTACAATTGAGACAGAGACAGCATTTCTGGTTACAAAACAAATATTTATTAATTATAATTCAAAATCTTTAAAACTCCAAGGTTAAGAAGTCACTCACTCAGGCAAAAAGGGGAACCAATCAGGGCTGAGACTTACTGGGCAGATGGGTCAAAAACAAAGGGGGATCCCAGGAACACCACACATGAAGTAAATGAAAGTGAAACAAAATGTTGAAGAAATGTTGATTGGTCACCAACTGCTACTGTGTTGAGTGCCATAGGACGACGTTTTTTTGTATGCCTACCAGTCTATGATGCCAACCCAGACGTAAGCATCGCCAATTCGCCGTGGTTCCATCGACAAAGCTCCAATGGGAATTATTTTTCTGGATTGACGAAGAAAACAAATTCTGTGGCCAACAAATTCTTTATGTCAGTCTACTGTCTAACATATTTTCTATTTAAATGTGAAGCTACAATGTAATTGGCATTGTCAATTTTACATTTAAAACCCACCTCCAACCCCCTCTTATAGGAGGACAACTTTATTTATGTTATATCTAACTGTTAGAAAGGTCTAGACTGTAATGGGACTATGAAAATGGAAAGTTTAGAATTTATTGTTTTTATAGTAGTTTTTACTGTATATTAGTTGCATAACTGTATTACCTGATTCCCACTGCTCTATGGGTATCGAACTGCAAATCCGATGCGCCACCTACTGGCTGGCTGGATTAATACCATAGTGGGCAACAGAAAACTGAGGCTCTGCAGTTGGCATGTGTTGGGTTGGGAGCTAATCCATGTGGTGTTGTAGGCTACGTTCATGACATACAGTAAGTAGTTCTTGTTTGTTCTTATTTGGCTTTTATGTAAAAACCGTCAATTTCTTCCCTAATCAGTCCGCCACGCCAAGCTTATATGCTAATAATCTACTAATTATTGTGCTATTTATTATTAGTTTCCCCCTTGCCTTTGTTCATTTGCATTGATACTTGATTTAATATAGTATATTGTTACATTTCAGTTATGGTATTGTCCACCGTTTTAGGGTTGCTAAATGTATCAAATGACACATTGTGTCATGCTTTTAGCTCATGTTCAGTCTGTAGTTAATTGAGTGTTGCTAATTAAGGGCTGCTCATCAGCGCTCAGCTGCCATGCCTGTTCAAAGCTCTTAGATGTTACTGATTACTCCTTAGGTTAATTCAGTACTACAGTATTGTGTGTGTATATTGTATTGAAAGAGAGATTTTAATGTAGTTGCTATCGGTTGACCGACAGTTTCTATTTAATTGTGAAGCTACAGTGTAATTGGCATTGTCAATTTTACATTTTAAATTTTAAACCCACCTCCAAGAATTTCATTACAAAGTCTGTCACTGCCTGTACTACCTGTCAGCTTCTGCAGGGGACTCCGCATGCCAACATCCAGAAAAGAGGGAGAATGGGGAAGAAGGCAATTCACTGCTTTCATGAGATCAAGATTGCCTCTGGAGAACCTGGTCTCCATCTCTACAATGGCTCTGTCTAAAAAGGAAAAAGGAGTGCAGTGATCTGGAAAGGTCAAAAAATGTTTTTGCACATGGCTTGGCTTGCATAGCATGGACCACTGCTAAGTGCAGCTGGTGGCTGTAGCAGTGGATATATGGAATATCCTTCCCTACCTTCTTTTGCAACAAGGCCTGAACCCCACCCCTGATCCCACTCATGACAGTAGCTCCATCATAGCATTGGCTGATGATTTAATCTGCACTGTAGCCTGAGTCAGAAAGATGCTGTAGAATTTGGGTTGTCATAAATTCTGCATCTAACTGACTAAGATCAAGCAGACCACTCAGGTGTTCCTCTGGAATACTGTTACAGACGAGCCGAATCATAATTGAAAGATTTTCCACATTGCACCTGTCTCTAGTTCCATCGCTTTTAATGCTAAAACCTGCGTGATCTGCACTGTTATATTTATTTTTGATCTCATGTAATACTAAATTAGCCAGTGTGTCAACTATTTCATTTTGTAAGTTTTCGGATGTGTATTTTGCATTTTGAGGAATACTTTTGGTAATTTCATGAAGTTTGGGGTCCTTTGAGTGTATTCAACCAGTTTTAGGAAGAGGCCTGCAGAGACATCCTGGTCATCATGTGGGCTTTCCAGACTGCCACGAAGCGGAAGCTCATTAACTGCAAGGAACTTCACTACTTTTCCAATGCTTTTAATGTAGTACCTATTTTTTTCTATCTGGGTGGGCCGTAGGAGGTTTGCAATCGTTTCCCCTGTTTCCTCCCTTTGCTTCATTTGCGACCAGGCTACAGCACTCTTCAAATGGCACTGACTAGACACGTGCTTGGTGAATCCCTTGTCTTTCTCCAATGCAGTTTTCCAATTATTGAAACCTTGCTTGGTAAAAACTAAACCTCTGTCATTATTTGCACCAAATTTGCGACAGGGGAAACAGAAGCACGCATCTAGCTTTGCTGAGTACTCCAGCCATGGTCTCCCACAGTACCAGCCCGAGTTGAATGCATGTGCAGTCTGGCTGAAGTGATGTTTGGGGAAAACAAGGATGGGCTGTGATGGTGCCAGGCTGTTCAAGCCGTGGTTATTGTCAGCCATTGCTGCACCACGAATGCTGTCAGGGAGTGCAGTGCTTGTGCAACTGGGTCGGGGGTCGGGGGTTGGGTTGAGTTAAGGAGCAGTACCATGAGATGACACCATGGAGCCTGCCTCTGTTGACTGTGGCCCTGTAGCAGTGGCGTTGCAAGGTTTAACAACCAGAAATCGGTGCATGGTGACAGAAAAAGAGAGGACAATAAAATAATCAAAGCACAGTGATTGAACCACTAAAAACTAAATATGATTTCCGAGAGAAATGCGCCACTACCATGCAGTGTAAAACTCAAGTTAGCAAACACTAACACACACACAGCTAGCTAACTACATCAATTTCCAAATCTAGCAGCAACAAATCAAATGGATCTTACTAAAACAAGGCAATTCTCATCAGAGTCTCAGTATGAGCAAACTAGGGTGGTAACCAGACTTTAAGCAACTGCAGAGAGGAAGTGAAGTGATTAGCTATTTATTACTTGTAAATATAAAAAAATGTTTTATAGTAGTTTAAGTTTAAAACAAAGGGAAAAAGAACAATGCAGGGCGGGAAAGAAATGGTGGTCAGTGATTGGTAGTTGGGCATGGCGGCGCGCATGCGCAGCTCAGTCTGTCAGTCTAACACTGCAGTGCGGCTCATGGTCGTGCAGCTCTCTCGTTCAGATAGCCTACCGGTATGTGGGTGGTGGTAGATGTGAAAGGAGGATTGGAAATTTAGTGGTGGGGCAAAATATAAATTTCTTTGTAATCTGTGAAGTAATCTGTGACAATGCAATTTTGTAAACAGCGCTATAAAAATAAATCTTGACTGATTGATTGATGCTATATTATTGTGCTCCACTTTCTCATGCTTCGTTTCTCCCTGCTTAATGCCAGCACCCTCAGATTAGCCACTGTCCGAGGCTCTTTCACCAGGAAGTAAACAGTGGCTGGCGGCGCTAACCTGAATTTACGGGTAATGGAGTCAGTCAGTATCTAATGTGATGCTAACCGAGAGAAGCTGCTACTGACTGTATGGACGGAGCAAGAGAGAGAGAGACCCCGGCTCTGTTGGCAGAAGAGCCGTGGATTGTGATTACTCTGAGCAGCATTTATGGGATTAAATTACAATTTAATATATATATATATTTTGATTTTTGGAAAGAAGCGGGGTCGGTTTGGCGGTGGGGCAGTCGAAGCATTTGGGGGGGCATTGCCCCTCCGTGCCCATGCCTAGAACGGGGCCCGCCTGCAACCAAAATAACCGTAAAGCCAGCATAAGAGTCAAAATTACAGGTTGCAGTGAAAGCAATTGTTACAAAAGAAACAAGGAAAATGCCATAAAGAGCAACTAATCATACAGAAAATAAAATAAACTTTCCCACTGTACACACACACACACACACACACATACACACGTTAAGATGCGGCAGGTCCGAAAATAAACAGTAACACGACCTGGACAAAGGAGCCGGGCTAGCGCTTAGCCAGCTGTAGTGAACAGCCGGGAGCCAGGCAGACAGCGTTGGAATAGCTTACCGCAGTAGCGGTTACAAATAACAGTCTGTAGGCGAGCAGCGGGCAGCGCCGTAATAACAAGGAGGCGAAGCAAAGCAGCTAGGCGAAGCAAAGCGAAGCCAAGCAGCAGCAATGCGAAGCAACAGTCGAGCCAACGCAAAGCAGAGCAAAGCAAAGCAGCAGTGATTTCCTGCAGACGGGTTAGCGGGTGCTGCTACACAGGTATCTTTACCCGGTCAGGCAATCCCGATCGGCACAGCGCGGAGCGAAGCGCTTGGCTACCTGAGGGCGACCAGCAGCGGACAGCGAGCAGCACACAGCGAGCGGTGAGCAGTGAGCAGCCTGCAGCTAGCGGTGAGCAGCGTGCAGCCAGCAGCAACACCCAAGCGAGCCTCTGCCACCAAATGAATGCGGAAGTGGAGGGCGTCAGGAAGTGACGTGACCCAGGATCCGTCAGGCAAGAGGACAACCAGGTGCCTTCTGCCTGCCTTTTATAAGGTGCTCTCTCACAGCCATTGGCTGGGAAGAGCCACACCGCTGAAATCCACCACACAACTTTATTCTGCTACATTAGCAATGGAGAGCATTTTGTTCAGCCATCTTTTGAAACAGGGAGGTGATGGGGATTTCCAATTAAACAATATAAGCTTTTTAGCTACAACCATGCCGCCTTTAACACCTGTTTTTGGCGAGAGGGAAGGGCCCTTGTCTCATTAGAGCAGCCAAATATCGCAAGGCTACAATCAGGCTGAATGCTGCTTTCCAGTTGCCTTGAGAACAATTTAAATATGCCCTCCCAAAAGTTAGTCATAACTGGGCATTGCCAAAATATATGTGATAAAGATCCCTCGGCAGTACCACATCTGTCACACATGGCAGAGATTGAAGTATCAATCTTATTTAGTTTGATTTTGGAGTAGTGCAACCTATGCAGTATTTTAAATTGTATCAGTCTATATCTAGAATTAATAGAACAACTCTGAATACTAGATAGACCCTCCTCCCACAGCTCATCTGATATTGGAATGCCCAGCTTTTTAGCCCAAGCATCTCTTAACTGGCCAGTGTCCACTGATGCCTGGAAGGCAGAGAAAAAACGAGAAACCAAGTGTTTAGAATTTGGGTGTGACTTACATATATCGTGAAACATATGGTTCTTAGGTTTAGTTGTGAAGTCTGAGATGTATTCGTGTATGAAGTGCCTCATTTGGAGGTAACGGAAAAAATGTGACTGAGGCAGATGGAATTTAGGAAAGATGTGCTTGACACTCATATGAAGTCAGACCACCACACTGCAGCCTTTCAGGCCCATGCAACAAAGTGATCACAAAGAGAAGCTTTAATGATCTTGCGTTCTACATTAGCACTTCATGCACACAGTGTTCTAAGTCTTGAATATACCAAGTGAACAAAAATTTGAATGCAAATATGAACTGCAGACTGCCTGCTGCACCATCTGACTGAATCTGACCGCATCAATATGGGTGGGTACCACCAGGCCTGAAAAAACATTCTAGGGGGAACACTATTTGTATAGCACCTTTCATACAGGTAAGCTATAATAGCAGTAATAGTAGTAAATTATGTTTAAGTAGGTTTTAAGTTTATGTTTTAAGATTTCAACTCTTCCAGTTGTTCTCAGATCTGCATGCAGACTGTTCCAGTGGCTCAGAGCAAAACTAAAAGTTGCCTCACCAGATGTTTTAGTCCCTTTGGAACAATTAGCAGTCTCCTGCCAGAGGACCTGATGGGCTATAAGCATATTACACATACAATGCCTATAAAAAGTATTCACCCCCTTGGATGTTTTACCCTTTATTGCTTTTATAAATCAGTCATGGACAACATAATTTGGTTTGTATGACAACAAAAAAATATATTAAAAAACCCTCTTTAAGTTTTAGACAACTTTGTGCAGTGATGTCCATTATACTAACCATTTGTGAACTCCAGATTAATTCTATTCCAAATGCCAGAAATTCGCAAAAAGGCAGTAAATTCGCAAAAAAGTTTTTACGCTTGGAGGGGGTGGATTTGTCAGCGTATCGATAAAAGGAAAATGCGACTTTTTGTTATTGAAACAGGTTTTGCGAATAAATCATGACTAACCCGGATGTGAAGTCGTGGTATGACTTCCCAAAAGTCCTTCACCCGGCGACGTTCCTAAACAAATGGAGAACGACGCGGTCTCCCTCCAGCTAACTCCGACAGCACTCGTAACATTAAAAATCTTCTTTTCCTTCTCCTCTTCAGGAGGGTTTTGTAGGCTGAGAACGCTGACAAAATTGTAGCTAATGTTCTCCCAAGAGCCGACAGGTTCACCAGTAAATTGTCCATGATGTTGAGTGTAAGCTGAGTGTCAACTGTCAGCTGAGTGTCAACTGTTGTCACGGATACATTCACGCTCTCTAATGACGTAATCTCACAGCGCACTCCTCCTCTCCCAATAATCGCAAAACAATAACGAATGGAAACGGGCATAAATTCGCATTTGCTTTTTGTGCTTTTTCACAAAATCCGCTCTTAAATTCGATACATTTGGATGGAAACCCAGTTAAAGATGGCCAAAAAGCTACAGAATGTCTGTGTTGAGGCAATGGAGAGAAGAGGCTGGGAGGGTGGAAAGAGTTTGTGGTTATCGATGAAAGCCATTTCAGACACAAAAGGAAGGTAAGTGGAAACAGCCATACACCTAAAATTTCTCTGGGAATTCCTGCCACAAACCCAGTGCCTTTCAGCTCCATTGTATTGGAGTGAAGGGAGACATCTATATGGCAGATATCTCCAAAAAAATGGCAAATCACACCAAAACTATCTGGGTGGATGGTTAGCACTCCAGGCAAGAGGAAAAATATATTTTGCTTTAATTTTGGGTGAGACAGATGTACAGTGAACAGTAGTATGAGTAGGGGAAGATGTGCTTTTATATTAACATTTGAAATGGTGGAAAATCCAAAATGGTCATAGGTCATTGTGACAAATTTATTTTCCATGAGGAGCTGTATCTTTGGGTTTTGTCACTGTATGAATAACAGGTAAGGAGACTGCCACCTAATGCTCACTAATGCTGACAGCAAATTTGAAAACATTGTCATGAGAAAACTATTTGCACTAAGAGGAAGGATTTGTTGATACAATGGTGGGGGTGAATCCATACTTACAGGGATATAATAATTTTTATAACTAATTTAAGTAAATTAAATTAGTTTAATTTTTTAATGTTTTAATGGTCAAAGGAATACCATATATTAGTCACACATCATCATGTGAATAACTACCATTTCTAATATGTGTTCTATTTGAATATTTTGACAGTATGGACGTGGAAGAATGGTTGGTGGGTGGACACGGAAAAAGTGGATGTTTCGAATGCTGGGTGTCAGGCACAGAGGACAGAAGACAATGCCTGTTCTCTGCTTGGTGGAAAGACGGTCCAGACGAGAGCTGATCCCACTGGTTCTGCACCATGTTCGGATGGGATCCACAATACTGACTGATGAGTGGCGGGCCTACCGTCAGGCTCTGCCTGAATTTGAATACAAGCATTTTACAGTCAACCACAGTGTGGAGTATGTCAATGCCGATCACGTGATCTATTTCTAATGTGTAATGTGTATTTCTACTCTGTGCTGTGTACTTCTACTGTGTATTTCTATTATGTGCTGTGTGTTTCTACTGTGTATTTCTACTTTGTGTTGTGTGTTTCTACTCTGTATTTCTACTCTGTATTTCTACTGTCATGTTTATTTCTACTCTGTTTTTCTACTGTGTGTTGTGTACTTCTGTGTATTTCTACTGTGTGCTGTGTATTTCTAATGTGTAATGTGTATTTCTACTCTGTGCTGTGTATTTCTACAGTGTATTTCTACTATGTACTGTGTATTTCTAGTGTATTTCTACTTTGTGATGTGTATTTCTCTTGTGTATTTCTACTGTGTGCTGTGTTCTTCTACTGTGTATTTCTATTATGTGCTGTGTATTTCTACTGTGTGAATTTTACTTTGTGTTTCTACTGTGTTTTTCTACTGTCTGCTGTGTTCTTCTACTGTGTATTTCTACGATGTGCTGTGTATTTCTACTGCGTGATGTGTATTTCAACTGTGTGCTCTGTATTTCTACAGTATATTTCTACTGTGTGATGCATATTTTTACAGTGTATTTCTTCTATGTACTGTGTATTTCTACAGTGTATTTCTACTGTGCTCTGTATTTCTACAGTGTATTTCTACTGTGTGATGTGTATTTCTACAGTGTATTTCTACCGTGTGATGTGTATTTCTACTGTGTATTTCTATTGTGTGATGTGTATTGCTGCTGTGTATTTCTACTGTGTATTTCTACTGTGTGCTCTTTATTTCTACAGTTTATTTCTCCTGTGTATTTCTACTATGTACTGTGTATTTCTAGTGTATTTCTACTGTGTGATGTGTATTTCTACTGCGTATTTCTACTGTGTGATGTGCATTTCTAGTGTGTATGTCTACTGTGTGCTCTGTATTTCTACTGTGTACTTCTACTGTGTGCTGTGTATGTCTACTGTGTTTTCTACTGTGTGCTGTGTATTTCTAATGTGTCTTTCTACTGTGTATGTCTACTGTGTAATTCTACTGTGTATTTCTGCTGTGTAGTTCTACTGTGTGCTGTGTGTTTCTACTGTGTATTTCTACTGTGTGCTGTGTATTTCTACTGTGTATTTCTACGGTGGGCTGTGTATTTCTACTGTGTTATTCCACTGTGTGCTGTGTACTTCTACTGTGTGCTTAGTATTTCCACAGTGTATTTTGACTGTGTGCTGTGTGTTTCTACTGTGTATTTCTACTGTGTGTTGTGTGTTTCTACAGTGTATTTCTACTGTGTGTTGTGTGTTTCTACTGTATATTTCTACTGTTTGCTGTGTATTTCTACTGTGTATTTTGACTGTGTGTTGTGTGTTTCTACTGTATATTTCTACTGTTTGCTGTGTATTTCTACGGTGTAGTTCTACTGTGTGCTGTGTGTTTCTACTGTGTATTTCTACTGTGTGCTGTGTATTTCTACTGTGTATTTCTACGGTGGGCTGTGTATTTCTACTGTGTTATTCCACTGTGTGCTGTGTACTTCTACTGTGTGCTTAGTATTTCCACAGTGTATTTTGACTGTTTGCTGTGTGTTTCTACTGTGTATTTCTACTGTGTGTTGTGTGTTTCTACAGTGTATTTCTACTGTGTGTTGTGTGTTTCTACTGTATATTTCTACTGTTTGCTGTGTATTTCTACTGTGTATTTTGACTGTGTGTTGTGTGTTTCTACTGTATATTTCTACTGTTTGCTGTGTATTTCTACTGTGTATTTTGACTGTGTGTTGTGTGTTTCTACTGTGTATTTCTGCGGTGTGCTGTGTATTTCTACTGTGTATTTCAATTGTGTGCTGTATATTTCTACTGTGTGTTTAGTATTTCCACCGTGTAATTCCACTGTGTGCTGTGCGTTTCTACTGTTCATTTCAATTGTGTATTTCTAATGTGTTTTGTATTTCTACTGTGTATTTCTAATGTGTATTTCTGATGTGTATACCTGCAGTGTGCTGTGTATTTCTACTGTGTATTTCTACTGTGTGTTTTGTGTTTCTACTGTGTATTTCTAATGTGTGCTGTGTATTTCTAATGTGTCTTTCTACTGTGTATGTCTACTGTGTAATTCTACTGTGTATTTCTGCTGTGTATTTCTACTGTGTGCTGTGTGTTTCTACTGTGTATTTCTACTGTGTGCTGTGTATTTCTACTGTGTATTTCTACGGTGGGCTGTGTATTTCTACTGTGTTATTCCACTGTGTGCTGTGTAGTTCTACTGTGTGCTTAGTATTTCCACAGTGTATTTTGACTGTGTGCTGTGTGTTTCTACTGTGTATTTCTACTGTGTGTTGTGTGTTTCTGCAGTGTATTTCTACTGTGTGTTGTGTGTTTCTACTGTATATTTCTACTGTTTGCTGTGTATTTCTACTGTGTATTTTGACTGTGTGTTGTGTGTTTCTACTGTGTATTTCTACTGTGTGCTGTGTATTTCTACGGTGGGCTGTGTATTTCTACTGTGTTATTCCACTGTGTGCTGTGTAGTTCTACTGTGTGCTTAGTATTTCCACAGTGTATTTTGACTGTGTGCTGTGTGTTTCTACTGTGTATTTCTACTGTGTGTTGTGTGTTTCTACAGTGTATTTCTACTGTGTGTTGTGTGTTTCTACTGTATATTTCTACTGTTTGCTGTGTATTTCTACTGTGTATTTTGACTGTGTGTTGTGTGTTTCTACTGTATATTTCTACTGTTTGCTGTGTATTTCTACGGTGTAGTTCTACTGTGTGCTGTGTGTTTCTACTGTGTATTTCTACTGTGTGCTGTGTATTTCTACTGTGTATTTCTACGGTGGGCTGTGTATTTCTACTGTGTTATTCCACTGTGTGCTGTGTACTTCTACTGTGTGCTTAGTATTTCCACAGTGTATTTTGACTGTTTGCTGTGTGTTTCTACTGTGTATTTCTACTGTGTGTTGTGTGTTTCTACAGTGTATTTCTACTGTGTGTTGTGTGTTTCTACTGTATATTTCTACTGTTTGCTGTGTATTTCTACTGTGTATTTTGACTGTGTGTTGTGTGTTTCTACTGTATATTTCTACTGTTTGCTGTGTATTTCTACTGTGTATTTTGACTGTGTGTTGTGTGTTTCTACTGTGTATTTCTGCGGTGTGCTGTGTATTTCTACTGTGTATTTCAATTGTGTGCTGTATATTTCTACTGTGTGTTTAGTATTTCCACCGTGTAATTCCACTGTGTGCTGTGCGTTTCTACTGTTCATTTCAATTGTGTATTTCTAATGTGTTTTGTATTTCTACTGTGTATTTCTAATGTGTATTTCTGATGTGTATACCTGCAGTGTGCTGTGTATTTCTACTGTGTATTTCTACTGTGTGTTTTGTGTTTCTACTGTGTATTTCTAATGTGTGCTGTGTATTTCTAATGTGTCTTTCTACTGTGTATGTCTACTGTGTAATTCTACTGTGTATTTCTGCTGTGTATTTCTACTGTGTGCTGTGTGTTTCTACTGTGTATTTCTACTGTGTGCTGTGTATTTCTACTGTGTATTTCTACGGTGGGCTGTGTATTTCTACTGTGTTATTCCACTGTGTGCTGTGTAGTTCTACTGTGTGCTTAGTATTTCCACAGTGTATTTTGACTGTGTGCTGTGTGTTTCTACTGTGTATTTCTACTGTGTGTTGTGTGTTTCTGCAGTGTATTTCTACTGTGTGTTGTGTGTTTCTACTGTATATTTCTACTGTTTGCTGTGTATTTCTACTGTGTATTTTGACTGTGTGTTGTGTGTTTCTACTGTGTATTTCTACTGTGTGCTGTGTATTTCTACGGTGGGCTGTGTATTTCTACTGTGTTATTCCACTGTGTGCTGTGTAGTTCTACTGTGTGCTTAGTATTTCCACAGTGTATTTTGACTGTGTGCTGTGTGTTTCTACTGTGTATTTCTACTGTGTGTTGTGTGTTTCTACAGTGTATTTCTACTGTGTGTTGTGTGTTTCTACTGTATATTTCTACTGTTTGCTGTGTATTTCTACTGTGTATTTTGACTGTGTGTTGTGTATTTCTACTGTGTATTTCTACTGTATGTTGTGTGTTTCTACTGTGTATTTCTACTGTGTGTTTAGTATTTCCACCGTGTAATTCCACTGTGTGCTGTGCGTTTCTACTGTTCATTTCAATTGTGTATTTCTAATGTGTTGTGTATTTCTACTGTGTATTTCTAATGTGTATTTCTGAGGTGAATTCCTGCAGTGTGCTGTGTATTTCTACTGTGTATTTCTCCTGTGTGTTGTGTGTTTCTACTGTGTATTTCAACTCTTTGCTGTGTATTTCTACTGTGTATTTCGACTGTTTGCTGTGTATTTCTACTGTGTATTTCGACTGTGTGTTGTGTGTTTCTACTGTGTAATTCTATGGTGTGCTGTGTGTTTCTACTGTGTAATTCTACTTTGTGTTGTTTATTTCTACTGTGTGCTGTGTATTTCTACTGTGTAATTCTACGGTGTGCTGTGTATTTCTACTGTGTGCTTAGTATTTCCACAGTGTATTTTGACTGTGTGCTGTGTGTTTCTACTGTGTATTTTGACTGTGAGCTGTGTGTTTCTACTGTGTGTTGTGTGTTTTTACTGTGTATTTCAACTGTGTGTTGTGTGTTTCTACTGTATATTTCTACTGTTTGCTGTGTATTTCTACTGTGTATTTTGACTGTGTGTTGTGTGTTTCTACTGTGTATTTCTGCGGTGTGCTGTGTATTTCTACTGTGTATTTCAATTGTGTGCTGTATATTTCTACTGTGTGTTTAGTATTTCCACCGTGTAATTCCACTGTGTGCTGTGCGTTTCTACTGTTCATTTCAATTGTGTATTTCTAATGTGTTTTGTATTTCTAATGTGTATTTCTGATGTGTATACCTGCAGTGTGCTGTGTATTTCTACTGTGTATTTCTACGGTGGGCTTAGTATTTCCACCGTGTAATTCCACTGTGTGCTGTGCGTTTCTACTGTTCATTTCAATTGTGTATTTCTAATGTGTTTTGTATTTGTACTGTGTATTTCTAATGTGTATTTCTGATGTGTATACCTGCAGTGTGCTGTGTATTTCTACTGTGTATTTCTACTGTGTGTTGTGTGTTTCTACTGTATATTTCTACTGTGTGTTTAGTATTTCCACCGTGTAATTCCACTGTGTGCTGTGCGTTTCTACTGTTCATTTCAATTGTGTATTTCTAATGTGTTGTGTATTTCTACTGTGTATTTCTAATGTGTATTTCTGAGGTGAATTCCTGCAGTGTGCTGTGTATTTCTACTGTGTATTTCTCCTGTGTGTTGTGTGTTTCTACTGTGTATTTCGACTCTTTGCTGTGTATTTCTACTGTGTATTTCGACTGTTTGCTGTGTATTTCTACTGTGTATTTCGACTGTGTGTTGTGTGTTTCTTCTGTGTAATTCTATGGTGTGCTGTTTGTTTCTACTGTGTAATTCTACTTTGTGTTGTTTATTTCTACTGTGTGCTGTGTATTTCTACTGTGTAATTCTACGGTGTGCTGTGTATTTCTACTGTGTGCTTAGTATTTCCACAGTGTATTTTGTCTGTGTGTTGTGTGTTTCTACTGTGTATTTTGACTGTGAGCTGTGTGTTTCTACTGTGTATTTCTACTGTGTGTTGTGTGTTTTTACTGTGTATTTCAACTGTGTGTTGTGTGTTTCTACTGTGTATATCTACTGTTTGCTGTGTATTTCTACTGTCTATTATGACTGTGTGTTGTGTGTTTCTACTGTGTATTTCTACGGTGTGCTGTGTATTTCTACTGTGTATTTCAATTGTGTGCTGTATATTTCTACTGTGTAATTCTACGGTGTGCTGTGTATTTCTACTGTCTGCTGTGTATTTCCACAGTGTATTTTGACTGTGTGCTGTGTGTTTCTACTGTGTATTTTGACTGTGAGCTGTGTGTTTCTACTGTGTATTTCTACTGTGTGTTGTGTGTTTCTACTGTGTATTTCTACTGTGTGCTGTGTATTTCTACTTTGTATTTCTACGGTGGGCTGTGTATTTCTACTGTTATTCCACTGTGTGCTGTGTAGTTCTACTGTGTGCTTAGTATTTCCACAGTGTATTTTGACTGTGTGCTGTGTGTTTCTACTGTGTATTTCTACTGTGTGTTGTGTGTTTCTACAGTGTATTTCTACTGTGTGTTGTGTGTTTCTACTGTGTATTTCTAATGTGTGCTGTGTATTTCTAATGTGTCTTTCTACTGTGTATATCTACTGTGTAATTCTACTGTGTATTTCTGCTGTGTAGTTCTACTATGTGCTGTGTATTTCTACTGTGTACTTCTACTGTGTGCTGTGTATTTCCAATGTGTCTTTCTACTGTGTATGTCTACTGTGTAATTCTACTGTGTATTTCTGCTGTGTAGTTCTACTGTGTGCTGTGTGTTTCTTCTGTGTATTTCAATTGTGTGCTGTATATTTCTACTGTGTGCTTAGTATTTCCAGTGTATTTTGACAGTGTGCTGTGTGTTTCTACTGCGTATTTCTACTGTGTGTTGTGTGTTTCTACTGCGTATTTCTACTGTGTGTTGTGTGTTTCTACTGTGTATTTCTACGGTGGGCTGTGTATTTCTACTGTGTAATTCCACTGTGTGCTGTGTATTTCTACTGTGTGCTTAGTATTTCCAGTGTATTTTGACGGTGTGCTGTGTGTTTCTACTGTGTATTTCTACTGTGTGTTGTGTGTTTCTACTGTGGATTTCTACTGTGTGCTGTGTATTTCTACTGTGTATTTTTACGGTGGGCTCAGTATTTCCACCGTGTAATTCCACTGTGTGCTGTGCGTTTCTACTGTTCATTTTAATTGTGTATTTCTAATGTGTTTTGTATTTGTACTGTGTATTTCTAATGTGTATTTCTGATGTGTATACCTGCAGTGTGCTGTGTATTTCTACTGTGTATTTCTACTGTGTGTTGTGTGTTTCTACTGTATATTTCTACTGTGTGTTTAGTATTTCCACCGTGTAATTCCACTGTGTGCTGTGCGTTTCTACTGTTCATTTCAATTGTGTATTTCTAATGTGTCGTGTATTTCTACTGTGTATTTCTAATTTGTATTTCTGAGGTGAATTCCTGCAGTGTGCTGTGTATTTCTACTGTGTGCTGTGTATTTCCACAGTGTATTTTGACTGTGTGCTGTGTGTTTCTACTGTGTATTTTGACTGTGAGCTGTGTGTTTCTACTGTGTATTTCTACTGTGTGTTGTGTGTTTCTACTGTGTATTTCTACTGTGTGTTGTGTGTTTTTACTGTGTATTTCTACTGTGTGTCGTGTATTTCTACTGTGTATTTCTAATTTGTATTTCTGAGGTGAATTCCTGCAGTGTGCTGTGTATTTCTACTGTGTGCTGTGTATTTCCACAGTGTATTTTGACTGTGTGCTGTGTGTTTCTACTGTGTATTTTGACTGTGAGCTGTGTGTTTCTACTGTGTATTTCTACTGTGTGTTGTGTGTTTCTACTGTGTATTTCTACTGTGTGTTGTGTGTTTCTACTGTGTATTTCTACTGTGTGTTGTGTGTTTCTACTGTGTATATCTACTGTTTGCTGTGTATTTCTACTGTGTATTTCTACTGTGTGTTGTGTGTTTCTACTGTGTATTTCCACTGTTTGCTGTGTATTTCTACTGTGTATTTTGATTATGTGTTGTGTGTTTCTACTCTGTAATTCTATGGTGTGCTGTGTGTTTCTACTGTGTAATTCTACTTTGTGTTGTTCGTTTCTACTGTGTAATTCTACTTTGTGTTGTTTATTTCTACTTTGTATTTCTACTGTGTGCTGTGTATTTCTACTGTGTAATTCTACGGTGTGCTGTGTATTTCTACTGTGTGCTTAGTATTTCCACAGTGTATTTTGACTGTATGCTGTGTGTTTCTACTGTGTATTTTGACTGTGTGCTGTGTGTTTCTACTGTGTATTTCTACTGTGTGTTGTGTTTTTGTACTGTGTATTTTTACTGTGTCCTGTGCGTTTCTACTGTTCATTTCAATTGTGTATTTCTAATGTGTTGTGTATTTCTACTGTGTATTTCTTATGTGTATTTCTGATGTGTATTCCTGGAGTGTGCTGTGTATTTCTACTGTGTATTTGTACTGTGTGTTGTGTGTTTCTACTGTGTATTTCGACTGCTTGCTGTGTATTTCTACTGTGTATTTCTACTGTGTGTTGTGTGTTTCTACTGTGTATTTCTACGGTGTGCTGTATATTTCTACTGTGTATTTCAATTGTGTGCTGTTTATTTCTACTGTGTGCTTAGTATTTCCACTGTATATTTTGACTGTGTGCTGTGTTTTTCTACTGTTCATCTCAATTGTGTATTTCTATTGTGTTGTGTATTTCTACTGTGTATTTCTAATGTATTATTTCTGATGTGTATTCCTGCAGTGTGCTGTGTATTTCTACTGTGTATTTCTACTGTGTGTTGTGTGTTTCTACTGTGTATTTCGACTGTTTGCTGTGTATTTCTACTGTGTTTCTCAACTGTGTGTTGTGTATTTCTACTGTTTGCTGTGTATTTCTACTGTGGTTTTCAACTGTGTGTTGTGTGTTTCTACTGTGTAATTCTACGGTGTGCTGTGTATTTCTACTGTGTATTTCTACTTTGTGTTGTTTATTTCTACTGTGTATTTCTACTGTGTGCTGTGTATTTCTTCTGTGTATTTCTACTGTGTGTTTCCACTGTGTGCTGTTTATTTCCAATGTGTATTTCTACTGTGTGCTTTGTATTTCTGTGTATTTTGACTGTGTGCTGTGCGTTTCTACTGTTCATTTCAACTGTGTATTTCTACTGCGTGTTGTGTATTTCTACTGTGAATTTCTACTGTATATTTCTGATGTGTCCTGTGTATTTCTACTGTGTATTTCTACTGTGTGCTGTGTATTTCGACTGTGTGCTGTGCGTTTCTACTGCTCATTTCAACTGTGTATTTTTGATGTGTATTTCTGCTGTGTACTGTGTATTTCTACTTTGTATTTCTACTGTGTGCTGTGTATTTCTACTGTGTGCTGTGTTTTTCTACAGTGTATTTCTACTGTGTGCTCTGTATTTCTACTGTGTAATTCTACTTCATGTTGTTTATTTCTACTGTGTATTTCTACTCTGTGCTGTGTATTTCTACGGTGTGCTGTGTTTTTCTACTGTGTATTTTGACTGTGTGCTGTGTGTTTCTACTGTGTATTTCTACTGTGTGCTTAGTATTTCCACAGTGTATTTTGACTGTGTGCTGTGTGTTTCTACTGTGTATTTTGACTGTGAGCTGTGTGTTTCTACTGTGTATTTCTACTGTGTGTTGTGTGTTTCTACTGTGTATTTCGACTGTGTGCTGTGCGTTTCTACTGCTCATTTCAACTGTATATTTCTACTGTGTGCTGTGTATTTCTACTGTGCCTTCCTGCCATGTATTTCTACTGTGTGCTGTGTTTTTCTACAGTGTATTTCTACTGTGTGCTCTCTATTTCTACTGTGCATTTCTACTGTGTGCTGTGTATTTCTTATGTGTACTTCTACTGTTTGCTGTGTATTTCAACTGTGTGTTGTGTGTTTCTACTGTGTAATTCTACGGTGTGCTGTGTGCTTCTACTGTGTATTTCTACTTTGTGTTGTTTATTTCGACTGTGTGCTGTTTATTTCTACTGTCTATTTCTACTGTGTGATTTGTATTTCTACTGTGTATTTCGACTGTGTGCTGCGCGTTTCTACTGTTCTTTTCACCTGTGTATTTCTACTGTGTGTTGTGTATTTCTAATGTGTATTTCTAATGTGTATTCGTGATGTGTATTTCTGCTGTGTGCTGTGCATTTCTACTGTGTATTTCTACTGTGTGCTGTGTATTTCAACTGTGTGCTGTGCGTTTTTACTGTTCATTTCAACTGTGTATTTCTACTGTGTGTTGTGTATTTCTATTGTGTATTTCTAATATGTTTTTTGATGTGTATTTCTGCTGTGTGCTGTGTATTTCTACAGTGTATTTCTAGTGTGTGCTCTGTATTTCTTCTGTGTATTTCGACTGTGTGCTGTGTATTTCTAATGTGTACTTCTACTGTTTGCTGTGTATTTCTACTGTGTGCTGTGTATTTCCAATGTGTATTTCGACTGTGTGATGTGTGTTTCTACTGTGTATTTCTACTGTGTGTAGTGTTTTTCTACTGTGTATTGCTACTGTGTGCTATGTATTTCTACACAGCAAAATCTGTAGTGTTGGTTTTTCAGTGTAAATAATTTTGAGTTGGTGGGGGTTGAATTTGGTGTTGTTTCAACCAGTAGGTGATTTGTTAATTTTTAACAGGGTGGATGGCTCAATGGGAGCACCACCTCTCAAAGGACATTGTTGACGCCTTAACCATAACTGTGAAATTTCTGATTCTACAATTCCATTTTATCCAGTTATCTTCCTTCTCTCCCTACTACAATTGTCTTTTTATAACTGTATTAAAGTAATGAGTAAATACACCTTTAAATTGTATGCAGTGGACTGAGTTTATTCAGGCAGGGTTTTCTCATGTTTCTCACAATACACTACAAGCAGGGTCATTTTAAGTTACATGATCCCTTGGAATTTTTTACCATCTAAATTCCTTGAAGGACACACAATGAACATTGTGCAAAATAGCAGAGCCTGACCGATTCATCGGTTGGCCGATTTTATCGGCCGATATTAGCCTATCACAGATATATCAGTATCGGTGTATATATTATCCGATATGCACTGATATGAAAACCTTATATTTAAAAACTATAATGCAGAAAAACATGCTTGGGCTAATTTAAAATTGGTGTAATTGTAGCATGGAGATGTTGTTACCTAAGATTATGACTATCAGTTTTTATTTTGAACGGCGGTAAAGTTCACTTCAGATTTTTATGCATTCGGGGATGTTTATGGTCTGGAAAAGGATAGCGTGGTTGCATCAAGTGCTTAGTGCTCCGTGTTGCATTGCTAGTGATGGCTACTGTGATCACATACTGAAAATAGTATATCCGGTGGTCAAACAGGCACAGTAATCCTTGTGAAGAAACCATTTCAGAAAACCACTGTGCTCTGCTGTTTTCATTCAGGTATGTGAGGTTGCACTGTGTTTTGTTGTTTTGTCCGGTAATGCGAGTTGTGTTGTAATTCTACAAATGTAAAATATTGATGGGAATGTGATGGATATTGTTTTATTCAGATTTATATATTTTTTTATTTTATTTTTTCTAATAGACTCCGCTACATAATGACATAGTTTGTCCAGCAGAGTGCGCTTCAACGGGGGATAGAACAGCTGGTGTCAGGAAATGTAACAGCTACCTCACTAATGGTTAAACTATCAACCAGCACAAAAATGACAATTACCAACATAACATAAGCCACTATGTTCTGAACAGGCACACTAAAAACACTTACAAAAAGTAACATTTTAGTTTTAGAACAAGCAAACTCCTCTACATCAGAGACGCACTGGGAATCCACCGGAAGCTGCTCTATGACGTCGCGTCTGCTACAGGTTTTGTCTCGCCCTCCACACGGCATCATACCATGAATATATAAAGAGAACCCAGCGGGAACGTTTCAGAAGCGGAGCCTTTTATCCGCCCGATTTTGTTGACTTGCTTAGATTTTGTTGATCTGGTCATTTTTCGTTTTTATACAATCAGAAGTCTGCACAGGGTGTTTTATTTTGAAAATTGACCGGATGCTCTATGCCGTTCCTGTGTCTCACTTCCTGCCGGTGTTGTGCCAATGTAGGTATCCCCGACGCGATATTTTTTTTTCGTAGAAGTCCGGGAATCTCATTAATATTCATGAGGCGCCGTCATCTTATTGGCAGATCAAGGCGCTTTGTGATTGGTTGATGCAGCTATGTGCGGCTAAACGTTCATTGATGCAGAGTGCAGCATAAGGTAAGATTATGGCTCATCACTCCCACTGATATGAGTTATTCATCAAAACTACTAGGCTACATAAAACTACTAGGCTACGTTAATGTAATCATATCACCATGACAAATATTGGCTGCTCAAAACATCTGAAATAGTCTTAATTATCGCCACTAACCGCGAATTCGTGACGGACAGCTAGCACCATTGGTGTAAGCCAAATTTTCTGTGTTATTTCATATGTTTTCCCTGTTCTATTATGAATAAAATATGGGTTAATGAGATTTGAAAATCATTGTATCATGTTTTTATTTGTACATAGGAGTTTGTACATGTATTAGTGTAATAATAGTATTATTTTACATTTCAGTGAGAGCAGCAGTATGTGTAATAATGTCCAGGGGAACGTGAAAGAATATTCTCTGTTAAAGGTCAGATTCATTTAAAATCAACTTTATTGATAAGCAGTGAACAGAACAAACATGAACTATAAACAACACATTGTACATACTGATGCAGGGGTAGAGTTGATGTTAGGATTAAGGTTATGGCTAATGGTTGTTAAATTGAGGTATAGGCTTTATGCACAGCTCAACTACTTTTTGAACTTAAACCAGCTCTTTTATTTCCTGTTTTACATTATTGGACAAACTGATTAATCCAGGTGTGTCTGACTCTGACCTCAGTAGTCACAAGAATGGTCAGACACACCTGGATTAATCAGTTTGTCTAATAATGTAAAACAGGAAATAAAAGAGCTGGTTTAAGTTCAGGAAGTAGTGGAGCTGTGCATAAAGCCTATTGCCCCGACCATCTTCTACTGCCAGATCTGCCAATAAATCCTCACTAACCAACTGAAGTCAATGGGCCCTATTTTGACAAGAGGGACAAATTTCAGGGCAAATCTTCGAGTTTGGCTTGCTAGGGAGGATGAGGTTCAGAGGTGGTTGGAGGACTTTCAGAAATCCTCAGGCTTCACCTGGAAAAAGTCCAAAACCTACCCTGATGCAGGGCAAGGCTCAAATAAGTATAGGGTTAGTACTAAACAGTCCACCCCCCACATCTCCTTAACGTTTTGTGTACACCACTTACCAGATTTTTCTTCTTTTCTACATCATCTGTAGGTGGACTTAAGGTTGTAGCATAACACCCGGGGAAGTGCTGGCAAGGTGACACAAAACACCTCCTGTCCTGCCACCATGTACCTAGTCCTGAAAAGGCAGTGCAGTAAAGGGAGAAAGTCAAGGTTAGTACTTTTTTTTGACTCCAATGATAGTTGGACTGTTTTTGCTGAATCTGGTGTGTGTGGATTAATTATATACCTTTCACATATCCATTTTATGTCAGGTCAGAAGATCCACATATCCTGGAGGGATTTTTTTTCAAAATAAGCCTCCAGAATGAGCACAACCATCGGCTCTCATGTGCTGAAGCACTTAAAAACAGGGATGTTTGCCAGGACACCTGCAACAAATTACAGGCCCTGTTCCAGAGTGGGCACTCTCCCTCATCGGCCCTTGACACGCTGAAATTTGACCTGCAGGAGCAAGAGGGGGAGAACTACATTTTTGCTGCTGCAGATCGCTCTGTCTGCCCCGATCTCCAGTTCTGCTACAGGTGGGTAAGGTGGGCATAATAGGCATTAAAAAAATATAAGGAATGTGACTTACATTTAAGTATAATGAGGTGTATGGAGCTCCATTCAAAACTCCCATTTAGAATTCTGCCTCCTATAACTCAGCCCCAGATCCACATACTACCACAGGAATGGTCTTGTATGCATCATCCCCCCGAGACAGAGACATAAAGATGGTTAGTGGTTCCTGGGCTGGGTGAAAGGAAGCAAAAGTTTCCACATTATAAAGCCCTGCAGATGTCAATGTATTTTGGTGGTCTAGATGGTCTTTGTTGATTCGTCAGGCAACTGTGATCGGCAAAACCACCGAATTTTCCTCCTCATGACCCACTCTACTGCACGTGGGTTGCCATTAGGTATTCTCATCACCACCTCTGAGAACCAGGCCACCATCACAGCTGCCCTGCAGCTCCTCAACAGCATCCTGCCAGCGGAGAGCTTTTTCGGACGTCAGGAGGAAGGTTCCCGGGTCATACTGACTGACGACTGCCTGGCCTTGCGTCAGTCCCTCAACGCTGTCTATCCAGGCACCACCCTCATTCTGTGCGTGTTCCATTTGCTTCAGGCCATGTGGAGATGGCTGTGGAACTCCCACAATGGGGTCGCCAAAGACCATCGTTCTCACATGATGAGCTTGTTCAGGCACATCATGTATGCCGGCACCCCATCATCCCTGGAAGACAGCTACAGGGTGCTGACTCAAGAGCCAACAGCGCAGAAGTACCCAAAGTTCCTCCGACACCTTGCTGAGGTCTTCAGAAGGAGAGAAGAGTGGGCCATCTGCCTCCAGTCTGAACTGCCAACAAGAGGAAACCACACGAATAACTACGTGGAGAGTGCAATGCGCATTCTGAAAGAGAAGGTCCTCTACAGACTGAAAGCATACAATGTCACACAGCTGGTTAGCTTTGTTACCACGTACATGGAAGAGTACTACATCGCCGCCTCACCGATGTCGCCAACAACAGAGGGAAGCAGTTGAAAAACATCCACCATGGCGATGTTGACTGTGAGGTGATTGTTCAGGTACGTTTTGTAGCATCCCCACACTCTGGAACACACTGTAAGAGGGGACAGAAATATATAAAAAAATAACAAAAAATCTTCCCTTTATAATAATAAACTTATCATATATACATAGTAGCCTTACAAGATTCTCCCAGGTGAAATAATTTTGAACTGCTACAATCAATGTTTTAATAACAGAAAAATCACTTTAAAAAAAACATTTTAACATAAAGACAACCTCTAATAGAGCGCTGTATATAATGTCATATTGAGCTGCATTATTTGATACAGAATGACTGTTTAAAAACTTTGATTTCAATAAAAGTTTTTAAACAGTCATTCTGTATCAAATAATGCAGCTTCAAACATATACATGAAAGCCAGTAAAAAACACACAAATACATTTCGTTACATAATAAACAAACCAATGAAATAACTAGCTTTAGCTCCTAATGAAAATTGGCATTTCCGTTAGCCTAAACAGGTCATATAAAAATACACAACTTTGGGACATAGCCTACTCATCCAGAAAAGGACCACAAAACAAATGTGTTTCTGATTGATTTTAAACTCAGTTTAAACAGTTTTTTTCTTGTTTTTGTTTTTTTTACATGACAGTCACATGCTCTCCCCATCTGATTAGAGTGGGATATTTAAACCCCTTGCTTACCTGATCATTCCTGGTTACTCTGCTGCTGTCTCTGCCACTCTGCTGCTGCCCTGCTGCTGATATTGGCTGTTGCTGCCACCACTTCTGCTTGTCACTGCTCGTCACATCCACCTGTGGGCTCTGTTTCTACGATCCTCTGTGGGGAGGGTAGGGGTGGGCGATATGGCCAAAAATTTATATTGCGGTATAATTTCAACCATATGCGGTAGACGATATATATTGCGGTATAGTGTGGTATGTAAATTTCAAAATAACCGTCTCTGAATATGGACTATTATGCATATAGTGAAGACATTGGGAAGTTGTTTTCTAAACTATTAACATGAAACAGTCAAGAAAGTAACTTCAATAAAATTTATTTTGCAAAAACTGTAATTAAAGAAGACGACATAGAAAACTTTGATTGACTGAACTTCCAAGAGGTATAAAACTAGGCAATGTAAATATTAAAATGAAATATAACTGTAGTGCAAAATACTTCCTTTCCTTTCCCTTTTCTTAAATAACACAAAATCTAAACCTGCTGATATTGCTAATTTGGCAATCTAAATATTAAAATGAAATGTCATTAACATGACATGCTGATATTTAAATAAAAAAAAAACTCAAGTACAACAGGTAACTTTTGCGAACAGAGGCAATGTAATTTGGCAATGTAAAATATTAAAATGAAATGTCACTGTAGTGCAAAGCACTGCTTTCCTTTTCACTATTCTTAAATAACACAAAATCTAAACATGCTGCTATTTCAGTAAAAAACTTCAAGTACAACAGGTAACTTTTGCAAACATATAAACACAAATGACTTAAAATGGAGTGCAGAATCAACAATCAACTTTAGAGACTTAGACTGAACACAAGACTGTAAACAAAGCTTTAGTGCAGATAAGTGGCACTTCACTTTTGCCACCTATGCCAGACAGTATTTCAAGTCCAATAGCTTTCTTTTCTGTAAACAAAGATCAACAATTAAAGTGTCTGTGTGTATGTCAAGCACAAAAACAAACACTGAGAATTCAATGTACACAGGTTTACGGCAGATTTTTAGCCAAGAAAACAAGCCTGTCCACGTTCTCTGGCTTTAGTGCAGCCCGGTGGCACGTAACAATGTTGCCACCCGTACTAAATGCCCTCTCTGATGGGGCACTGGTAGCTGGAATGCACAAGTATTTCCGAGCCAAGCTTGCCACTCTTGGGAAATTAGCCTGGTGCAGCTTCCACCACTCTAATGGGTCAGCCTCTCCATCCACATCCAGTGCCTGCAGGTAACTTCGTAGCTCTACCTCAATGGCATCTCTGTCAGGGAGAGCAGCTGGGCTAGGACGGGGTGCCTTTTTGAAAAAGCTGCCCAGACTGCGCTTAACCTTTCTGGGCACTTCAACTTCTTCAGCAGCTCCTGCGCTGGCATGTGGTGGTGAATCGGTGGAGGAGGATGCAGCTTGAGTCCGTCTTTCCAGAAGGGCTTGAATTTCTGCCACAGCTTTAGTTTTGATGTAATCTTTTCGGTTGTCGGCTATGTATGATGCTTTGAACCGTGGGTCGACAAAGGATGCCATATCCAGCAGGTCATCTGTAGCAGCATCTGAGTACTTCTCATTTAAATACTGGAGAATGGCCCCCTTCATCTGCTTAGTCAGCTCCGTGTCATCCTCATCTGGAGACAGAACACTGTTGTTCAAAAGATGGAGCACAGGTTTGAGATAGGACACACTAACATACTCTTCACCAGAGAGGGCATCTGTGAATTCCATCAGTGGACTGAGGGCCCTGTTCACTGACTCCAAGACATCCAGGTCCTGCCAAGTAGGTACCAGGTGCCTGACTTTTTTATCCGCCTTTAGGACCTGTGATATGGCTTTCTCCTGCTGTAACACTCGCTGAATCATTTGTTGTCGTGAGCCCCATCTTGTTGGCGTCTCTGTGATGAGGCGGTGAGGAGGCAGGTGTAACTCAGCCTGGGCTTTGGCCATCGCTTTTCTTCTTTTATTAGTGTAAGAAAATGCACTCACAATTTTCTTACATACACCAACTGCACGCTCAATCCGGTGATCTTTCACACTCGCCTCTGGTAACAAAATTGAAAAAAGATATTATTCATCTAGCTTCATTAACAAAACACTTGACAATTCTACTGTAGGCTTACATCAAAACATGGGCTTAAATACAAGCATAGTGTAATACCAGATAAAACATTATCCAGACAATTGCATGATGAAAAAGTTTGACATCTATATTGCCAGAGAAAATGGTTAAGGACATGAGAGTTGATAGGCTACTCATGCTGTCAAATCTATGGTAGCCTATCTATTATTTATTTATAGGACAGGAGATATAATAGGATTTAGCTTTACCAGTGTCCATTGTATAAAGCAAAATACTTTTGTTAAGCTTGCTATTATTAATCTATTAAAAAAATATATAAGCTTACCGATGGCAAGGTGAAGTCTGTGACCGAAGCACTGAAGGCGTGTCCAGTCGTTCAATCCCACTGCTTTAACAACATTGGCGCCGTTGTCAGTGGTGATGCAGACCATTAGCTCTTCATCAAGTCCCCATGACTCCAGAGATTCGCGTAGCCCCTGGGCAATCAACTCTCCCGTATGGTCGTCAGGGAAATATGAGGTTTGCAAGCATTTGCTGCACAACTTCCACTCATCGTCGATAAAGTGGATTGTGAGGCTAATGTAAGGGTCCATGGTGCGACTCGACCACAAGTCTGTGGTGGTCGCATGTTTAATCTCACGGAGCTCCGTTTCCACTTGATCGCGGACCTCGCCATGCAGTTTGGGGATTTCTACTTCACTAAAGTACTTGCGGCTTGGTACCACGTATCGTGAATCAAGCGTACTGATCATGCCTACAAAGCCGCTTCTCTCCACAGTCTGAAAAGGCACCATGTCTTTGCACAGGTGTATTGCTATAGATTTTGTAATGTCAATCCACCGCTGGCTTTTTTTATCATATGGCGTGCCTTTTAAAAATGCCTGGGCGATAGAGACCTGTCGGTGTGTAGAGCCAGCTTTGTTCTTCCCACTCGAAGACTCACTTGGCGTTTGTGTAGCTTTACGCATTCTTTGGCTTTCCTCATATTCGACAACGTGTTTTGTTTTCAGGTGGTAGAACATATTGCTTGTATTACCTTTCTTTGCGATCACTGTCACCCGGCATATTTTGCAGATTATGTTTTTCTGCTCACTATCCGACACCTTGAATCCAAACCATGACCATATTATAGACGTCGCACCGGTCTTTTTGACGAGCTCCTCCTCCTCCACACTTTCACCGCTAGTAGCCATTTTCCTTCTCACACGTTCACGTTCTAATAAGGGTGACGCATTTTGATGACGTAATGACCTATCGCGATAGGCAGGTATAGTAAAAATCTCTATCTTTGGCCAAATTTATATCGCATACCGTTTATACCGTTTATACCGCCCACCCCTAGGGGAGGGTCTGCTATTCATTCCCTGCAATGTCTGTCAAGCAGATCATTCATGGGGAAATGAATACAATGAGATAGAGCCTGATGCAAAGCTTGCTTCAGTCATGCTAAAATTATTTATGCTCTGCTTTAGTTGTGCAAAATGTTTGTGCCAAAAAAAAAAATATTGAACTCAATCTAGACTTATCTGACTGAAATGTTTTGATCATGTAATCAGCATTAATTGATTGTTCATATTAACTTAACTAGAATGAACTATCCTTTAGAAGGTGGCAGCGATGCAAATCCCATGGAGTTTCCTCCAAATGAGACCAACTCAGGTCTGTACACAGGCTTGTATTGTAGTGGGAGACTACTTTTCTTATCTTTCCAATTAATGCACTATCTGACTCTGAAAATCCGCTCAAGGTTGAAGTCCAAAAAATCAAAGGCAAAGCAGCAGGTCCTCAGTCCAAAAGGTGTTTATTTCCAAAAACAGAAAATATATATCCGTGAGCTACCCCGGGGCAACTGAGATCTCTCGCCGATTCTCCCCATTTTATACCTGTGGTCCAGGGTCCCCACGCCCCTATGGACCATCCTTTTACCTTTATGATCATCCTGGGTTTGTCACTTATTATTCTCATTCTTGGATGTGCTCTGAAGAACCTACAAATGTCTTACTCAGGCCCCTTCTGTGGCCTTGGGTGAACTGTGGCAGCACCTGTTGCTCATTTAAATGGTGCATCAAACATTGGTCTTTTATCAGCCTCAAGCTCAATTAGAGCACAGTTGGGACTGCAAGGGATATTAAAAAATCTAATCACATGCATGATCATGACCCAGTTTCTCATTTGCCACTACAGTCCCCCCTTTGGTCCTTAAAAAAAAAGGACCAATACTTCCACTAATGACCCGGGAGAGCTCACACAAGTCAACACAATACAAACAATAGCATGAATTTAATGTAAATAAAACATAGTATATATGGTTTCAAACGATATAAATGCAACTCCAACCTACAAGACTGACAATGAGTATCAACCCATAGGGAAGTGCTTCAACTATCAAGAGGATAGTTGAGAGTTTTCCCTGAGCCATCTTCTGGACCGGCCCTCAAACAGATGACCCAGTGATATTCATTAACAGATTTCTATTCTGACCTGGCAACATGATGGGGGAAACATCCTCTCCAATTTAGCTGTTTCTGAGAGGTAAAGGCCCCATCATGTGGCCCACTGTTCAAACTGACCTGTCCTTTTGGTGCTACATACAACACAGAAGAACTTCAAAATCAAATGGCGAAACACTTTAAACTCAATGGTAAATTAGAGATATATAAATGATGATAAAACACATTACACATGCTTAATAAACACATTTAAGTCCATGACATTAAATGGGTACACATTCTTGTGGCGGTAATCCACCTTAAGTCAACACAAGTAAACACTAGATCAACAGTTATTAGATCATCGTCATGAGATACTCATATTGTCTTTTTGTTTTTGTTGAGATTTTTCAAAAATACTTTTTTTGCCTGTTTCCATAGTAAGATAGAGAAACTATAGTCTAAGAATAGAGCAGGACTTTAAAAAAAAACACGGCTGGGTAATTTGCATGGACAGTTTACCATTCGTGGATGGATTAAAACTACATGGTTAACATATAATCTACTAATACTACATTGTGAATCATATTTAATACCACAAAGTGTAATCATCTAGAACTACATGTGCTTTATTTCATGCATAATTAATAACTTGTGCACATATGATTATATTAAAGTGATTAAGAGTAATATATATATATATAGGTGACAATCACTTTGTCAACATTGTTTTTAACAACCTTTGTCTATCATCTCAACATTGGTTTTGTCAACCTATGTCTATGTACCACTTATGGAGATTAACCTCCTTATATATATATATATATTTTTTTATTATTGTTTTCCAAAAAACTAACATTCCACCAGTGCCCCTATGAACTTACTGGTTTCCTGTAAACCACACTGGTTTAAAACCTTTCTCGTGCTTGTTACGGCACTCAGCTTTCTGACGTTACCTTCACAGATGAGTGCCCTCTTACCTTTATCAAACACTCATTTCATCATAACTACACATTTACAACAAGTGATCCCACATAACTGTATTGAATCCAAAGGATCGTCGTACAATTGCTGGAGCTCCATTTATAAACCTGTCAAACTCTCTCTCTCTTGCACGGTAGTTTCCATTTTGATACCTCACCCTTCTTCCTGGGGAATGTAGGTACCGATGGCTACCTCTGTCCTGCTGTCTCCACCTGGGTTTCTCCACTCCAGGTGCGGACAGCAACTTTAGCCAGGCTTGCATTTTTGCTGGCACATTTGACCAGATCACATTTTGTCCATTATCCATAATGTTGATGACTTCCTGGCTACTGTGAAACCTCAGGGCATAGGACGTAGTTTTTAGCCTAGGATATATGGTGAAAGGATTGCGGCTCTGGTTGAAAAAAGGATATGTCCAGAGGAACAATAAATATGTTGCTGTCACCAGATAGTTCACAGTCTGCACACGTAAGTTGTGGTTCAAGGGCATGATATTGTCAGTCAGAGTCTCACCTTGCAACAATGCAAACCCCTCGTCCCAATAGCGGTAGGTTTCAGTTTCCTCAATTTGTCTGAGGAGGGATCTTCTGTGATTTCTGTTAACCAGCATCCAATTTAATCGTAGGTCTTCTGATGCATTCCACTGTAAGTAGGGGGTAATGGGATCTGATGCTTGCTTCCAGGGTTCGTACCAGTCATCCCGATGCTGGAGTTGTGGTACATAACCAACTAATGTGTTTATTATTTTGGGGCCTGGGGCTTGGCAGTGAATGTCTGAGTCTTTATCTATATATTGGACGTAGGGTGTCAAAAAGTCTCCATATGACCAGCCTCCTACCGTTCTCCCGGCAGGAACATGTTGGTCACGTAGCTCTCTCCATTGTTCCCATCTATTTACATAAGCTGCGTCATACAGCAGTGCTCGACTCATGTTTTGTCCTCTATTGGGCACTGTTGTAAGTACCCCTCTGGCCATTATCAGGGTAGTGACTATTTCCCACTGTAGTCACCCCTGTGTTGAACATCGCCAATGCTGCTCTTTGTTGTTGCAGTCTTTCATTGCAGAATTTCAGCAAGCTATCCTTTTGGCGCTGCAGTTGCTTCACCATCATCTGCAAGTGTGCATTCTCTGCCTGCAGCTCTGTAACTCTACTTTGCAGGTGTGTCAGAGAGGCGTTCAGGTGCCCATTGTCCATTTGTAGCTGCACGGCTTTAACTGCGCGTTTGCGCACAAGTACGTTTCTCCTGATTTTGATTATCATGTCGTGTGCTTGGGGTGACAGGCATGTTTGCAGGGTGCAGTACACGGGTTTAGGCAGGTTGCCTATGGCAGTCTCAGCGTCTCGGCGTGATGGGTATGTGCTCAGTGGCTGTGGCAGCACACCATTGAGCTTTCCCACGTCGTCTGCAGCAAACTCATCTTGTAGTGGTTGGGCTAGCTGTTGGGCCCACCTGCCTCGTAGTGCAGGTCTGATGGGCTCTATGCGATGGAGTCCTCTGTCCTCCTTGCCGTCCGGGCTCGCTGGGCTGAACAAGTTCCCCGTTGGGGAGACTCCTGGACGGTGTGGAGCCACTCTTGCTTCTGATGAGGCGGATACGCCCGTTGCCAGGTCCTGGGATGAGTTGAAACCTGCCCTCCACTTTTATATGTATGCCTCCGGCATTGTGTCCAGTCTGTCCTCCATTTGGCACAACCTGACCACACCTGATACGGGCCTTTGGGCTGGTTTCACACATTTTGATGGTGGCTGTGGTGTTTCCGGTGTCAGTGGTTGGATACCAGGTTTCCTTGCTGCATCTCACCAGTCCTGCTGCATCCGTCATGTTGGGTGTGGATCTTTTGGTTACATATTCCAACTCTTCTCCTCGCACTACACAGAAAGGGAAGAGTAGTTTATCAGGTTTACGTACCACAGGTGGCATTGCTGTTGCTATGTCACAGCTGTCATGCTTTTTAAATCTATATGGGCATATCTGTGAGTCTTTACTCCATCCATCCAATTTCCCTGCCATGTGCATTGCACAAAAAGCAAAACATTCAGTTAGGTCTGAACAGTCACCTATGTGACTTCCTGGCAGTGGCATGAGCTGTGGTATTCTTTTGGCGTTGTAACATGCAATACACTCTTGTCTGTCTTTATTCTGTGCTTTGTACACTGTTTTCAGCTGAGTAGGTTATCCACTGTTGAAACATGTTTGAGTCCCACTGTGTAGTTTTTAGTCTGGCCCAATCTCGTTTTTCTCACTTGTTCATCAGCTGAATCCACTTGCTAGCTTCTACTGTTGTCATTTCCTGGTTTGTTTCTACCTCCTGACATGATGTGTTGGTGCATATTACCTGCAATGTCACCATCCCTTCTTCTCGGCAGTCAGCGGTGCGGGGTAATCCCACCCAATATTTACCTGGAGCGTTGGCTGTTGTGATGTCGGTGGTTAGTACATACTCATATGTGTCCACTTTTACATACAGAAAGTGATGTGGTTCTCCTATTTGTAACATGCCTTTATCAGTGGCTAACATAATCATGGCAAGTACACAATTAACATGTGGTGTGTTGATAGTGGCGGAAAAGGATTGTGTCATTAGGACTTCTCCTTCTCCCTCCCCCCTTGCGAAACCTGAAAGGGTTAGCACAAAGAAAAAGAAAACAAACAAACTAATCTGAGTCAGAGAACGCCCCCCCAGGCGTGAGTGGGCAGTCTGTATCTTGCAGGCCAGACGGTCCTGCACTTGCACTTTCTGGAGTGTCACCGCCTGTGGCAGTGCTGGCGGCATCATTCTTTGCAGCCGCTCCAATACTATGATCAGTACGTGATAGGGGGGTACTGTCACGTCGGGCCCGTAATCGGGCTGAACGTCGTTCCCCTTGAGGCGATGCAGTGGGACCAGGTGTGACGCTGCGGGGTGTGCTTTCCGCCTCCCCTTCACTAGGTGTGACAGTGCGGGGGATGCCTTCCGCAGCCCCTTCAGCATGCTCAGGCAAATGCCCAGGCGAGTCTGGCGGTCGGTGACGGGTGCAGTGGTTACGATGGTACCAAAAGTTCTTACCTTCTACTTTCAAGGCTGAGGGTGTAGTAAGTACCACCTTAAATGGCCCTTCCCTACGGGGCTCGTGCCACTGGCGTCTAAATACTCATACGAACACCTGGTCTCCCACTTGAGTCTCACAAGCATCCACTGGAATTCCCTTATCGTCTCCTTTATTGGCTTCTTTCACCTGTTGGAAGACAAGTCTGTGGATTTGAGTTAAACCCCGTAAATAGTCCCCCAATTCTCACTCCAGCTGCTGAAGCGGTGGTCCCTCTATAGGGCCTCTGCACTGTGGCAGAGGCACTGGGCGTCCAGTAAGCATTTCATGCGGGGTTAGATGGGTTAGTCTGTTAGTTTGCGAGCGCATAGACATTAGTGCCAATGGCAAAGCATCCACCCAGGTGAGTTTACCATTACTGCCAGCCATGATTTTGGCTATTTTAGTTTTTAATACACCATTTGCACGTTCTACAGAACCTTGTGACTGTGGGTGATACACACATCCATATTTCTGTTGTATTCCAAGTGTTTTAAACATTTCTTTTATGACAGAGGACACAAAGTGTGGTCCGCTGTCTGATGAGATGGTGTCTGGCATGCCAAATCTGGGGAACACCTCTGTACACAAAAATTTAGCAGCTGCTCTGTCATCATTTCTAGAAGTTGGGCATGCCTCTACCCATCTACTGAATCTGCAAATTACCACAAACATATATCTTTTGCCTTGAACTCTATCCAGCATGTCTACATAATCCATCATCAGATGCCTAAATGGGCCTTCTGGTACTGGGATATGAGCCAATGGATGAGTGAATGATTTGCGAACATTATATTTTGGACAATATATACATATGGCCAATTCTCTATCTACCATTGCCATCATGTATGGAGACCACCATACTGCTTGTAGTTTTCTCAAAACCTGAGCTCGTGAACAATGATCTGGCTCATGCATTTTCTTTATTGCTATCTTTAGCAATGACAGAGGTAGGACAAAGTGTCCATGACTGCTTCTCCACAGTCCTTCATGGGGGGTCACTGTTCTGATTGCCCCCCTTTGAACCCATAAGCATTTTTCTGCTTCTGGGACTTGGTTTTGTGCCTCTATTAGTGAGGTTAAACTGGTTATAGGGGCACAGTCTTGCTCAAACAAAATTGGGGCTTGAGTTGCTTGCCCTGTAGCTTCTTTTGCTGCCTCATCAGCTAAATTATTTCCTCTAGCTACCAGTGAGTTGTTGGTCTGATGTGCTGCGCACTTAACTATAGCTAATTCTGTAGGCAATTGTATTGCCTGGATTAGCTCTGACACTCCATGTCCATGTACTACAGGAGTGCCATCTGCACGAACAAAACCTCGCTGTTTCCAAATACTGGCATTAATCTGACAAACACCGTAACCATAAGCACTATCGGTATAGATAGTTGCCCTTTTTCCTGCAGCTAACTTACAAGCTGCAGTTAGGGCTTTTATCTCTGCTAACTGAGCTGAACATGGTTGATCTAAACGCACTGATAGGAGTTTGGTGAATGTATTATCTGGGTTCAACTGCACAACTCCATATCCTGCACAATTACCTATGTCACCTCATACGCAAGATCCATCTACAAATAATGTTAGCTCTGATGGGATTGGTTGGTTGTACAAATTCTCGCGTATTTTCATGAAACTATCTGTTTCTTTAATCATGAGGAATGCCATCAGTGGGCAACACCATTCTTGTCGCTGGGTTTATAGTGTTGCATCGCTGTATTGTAAGTTCTGTTCCTGATAACAAAACTTCATAACCAGTTCTTCTGGCTTGAGTTAATACAAACCGTGGGCTGGTTAGCATGGCATGTAACTGATGTGATGTATATAATGTAACAGGATGTCCCATTGTCAAGACTGATGCCTTTTTATAAGCAAAGGCAGCTGCAGCTAATCCCTGATAACAGGGAGGCAGGCCTTCTTCTATGTTATCCAGTCTTGTGCTATAATAAGCCAATGGTTGTTTTCCTGTGGGGGAATCCTGCATTAACACAGCACATGCATAACCTTGTTGTTCAGCTGCATAAAGATGAAATGGTTTACTATAATCTGGGGTGGCCAGAGCGGGGGCAGTCTGCATATCTGTTTTAAGGAGGAAGAATGCTTTTTCGGCTTCCTTTGTCCAATTTAACTGGGCTGACCTGTTTGTCTGCCCTGCAGCACATATCAGAGCTCTCAATGGAGCTGTTTTGATTGCATAGTCACATATCCATGGTCTGCTGTAACCAGTCATGCCCAGAAAAGACAACATTTGCCCCACCGTTTGCGGTTTCGGAGCCTTTGTTACAGCTTCAACTTGAGAGGGTGCAATTTGTCTTTTATTCCCACTCAGTTGCCGGCCTAAGTATTCTACTGTTTGTTGACAAAACTGCAGTTTGCTTTTACTGACCTTATGTCCACCTGCTGCTAGTGCTTTCAGAACTGTAATTGAGTCCTTTTTGCACTGCTCTTGGCTGTCTGAGCATATGAGAATGTCATCAACATACATCAAAGTGGTGGACTGAACATTTAAATGTTACAGGTCTTCTGCTAGAACTTTGTTAAATATTGATGGAGAGTGCACGAACCCTTCTGGCAGTCTGCTGTAAGTGTACTGCTGTCCTTGATAAGTAAATGCAAACAGATATTGTGACTCTGGATGAACTGGCACACTGAAAAATGCAGAGCACAAGTCTATTACCGTGTACCATTTTGTCTCTGGAGGAATGTTGGACAGTAATGTATGTGGATCTGGTACGATTGGTGTTTCTTCTGTTACTATGGCATTTATTGCTCTTAGATCATGCACCAACCTATAGTCATTGGAATTTAGTTTCCTTATTGGAAAAATTGGTGTATTGCACGGGCTTTTAGTCTTTATTAGAACTCCTGCCTCTAATAATCCTTCTATAGTTGGTTTTATGCCATTGATTGCTTCCTGTCTGAGAGGATATTGTTTTTGGTATGGTAAACGTACGTCTGTTTTTATTTGAAATTGCTGTGGGGTTGCTGATTTCACTAAACCTACATCAGTTTTATGTGCTGACCATACTTGTGGTGGGACTTCTGACAACAGGTCTTCATGATCTTTGGTCAAGAACATTTGTGTCTTTTCTTCTGTGGGCAACAACACTTTTTCTGCAATCACTTCGTCAGCTTTTTTGTATGAAATTCTCATAAAATGTCCATCTGGTGACGTATGGATATATTGATTGTCTGTGGAAATCCATTCTTGGATTTGTTGAGCTTCTTTTATCATTGGTCCTAATTCATGTGATTCATGTCCAGCTACCACCAGTAATGTCACATGGGGTGATGAGTTAGGATCTTGAAACCACTCTTTCATATCTTCTGAGAGCCTGACTGCTGCTGCTGTTCCTTGAGGTCCCATTATGATGTCCTCATATTGTATGACTGTCGTGGTGTGATTAATCAGTTCGTTCCAACATGCATCATAGTCCTCTTGTTCACCATCAGCATCATACATCATGGCACAGTGAAGTGGAAGAGTGGGTTCTTGGGCTGCTTCATAATAGTGTGTAACAAATAGCTTCCATGTTTCCCATTCTTGATGCAGAAAAGAGTTTGGTGAGGTTATTTTCATCCAATATACATGTGCTTCTTTGGTCACCATATGTTGTTCCATCACTGTTGCCATTAATGTCTGCAGATTTTCTTCTGGCAGATCGAAATGTAAGCCATCCGGTGTGCACATTATTCTTGCTTGTAGTGTACACAAAATGTCTCCTCCTAATAGATTGATGGGTGTGTCAACTGAGTAGAGTAGTGGCGCATAAACAGTTCTTCCTGCAATTTTCATAAGAACTGGTTCTGTCATTGGTATTATTTGAGTCCTCCCAGAGAAACCAACTGTCCGAATTTTTGCTGATGAAAGGGGAAGCCCAGCTCCTTCTTTTCCAATACAGGAGTGTGTTGCTCCTGTGTCCACCATAAAATTATGCTGACAATTCTGTATTGTTACCTCTATGGTGGGCTCAGTTTGTGGTTGCATGGTTAGAACAGGTGTTATAACTTCCCCTTCAGGTTTCTCTGGGCATCCCTATTGCCATTGTGCTGCGGGTCCCATCCAGGGATTGGTTGGGCAGTTTCTCTGCAAGTGTCCAGATTGTCCACATCCCCAGCATTGGCTGTTTTGTCGTTGTGTGTTTTGTGCTGGTTGGCCATATGAAGGCTGTTGACGTTGGTATTGCATTTGTGGAGGTCCTCTTCTCCATCTTCCTCTTTGTGGCAGTCCTCCATTTTGATTTGCTCTTCCTCTACCCTGTGGTGGGTAGCCGGCGTTTCCTCCTTGGTCAAAATGCACGTGTATTGGAGGAGCTTGTTGCATTGTTGTTGGAGCTGTTGCATAGTTTGGTTGCTGGACAGCTGAGGGCTGTTGCAGAGTTTGTGGTGGTGCCGCTGCTGCTGCAAACATTGGTGCCTGAGTGATTGCTGGCTCAGCTTTTATCTCAGGTGCAGGATTAGGCTTGATTTGTGATGCTGTAGTTGTCACTGATGCTTGGTATTTAGCCTTATCTTTGTCTTTCTTGATGTTCTTGGTCAATTCTCCAATCTGGAGTTGTGTTAGCTTTCCAGCTAACATTCTGCTCTGTTCTTCTTGGCTTGACTTTTCAGCTCTGTATGTATCCACATAATGTACAATGTGTTCTGAAAACACAGGCCAGTCCATTTTCATCAGGCCAACCACTTGGTTTAGTTTATTTTGTACTTCTTTTGGCATGGCATTTTTCACATACAGCTTGAACAGAGCTTTAGATGCTTCATTTGCGTTCCAGTCACTTCCAGTTTCTTCTTTCCACTTTCTTTGAAACTCATGTAAAAACTGTGTTGGATTTTCTCCTTCTTTCAAAGTCTGCCTTTCCAGCTTGGATGGATCCATTTTAGATGGATACTTGTTTCGTAATGCCTCCCATATTTTTGTGCGATAATGTCCAAAGGGTTTAGCATCATGATAGTGATTATGATTTAATGCTCTTGCACTTCCATCTTCAAAGATTTCGGCCGCCATCTGCTGGCCTACTATCTTCATTAGTATGGCCTTAATATCTCCCAGCGCCAGCTTTACTCCTCCTGTGTTTTCCTCAAAGGCCCTGATCCATTTATCAGCTCCTTCTGTTAGTGCAGGTAGACGGTTTATTAACCCTGTCATGTCCATGAAACTCCAGGGCACATATCTTTCAGCCTCGCCTGGTCCTTTGGCCAGGAGGGGCAGTATTGTTTCCTTTGACCCTTCACCTTTTCTTTCCTCTTCTTCAGAGAGTTCCTCTTCCTCCTCTCTCTCTCCAGTGAGTGGGTTGACCTTTGTATGATAATCAGGGATGCGTCGCCTTCGTAGTTGCAGGTGATTTAACCCTGTGTCCATATTTCTGGCAACTGCCAAGTTTACCTCATATGTCAGAGGTTGTCGTGTTTTGGCTCTGTTCCTCTCCTGTGCCTGTTCCTTTAATATCTCCTGTTCCTCTTTTATCATGTCAGCTATTTTTTTTTCTACTCTACAGCTGTTTCACTACTATGTCACAGCCCTCTTACTTAGGCGCTGTCTCTGGATCCTTTTATCTTATTTTAGTCATCCCAGAGAGGGCACGATGACCTGGCTTCCCTGCCATACAGAACTTCCCGCGTCTAAATCACCCCGGAGAGGGCACGGTGATTATACGTAAGACCGCCAGTTCTCTTGACCCTTCACCCGGGTTGCAACGAGCTATTGTTTAAATCTCAAACCACAACAACAACTTATTTAACAACTTATTCAGACTCTTTAAACAACGATAACAACTGATTAGACACTTAGACAACGATAACAACTTGTTCAGACATTAACACGCATTTTATCCTCAGCTGATCTGTCCCTCCTCCTTACTCTTCACAGCTAGAATTATTTGTTTCAACAGATAATGGATTAGTACTATTTTCTTGTGTCATCATTCTTGGTACTGCCGCATATTTTACAAAATACCATATTATTCCACTTCATAGACTCAAACACATACAAATCCACATGCAAATTAACATGTTAAAAAGCATCCTTTCACATTTATCCATCTTTCTTCATGCATATTTTTGTTTTACCATTAAAATTTAATTAGGACAGGCTATGCATGAACATTAATATTCAGACATAATTCACATGCACGCATGAATTGACTTGACTAAATCATACATTTACATAATATGACTTAAACATACATATATAATCATTAATCACACATACTCACGATTTTGACCTGAAGACTGCTGTCACGCCTCTTAAATACCTCAATTCAGGTTATTATTTTTACAATTTAAAATTCAATTTAATTTAATTTAATATATGTTTTAAATTTATTTTAATTTTAATTTTTATCAGTTTTAGGTTCTTTTTAAGAGGTTTTAACAAAATACCTGAGACTTGTGGGCTGGGAAGGAGCAGACAGCATTACTCATGTAAAATAATAATAATAATACATTTGTCTCACCTTAATGGTGGATGTGGGGCGCGCCTGAGCTCCGCCGTCCTTTCCCACCCAGTCCCTTTGCCGCAGGCTGTGTGCCGGTCACTCCTCCGCGGCTAGCGTCGCCAAAATGTAGTGGGAGACTACTTTTCTTATCTTTCCAATTAATGCACTATCTGACTCTGAAAATCCGCTCAAGGTTGAAGTCCAAAAAATCAAAGGCAAAGCAGCAGGTCCTCAGTCCAAAAGGTGTTTATTTCCAAAAACAGAAAATATACATCCGTGAGCTACCCTGGGGCAATTGAGATCTCTCGCCGATTCTCCCCATTTTATACCCGTGGTCCAGGGTCCCCACGCCCCTATGGACCATCCTTTTACCTTTATGATCATCCTGGGTTTGTCACTTATTATTCTCATTCTTGGATGTGCTCTAAAGAACCTACAGATGTCTTACTCAGGCCCCTTCTGTGGCCTTGGGTGAACTGTGGCAGCACCTGTTGCTCATTTAAATGGTGCATCAAACATTGGTCTTTTATCAGCCTCAAGCTCAATTAGAGCACAGTTGGGACTGCAAGGGATATTCCAAAATCTAATCACATGCATGATCATGACCCAGTTTCTCATTTGCCACTACAGTATCATACATGGTGTTACATGGGAATGAGTTTTCCTTTGTTTACAGTTATCTGTCTGTCTCTGTCTAACCATCTGTAGTCAGCACTGACACTGAAGAACCACTGGATTGTGGACTGGCTCCTGTTGAGACTGACTCAGGTAAAGACAATCAAGCATGGTTGCACTTCCAGAGTACATTAAAAGTACTATTAAAACATTCTTATAACAGACAATGCTGTTGATATGATGTGATCCGTAAGGTGATTTATTGTCAGGTAATATATTGAAGCTTAGTTGTCTTAACAATAAAATCCACTGATGAATCACATGACATTTCTGAGGAAGATAGCAGGAAGAGGCTATCAAGACATGTCAGGATACAAGGTAGCCTACATAAACTGTCCGTTAAATTCAATAGTACTTTTTCAGACTACATTAAAAGTAGGCTATAACCATGAATTTTTAATAATACTATAAACACCTTGTACTGTACACACCTTGTAATGGGAAGTCTTTCCTCAGATGCAATGTTTTTTCATGCTACCTCAAGGAACATCTGGACTGGAGGAGGAGCTGATGCAGGTTTTCGATTGCCTGAAAAAGAAGCTGAGAGATGACCCCAGCTTTTCAGCACCCATTACATCCTTCATCTCCAGCTTCAATAAATTAAAAACTGACAGTTCCCTGCAGTCGGCTCTTTCAACTTTTGCTAAGGGCCCAGTCATCAAGACGACCCAGTACCAAAGACCAAAGGGACACCTTCAGACAACAACCCAAATTGGGGTCCAGCCCAAAGCTGTAGCCCGCAGAAAGGCAAGGCTGGGTGGGAGAAGGGCCTTAATATCAGGGCGGCCCACAAAGGCCTCAGCGAGGGAGCACCCGTATAATAAGACTGGAAGGAAGAGGAGTGCTCCTCATTGTCTCGCCCACTGTGTGGAAGAGAACATCACCCTCGGTGGAACACACTAGCTGGATGATGACATTCATGATTTCTTTAGTAAAATGTTGTAAATAATTATTTTTCATTCTTTGACCGGAGGTTTGATGTTTTGATAAAATACTGTGGTTTTTAACACACTAGCTGGGTTGATGACAGTCATGATTTCTTTAGTAAAATGTTGTAAATAATTATGTTATTTTTTCATTCCTTGATAAAAAGGTTGATCAGAGGTTTGATTTGATTCAGTGGCAACAATAAATTACTACTTATTTGTGTGCATTAAGGCAGAGGTCTTCAACAGGGGGTCCGCGGAGGTGTTGCAGGGGGGTCGTGGAATTTTTGGTTGATGAGGCAATGTTTCATATCATTTAGTTTTCCACATTTATCAGGGTTCCCACTCTTTTATTGAAATCATTTTCCAGGACTTTTCCAGGACATTTATACATCCCCCGTCCCATTCAAGCTTTGGAGAAGTGTTCTTTTCGACAGTTGTACTTTATTAGTATTTGTAGATGTGCGGTCTATGGCTATAATTTATTAAATAATCTCTTACATGCTTAGAAATTATATGATAACTTTTGATCAACTCAAAGTTGCTAGTTTTATCACCAGATACTTATTTGGAAAGGTCAAATAGAGCTCTGGTAGCTCATGTCACCATGTGATAAATCATTTTCCAGGACATTTTACTTTTTTTCCCTCATTTTTCATGTGTTTTCTATGACTGGAAAATTGGTCAATCATTTTCCAGGTTATTTAATATAATACACAATTTTACACAATATAGCAGGGGTCACACACACACACACCAATGCGCACGAATACGCCTGCAAAACTCACCGTTTAATAGGGACAATGCAATTAGCCTACCATTTATACACTGGTGCTAGCTGTCCGTCACTAATTCGCGGTTAGTGGCGATAATTAAGATTATTTCAGATGTTTTGAGCAGCCAATATTTGTCATGGTGATAGAATTCGCGGTTAGTGGCGATAATAAAGATTATTTCAGATGTTTTGAGCAGCCAATATTTGTCATGGTGATATTATTACATTAACGTAGCCTAGTAGTTTTGATGAATAACTCATTAGTTGGACTGATGAGCCATAATCTTACGTATGCTGCACTCTGCATCAATGAATGTTTAGCCGCACGTAGCTGCATCAACCAATCACGAAGCACCTTGATCTGCCAATAAGATGACGGCACCTCATGAATATTAATAAGATTCCCAGACTTATCCTACGAATAAAAATATCGCCCGCGGGACGGCGGAGATCAACATGGCTACCTCCGCAGTTCACGTTGATGAGGAAGACACGGAAGACGTTACCACACTGACAGCATCTCCTCCGGTAGAAGACGACAGTCACCCGCCGTGGTCATACCTGGCAACAATGTCTGGCTACCTTGGGATGGGGGAAAATCCTAAAACATACAGAATGAAGTGCCTCTTGTGCATGCCAAAGTGCCATGAGATAAAGGCGTTTAAGAACTCTCCGTCCAACCTTAAGAATCACATTGAGGTAAATGAATTAAGTAACGTTAATCGCTGCCAATGTCATCTCATGTGCCAGGAGTATAAATATGCAATTTCCTGATAAAACATAGTTTTAGCCAACATTTTAGCCTACATATTTCGTTAGCCAACATTACGTGCAAGCTAACGTTGCTAGTAACTTTAGTATCACACGTGGTGGCGTGGACAAGTATGGATAAACCTACGCGACACACACACCCACAGTATTTTACACTTTATTCTAGAAAATATCTTGCGCAAATTGTTCTGCAGGAGTGTCGATAAAACAGGGTTAGCATCTTAACCTATTTGAAGGAGGCAGCTTTCCTTCCGCATGATAAATTTTCAATATCAAGCGCTTCACTTTTTTTATTGATTATTATCAGATCGCACAAGATCTGTAACTTGAAGTTAAGCAATATTGAAAATCTGCATTTTTGTTCATAGGAGCTGTAGTGAAATAGCACGCTGTTTAATAAAATAGCTTTGTTTTTGTTTTTTAGTGTATTTGTTGTAATGCACAGCTATTGCCAGTCTGGGTCTAGAGCAGATATGAAAAAAGTGCATGTATGTGCATATAATAACTACCAGATACAGAGCACATCTGCAAAAGTTGGAACCAAAACTGCATTTATGTTAACCACAAAGAAAAAAGGGGGGAAAGCAGATGTCCAAGCTCAATGTGCTGCATGATGTTTTAGCTTGTACATCTGCTATTTTTTAAACAATTTGGCATTTTTGAAAGATAAAATATAGTTGACAGTTGACCAACATTTTTATCAATTGGACATGCCCACAATTGGGACACCAGGGTGAAAGTGGTTAGAACAATCCAGACCTGTCATTGTGGTAACTGTTGAGTAATGTCTTGAGTATCATTTAAACTAATAATATTATTTATTTTATTCATGTATTTTTCATCTAGAGAGCACATCCACAAATGAAAATGAAGCCTTCAGAGAGCTTCTCGCAGATCTCCTTCCTACTGTCAAAGTCATCACACGGGTCACCCTGAGATCAAGGATTGAAGATTTAGCAAAGACTATGAAAAGCGTGGTAACTGAGGAGATGAGTAAAGTGGACCACATCGCCACCACTACAGACTGCTGGTCAGTTAGGAGAATGAGCTTCCTTGGTGTGACTGCCCACTGGGTCAACCCGGGTCATAATGACCACTAAAAAAGCAGAGCTCCACTAAAGAGCCTGCAATCGTTGCAGAAGGTTATCTGATGTTTTCTAAGAATTTTGGACGTGTGGGGCGAACTATTTCTTTCTTAGCTGAAGCCGACAACGGGACAAAATAAATGTAAAGACAGACATAGTGGAGTTCCTATTTTCGTTTTGACAGGTATAATAAATTCTGTAGTCTACCCCTTACATGACCTGGAAAGTGACATTATTCTAAAACGCATAAGAATAACTCCCCCGACATGGTTAGAAAATACTGCCTCTAGGCCTGTCACAATTATTACATAATCGCCTGATAGTGATTATTTGAGCTGACCGCGATCATTTTGCATAATCGTCAGATTCCACGATCAAGGGAATTCTACTCCAATGTTAGAAATGCCGCATAAACATGCTTGGATGGAAACATGGTGTTTTAAGAGCAGCGTGGCTCCTTTTTAAGAGCGTAGCGAGTGGTGAAGCCGGAGACAGAGAGATGGTGGCTGAGCTCAGAGCTGACAGGTGTGGGTGATGGAGGAGAGAAGAAATTAACAGTAAAGTTGTCTAGTAGTAGTAAATGTACAGTTTAGGTTTCTGTTTGTCTCTGAGTAAATGCTGCAGCTCCTCAGGACCCAGGAAAGTTCCCGTGTCTTGCTTCCCAGCTGCTGGGTAAAGTGAGGGAGGAGCTAGGCTAGGTTACGGTTAGCCCCGAAGTTAGCATCAACTTCGACCCTGGAGGCAAACCAAAGTCTCTGCTGAAGCAGGAACGGTTAACTACGGAAATGAGGAGAACATTACTCGCCCTGCCTCATCGGCATGCAAAAAGTAATCAGGAGTAAATGCTAAACGTCAGTATATTTTCCTGCTTTTTTGTCCTTTGCCAATTACACCTATGACAAAACTGCAACATTCAGCAAGTGTCATGGGCTGTGGAATAAGTGTGGAAGATCCTGCCAAGCAGCTGAAGCTGTGGAAGATGCCTGCTCCCTCCAGCTGCTACGACCAAATGCCACCAGGTGGAACTCGCTGTTTATGGCTGTGGAAAGGCTACTCAAGAATCTGAGAGAGAAGGGAGAGCCAGCTTTAAGAGAGATCTGTGCAGAATTGAAGGTTCCAATGTAAGTTGGAATTATGTATTATTTATTTATTTATTTATTTTTTGCCTGTCATGGCTTCTGTGAATGTCCCTGACTTGTATCATATTTAAATGAGACTCGTTTAAAAACCACTTGACCCCTTTAGAAATGATCCCTGAGGTGATAGTGCTATGCTCCATTAAAGTCCTCATTTCATACTATGTTCACCTTCCTAGTGGTTTAGTTTACCGGAGCTATTAAATATTTTTACCACCACTAGAATGCAGTAATATGTTGAACATACACTATCTAGCTTTCACCAACCTACCTACAACTGCACTCTAGTGGTTATAAAAATATTCAATCTCTTAAGTAAACTAAACCATTATAAGGAGCTGTAGACAACCTCGGAACTGGTTCATACACAATGTACTGTAAAACCTTGCTTTGTATGTTTTCTAGGTTACTGATTTTTGGGTACAATATTCATGCATAATTGTAAAACAGTGGTTTGTTTTCTCCCTAACCGGTTCCATCCAGTTGAGCTCACTTTCCTCAAAGAGTACTACACCACCATGAGCCCTGTCGCCCAGTCCATCAACATCCTCCAAGGAGAAGCGGAAGTCCAGATAGGATGGCTTCTTCCGACGATTTCCCTGCTGAGCAGCAAACTGGAAAAAATAAAGATTGAACAGAGGCACTGCAAGCCGTTGGTTGAAGCCATTCAAGTGGGCATCCAGAACCGTTTTGGCGAGATGTTAAAGAGACCCTGAATTGATTGCTGCAGCGATTCTCATCCCAAAGTTCAGAACGGCCTGGATCAAAGATGATGCTACACTGAGAATTGGTAAGACAACATGAAGATCTTTAAAATAAAGGAAATGTAGCAAATATACATTAAATTACAAATTGAATGTACACTTACTACATTTGTTATTTTATTATTCATTTTATACATCAGTCTAATTTCGAATTAGGTTGATAGTATTTCAGCTGTAATCAGGGTACTGTAAATTTTGTTTTTGAAGTTCGGGGCCTGAAAATATCTCAAGATGTCTGGAATTGTTAGAGTCAAGACATTAAATTTGTGTTTCTCTCCTTGTTTATTCCCTGAATTTGGCAGATACAGAAATTGTGAAAGTAGCCAATCTGCAAGCTCACACTGCCTCGTGTTGCGAGCTTGTAGATCTATTTTCACAATTTGTCTCAACTTTTTTTCTATTATTTTATTTATTTTTTGCTAATTTTGGCCTTTTGTTTCTGATAGTATTGTTTGTCAATGTAATTTAATTTTTTTCCCTTAGAGTTATGGAAAATGTCATAAATGTAATTAAATTTGTCCTATAAAAATGTGCACATACCCTGGCTGTACTAATGCTAGTTTCACCCTCCCTGTGTTTCAGGGTTGGACTACATCAGGGAGCAGTTGGAGGATTCTTCCATTTCAGCAGATGTTGGATCCGGCTCATCTGATGAGGGAGATTTCTTCCATGCCCTGAAAAGATCCCACGAAACACAAAGCGCCACCAAGCAGCTTGATTCGTACCCAACCTACTCAACAGACAACATCAAGATACTGAAGACATTTCCTGTGGTTCTCAAGTTGTCTGTCAAATTCAACACACCTCTGCCTGCTTCTGCAGCCTGTGAAAGACTGTTCAGCATAGCAGGTCTCATCTTCAGCCCAAAAAGAGCACGGCTAGCTGCGAACACTTTTGAAAATCAACTTCTGCTGAGGATGAACCGCGAGTTCAACTTCTCTATCACCACTAGAACCAGAACCAGAAAGTTTTTGTGTGTGGTGTGAGTATGCCTCAGCCCATGAGGATTCCCCCAACATAGTTTAAAAGTGGAAAAGTGGTCCTTAAGTTTAATTTTGCAATACAGTTTGTGCAAGACACTTGTTCAGAAAAGTGATGTGCAACCAGTCTCCAGTGATGGTGCTGTGTGTAGTGAGAATGTATTTTATAAGTTGTATTCTTAACCAGACACAAGGCCCCTTATTTAGTTGTGTTCTCTGAGGCAGATAGGAGGCATTTTTTTGTGTTCTTAGGCAGACAGACACTTTATGTATAGTTGTGTTCTCAGGAAGACACGAGACACTTGATTCACTCACTCCACATGTTTGCTCAGGTGGTTTTTTGTTTTTGTTTTATCATACCACATCTATTTCATTCACCTGAAAGTGAAATAAAGAGAACAAGGGGAGAACTATTTTTGGTTGTTTTGCTTCTTTTTATGCATACTATAAAAATACTTTGTACTTTACTTGTACTTGTACTTTTGATACTTGAGTATATTTTTTCACAAGATACTTAAGTACATTTAATGTGAGCTACTTTAAGACTTTTACTCAAGTAATTTTCTTAAGGGTGAGTAACTTTTAACAAAGTCATTTTCAGTTATGGTACTTGTAATTTTACTTAGTTATTTTTTTCAAGTACTTTATACACCTCTGCAAGGGGGGCGGCATCCCCCCTCAAATCGCCTACTGGTTTCAACACTTGTAGTGATCAAATAGCTCTGCAAGCGTTGTCAATCAAGCGAGTTGAATATTAACACCTGTGACTGAGTTACATTCACTCCTGGCGGAGTTAATCACAACATCCGGTTTGGATGCCTTTTTCACTCATGTCGGTTGGTAATAGGAGAAGACGGCAAAGACCCTGTGTGGATTATACGGCTTAAATAAGGTAAGAACCGAATATATTTACTTCTACGGGATGGTAATCGCTGTATGAAGTCGTGTTAACATATCATGGGGTGTGAAGCGAATTAATTGTCATTGACCTGGTTGAGACAAGCTGTTAATTACGTTCACGTTTGCTGGCAACAAGTGGTTGCTTAAAACAAAGTTATTGAGTGGCAACTTATTTATCCGGCCAAATATCAAGTGTTAAGCTAAAATAAATGTGTTAAGATGTACTAAGGTGACCAGTGGTGGATGAATTAGCGTTTTTTAAGTCAAATGATGGTGAGTGTTTTGTCAAATTTTAATCTGCGCATCAATGTGGGGGAGGGGTGGTGGTGGCGGCGTCGTCGTCGTAGTGAAATTGTCAAGAGGTCCTGGCTGCAGACCTCCACTGTGAGGTCGCTACCGCCGCAGGCTACACTCTCAGGCCGCCTCCACTGTCAGGACAGGAAATGCACGGGATACATTTCAAAATAAAATCGCGAATGCACTTCCGGTTGAATCGTTTTCCTCACAAATGCATTAATTAGTAAACAATATGACGTAAAATCTATTAATTCCTTGCCTATAGTATAAATCGTTATATCGTATTTATATAGTAAACTTTTTTGTTTGTCGTTTTTGGTCCGTGTTTTCCTTTTATGTTGCGCATGAGCCCCAACGTGGGCATTTTGTTTTATTCTGTCCAAATCTAGGACAAAAAGCCCGACTAATATACACTGCACTGCGTAATTTTACAACTTAGTCATTACGAAAAATAAACGGTGGGTGATATGACTCGGGGCTCAATAGTCTATTTGCAGCCTACTACAACGCTGAGGATCTTGAAAAGAGAAGGTCAAATAGTTGATAAATGAAAACAATGGAGGGCAGGAATAACATTGCTCAGTGCACAAATGGTCTTTTAAGTTATTACTCATATTCATAAGCCAACATCTCATAAGATGTCATTGGCCTATACATTTTATTGTGCACTATACAGTACTTAACTGACTTTTTATCATTTAACTTTGACTTTATTGCACTGCTCTTTTTCTATATATTTTTTCAATTTTTCTTCCTGTTGTATTATTCTGTATTTTTATTCTTTACCACCATAAATTTCATGTTTGGTTCTATGTCTATGCTAATTATGTTCTTGTTCTGCTGGAACACCCAAGTAGCTACCACTAAATACTACCCTTACTCTTGATATCTACAGTATAATCCAAGTGAATTATTAAGTGATCCATGAGAAAAACAAAAAACACACAAAAAAAAACCACAAGTCACAACATGAATAAATGTTCTGTAGCCCTTTATTCTTTATTCTAACACAAACTCACTCATCTGTGTGACATTCACAATAGGCCAAATAATTTCTTCTGTCCATTATTTCTTCACAGAATTTCCACATGTCCTCAGTATTGTAAAACGTGAACTTGAAGGGCTCCAGGATTGTTTCCTTTTTATGCTCATCCACCTCTTCTTTCCACACCCTCCCATATTGCACAGCAGCCTCAGCCTGTTTCTCCTCCCCCAAGCACAGAACATCAGGCAGGTCTACTTTGGCAGACAACAGTTGTCTGTTGGCCTCAACCCGCTCTGCTGCATGTCTGCAATCGTGAAGAATGCGATCTTCAACCGACTCCTATGGAAAAGACAAAGAAAGATGTCCGTACATAGATGCTGCACCAACAGTATCTGACCAATAGATACTGTGAAAAAGCTTACCCCTTCCACTGGTGTGTCCACATCGGCAGGTCTGACTGAGACCTCAGCCTGCTGCTCTTCTTCCTGAAAATATATAGATAAGCAAATGATCAGTTGTAATATTCAAAACACAAGCTCCAAAAAGAAGAAAAAGAAAAGATCCCATCAGTCAGTCTGGAGGTCAGAGGGCCCTTCTCAGACGTCACTCTAAATGTGTATTTCCTTCCTCAGTATCAAAAATAAAAGTACTGATGGTGCAGAAGCTACTTCTCAGTAATTTCAGTTACTATTCGTTTTGTTTATATACTGTAGTTTACAACAGAGGTGGAAAAATAAAAAAGTAAAAATGTGCCATGTAGTCCTGCCACATTTTGATTCCACTTGTGCACTTAAACAGGTGATATCACTAATTAGCTAGTCGACCTCTGGCAAAACATCATGGTGTGTTGCATCGTGTTGGTAGCTTGGCTGTCTCACATATCACGTCTGTGAGTTCAGAAAGACACGTTTTCAACTTTGTGACGATGCCCAGCTAATGCAAGGAGAGTTTACAAAAATGTTTTATAACATTACATACAAACAAATGCGAACAGTTACTTTAGGTTATGCACTATACAGTTAATAATCCCTGATAATTTACGGTGTTGATGCTAACCTCCACTGGTGAAAGTTAACTTTGACGTTATCTAACTAATTTGCATCATTAATGACTTCTATAACGTTATTATTTTACGGCACCTATATTGACGAAGAACACAAGAAACCATGCATTTACTTTCTGTGGATAATAAAAATCAGCAACTCACTGCTACTCGGAACACATGCTCACTCGCTGGTCTCTCTCGAATGAAAATGCAGGTGAAATCCAGATTTAAATGTCGTCACTTTCCGTCCTGACAGTGGAGGTGTCCTGACAGTGGAGCCTGCACCGGAAGCGACTTCACAGTGGAGGCCTGCAGCCAGGTGCCTCTCAACTTTTCTGGCCCTGGTTGCTTCAAACTGCGTTTGACTTCCCCATTTTGTAGCTAGAGCAAGAGTGGCAGACTTAGCCTCATCAAATTGCTCCCTAAACTCCATCAAAACACTGATGGCGTTTTGCAGAAGAGTAGATGCTTTCAGAATATCCGCGTCCTTAGCTTGCAGTAACTGTGAGGCAGCGTTTATACATTCAAGAATCTTGGTTTGCATGTTGACTAAAAATATGAAAGAAAATTTGCTTATGGCATTCTTGAGCGCACTTGCTTCACCACGCTCATCGTTTTTGTCACTGGTCAGGGATATTTTGATGAGGGCTTTTATAATGTCTCCATATCTGTGCCTTAACGCAAAAAGCGCATCATGTCGAGATGTCCAGCGAGTGGGACAGAGGCGTTTTAATGTGACAGTTCTGCTCTCTGGCTTCATTAACTCACTGAGGAGCGCTCATCGTTTGATACTGTGACCAAAAAAGTTGTACAGGATCTCTACAGTGTCATGGAACTGCTTCACTCCAGGGACGTTTTTAACAGAGTCGTTGAGAGCTAGGTTGAGATTATGAGCAGCGCAATGAACATAACAGGCAAGGGGCTCCTTCTCTGCTATTCTTGCCTGTACTCCTGAATATGCACCACTCATATTCACGGCCCCATCATAGCCCTGTCCGCGGCATTTTGTCAGATCTATTCCGTTTTTCTCTATAGAGCCCAGGATTTGGTTTTCAAGCTCTGATGCTGATGAGCCCACAGTCGCCTCAAAACCCAAAAACACTTCATTGATCTGTATATCTGTTGCAATATCCATGTCATTCTTAACAACAGTTACGTAACTGTACACCTGGCTCAGCTGGTCTATCTTTGACACATCTTGCGTTGTGTCCATGATAATCGAATAAAACGGGGCTTCATTTATTTCATTAATTATGTCAGCTTTCACGCGTTGAGATAATATGTAAATAATCTCATCTTGAATCTGGTGACTTAGGTATTTCGCTGACCCTTCTGGTCGGTTGATTAGCTCTTTCAAAACAGGGTCGTAGCGAGCTAATAACTCGATTATTGACAAAAAGTTGCCAGCATTTCCCTGACCTAGAACTTCCCTGTGCCCCCTGAATGCCAGGTTGCATGAAGCCAGAGTAACAGTTACATTTACAATGCACTCCACGACCTGTCTCCAAAACAAGGCTGCATTACGTACATTCCTCTCCATTTCGTCTATTGTGTTGTTGAGTTTCCACTGCTCGTAGACTATGCATGCAGCAAGATGTATTTGCGTGGATTCATGCTTCTCAACTTTGGCAGAAAGATGTTTCCAATCTCTTATTCCATTTACCCATGCATTGTTGTAATACGGGGCATTTCGGTTGGCAAAAAGACAGCAAGGCTCACAGTAACAGCAGTCTAATTTGGGGGAATAGTACATCCAGCTGCGGGGAAGTTTCATCCCAACTTTAGTGGTAGAGGTGTAATAACTTTCCGAAAAACACAGATTGTCGTTATCAGTGGGAAATGGACCTTTGGGTCTGTATGGGCCCATCTTAAGGATATATCTTTTAATGTTGGCGTCCTGGATGTTTTCAACAAAATTGGCCCAATCAGTCAGAAAACACTCCAGAGGAGGGTTTTCATCATCCACGGTCTGCGTGTCACCTGTCGCATGAGGAGACCTGCTGCTTTCATTTCCAGTGTCCAGTGCGGGTGAGGAGGGGGGCTGCTGGTCAGGTACCAGGTCTGGCTCTACCCTGGAGCAGCTAGCAACTGCTGAGTCCCTAACATCACCGCGATACAGCCGAGAGAGAAAGAAGGGGATTTAAGCTAGGCGGCTGGGCTACTACAATAACAACCATCAACAGTTTACAACTAACTCACACATTGGGTCTCATTCATGAAACGTTAGTAAATTTGTGCGTAGATTTGCACATAAAAGCCTACGCTACTAAAAACCTACTCCGGATTCATGAACACCGCGGGAAACTCAGATCTGATCGTAAACACGTGTGTATGATCGTGAATGCCAATCCATCGTAAAGTGACAGCGCGCTCCCGGTAATCAGCTATTAGCATAAATCCCCGCCCATGAATTGCCAATGACCACCATATAAGGAGGTGTAGCTGCATCCAGTCGACCTGTCAGTCATGGCGCAAACGAAGAAAGGGAGAGAAAGAAAAAAGAACTTTGCGGAAGCGGAGATAGAAATACTTTTGGGTGAAGTGGAATTAAGAAAAACATTTTTATTTTCATCTGTTAGCAGTGGTGTGACAGGGACAGGCAAAGCGAAGGCCTGGAGGGAGGTGACAGATGCCGTCAATATTGTCTCTGTAGTCCAAAGAACCATGTCCGAGGTGAAGCGTAAATGGTTTGACATGAAACTGGAGGCAAAGAAACGCATAACCTCACACAAAAGAAATATATCAGCCACAGGAGGAGGAGGCTCACAGTCGCAGCTATCACCTGCAGACGAGCGCATCGCGGGGATAACTGGGGAGACCTCTCTGTCAGGAATTATACCTGGCGGAGACAGCGACATGCCTCCACTGGAGCCTATATTTTTATTATCATCATTCAACATGTAGAAAGAACGTGTAATCTATTGAGTCGATTTACATAGATAATTCACAATCATGAACCTAATCTGGATCTTAAACCTGCCAATTGCCAACTACTTTAACTAAATGTGTTATATTTTTATCATATGTTTAGGCTATATCACGTGTTTCAAAGGCATCTGCGTATTGTGTACATAACAGAGCGCAATATGAATTTAAATTGTAATTTCCAATAGTGACAAGCATTATTTATGTGCATTCTTAAATTTACACAAGCACTACGCGTGGTCAGCAGCATGTGTAGATTTTGTTAGTAGCTACGAAAAGATCGGAGCTACTAAAATACTGATGAATGCGAGATGCACGTAAATTTCCGTCTGCGAACAGTTTACACACAAATTCGTTCTGCTCATGTTTCATGAATGAGACCCATTGTGTATAGTGTAGTGATTGTTAGAATTGCTACCTGTAAATCTGGCTCCCTGACTGTGCTGGCAGTATTGGCGGGCCTGAATCGCTGCCAGCAACAATGTCGGGTTCATCTCCAGGGGGACGAACAAAATATGTGTCCAGTTTTTGTAATTTGGCTTTTCCTTGCTCTCTTTTTTCCTTTTCTTTGCACTTTGCCCGCTTTTATGTTTATATGAACTGCCACTCATGTTAACTTCGTAGTAAAAATGCTCCACCTAGCTTGCACTCTGTTGACAAGTGACTGATGACGTTGGTGGACGGTTGATGACAATTTTGCCCAAAATACACTTGGAGACAATATCGGCGATCCACTTGTAAATTTGCACATCGTAAAGTGAAATGTGAGAGTGAAAATAAAGTCATACAGCACAACATTTTATTCAATATTTTACACCTACTACATCACTAAAGTCAGTCTTGTAAAGTTTCACTCAAGTTTAGTGTGGAGCATAAATCACATGCTTTAAACACAAGTGTATCACACACGGAATAAGAACTTATTCATCCATTTCAAGCAATAAACATAACTTATCTATTGGTCTTTCCAAAACACTAGTTTTAGTTTTCACAAAAGCACATCTAACAAGACCTTTTGCATCAGAAACTGCCTTTTCAACTTTTCCCATCACCCGTGAACTTCTTGGTGCACTGTCGTCCACTATAAGAACGACATGTCCTCCCTTCAGATTTTTCCTGATTTCAGTCCACTTCTGCCTCTCCTGCAGAAGTGGCAAGTACCCTGGTCCAGCGTTTCCAGAAGATGTCAGACAGGTATTGTACCTGTTTCCACCTCTTCCTGGCATACAAGTCCTCTTTCTGAAACACTCCAGGAGGCAGCACTGGTTGGCTTTTCAGAAGAAGTAAATGGTTAGGTGTGAGAGCCTCAATGTCATGTGGATCATTTGACACTCTTGTTATAGGTCTGCCATTTACAATAGCCTCGACTTCACAGAACAATGTGTGGAGACGTTCATCATCAAGAGGCTGCTGTTTCAGTATCTGGTTAAGAATTCTCCTCACAGAACGAATCTGCCTCTCCCAGATGCCTCCAAAATGTGAACCTGCTAGTGGGTTGAATATCCAAGTGATTCCTTTCTGCATGAGCATATTTGAGATTTTTGACTGATTCCAGCCTATGATTGCTTCACGCATTTCTTTCTCTGCACCCACCAGATTCGTGCCATTATCTGACCTCATTATAGACACCTGGCCTCTCCTGGCTATAAATCGTCCAAAGGAATCAGTTTCGAGAGAATTAGCAACTTCTATATGAATTGCTCTGACTGTGAGACATGTGAACAAGACCCCATACCTCTTGACCATACTCCTCCCACACTTGACCTCAAAGGGTCCGAAATAGTCTATTCCTACACTAGTGAACGGAGGATTGTCTGGTATCAGGCGATCTTGTGGCAGATTTGCCATTCTCTGTTCACCAGGTTTTGCTGATATCTTTCTTGATCCTGCACGACAGGATCAAGCTTGATGATGTGACTTCTTCTCTTCAGCTTGTCACCTTTCTAAAGAGTCATCAGTTCATCACATAAGCCTTGCATTTGATACAGTTTGACAATTTCAATCTCTCCCAGTGCAATATCTTCAGTAGTGAGCAAAGATCCACTGATAGTTGTTTTGAACTTTTGCATCTGGTTTGCAACAATCTCAGTTTTCCTTTCATGACTCAGTCTCCCACTTGCTTGTAATGTGAGTAATTTGCGATGTACACTCAGTTTGTGGAGCAGTTGTTTCAACTTCATCATCCAGGAAACTGCTCTTGTTAATCTGTGCCATTCTGAATAATGACAAATGAGCTTGTTAAGTGTATTCTCATATGCATTTGTAGCATTCGCACTCACTGCAGCTTTAACTTCAACAACATCTTTCTGTATCTTCTTTGATATCAGGTGAAACTGGCCAGTGTTTCTCATCTTTCTTCAAAAAATCTGGCCCACCAGTCCAGTCCTGACACTTTATGAATGTGTCTGCATTCATGCCTCTGGATGCATGGTCGGCTGGATTCAGCTCAGAGTTCACATACATCCACTGACAGTGGATTTAATCAGTGTTTTAATGGAGACACTCTGGACTTCCCAATGATGAATGAACAGTGAACTGAACCCTTTTTGTTTTTAATGAGAAGGTAGGTGACAACTCCATAACCTTTCTCACTCGCGTCTGCAAAGTGGTGCATTTGTGCAGATGTGACTTTTCCAAAACCAACTGGTTTTAGACATCTGTCCAATGTGAAACCATGAAGTTTTGCAAGATCCAAAATCCACTTTTGTGACTTTTGAGCCAGGTCAGCAGGGATATCTTAATCCCAGGAGACTTTCCTGCCACACAGCTCCTGCAGGATCATTTTAGCTGGAAGGATGACAGGTGACAAAAACCCTAACGGGTCATATACAGCACTTACAAATGACAGGATGCCACGTCTAGTTTATGGTGTATTCTTTGCATTAATTCTGACCTTGAAAACATCTGACTCTCTACACCAGTTCACTCCAAGGACTCTTCCGTCAGGTAATGCATCATGATCAAGGTCCAAATCTTTAACCTCTTTTGCTCTTTCTGACTCAGGAATGGAGGCTAGAACAGTCCTGCTATTACTCATCCATTTTGTAAGATGAAATCCTCCACTCTCACACAGTGCTGTCAAGTCTCTGACCACATCAACTGCTTGCACTGCAAAAAAGGAATTTCAAGAAAGTAAAAAAAGCCTTGTATCAAGAAAATAAGTCTTATTTTTTTGCCCAAAAAGAATATTAATCTTGTCAAGCATGTTTTGATTAGAAAAATTATCTCATTTTAAGAAAGTATGCCTTACTTTTTCTTGTTAAGATATACCAGCTAATTTTGAGCTAGAATGAACCAGAAACAGAGTATAAAAATGTTTTACAATAAAACCCAGTGCAGTGACAAGATTATTTGCCTTATTTTAAGAGTAAGACCATTTGCACAACTTCTCAATTTAAGAATGCCATGAAACAAGGACAATTAAAGGTTTATTATTATTATTATTATTATTATTATTATTATTATTATTATTATTATTTTCATTGCAGGGCAGAACCTGCTGCTTCATATCTAACATATTAAGATGACAGCAGACTGGTCTATACAACACACAACATAATACAAATAACCATGCTGAATGAAAACTGCATGGCCCATAAACAAAACAAAATGAAAAAATGGCCAAAATGATATGACCCTTGACTCAATTGCATCCTGAATCACAAAAGAACATGCAGTATCCTGCAGCATCGGCATCTGACTGCTAATTGATTGTTCATCTGAAGAAGAAAGAATCATGAAACAACAAAATTGACGGTCAAGAAGCACAGTTTGTGGCAAACACATTAAACAGTGCGCCTTTTACAGTCCATCAGATGAGGCTCTGTGTAGCCCAAGCACATCTCCCAGATAATATTTTGTAGGGACATATGTCACATCCTTGTGAGTATAACTATAATATGGAGTGAAATCTACCAGATTATCAGATGCTATGAGTTCAGTTGCTTGTGCCATGTTTGGAATCTCTATTGTATATGCCATGTAATTTCCATCATAGCGAACAGTAGTATGCTGCTGCAACTCAAAACAATATAATGATGAGTTAATTACATAGATATTGCTCACAAGTCCAAACTCAGGTAAATCATTGGAATTAACAGCAGTTACAAGTAATGTCTTCTCCCGTATATATTTATTACCATTTAGATTAATCCATTTTACAGACACTGCATTGTCTATGTCATCAGTTCCAAGGAAAGCCCTTGTTTTTTCTTTCAAATACGACATGTTGCGTATTTCTGAAGTTGGTCCCAACGCACACTCGTTAAAAAAAATTGGGTGTTCAGAATAACTTACATTTTGACAACATTCATACATTTGATTATGCCTTATTAAAGACTTGCAAAGTATTAAAGTATTAAGTCTTTTCAACTTGCTAATTGTCTGTAGACCAATGACAGGAGCAAACAAAATTTTAACAATTTCTATGAGTTCAAGAATTATTTTGTAGTATTCAGTATCTTTAGCTGTATCAATAAGAAATGGCAATATCTTTAGTAGAACAATCATTTGGCCTGAGGATTGCTTCAATTTATTATCACTTGAAGCTAATGTGCTGTAAGCTATAGGGCTTGGTTTGTCTTTGACATCAAGTGGAGAGTAGGGAAATCCAGTTAATGCAGTATTGAGAACATCCAAGTCTAGTTGACCTAAAAGAACTAACTGTTTTAACACACACTTTATTTCTAATGGAGCAATGCCTTCAAGAAATCATTTCCCCCGTTTTTAGCCTGAGTTAACTAGCTGGAGTCCGACCTGCGTTTGCCCCTGCTCTGTCTGAACCGTCTGAACCATGACCTGGTGATACGTCCTGGTTATTGCTCACACCATAATTCAGTGTCTTATGACGGCAGAAACGACTTGCCATTTATCAATTATCACATGAGTGTGCCTCGATTTTAATAATTATAAAGTAATATAAACTTATTTAGATGAATATAATTTGTATAAATGCAAAATAAACTCATTTAGGCTGAGTGCCCACCCCCGCTCCCTCTTGGAAGATGGTACAATCCACCCTGTCGCGCTTTTTTTTTTTTTTTTTCTCCGCTTGGAGTCCGTTGCAATTTGAATTAGGCCTACACAGCAGCTATTCCGGAGGTCACCTGCTGCTACTCGAAATGTATTATTCTCAAACATCGATTGTGGATGGATATCAGAGTCGAAAGATGGACAAACTGGACGAGGTTGCAATTGCCACACTCAGAGGTATGCTACAGGGGTTACTTTTATGTTGTGCTGGCGTTGTTTACCTATCTTAACGATTTGTGGATTTGCTAATGGGCTAAAGTTTAGCAGCTTATCTACATCAAAAAACCGGCTGGTGTTGCATTATGATTCCCATCTAGAAATAGGTTAAGTCTAATTAAGCTTTGGGTCCATGTTGTTAATATTAGGGGCTGTAAATGCTGAAAAATGCCTGGTTGTAAAATGTTAAGGGTTAATTGATTAAGCAGTGCACATGCCCAGGCAGGAGCCGGAGCCGTTGGAGCTCTTTTGCGCGCACAGGACCCCGGTTCAAGTCTTGCCACTGACTCGGTGTTTGTTACCTTGGCAACCCCCTCCCCCTCTCCCCCCCCGCACAATAAGTACAAGGCGCCTGAGTTTAATCTGTATGCTAACGCATTTGTTTAAAGGTGCCATTTGTGGTGCCAATTGTCTATCAAGCTTTACAATATTAACTGACATGAAATGTGAATGCATTTTATCTAGCAAGGCTCTATTGTCACTCTTACTGTAGTTTGCATGGCTTCAATATATGTACCGGTAATTTATAAATGCTGTCAAATTCACTCACTGCTCTTGAAGTAAAAATAGGAAAAATTTGTAAAATGTCCAAACAGTGCTTATTGTACAAGGGGTGTTGGCAAAATGTCCTCACCTGCTATGTTAAAATCTGAGGGAATTCAATGATAACCTTTGTTTCTTGGCCCTGACTGTAACTGTTCTATATTCCAGCTGCTAATATTGGAGAAGACTTACTCCACTCGCTTTCCCGAGACGACATCAAAGACCTCTTTCCTGGTCCTGAAAATTTCTTGAGGCGGCGGGCTATATGGCTTGTTGTAAATAAAGATGAAAAGGTCAGGTTTGTCTTTCACAGTACAACAGAACTGTTTAACAGTACAACATTTTTCCAATATCACAGTTTAAATCTGGTTCATATACATAAATATGTCATTTGTTTAGACATTTCTGCTTTGAGTCCATTTCAACAGTGGATATAAAATAAAAAAGTGCTTTTTTAATCCCCAAAATGATAATGCTTGAACTAACAAGTAAGAACATACTATGACAAAGTTACTCAATAAATGTTTGTGTCAATGTGTTTTAGGTGGATACTGTTCCCGAAATTCAGCAATCACCCCCCACTGGAGGCAGTGACCTTTCAAAAGAGGAGGCCAATACTTCTAAATTTGTGACTATGTCAAACCCAGAATACATAGTCTTCACAGACAGTGAGCTTGAACAGGTGCGACGCTCCTACTTTGAACAGAAACGGCTGGGGACCGAGCACAATGTGACCCTATCCAAGGAGCTCTTCTGCCGACTCATAAGAAACACTATGACTAACATGATCTCCATCGCAAGAGCCACAGAGGACTCCAGATACCCCACCAAACATGAGGTGAATGCCATGGCAAAGCGACTGGTGGATTACTATCCAATGATAAAAGACAGGTCATCAAACAATGAGTGGGTGAGTAGATTTTGTCACTTTTGCTTGTTGCTGGTATGATGTTAATACTGAGATTTCTGTTCATACAGTGCTAAATCGTGACAGAAAGTTCAAATGGAGCAAGACATTGCCGAAAGATATAATTAGAATATAAGAAAGTTTGAGCCTATTGTCATTTTTTTTAATGTTAACTATATATGCCTCGCAGGAGCATGTTGCCAAAAAGCTCATGAAGAGACTCTCAAATGTCAGAAGTCCAAAGAAGGCCAAAGGTCCTCCTTCCAAGAAACCACGACAAGAAGTCAGTTCAGACGTTGCAACTACTGACTATGATGGAGATTCCAGTACATCCACCATTATTCTGGAACGGTCACCTGTTAGTCCCATGGGCATCCCAGTAGATCTGTCACCTAGAACCAGCACCCCAGCGCAGAACCGGAACAGCAGTGATGAAGAATGTATGTATCTTATTACATTTAATTTGTCAGTTTTACTTGTTAGTTTGGAAATCTCATGTCCCCTTTCCACCATAACGTTCGTGTAATGTCTTCAGCTTGTTCAGTTGACATCATGGACAGCCAGAAAATCCAAGCAAGACACTACAAGACCCTCCAAGAAATGTACAAGTCCAAAAAGCCAAACAAAGCTGCGGTAACTCATTTGCTGAACATGGAATTTGAGTCTCGAAGACGCTTCATCACCTCTGATGTTTTAAAGGAGCAAGACAGAGCAACAAAGATTCTAGAGGCTTACCCTTGTTTCAGAGAACTGGATCATGTAAGTAATGTTGTTGGGTTTTTTTTTTTGAAGAAGTCATCAGAATGTACTTTTTTTCAGTTTTTTTTTCTTTATCTGAATCTATTTTTCAGGTGCTGGATGAGCTGCAGCGAATCATCCAACCGACCAACTCCCAGTACATATCAGAGATGCAGAACAGATGGAAAACCTTCTAGTCAAAGGTCCAGTTTTATGGAGTTATGAAGAAGGCCATGAAGCCTCCTAAAACTTTGAATGGAGGTGAAGTCACAATACATTGACTTGTTCATTTTATATAATAATTAGAGATAGACCGATATGGTTTTTTCAGGGCCGATACCGATTATTAGTAGTCAAGGAGGCCGATAACCGATATTTGGAGCCGATATTCATTTGCAGTAAAAGGGAAAATATTGGCCTTGATGCAGTTATATTATGTCTTAAGTCTTGAACAGCAATATCCTGCTCCTCTCTACAAGAAACTGTCAAAGACAGCTTCAGGACACACTTCATCTAACAATATGTCATTTTCTGCTGCTTGGGATCTCAATCAACACAAAAAAAAGGTAGAGTAAAATAACTTGGTAGTTAAACAGCCATTATTGCCCTACAGTTTTCTCTCAGACGGTGCTTTGCTGTCAGTTTCTGCAGCTTCTCATGTGGCACACACACACACACACACACACACACACACTTCTTTATTAATTAACTTTTAACTTTAGTTTTCTTAATTCTCTAGCCATCCCCTCAACGTGCTTCCCTGCAGTAAAACTAACTGAATTTTACTCACACACACACACTTCTTACTTTGATCACTGACTATTTCCCTATCAATATTATCAGCATCCTTGTTTCAAGTGATTAAACCGTTAAAAACACTAAATAGCCTGCAGCATCTTCTCTTTAATAATCAGTGTTTATCATAGGAACAGACAGCTGCCGCTAACGTATTGGGCCTCAGAGTAACGTCGTGAGTTGTAGAGTTTCGCTACAGTCTGCTGAGCGTCCAGAGCCAGGAGGAGAAAGCGGACCGGTGGGGCTACCGGCGGGCTACGTTACTATCACGGACTATTTCCATATCGATATTATCAGCAACCTTGTTTCGAGTGATTAACAAGCACGTCTGGAGGGACTGCGAGCGGAGAGGAGAAAAAGTTTTGCCGAACGGAACCGGCGCTGTTCCTGGGGGCTCGGTTTCGAAGGTAAGTTAAGGCAGCAGACTCTCCTGAAATTGTAATTAACATCCCAGTCCTCTACACTCAACTAGTAACATGACTGTGAGCCCATTAACGTTATATAAACATAAGCGGCAGCTCTGCTCGCTCGCAGTCCCTCCAGACGTGCGTGTTAATCACTCGAAACAAGGTTGCTGATAATATCGATATGGAAATAGTCCGTGATAGTAGAAGTCTGTGTGTGAGAGAGAGAGAGAGAGTAAAAACCTAATGAACTCAATTCAGTCCAGTTTTGTTGCAGGGAAGCACGTTGAGGTGAAGGCTGATTAGCATTAGCGTAACGTTAGCCCACCGGTCCGCTTGGCTCTACACGCTCAGCAGACTGTAGCGAAACTCTACAACTCACGTGAGCACTGTGCATGCACAGCTTTCACTGCTGATTGGCTGTTACCTGTGCGTGTAACCAGAGCTTGTAACCACTCAGATGGTGCTGTGGGTGGGACAATGCTGGAGACAGAGTAGCGACAGCAGACAGAGAGGTGCGGCTGCATCAGAGCCAAAATAACCCAGTTTTAAATTGATCTCTTATCGGCCGTCGGATTAAAAAAAAGGCCGATGCCGATATGCGTCAAAATGCCGGATATCGGCGCCGATAATCGGCCCGGCCGATAATCGGCCCGGCCGATAATCAGTCTATCCCTAATAATAATGTCTCGTAATTATTTGTTATGTTAAAGTTATTTATGGTACCACCTTGTATTGTCCCTTTTCCATTAAACCAGTGGAGCATATCACAGCTGTCTTCAGAGCCATGCCACTGCTCTTTCCGTCCAGCACTTTGCCACCGAAGAAACTGGGCTCAAGCAGCGAGGCTCTTTTCCATGTCCTAGCGGTGAGATTTACAGACTTACTGAAACATTTCATAATATATGTTACAGTTTTTCAGGCATACATTTTATATTAGGTTTAGTTACTTTGAGATAAACTTTTATCATTTCAAAAGCTCCAAAGGGGAAGTGTTTTCCATAGTGTACTTAATGTAGTACTAACATCATTGGAACTAGCTGTGCATTCAGCATTTGCAGTGGGCTTAATGCTGAGGGGTTACTGTGACTGTTTGTTTTAAAGTACAATATGATTTCACTAATGTCCTAGTCCAGGTCTTAAGTTTATGTTACTTGTGTAGGAGATACACTAATAATAAATGTAATTTATTAATTACTGGATTAATAAAACACTCGTTAATGGGGCACCACCTCCGTTATTTTGTCTATTTGAATAATCCGGAGGTAATTAATCAAATTCGACTGGACAAGTTTAACTTGTATCAATTCTAATCAATTTCAGATCAATTTATTCATCTCATATATGAAGAAGTGAATTCTACACATATCCATCGGTTCTCCACATTAAAAACAAACCTGCACAGACAACGACATACGGTTAAATATGTTTATTGACTAAATAATTCAGGTTAAATAAATGAAATGGCAATTTAAATGAATAACACTGGTAACAAGAAATATGAAATAACTAAGTCATGGGTTATTAGTGGAATATTGGCTGATGGTGAGATCATGGGTTAGGTTGAAGCATTTAAAGATTACGGGAGTAATTTTTAATACTAACGAGACCCTAACCGAATTTCTCTTAAGCTAAAAGATCAGAACCAGAGCCATATACACCATCTCATGTATCATGTGTGAATCCAGCTGTTGTGAGTGATGGAGAGCCTACTTTCTCAGCCGAGTTGCGGGGCCGCGGCAGCGGATTCCCTCGGGTGATTTGCGACTCTAGCTGGCGGTCCGATGGCCGGGGTCAGCTCGTCCGGTATCAGTCGGTTGGGCACCTCGGTCCGTTGTCTTAGGAAGAGGGCAGCTGGTCCCGTACCGATCCGGTGCAGATCTTGGCTCAATGCCCAGCGGGATGATACCGCTAGCGAGCGCTGGGGGCTTGTCACAGAGTCTGTCTTTCGTTGGAAACCGCTTGCACGGTCTCGGACACAGCAAGTTGCTGTGTCGTGATGATGATTGTGATAAAGATGTTCTTCTTCGTTTCTTCGAGTGGTTCTCAGGCTCTGACTTTGTAAACTAGATTTAACTTCTTGAATAAAATAACTGAGGATGATACGTTGATCAGGCGGATCTTCCGTTGTTAGTTAATGCAAGGTAATCTAAATTAAGTTCACTTCTTCAAAAGCGGGTTACGATACTTAACGGTATAAAACAAATTAAAACAGAACTTCGTTCTGGTACAAACTTAATAAAAGAAGCTAATCAATACTGCGAAAAATATAAAATGAGAAAAATCAACGCGTGAGCACTTCTGATGAGATCGCTGTCTTGGAGCGTGTTTCAAAGTAAAGTGAAGAGCTTCAAAATAAGTTACAAAAGAAAAACTTAAACAAAAATTAAAACTGAACTAAAAACAAAAACTGTAAAAACTGAAAAACAAAAAAACTGTAAACTGACCCGAGAGACGTGATCTCTCCGTTTTATTACTTGCAAATCGAGGCGTGTCTAGGCGGGGCTTACCGGCTTTTGTCTCCAAGATTTAAACGTTACAAAACAGTGCTTCACCTTCTCACAGATTCTCACCATGGCTCAATAGATGTACTTTGTCTATCATGAAAAGGATTATGACGTGATTAAACATTAATTATACATATTCAGCTTAATACTTGTTAAAACAAAGACATATCAGAGTCATTTACTGGTTATAACCATGAACATATTAAACAGAATATTTCTCGTCCAACTGTATCAGGACTCACCATCAGGAGGTGCTGTGGTTCCACCGAACACAGTACAGATTAAACATTAAAATTTGATCTCAGTCAATCTTAATCGTAGAGAAACGGGAGAAAGATCAGTTTTATGAGCTTCTCTTACTGTTTCTTAATATGTTAGAAATAAGATTGTGAGATACTGACTTAATGGTTAATTAGAAATGGTCTGAAATCTGGAAGAATACAGAGGCCATTTGAATGGAATGTGAGCCAGATAGCATCCAGATGTGTCATAAATTAAAGAAGACAGAGTAACAGCATAGAAAAACACGTCAGAAGGTGTCCGATGTCCACTCTGTGAATGTTTGTGGATCAGAAGTCATAGAGACAGAGAGTTCAGAAATGGGAGAGAAAGTTCATCCACAGGCTTTGGGTTGTAAATTAATTACAACTGTCCTCATTTGAAGTCTTTATGGTCCAGGAGAACACTATCCTCTCTGCCAGGAGATAAGATGGTCAGCCTGGAAGACGCCTCCTTCCTGTAAATCTTCTTCATCCAGATGAAAAGGGTTAACAACAAAAACAGGCCTCAATATAATGCAGAGGCGATGGACAGAGGTTCCTACACTTGCAATGTTTTTTCTAATCTTCTTGATTTATTTGTGTCATCTAGACTTCTGAGGATCCTAATGGTTTCATGCAGCAGCGACCCCTGTCTTCTCCGGTTCTGCTCGTTTCTGAGGACAACTGTATGATCGCCATCGGAAAAACACCTGTGACCACCTTCACCATAGACAGACTTAATGAGGGACTTCTCTACGTCATGGCATATTACTATGCCCTGCACATGACCTACCCCAAGTGCATTTCTACACTACTGTCAGTACTGCAGACAGAGGTACTTCAAGATTCAATTCATGAGCAGGATTTGACCCCTCACTACAAAAAAGCGATGGGTGAGTGGAAGTCATTCAGTGAGTGAGTCCCTTCGTCCATCACTCTGCCCCACTCTTCCTGTTGTAAGTATTTCAAAGAAAGATGATGTTCTGTTTAAAAAAAAAAGTTCATCACAGTTAGACACATTTGTTGGTGAGATTGAAAACCTTTCCTGTGGGATAATATGCTGCAAAGCAGCTGCAACATGGTGTTTATTGCTGTAGTATGCTGCTACAATAACTGATGGGTTTTTTTGATAGTGAGGTTCAAATCAAAACTGGCTTTTCAATCTGTTAGATTATGATAGCTCTGGAATGTGGAAGTTGTCCTTTTTTGGATGTTGAGTTGAGCAATTGTATTGCAAAGTTAATAAAAAAATATTAAATGAGAAAGTTTTGGTGTCTTGATTTAAGACATCACTTATATTTGTTATGCTGTTTTAAGAAATGATGTCTTATTTTAACTACTTTTATGCTCATTATCAATCCCAGATTAAGGTGTCAATTCTTAAATTTAATTTAGTCAAGAGACTTAAATTCTAATTTTAAGTAACTTAATCTTAAATTAGTTCTTTTAAATTATTTTTCATTGCTTGTTTTAGAAGAATTCGGGTTAATTTAAGATTTTCTGTCTAGTTTAAAGTCTCATTTTAGTCTTTCAGAGCCAAGAATTTTGGGCTTATTTTAAGAAATCTTGTCAAGCGAAAAAAGCTTACCCCATTGGCAGATTTTTTTGCTTGATATAGGATGATTTGATTGAATATAAGAATTTTTTGCTTCTTTCTAGAAGGGCTGTTTTTGCAGTGTGGGTTTCATCTGACACTGACAAAAGGCAGTCATCTACATAAAAATTGTGCATGCTTTAACTGCAGCAGGTGCCATTTTGTCCTTAGCATCCTCAGCTGTCTTCCTTAATGCAAAGTTGGCACCGCTGGGAGAGGATGTCGCCCCAAACAAGTGCACAACCATTTTGTATTCTTTCAAGGGCTCATTCAGGTTTCCATTCGGCCACCAGAGGAATCGCAGGAGGTCTTGATCCTCTGGTGGTACTTTCACTTGATGATACATTGCCTCTATGTCTGACATTAAACCAATGTGGTCATGTCTGAATCTTGTTAACACTCCTATTAGTGTATTTGTTAAATCTGGTCCTTGTAAAAGTTCTGTATTCAATGACTTGCCCTGATGATGCTGCAAATTCAAAAACTTCGCAAAGTTTCCCTTTTTGGGGGTGATATACCCCATGATTAGGTATGTACCACACACTATCATTTTCAGACACAGTCTCTTCTTTTGGTACTTCCACTGCATACTCTTTACTGATCAGGTCAGACATGAATCTCTGATACTCTTTATGAAAGTCTTTGTTTTTGACAAGTTTCCTTTCCAGGTTTTCTGCTCTCTGGAATTGTTGTGCCCCGGTGGCACAACAATTTCCACTAGAGTTGTGTGTTGTTTCACAAGTTGTCATGTTTTCTGTGGTGCTTTTCTCACTGCTCTTAACAGCTTCATTATCATCTTCCCTTGTGACATGAAGCATGTGTAGGAACACATGTCCATCGCCTCTGCATTCCATTGAGGTTCTGTTCTTGCATTAATTACACCTCTCATCTGCAAGCTGACTGTTTTCAGGAAAGAGACGCCATGAAGTCTCTCACCTCTTCACCTGACTTGTTTTGCTTTCAATGAAACCGTCAGATGGACGCTTCACAGGAGAACCCCTCTCCTTTATTTACAGCTTTGGATAACCATTTGTCCTCTTCCCCCACTCAAGATATTGACACTCCTTTCTCTCAGGTCGGTTGAGTTCATCATCAAATGAATCCACTACAGAGTAAAAGTACTCTGGGCCTCTTCTCTGTTTTCCAGCCCTCCTGCCCTAATGGTTTACGACTACGCTTCTCTTATCACACATTCCAACCTATAATGGTTTCTGCACTCATCCCGATTTCAAGCAAGTTCTAAAATACCATTAAACCAGGAACTCATCCTCTTAATTTTAACAGATTAGGAAACAGTAAAAGAATTTCATAAAACTGATCTTTTTCCCATTTCTCTACGATTAAGATTGACTGAGATCAAGTTTTAATGTTTAATCTGTCCTGTGTTCGGTGGAACCACAGCACCTCCTGATGACGAGCTATTTAAGAAATATTCTGTTTAATATGTTTATTGTCATCGCCAGTAAATGTCTCTGATATGTTTTTGTTTTAACAAGTATTAGGCTAGAACTAGGAGAAATATGTATAAGTGATCAATTCTACCAGTTCTACCTACGGTATATTCAAGTGTGTTTTCTTTTACGTTTTAATCAAGTTTTAATTCCTTTTGAATGTTAGTGATTTTAATCATGTCATAAACCTTTTCATGATAGACAAAGTACATCTATTGAGCCATGGTGAGATTCTGTGAAAGGTGAAGCACGGTGTTGAAACGTTTAAAACTATAAGTTTAGTTTTAGTGAGTTCCTGTTAATTTTCACACTATCTACTCGGAGACAAAAAGTCGGCAGTCCTGCCCCCAGGCACGCCCGCCATTTGGAGACAACAAAACTAAGAGACATCACTTGTCTCGAGTTAGTCTAGGTTTTTTTTGTTTCACTCTTACTCTTGTAATTTACTTTTGAAACTCTCGTCTTTAATTTTTCCGCTCCTTACTTTTACTTTGAAACACGCTTTCAAGGCAGCGATCTCAGCAGAAGTGCTCGCGCGTTGATTTTTCTCACTTTTATATTTTTCGCAGTATCTTTTATTAAGTTTGTACCAGAACGAAGTTCTGTTTTAATTTGTTTTATACAGTTAAGTATTGTAACCTGATTTAGAGGAAGTGAACTTAATTTAGATTATCTTGCATTAACTAACAACGGAAGATCCGCCTGATCAACATATCATCCTCAGTTATTTTATTCAAGAAGTTAGATTTAGTTTACAAAGTCAGAGCCTGAGAACCACTCGAAGCAACGAAGAAGAACATCTTTATCAAAATCATCATCACGACACTACAGCAACTTGCTGTGTCTGAAACCGTGCAAGCGGTTTCCAACAAAAGACAGACTCGTTGACAAGCGGTACTGGACCAGCTGCCCTCTTCCTAAGACATCGGACCGAGGTGTCCAACCAGCTGATACCGGACGAGCTGACCCCCACCATTGAACCGGGACTGCCAGCTAGAGTCGCAAATCACCTGAGGGAACCCGCCGCCGCGGACTCAACCACTCTGCTAAGAAAGTAGGCTTTCCATCGCTCATCACAGCTGGATTCACACATGATACATGAGATGGTGTCTATGGCTCTGATTCATATCTTTTAGTATTATAATAGTATTAAAATTACTCCCGTAATATTTAAATGCTTCAACCTAACTCGTGATCTCACCATCAGCCCATATTCCACTAATAACCCATTACTTAGTTATTCCATATTTCCTGTTACCTGTTGTTATTCATTTAAATTGCCATTTCATTTATTTAATCTGAATTATTTAGTCAATAAACATATTTAACCGTATGTCATTGTCTGTGCAGGTTTGTTTTTAATGTGGAGAACCGATGGATCTGTGTAGAAGTCACTACTTCATTTATGAGATTGAATAAATTGATCTGAAATTGATTAGAATTGATACAAGTTAAACTTGTCCAGTCGAATTTGATTAATTACCTCCGGATTATTCAAATAGACGAACAACGGAGGTGGTGCCCCATTTACGAGTGCTTTATTAATCACCAGTGATTAATAAATTACATTTATTATTAGTGTATCTCCTACATTCTGCAAAGGAAGCACAGGGCAGAGTCAGGAAACACACAGTTGCAGGTAGGAACAGTCATATTTTTGCCGGGAGTTTGGTCCGACGTCACCCATGTACCCCTTTGTGTGTTACCCCAATAAGGCTCCCCCTTGCTACAGGTGAACCCGGAACTTAGAAATAGAACTGATATAAAACAATGCAGGAAATTCTAACTTTTTTTTTTTTAGATAATATTAGCATTGACCAGGTTTTGAGAATGTTCACCATAATTAATTAGGAAAATAAATAAATAATGACAATAATGAATGATCAGATGAATAAAACAAAGTAATCATTGACCCAGCTACATACTCCCCCCTGAACTCCTAAAAAACAGCTCCAGTACAGGATAATAGCTGGCTTAAGGGTAATCTCAACATAGTCAGTTATCACTCTCAAATATACATTACTACACGCAACATGAATGTCTCCCAACTAGCAGGGAAAGTAACATGAAGAAGCTGGCCAGACTTCTTTAATGTACTCTTGCTTAGGAAAGTGCCTTATACACAATCCCCTGTAGCTGACTAGATAACTATAACCCAAACTGTATGTTTACACAAAAAAAGCACATTAATGTTGAACTTAGAATTGTCCCTGAGACATAACAAACTATGAAACTATGTCATTTGGCTGTGTGTTTTTCTGTGTCATGTTCTGTATCAGTCTGTTAACTGGCCTTATAATCCTGCCTACTCTTGTCCTAATATGGCCCACTGAGTCACTTGGTGGCAGTCCATCAGGTTTTAAGGCTAGTTTAGTAGTTACTCCCTTGGCTGTTTGACTCTTTGGTTGACCATCGCCTGATCCTGATTGTACACTATTTCGCCTAGTCTCTGCCACATTGCTGCTTGCTTTACTGCTGCTGTCCATGTCTGTTTGAATGGGAAGATCTGACGCAGCACTGACGCTCTCCCCGTCAGTCTCAGTGCTGACACCGTCGCTTATCTGTGACACCCGAGAGGGTGATACAGGATTACCAAGGGGCCGTTGAGGGGAATCAAAGGGCACAGGCTCAGTTTCTGGGGGGCCTTCAGGAGCAGCAGACTCAGCTACCCAACTGGCAGTGCGATCTGACCGGTCAACCTCGGACTCAGTCAACAGGAGTCTCCTGTGTTCTTTTCTTGTTTCTGAGCCACTGTCAAAGGTTGACTCAACTTCATGCTCCACTTCCACTGGTAAGAAGTTAGCTTGCAACAGCATATTTCTGTGGACAACCCTCTCTTGACTGGTGGTGAGATTTTTAATGTGGTAAGTATGGCACCTTAAGTCTTTGGAAACAACTGTGTAGAGTGTAGACTCCTACCTGTCAGCCAACTTCCTGCGTCCGCGTCCACCCTTATCTGCCAAGAGAACCTGATCCCCTTCTTCAATATCTGTGCCCTTAACCCCTTTGTTATACAGGTCTGCCTGTCGTTGTTGGCTGGGATTGGCATTGACCTGGGCCAGTGCGAGGGCTTCCTTGAGGTCATCTCTCATCCTTTTGACATAACTGTCATAGTGATGTCATTATCTCTCTCCACATTGCAGAAGATCACATCTACTGACAGTCTGGGAATGCGTCCATACATCAGGTAAAAGGGAGCATAGCCAGTCGACTCATGAGCTGTACAGTTATATGCAAAGGTCAGCATTTGTAGCATCTGCGGCCATCTTTGTTTATCTCTGGGGGGTAAAGTCCGGATCATATTCCCCAAGGTTCGGTTGAATCTCTCAGTGTGGCCGTTCCCCATGGGATGGTAAGGGGTTGTCCTTGACTTTTTTACACCGGCAACCTGCAACAGCTCCTGAATCAACTGGCTTTCAAAATTTGCACCCTGGTCTGAATGGATCCTTTGAGGGAATCCATAGACACAAAAGTACTTATCCCACAACTGACGTGCGACATGCTTTGCTGACTGGTCAGAGCACTTGAAGGCGTGGGCCATTTTAGTGAAGTGGACTGTTGCCACTAATACATCCACACTCCTTCCTTTAGCATCCTCTGCAGACCAGAAATCCAGACAGACTAGTTCCAAGGGGCTTGTGGTCTTAATACTTTCAAGCTTGGCTCTTCCTTCAGGTTCCAAGGTCTTACTGACAACACAACGCTTGCAAGTCTTGACGTACTCTCTGACATCACGCTCCATATCAGCCCAAAAGAACCTCTGCCGTACCAGATACAAAGTCCTGCTCTGACCTTGATGGCCAGCATCATCGTGAACGCCTCGCAGAACACCGCTGACCAAAGAGGTGGGTACCATGTACTGATGGCACTTCCTCCTAGTTACTGTATCCTTACACACTCGGTATAAGATACCATCAAGCATTTTCAACCTATGCCACTGTTTCAAAGTTTTAAGCACCCTTATTGACAATCCGGCTCGCTCTCTCCTTGAAGACCGCCTTGCACGGGTGACAAACGGAATGACCTGCGACAGTGTGGCATCATTTCTCTGTTGATCCTGGAGCTCCTGGAGTGAGAAGACAGGCAGGGTGCTTTCGCCTGGTGGGATGAGTTGCTCCAGATCCTGCGCAAGACAAGCGACCACCCTTTGGTTGGACCCCTGATCCCACTCAACATGTCCTGCCAACACTGCAGACACCTCAACATCAGTCATAGAGCAGCATTCGAAACTCTCTAGTGAAAGTGGGTGTTCGACGCTCTGGTGGTTGGCGTCAGCCCTGAACACTTCTTGAACAACACCCTCTCGAACTTGTTGAGACTCCTCCAAAAGCTCGGCATATGGCTCCTTTATGAGCCTTTGGCTGACACGGGTTTGAACGAATGGCTGCCTGCTCAGAGCATCAGCGACGATGTTCTTGCTACCAGGTATGTATTTGATGCTGAAATTATATGGCGGTAACTTGGCTACCCACCTTTGCTCACACGCATCGAGTTTGGGTTTTGTGAGGATAATCAGTGGATTATTGTCTGTCCAAACAGTAAAGGTGTGCCCTTTCAGCCAATAGCTAAATTTGTCGCAGACGGACCACTTCAATGCCAAGAACTCTAGGCGGTGCGCAGGATAGTTGCACTGAGCGCGGGTCAGTGCTTTGCTGGCAAAGGCAATAGGACGTGTCTTGCTGTCGCCATCCTGGAGCTGAGATAACACAGCGCCTAAGCCATCCTGGGAGGCATCAGTACAAAGAATGAATGGTTGGTTGAAATCAGGGTGTGCCAGTACGACAGACTCCAGGAGTGCAGCTTTCAGACGTTCAAATGAGTTGTGGTGCTCCTCTCTCCAGTCACTGGGGTGCAGTTTCCTGAACGCAGCAGCGCCTCTTGCATTCCCTCTCTTTCCTTTTGGTGCTGCAGTCAGTGCAAACAGGTTTGGCTATGCGGGAACAATCAGGAATGAACTGCTGATGATGATCATACCCAAGAATGACTTGATCTTTCTTTGGGACGGTGTAGCGCCATCTTCCATCATAAGATCAGACTCAGACATGGAGGCGATTGCCTTGACCTTATCTGGGTCGGTCGACACACTGTTTTCATCCACAATATGACCCAAGAATTTCACGCTCCTCCTCAGTAGGTTTAGGGGCCAGCTTTAGTCCATGAACACGAAGTCTGCTGAAAACTGTTTCAAGCCCCCTGAGAGCTTCAGCTTCGTTGGGAGCATACACAAGCACATCATCCAGGTAACAGAGTAGAGTTAGAAAGTTCTCATCTCCAAATATGCCCATCATTAGTCTCATAAAGCTTGCAGGGCTGTTGCATAACCCCTGTGGGAGTCTATTAAACTCATAAAGCCCCATAGGTGTTGTGAAGGTTGTGAGTTTTTTGTCCTCTTCTGCCATGGCAATGTTATAAAAGCCAGATGTGAGATCCATTGCACTGAAAATGGCATTACCTCCCAGAGCTGCCAGACAGACAGATTGATGGGGCAAGGGATGTGCATCCTTGATTGTGCGTGCATTCAACCAGCGATAATCCACGCAGATCCTGAGATCCCCGTTCCTCTTCCATACAAGCACTAATGGGGAAGCCCACACGCTGTTGGACTTGCGAATGATCTCACGTTCCTCCATCTCCGTGAGAACCTGTCGGAGCTTGTGATATTCCCCTGGTGGAACACGCCGGTACGGGAGTCTGAACAGTCGCTGGTCGGACAAATGGATGCGATGGACCAAATCGTTAGCCATCCCACAATCAAGCTTGCTCCTTGAGAAAATGTCCTCATACTTTTGTATCAGTTGCAACAGTTGTGACTTCCAGTGGTCTGTCCCCTCACATGAATCAATATCCAGATCATCCAATCCCAGATTACACAAACTGTCACGAAAGTTGGGACATGGTGGAGGATCTGAGCTGTGGGCTAATTCACCACATACTGTCTGGTTCTGCATTCTGACCTCTGCAGTTGATGTTTGCTCAGAGGCCACATCCAGATCCTCAATAGCAATGCAGGAGGACACATCTGCTACCTTGGTGTGGCACTTTAATGTGACAGCCTTGTCAGACGTGTTCAAGATTCTGACTGGGATCCATCTCTCACCATTTATAGAAGCAACAGATTGACAGACGATGATGTTTTTCTTGTGGATTTGTTCTTCGATGGCTCAACCAGAACAGCGCTGCCTTCAGAGAAGGGTGAGACTCCAGGTAACTTACCCCAAACCAGGTGCTCTTGCACTTGAAGGCGTGGGCCATTTTAGTGAAGTGGACTGTTGCCACTAATACATCCACACTCCTTCCTTTAGCATCCTCTGCAGACCAGAAATCCAGACAGACTAGTTCCAAGGGGCTTGTGGTCTTAATACTTTCAAGCTTGGCTCTTCCTTCAGGTTCCAAGGTCTTACTGACAACACAACGCTTGCAAGTCTTGACGTACTCTCTGACATCACGCTCCATATCAGCCCAAAAGAACCTCTGCCGTACCAGAACAGCGCTGCCTTCAGAGAGGGGTGAGACTCCAGGTAACTTACCCCAAACCAGGTGCTCTTGCTTTGGGAGAAGAGTTACTGCTTGCACCAGCTTGACAGACCCGATAAAATCTGGCATAGTGTCACCTTTCCATCTGTTGATGCCAGACAACATGTTAAGAAACTGCATTATCTCAGGTGCGTTTGTAGACTGAGGTTTGCTCAGAACCTGCCAGAAATGGGGAGACTGTTTAAACTGCTTCAAGAGATATTTAATGACATTTGTGCCCAAAATCAACTGATCTTTCTGCCCCGAAACCACTAAAACAGGTACAATAAATGTACAACCATACACTTCCATCTTCAGGTTGTGAATGGATTTGGGCCTGACTTGGGTTCCACCACAGCCAACAAGCACAACATCAGGATGGGCAGAGTTGGTCTCTGATACTGAACCAACATTCTTAAGCATCTGTTCAGCCTCTTCACTAATGGTGCAAGCCATGGAGCCCGTGTCTAGCAGAGCTTGTAATGACAGTTTATCATCCACCTGTGCACTGGCATAGAATAGGCTGTCAGATTTATTGAGCTGGGTTATGTTCTGGAACAATACAATGGCACCAGGTGGAGCAGATTTTAGGCTTTCTGCATACACTGACTGCATATCTTCACTGGGATTGAGGGTCTCATCAATGTCACTCACACTGTCCCCTCCCATGCGTGAGTGATTTAGTTTCCCTGATCAGGTGAGTTGTTGCCTTGCTGAGTAGCAGTGACCTGGGGGCAATCTTTTCATCTATGTCCTAGTCCTAAGCAGCTCAAACATCTCCATTCTCTCATGAGGTGTGTTCGTGTTGAGTGGGAGCTGTTACCACAAACTCTGCATGAGGCAAACTGAGCTGATGGGATGAACTGAGGTTGATGTTCATCGATGACCTCCTGCTCCTTTGTGAGAGACCAGTTACTTATGGGCCTTCACTTGAAAACACAAGCAAGACTGGGGTCAGGACAGTTTCTAATGAACATCATAGCTATTTCTGCATCCATATTGTCCATTTTGCTCCCTTGGCACTTCAGGTGTCTGTCTGCTGCCTCAGCAGCTGTATTTAGCCTAACCCAATAATCTACTGGTGTTTCTTTTGCCGCTGGCTGTGTGGCATAAAAGTCAGCCAATGGTAAACAAGACCCAGGGGTTTCACTGAAATAACCTCTCAGTATGCTGTAGATTGTCTCGGGATTAACAACTGTGTCAGATGACGAACTGCTCTTCAGTCCTACTTTGACAATACTTTTAGCTTTGCCAAGAAGATGACTCAGAATCTCATCTCTATGTTCGTGGGTCGAGAACTGTTTCTTGTGCAAATACACCTCCATCATATCAATCCACTCCTGAATGGAATATTTTTCATCTCCATCGCCACGATACATGGGAGGTTCCTTCACATCTGATCTGACGACCAGGCTCTCCTTGGAAAGGTCAATGGTCGTTTCTTGTGCTTGAACCCTGGCTGAACTAGCTGCAGGGGACTGCTGTGAGGTGAATGGGGACTGACTGGCTAGTAGACGACTGGCTATTGATTCACCTATCTGGCTCCCCAACTCACCAATGAGATCACGTAGCTGTTGGACTGTGTTCTCAGTGTTAGCAGCAGGTGTGGAAAACAAGGGCTCAAGTGGAGGGGTGTCAGTGAAATCATCTGAATCTAAGGGCTCTTCATTAATTAACACTGTAGACTTACTACGAACTACCCCATCTGTGTTGAATAAACCCCTGTTCCTATCAAAAGCTGGCGTAGATACATTAAAGGTATTCTGACCTCTGCCTGCCATATCACACAAATTTAATGCACATATACAATAATGGGAAAAAACCCCTCAGAAATAAGTTTTACAGATATCACAGAAAATGCAACTTGTATCAATATGACTCCTTGGTTAGTTATTGATTTTTTTTCTGAATGCCTGTGTTAAACAGTCTTAGCAAACACTTCAGCAACTAACAGGATCCACAGGTACAGCGATCGGTGGCGGCTGACCAATGGATCCGGGTCACGGCACCAGTCTTATGTAGCAGTTGTGAAATGGTTGCTTATAGGCTGAAGGATGACAACACCAGGGATCGGAGTTTGTTCATTTATTCTGCAAAGGCAGCACAGGGCAGAGTCAGGAAACACACAGTTGCGGGTAGGAACAGGCTGCCTCCACAACAAGAGCAGCCATATTTTTGCCGGGAGTTTGGTCCGACGTCACCCACGTACCCCTATGTGTGTTACCCCAATAAGGCTCCCCCTTGCTACAGGTGAACCCGGAACTTAGAAATAGAACTGATATAAAACAATGCAGGAAATTTGAACTTTTTTTTTTTTTTAGATAATATTAGCATTGACCAGGTTTTGAGAATGTTCACCATAATTAATTAGGAAAATAAATAAATAATGACAATAATAATGATGAATAATGAATGATCAGATGAATAAAACAAAGTAAACATTGACCCAGCTACACATGTAATCATCCATCCATAATAGGGTGACTTGATGCGGGGTCAGAGGTGCACTGACTCCAATGGTCATCGCTATGCCCATCAAGATTTCATTGGGGCGGGGGCGTGTCAACATGGCCACTGTGTAGACACGTCTTTGCCAGCTCCTGTATATTTAATCATTAATAGCACACCAAACGTCATTTTACTGGACTACTTCGGTTGTTTTTTATTTTATGACGATGTATGAAACATTCAGGTATGGCTGGGAAAGCTAACTCTCGCCTAGACCGCTCAAATCGAGCTCAACCTCGGCACGTTAGCGAGAAGGCTAACCACCCGCCGTCACCCAAGCATGGCGACGAGGAGGAGGAGGGGGACCTGTGCCTGTCAGCCGTTATCAAACTTATTGAAACTTTCCGCAGTGAAACCCGCTCTTCGATGAGCACTCTGCAGTCTGTTATAGAGTCATTCGGGGTACGTATGACAGTGGTGGAAACCTCGCTACAGGATTGTGATGACAGGATTACTACACTGGAGGCGAAGTGTGAGACTTTGGAGAAGTGCAACAAGCTGCTAATGACGAAAACCAAGGACCTCGAGTCAAGGAGCCGCCGCCAGAATTTACGCGTGGTTGGTATCCCGGAGGACATGGAGGGGCCTAGAGTCACGACATTCATGACCGACTTCTTCGCTGAGACGCTGGGCATGGATATTCCCGAGGGACCGGAGATGGTGGACGGGGCGCACCGCCTCGCTTCGCGCCCGGCGCGGGCTCCAACACTCCTCCCAGACCAATGATCTTGAAGGTGTACCATTTCGGAGTAAAGCAGCAAATCCTCCAGCTGGCCAGGGAGAAAGGCCCGCTCACATTTCGTGGAAAATCAGTGCATATCTTCCTGGACTTTACTACTGAAGTCGCTAAACGGAGGGCATCTTTTAACAATGTCAAGCAGAAGATCCAGGCTGCCCACATCCGATATGGTCTGCTGTTCCCGGCTCGGCTGCAGGTGACCTTCAACGGCGGGAGATACAGCTTCGCTGCTCCGGACGAGGCAGAGAGATTTTACGCGGAGACCATCGCCCCAACGCTCCCGGCGGGTCGAGCTGACGGCACCACCGACAACGGGTGACTCTTCACGGGCTCACGGTTTGTTTCTCCCCATGACAGCCCCACAGACTATCCAATATGGGTGGCTTAAATCTGTTTCACAACTGTTTAAAACTGTGTTTTCCCATTTAAAGCCGCCATTTCAATTCAATTCAATTTAATATATTATATTAAGTGTGATGAGTGCTGAAAGTATTTCATTTTGAATCTGTATACAGATAATGTCCATGACAAGTTTTCTTTTCTTTTTCTCTAGACGTTTGGTGTTATATATTGTTAGGTTTGGAGCACTGGTTTAGTGCAGTTAGGATACACCGTGTGAGGTGTAGTAGACGCTTCGTTTGGGGAGGCGTTTGGGGTGTAGAGGGTGGGTGGGCTGGGGTTTTGTTCTTCTCCACACTGTTTTCACTGTTTTTATGTCTTATTTTTTGTTTGGTCAGAAGGTTTTCTCCACAGAGTCTTGACATAATATCGGGGGTTTCGGCCAGATTTATTGTACCTTGTTCTCAGATTGGATTGTTGAACCCTCTCTCATTGCTGGCGACTTTAACTGTTACCTAAATCCACGGCTGGATAGATCTAGTAAAAAAGTTCAATCTAATATAGGGCAGGGCCAGTCTTTACTTGGCTGCTGCAATGACATCCATTTTATAGATACGTGGAGGACTCTCCATCCCACCGATAGGCAGTATACATTTTATTCTAAGGTTCATAATTCATCCTCTAGAATTGATTATTTTTTTACTCCTAAATCTGCACTGCAGAATGTGCGCTCCTGTTCGATAGGTAATATTATCATTAGTGATCACTCACCAGTATTTTTAGTCATGTCCAGTAAAGTACAATGCCCCAAGGCACAGTGGCGGTCCCCAAATCATCTTCTGAAAAACCCTAATTTTAAATCGCATCTTACTGAACAGTTCAAATATTTTATCACTGAAAATGACACCCCTGGTGTTTCTCCTAGTCTGCTTTGGGAAACCGCTAAGGCTGTTATCCGTGGTCTTACTGTATCATTCTCAGCAAGCGTAAAGAAAAAACAGAGGGCAGAACAGCAGAAGCTTGAACAACAATTATGTAATCTGCAGGGAGAGTTTAACCTCAACCCGTCAGAGGATTTGAGACTTCAAATTGATGTTACTACTGCAGCTCTGGACACTCTCCTCTCTAAAGAGGCTCAAAGATCCATTTTGTTTGCGAAGCAAAGGATGCATGAATTCGAGAACAAATCAAGTAAATACTTAGCAAATTTAGTTAAGGCAAGGGCTGATTCCTAGGCCATCCCAGTTATAAAAGACAGATCAGGCAAAAAAGTCTATGATAACAAGAATATTAACAACTCATTTTCAGAATTCTATGAAGGTTTATATAATTCTGAATCTGGTAGTAATTTGGAGACCCTGATGAATACATTTTTGTCATCCATCAATCTTCCTCGAGCTTCTGATACACAAAAAGAGCTGCTGAACAAGCCGATTACAAAAGAGGAAGTCATGCAGGCTGCCAAGAATTTACAAAATAACAAGACCCCAGCGCCGGACGGTTTGACTCCTGAATTCTATAAAGCTTTCCAGAACCTGCTGAGTGATCCCTTGCTCAAGATGCTGTCTTACTCCTCTGAATCTGGAGCTCTTCCTAATACTATGATGGACACAAATATTTCATTAATCCTTAAAAAAAACAAGTCTGCGGATGAATGTGCTTCCTACAGGCCAATTGCTCTGCTGGATGTGGACCGAAAATTACTTGCTAAAATACTGGCCAGAAGGCTTGAAAGTATCCTCCCAGATATTATTTCATTAGACCAGACTGGTTTTATTCTAGGTCGTAAGAAGGGGGTAATGTAAGAAGACTCCTAAATCTTATACAACATAGCACACAGTCAAAAGTCAAATCTCTTGTGATTTCCCTTGACGCAGAGAAGGCCTTCAACAGGATTGAATGGCCTTACCTGTTATATGTTCTCTCTAAATTTAACTTTGGTGATAATTTTATTAAATGGATATCGCTTCTATATGCTGCCCCTCGTGCCTCGGTTATTACAAATGGCATGAGATCCCCTGCATTCACAGTGAGGTGGGGCACTAGACAGGGCTGTCCAATCTCCCCTCTTTTGTTTGCTCTCGCCATGGAGCCCTTGGCAGAGGCCATTAGAACTGATCCATTAGTGACTGGCATACAGGTGGGTCCTCTGCAGCACAAAATTTCGCTTTACGTGGACGACGTCCTTCTCTATCTGTGTAACCCTGAGGCTTCTATTGTAAGAGCAGTGGAGATAATTAGATCTTTCGAAAAAAATTTCAGGCTATAAGGTTAATTACTCTAAATCCGAGGCAATGCCAATGACCCCTTATGTGTCATGGTCTTCAAATTGCTCTGTCCCTTTTCGTTGGTCCCCATCAGGTTTTGTCTACTTGGGCATACATATTACTCCCTCCATCTCTGGCCTGTACAAAGCCAACTTCGTGCCCCTAATTCGTAGGATTAAAGAAGACTTAGCCCGCTGGACGGCTCTTCGACTGTTCTCTTCTGGGGAGAGTAAACCTCTTCAAAATGAACATACTTCCTCGGTTGTAATACCCCTTTCAAATGATCCCGGTTCTTTTAACAAGGAAATCACTTTCAGTTTTAAATAGCTCTCTATCTTCCTTTCTCTGGAGAAATAAACGTGTTAGGCTGAAACTCACCACCCTACATCGCCCTTTCGAGGAAGGGGGTCTGGCGGTGCCGAATATTAAACGTTACCAAATTGCTTGCCTTTGTAGTTATTTATGGCATTGGTTCAGAGGTGACCCTGATTCTACATGGCTCACTCTAGAAGCTACCCCAGTGGCCCCTATTCCTCTCCGTAACATTTTATATGTGTCTAAGAAATGGACACAGCCTAATGTAAAAGGCAACTTTTTGTTACAGAATGCTATAAGGGTCTGGAGACTGGCAAGAAAACTTGAGGGCCAGGAGGGCTTCATTTCTCGCTTTGTACCTATCCGCTTAAATCCAGACTTCCGCCCTGGCTTGATAGACCACGCCTTCTCCTTGTGGTCCAGTAAGGGTATAGAGACTGTGGGTGATTTGTTGATAGATGATGTTGTGGTGTCTTTTGCGCAGCTGAGAGACAAATATAATCTCCCACAGAACCATCATTTTAGATACCTACAAATACGTAGCTTTATTACCTCTATTATTAAACTACACCCTAATGGGTTTTCTCTTTCGGCTGTGGAGGAGGCCATCCAAAACCCAGGCTCCAGAAAACTTATTTCCAGGTTTTATAGGGCCCTATCAAGCCCAAATAACGTATGTACGGCTCATGTTAGGGCTCTTTGGGAAGCCGATTTTGGAGAGGCTATTTCAGATGAGGAGTGGGACCGTGTTTGGTCAGTTTAAGGTTGTACACAGGCTTCAAATTACTCCTGTGAAACATAACAAATTCAATCCTCTGCTTTCAAAATACTGTAATAAATGTAAAATTACCGAAGGTTCATATTTCCACTGTATTTTTGAATGCCCTCTTATTAATGACTTTTGGATCAAAGTGTGTAAAGAAATTGATATTATTTTCAAGAGGAAACTAGCCCTGGAACCTATTTCCTGTATCCTGGGAGTACAACCAGCAGCTTTGAACCTGCTTAAGGTGCTGCTGTTTAATGCAAGGAGATGTATTCTTCTACAGTGGATTTCAGACTCTGCCCCCACAGTCTCACACTGGATCCGGAGTATTATGGAATTTCTCCCCCTAGAAGCTATAAGCTTCTGGCTTAATGATAAACGTTTTTTCAAATCTGGGACCCCTTTCTAGAACATATTGGAGACGATGGGGCCCGGGCTCTCAGGAGTGGTCTCTGTGGTCTGGCATGGACTGAGGTTTCAGGATGCATTCCTAGATCTTGATGTGCTGTCGGCGTACTGCTGTGTTTGATGTGTGACAGTTAAAGTCGCCAGCAATGACAGAGGATTCAACAATCCAATCTGAGAACAAGGAAAACACTCCAGTAAAAAAGACTGAAGAACGGACAGGGGGGGTACCCCTGATAGTACCTGCCTGCACTATCAGCTCTTACCTCCACCCAAGGGGCAAGGACTTATGAACCAGGATGGCCACACCCCTGCTCCTAGTGGTAAAAGAGGAGGTTTGATCTGCTGTGTTTGTGTTTACTTTGACTGTGTAAACCTTCTGTTTTTTTTGTTCTTTTTCGTATGTTTTTGTTTTTTGTTTTTTTTTGCGTGTATGTGTGGAGAGTAAGTTCTAAAAAACAAAAAGAATAAGAGCTATATTTGTCAGGGATGTAAGTATTTGTAGGCATCTGTGTTCATGTGTTTCATGCTGTACTGACAAAGCGAGAAATAAAGAGCTAAATCCTCAAAAAAAAAAAAAAAAAAAAAGATTTCATGGGGGCTAAGTCCCGTTGTGGAGTTTGACGTGCTGCGAATAGCATACAGCACTAGCGGAAGGGCATCAGGCCATTTTAGCCCTGTTGTCATCATAGTCTTTGTTAATGGTGGAGTTCATTCTCTCCACTTGACCTGAGCTCTGTGGGTGATAGGGAACATGCAATCTCCACTGGCTCCCCAGTATTGATGCAAGACTATTTTTTGCAACAAAAGCAGGGCCCCTATCACTATTTATTCTCATAGTTACCTATAAATGCGGGATAAGCTCTTTTATCAAACATTCTACAACTGTTCATGCATCTTCTTTTCTTCTTTTCTTGATGGATACGCTTCCTCCCATTTGGAAAACATATCAGTGATTACAAGCAAGTATTTCTACCCTTGGCAACTAGGCATATGTACAAAATCAATCTGCATATTTACAAAAGGACCTGATGGCAGCGGCAAATGGTTATGGCTGATGGTATTACCTGCTCGTCTTGTCCGTTGACATATCATGCAATTATTCACCAGTGTTTGTGCAACATTTGTAATGCCTGGTGCAAACCACTGCGATCAGATTATGTCATTTATCCCCCCTTTACCCACATGTGTAGGCCTGTGTGCAACGCAGGGTAAAACATGAAGGAGAGAGCGGGGGCAGACCGGCCAGCCATCAGGGTGGAGCCACAAGCCAGACTCCTGTTGAGAACAACCTTTCCTGATCCATGTCTTTTTCTCCTCACCGTCAGCACGGTTTTGTGACACAGTGACATCATCAAAAGAGGGGAGAACAGGAAGTTCAGGAGGTTGAACTGAAGTACATTGATGTGCCACAGAGGATGAGGAAACGGCTGCCTGTTTGGCTGTGGCATCTGAAAAACAAATACAAATAAGAAAATATCAAAAATATATTCTAGTTCATATAGCTCTAGCTGTGATGTTCACATTTGTTAAACTGGAGTTCCCTTACACCAGGAGGGACTTTCACAGCAATCTTGTCCTTCTGTTGGTCAAAAAACTGTTTAAGCATTCTATAGATCTCTTGCTTCAACAGAATAACAATTTTTAATTACTATTTTATGGCATGCACATAAACCACTTTTATCACTTACACACTATCTTAAACCACCTGGGAGGTAAAACTGTTTATTTGGTTTTTAACTATTGGGTCACTAAGAAAAATTAACAGGACAGTTTAATACTGACTGAAACTCTCCACCTGTTCTGAAATTAATTGGTTAGTCTCTTGTAAAAAAGACTGTAAAGTAACTTTTTCAAATATGAATATGTAATATATATAATATATAATAATATGTTCAAGTTTCTATTTCAATAATAAAATCCCCTTTGGGTTAATTTTCTGTGAACTGTTTAATCTCTGTGTGATGTAAAATAATGAGCAGATCAGAGGAAACTGTCAGTTTATTGTTTTGTTTATTGACCTGATGATTTTATAACAGATCAGTAACACATGTTTGTGAATCAGTTTAAACTTGAGTTTAGGAAAGATCCAGACGGTTCAGTTCTTCATGTTTTTATTGTTCAAATTTACACAAAACAGAAAAATGTCAGTGACTAATAACGATACTAAAGAAGTACAAACAATGAGTTAGTGTTGGTTAATGAGTTAAAGTACTGATTAATGACAAAAGTATTCAGCTAACTGATCTAAGATTGCAGGAAATAGTATAAATGATCTCTGGTTATGCCATTGGTTTAGTATAGGTGATGTCAGGGACAGTCATCAGGGCTGGTGTGGCCAGGGCTGTTTGGCATACTGGATGGTGTCGAGTGCAGCTCCGATGTCAGAGTTTTTGGCCAGAAGGTGTCGTGTCACCGGAGCTCGGGTGAGTCCACTCCTCATCAGTCTCTACTCACCTGAAGATGACACAGTCCCAGTCTGGTTACCTACCGGTTTGTACTGGCTCATACTAAGTAACAGATGGTTATTCTAGTCTCACATAGACCTAAGTCAGTATCAGACCAGTCTAATGTGAGTCTGATTCAACATCTGTGATTACACGATAACGTACTGGCATTCTACTGACCCTTTTTTTTCTATATGATATTTTAACTCACTATACTTTGATGTTTCTATCGTTCGATTTAGATTTAGACTCAAAGATTTTTATGTTTTTTAACCGAGTATACTAAACTACGACATTTTTATGACTTCTTATGCCATTTACCATACAACTGACCTTTGACCCCTCTATGGCACCACCCTCACTGTTGCCTCTGTCCATCTCCACATTATCCTCCTCCAGTGCAAAAAGGGGTGTGACACACTGCCTGTCCACCTCAAAAGATCCTGCATGAAGGACAACACTCAAGAGGAACGGGAAGCTGAAGTCAAAAGGGCAAAAGAGTCGCAGAGAGAGTGGACCAGGGTTGGCAGATGCTGGGAATACGAGACTTTGTCCTCCTTGGTTCCAGATAAGGCTTGCCAATCACTGGTCGAACACATGAAAATACATTTTGTCCAGGTGAAGGAAGCTGAACTGCTGCTGGTGAGTTAGTTGTTGTGAGACCATTGAAGTAAAGTAGCTATCAAGTGAGTTTCTGCCAAGCCAGGTGTGTTGAATAGGCTTGTGTTGAATGAGGAGCAAAGGACTCTTTGTGCTCAGTGAAGAAGAGGAGACACCGCAGGTTGCAGAGGGGAGGTTGGTTATGCTTATGATTTATTTGACATTTAAGCTGACTCTTTTTTGATGTGTCAAATCTACATTTCCTATATGAACCTGTGATGCATGTCAGCTCTCAGAGGAAGGAGGAGTCCTGGTCTGAGCACCGGGGTCTGCTGGAGGAGGCCACAGAATGGATCGAGGAAGCTTGCCGTAAGCTGCAAAGTAGCGAGCAGTTATCGGAGAAGCACATGACGATTTACCGGTACTTCTGCATGGCGACCCTGATGATTACGCACCGGAAATCGGAACACACAGCTGTGGATTTCAAGGTAAGCGTGCGCTTATTCTTATGTTGGCTCAGTTTCCCTGCAACTTTGACTCCCGTACATTGAAAGTTGTTTGTGTCCTTGCCTACAAAAATAATCCCCCATCACAGGTGACTGACTGGAACGACAGGCAGGTGGGCGTCGGTGCTGGGGTGTTGCTCCAGTTCAAGGAAAGACACAGTGGTAATCAGTGCAGAAGAGGATAGGGTGAGTTGAGTGTTTTTATTTTAACATTAAAGTCAAAAAAACATTTCCACAAGATGGCAGACTTGAAAAACCAGCTTGGCATTTCCTTTCCCACCGACAGTGGTTTGATGCCTACTTCACGGGCATCAGGCCGCTCTGCCTGAAGAGGCAAGCTCAAGCGCAGGGTGACAAGGGCTGCTTTTTCGTTGGTAAGAAGGGAGGTCCCGTGGCCGATGCCAGGTCCAACTTGGACCACCTCTGGAATCAGTGAGTGTACTTTACATTTCTTAAACCGGGTTGAGGCAATTTCACGTCAGACAAGGCATATTGCAACCATTGAACATCAACAACTCTGACTTAAAACTTCCTTTTCTCTCCCTCTCTCTGTTTTCCTTTTCCCCCTCTCTTCTACGACACAGCTGTAAGAAAATCAGGGAAATCTGCTGTCTGGTACATGCCAGGCCGCGGGGACGTCCTCCAGAGATCAAAGGTAAACATTGCCAGTTTCGGTGCTGTAGCAACTCATAATGTAATAATGGCTAATAATGTAATAACGGCTCATAATGTAATAATTTAAATGTAATAAAAGTTCATAATGTAATAATTGGCTCATAATGTAATGAAATCACGGACGTATAATGTAATAAGGGCTTTGCGCATAATGTAATAATGTAATAACTTATTACATTAAGAGCCTTATTGATACCGCTCTTAATGTAATAACAGCTCATAATGTAATAATAGCTCATGTAGTGAGAAAAGTGTTGCATTATCATCATTTTACCTCTCAGATAAAGCTGCAAGTAAAGCAAAAGGCATGGGCTTCAGTGCATTAGTAAACTAAATTAGTGAAACCAAGTATTTAATAGTAATTGCATTCTGACATTTTATTGATGTATAAAGTTGAGCCACTAGGTGGCACCCATGAGAGTTATTTTGGGCCTTTGAGAATGCCGTGCTCACTTCTACTGTGACTATTGCGGGTAAGCAGCACTATTTGTGACCTTTTAAAGTTCAATTAATATCTTTGTTAAACCAAGCCATCCACCTTATCTGTTTAAATATTCTGTGTATTAAGATGTTTGTTGGGATAATGTTGTATGCTTTAGCTAGCGGCTAGGCTCCATCACCTATATTATTTATATTTTTCGTGTGTCAACACAAAATGTTTTCAGCCATTTTTGTAGTATAAAGAGCCAAAAGTCTGGGATAGGCGGATTGGTCGGGCCAAGCCAGGTATTGGCGGGCATACACCTTATCATGAAGCAAGTTTTCTCTGCTCTACCTTTTCAGTCTGCCATCTGCCATCAACCAGCAACACTTAGAGGTACATCAAGGACCTTTGAAGCAGAGGGTGCTTCTTTATAATACTGGCTCTGATGCTGTCCCTGACTCTGACCACCATTCAAACCCTGACTCTGACCATCACTCTGACCCCAACAATGACCCTCATGGTGATTCCAGTGATGTCTTTCATGGTGACTCATGTGATGTCCCTTATGGTGACCCCAGTGATGTCCCACATGGTGACCCCAACGCCGTCCGTCACACTGACCCTGATATTGTTCCTTCTGCATGTCCTACAGTGCCAAAACATATCTTTCATGCTGACCCTGACACTCCCTTCATTGCTAGCCCTAATTTGCCTTTGCGCGTACTGTCACCCATTATCCAGTATTGCCCGTTGATGGATATGACAATGCTGGGCACCTTCAACAGAGTTTCCAACTTGTTCAGAGAGCTAACACTGCCATTCCTATCAAGAATTTATATACGGGATTCTTTGGTGGAATGTTTAAATATTGTGATGGATGAAGACTGCTGCAGTAGGGTTAAGTGTGCTGCAAGTATTTGTAGGTTATATAAATCAGCTGGAATAGTAATAGTGGCCTTGCATCCAACATCAGGCAGCTCTTCAGCCAAAATGCCAGGTGGATTACAGCATGTTTGTGATTCGACACATATCCTTTGGATGGATCCATATTAAAGACATTCATTGGTGCCAGTCCGACATCACAACTACCTGATGGCGACATGTACTTTTCTTTTCTTGCAGTTCTCCATCTGTGAAAGTCCCACCTGAGGACCAATGGGAAGCTTTCATCAAATACTTCCCCGTAACAACAGGAGCCCTCGCCCCCTCCAAAGATGACAGGGTCAGTGCCGGATTCGGAGATGACCGTTCATTTTACTTCAAGTGGAGGTGTATGCAACTTGAACAGCGTTTGCTACATGTCTCAGGTAGGCACCAGCATTGTCTTTGGTACAGGTACTGTATGCTGTCTGTAAAAAATGCTTAGTGTCTTACTTTGATTGCACTCACTCATTGTTTGCAGAGAGGATGCTGCCCTAGCACAAATTATTCACATGTTTGAAAGTGGGATCGACACTGAGACAATGGATATGAGAGCTGAGAAGCCGGAGGTAGCCCTACTCTTACGAGAGCGATCAAAACTACCCTTGATGGATGGCGTGTTGTGCCGCAGGGTTCTCAACCAAAGAGGTGAAGCTTTTCATCAACTTGTCATACCTAGTAGTCACAAGGTGTTCATGATGAAGTGGGGCATGTGGACATTGAAAGAATTTCGGAACTAGCCAGAGCTAGATTCTATTGGCCGATAATGGCTAGGTACATTGAGACAAAATGTAAAAGCTGTGATAGATGTGTTAGAAGGAAAGCTAGAGTGCAAAAGGCATCAAAACTGGTTAACATCAAAGTCAGTGGTCCCCTCGAGTTGATTTGTATAGATTTTCTGTCAATAGAACCTGACTCAAGAGACACTAGAAACGTACTGGTCATAACTGATCACTATACAAAATATGCACAGGCATATCCAACAAGAGACCAGACATCCAAAACTGCTGCCACAGTGTTATGGGAGAACCTGTTTTGAGTCAGAAGTTGTAGCAGAGCTTTGTAGGCATGCTGGAATCTCCAAGTCTCGCACAACACCCTACCACCCGAGAGGGAATCCGGTAGAACGATTCAACAGAACGCTTGATCTCTTGGGAACTCTGGAGGAGAAAAAGAAGGAGGAATGGAGGAAATATGTTAGGCCCCTAGTACACGCGTATAATTGTACAAGAAATTATGTGACTGGGGAAGCTCCTTTTCTTCTCATGTTCGGCAGAGAGCCGCGTCTTCCCATTGACCTATGTTTGGGCATCAGCCCTCAAGGCCACAACCCCAAAATGCACTCACAATATGTGCGTGACCTGAAGAAAAGACTGAGACATGCATATGAGCTAGCTTCAAGAAATGCTGAGAAAAGGCAGCTGTTGAACAAATGGCGCTGGGATGCTAAAGTGACTGCTCTGCCTTTGGAAGTGGGGGACAGGGTCCTTGTAAGGACCCTGAGTCTCGGAAAGAAGCACAAAATCTCAGACAAGTGGGAGTCCACTGTTCATGTTGTTGTCAAACAGCCAGATGAGAGTATCCCTGTCTATGTGGTCAAGCCTGAGGATGGAGAGGGCAGAGAACGGGTCCTGCATCATGACATGCTCCTTCCCTGTGGGTTCTTACCTACAATCTTGGAAGCGGATCGTGAAAATACTGAGGATTCCTTTCATTTTGAGTTGAAGACCATCTGGTGTTGAATTGTTCAGAAATGTAAACAATCATTTGTTTCCACAAAGAAAGAAAGAGAGAAATATATTTTGTGTTTTTATTTTTATTTCAATCTAGTGATAAAGATTTAAGGTCATGCAGTTGTGGTTGTGTGTTGATGAAGTGTTGTGAAGATGAAGTTGATGCATTTCAGTTCAGAAGTTAATAGTTGTGAATAAACTGGATAGGTAGTATACTGCTACCATAACCCTGGTAAATCCACTTATTGGTTACATAAACAGTGCGGAATGCAATATGTGGGTTAAACAGGTAAAACAATGCTTACCAGGTTCATCCAACACAGATGTAATATTTCTAAAAAGAAAAACGCACAGACTCTTTTGGTAAAACACTTTGTAGAACACGACTGGTCTTCACTTACCTCCACAGTATTACAGTGTAATCCAAGATGGTCCACAGCCCAGAGAAGGAAAATAGATACAACATAAATATTTATTTTAAAAGCATAAATATGGTTATTTTGTTAAGAAGCATAAATGTGTTTTTGGATTAAAATGCATACATTTCATTAAGAGCCACTTAACACAGATTTGGCAATAATTTAATGGAAATGATTAAAAAAATGCCTTTAAGAAATGTGATGACGCTTCCCCTTTAAGGCACTCGTTGCCCTGTGTTTACGCATGCTCCTGGCAGAGCTGAGCAGCAGAGCCAAGAGCAGAGAGGAAGCGAAGAGAAGCAGAGAAACTAATGAGTGAAATAGTTACAAAGACAGTTGCTTTAACGCCTGGAAAATAATACCCATCTACTTGGTGTTTCATGAGGACCATGTCTGAATAAGCCACAGCGGTTTTGGTGAGTTTCAGCTCGTTTTATGCTTCCTTGTACTGTTTGCACTTGAGTGAGTGACTGGTCGCTAGCAAAGCGCTAATAGCCTTAGCTAAAAAATGTGCGGAGAAAAGTCAAACTAAACTGTTTAGCGGCTAATAGTCTGCGGTTTATCAACCAAAGAGTTTTATTTCATGTAAAAAGAGGAGTTATACGGCCCAGCGGCAGGAGGAAAAGTACCCATGTCACTGTGTGGGGCCCGGTTACACCACGTAACAGTAACATTATGATTTAAACTCGCTGTAAAAGGTTATTTCATTTGCATGGACAGAGTAATTTATTTTGTTTATGGCCTGTTGTACAGGTCAGGTTTTTTTGCTTGCTCCTGAATGAAGTTTGACCAAAGAGAGACACTCTTCCTAGGTGCGGGAGACCACACATACGCACGCAGCCGTGGGACACAAGATGGCGAGCCAAACCCACAGACTTCGTTCGTAAAAGACATCTTCATCTTCACCTTCATATTCATCGCTTCAATGAGGATTTGCCGGATGGATTACTGGTAAACTCGCTGCCGGAGAGGTAGGAGTGTTGGAGATATTTCTTTTGAACTGAACTGAGTTGGAAAAATAACTGAACTGAACTTAAACTTTATTGAACTTGAACTGAAGTGTTACACCCTACTGAAGTGTTACACCCTAACCCATACCTGCAGGATACCTTAGACACTGTCTGAACACTGTTATGTTTATTGTTCTTGTTTACTTTAAGTAAAGTACTGGCTTTAATTTTAAAGAACCTGGTCTCTGGTCTAATTTTAACCTGTCGCCCCACTCCATCAGAACCTAGAACTGGTCCAGTGGCTTTAATAGTGTGTCTGGCGGACACTAGTGCTACACACCTCCCGTGCCTTTTGGGGCGCGGGCTCAGTTCCCCTGCCCAAACCCTAAAATAATAAATCATACTTACCTAAAAAAGTTAACAACAATTCATACATACCTTAAAGACTCTACATTTATCTAAATTCATATGGAGATTATAACATTGGAGGAAAGGGGGAGGGACAAATGAAGTGAAAAGGACAATCTAAGAAGAAACCACTAAAGCTTAAGGGACACAAAATCGGGAGGGTGTAAAAGGAGGCTTGTAGGAGAGAGAGCTCACTTCTGCTCTGACCACAGGAAGAGAAGCACCTCAGTCAGCCAGTCAAGAACAGCCAACTTGTTTTCTTTTTAGTGTACCTTGGCTTGAGGAAGTACTACAGGTCGAAACGTTGCCCTTGGCACACACTTTTTTCATTTATATACTTAAAAACAATTTAATTTCTTTTCATCTTACACACAAATTATTATTTTTCATTTCATAGATCATTTTAGTTAGTTAAAAAATGCATAAATAAATGTATTTTCATTTCTTAGAGACTTAGACTTAGACAGATTTTATTGTCATTCTGTGAGCAACAAATGAACAAAATTTTGTTTCAGAGGCTCAGCATAGAAATTAAAATGAAAGTATATCAAAAAATACCACAATAAGAAATAAATATCAAAAACAGAAACATACTAAAAAGTGCAAATTACTGAAAGCAGTCTGATGACAAGGGGGGAAAAAGCTGTTATAGAACCTTGTGGTCCTGCACTGAAAGCTGCAGAACCTCTTTCCAGAGGCCAGCGCGGAAAACAGTCCATGGTGAGGGTGGGAGGAGTCTCTGATAATATTTCCAGCTCGGGACATGCAGCACTTGGGAGCAATGTCCTGAATGGAGGGGAGAGAAGTCCCAATGATCTTCTCCGCTGTCCTCCACATGGAAATGCAGCTGGTCAGGATGCTCTCTATGGTGCTCCTGTAGAATGTAGTGAGGATGGGCGGGGGCAGGAGGGCTCTCCTCATCCTTCGCAGGAAGTGCAGACGCTGCTGTGCCTTCTTGACCAGTGCCGAGGGTTCACAGACCAGGTGAGGTTGTCTGTGATGTGCACCCCCAGGAACTTGGTGCTGCTGACCACCTCCACAGCCGTGTTGTTGATGAGAAGTGGAACGTGGCTGGGCTGCTTCTTCCTGAAGTCGACAATGATCTCTTTGGTTTTGTCCACATTCAGGATCAAGTTGTTTTTTCTACACCAGCCCACCAGCTGCTCGACCTCCTCCCTGTAAGCCAGGTCGTGGTCATCCCTGATGAGGCCCACCACTGTTGTGTCGTCCGCAAACTTCACAATGTGATTGGTGGTAGCCCTTGGGATTATTTATTATTATTCGTAGATAACAACAACAATGATAATAATAATGATGATGATGATGATGATGATGATAAATATTTCAATAACTATAATTACATAAATACATGACTCCAAAACAAAACAATGGATGGGGGTTGGACGGAGGTACGCTACGGGCGCGACCGTCAACCCGGTTGGGACTGAGTGATTGAGGCTTCAAGTGGGAAGGACCGTGCACCTCCCGTTAGTGATGGGAATTCCAGCTGTTTTAAGAGAGCCGGTTCTTATGACTCGGCTCACTGAAATGAGCTGGCTCTTTCCCAAGTGGCTCCTCCAATTTTTTGTTGCTTAAATTAATTAATTTATTACAAAAAAATATGTATAAATTTAATTACTAATGTACAAATATTTCACCCATTCTTGAGAATTGGGACAAATCATGTCCTACCAAAAAAACTTAAAATTATTAATTATCAACACACTAATTCCATTTATTTTTTGGTGAAAATTTCCTTTTAAAGGATTTATATATATGAAATAAATGATTTATAAAATGTATTGGTGTGCTTTTTTTTTTTTTTTAACTTGCCATGCCAGAAAACACCGTTGTCCAAGACAGGAATTTACAACTTCAAACGATTAAAAAATTTGTTAAAAGTCTTCAAAATCGGGGAGTCACGTGATGCAGGCAGCAGAGATGGCAGCTTAGTCGGAGGCTCTGCAGTTGAGTAGTTTATTTTATTTAAATGAAGGGTTACACGTTGCTTTATTTTGACATGTGTGTGACACATTTTTACGTTGGAGTATTTTGAAACTACATTCGTTGAGTTACGATGCCTGGCCAGCAGCAAAAGCCCGCAACATGAAGCCAAGAGGCAGCTAGCAAACCCGGCGAAGCTAGTAACACAGCTAAAGCAGGTAACACTGCGGCTATAAACAACTCGCCGTTGCCCTCCAAAACTCCCAGCGACAGAGCTACCCCCCCCCAACCAGATGGTTAAGGACATATCGAGCATCTATGCACTTTTAAAAGAAACCTCAGAGTCTCAAGAGCGCAAGCTTAATGCCATTCAGTCAGCAACTCGGGCTGTGGAGGCCAAGCTGTCTGACATTGCTACACGCCTGAACAATGTTGAGTCTCGCATAGATTTCCTTGAAGACGCTCATCAGGCGCTAGAAACTAATCCTCCCACCACTCAAACTGAGGTGGAAATCTAGCGACAGAAGCTGGACGACCTGGAAAATAGGAGCTGGCGGAACAATCTGCGCTTTGTTGGTTTCCTGCAGGGATGCGAGGGCCCGGACACACTCGTGTTTCTACGCAAAGTTATCCCACAGATGCTGAACATTGATTTTCAGGGGGACCTCAAAATTGACCGCACGCACCGGACCCTTGCCAGATGCAGACCTGACGGCCAGCCTCCTAGACCGATCCTTGCTCGTTTCCTGAGATTCCAGGACAGGGAACGGATCGCTGAAGCTGCGCGGAAGATGGGAAAGGTGCACTGGGACAAGCATCACATCATGGTCTTTCCTGACTACTCCAAACTTGTCACCGAGAAACAGGCTTCTTTTAATCAATGCAAATGCCTGCTTCACGAGCGTCGGATCAAGTTCTCCATGATGTATCCAGCTGTGCTCTCCCTGAGGACGGTGGACGGTGGACGGTAGACGTGAGTTCACAGACCCCAAAAAAGCACTGGAATTCATTCGCTCTCTGCCCCCGTGAAAGCATATTCATATTCTGCCCTTAAGTTACCTAGAACCATCCAGTTGAACTGTACACGTCTCTCATTTACACTGTTAAACACATCTGAATATGAAAGAGATATTTCATTTACTATTTTGGATGGAGGCATTATGGCTTTTATTATACCTATCATTTTTGGTTGTGCTCTGATTCAGATTGTTATTTGTCTATACTGTTGGCATTAGAGTTGCTATAGTAGGGGGAGCATATCTGTAATGTATGTCACTCCCTGAACTTACTGGTGTACCTTTATTTTATTACTCACCCACTTATTATTTCACCTGTTTTTGGGGTGGAGAAATACATTTGTTTTGTTTTGTCTTCTTCCGCTCCGTCCCACCATTTCCATTAGCACTATAGACCAACCCAGAGCTGATAAGGGCATAATGGGGAGACATATGCCTCAGATAGACATTACTAGATGAGTGGAGAGATACTTAAAACTAACTTGTTCAAGTATTTTGGTTATATTTGACTATTTATTGCTTATGACCGTTACACAGTTCTTGTAGCCCTTACTAATTTGTAGCTACATAATTAAAGCTGCATGACTGCCCTCTTCGCGAGCTGTTAGACTGTTCAAAGTCACGGACCAAGTTTTTTGTGTGTTAGGTTTGGTGCTTTTTTCCTGTCATATTGTTTTCTTTTTTCTTTTTCTTTTTTTCCCAATTCTTTTCCTGCCCATGTACATGATGCTTGTTGCTCAGTGATGGTGGTTCCTAATGATAGGTTACATCCCCTACATGCATCGGTTGCTAGACCTACTCCAATCTAATGATGCAGGCTGATAAAGGAAGGACCTTGAAACTAATGACATGGAACGTGCAAGGTCTTAACCACCCTATCAAAAGGAAAAAACTCATAACATTTATAAAGTCGAAAAGATGTGATATAGCATTTCTGCAGGAGACTCACTTATTAACTCAGGAATCTAGAAAGCTTTGCAGAGATTGGGTTGGTCATGTCTCCGCCTCGTGCTGGAATGGTCATAGCAGGGGGGTAGCAATTCTAGTCCACAAACAAATGCAATTCAAATGTATTAGGGAAAGTATTGATGATGCTGGATGGGTTTTGTTACTTCTCGCTGAGATTCAGGGCCATAAAGTAATATTAGCTAATGTTTACGCCCCTAATATTGATGATCCCACATTCTTTGGGCAACTAAAGTGTAAACTCAAAGATATGGGAGACTACCCGATTTTGATGGGGAGTGACTTTAATCAGGTTATGGATAACATATTGGATCGTAGCACCCCATCACAGCGTCAATGCAAATCAGCCTCCATTATGCACAAAATGGGCAAAGCTTCTGATCTAGTTGATGTCTGGCGGTTATTAAACCCAACCACAAGAGATTATACTTTCTATTCCCCGCGTCACAATACATTTTCTAGGATCGATTATTTTTTTGTTTCTGGATTTGGTATCGCCTCCATAGTATCTAGCTCTATCGGTAGCATTCTCCTCTCGGATCATGTTCCTGTGTTTCTTTGTGTAACCCCTTTTTGCAATACCCCTAAGTCCCCCAGGTGGAGGCTCAATTCCAGCCTTTTGCTTGACCTAAGTTTCAAAGAATCTTTAAGGACTCAAATTAATCTTTTTATAGAAACTAATTTGGCGTCAGCACCATCTGCTGGTGTGGAATGGGAAGCGTTCAAGGCCTTTATTAGAGGTCATGTAATACAACGTGCTTCTTTCAAAAAGAAATCTAACATAACAAAAAAACTTGATTTGGAGAAGGAGATTTATGCCGCTGAAGCTGTATTTAAGCAAAATATGACCCCCTCAAATCTCACTAATCTGACCAGACTAAAATATGAACTTAACTCCATTCTGACTCAGAAGGCAGAGTTCTCTCTTTTCAGAGCTAGGCAAAAATACTTAGAAGAGGGCGACAAAGCAGGAAGATTGCTGGCTAGATTAAACAGAGAGAGTCTCAGAGCACAATAGCAGCAATTAGGACAGAAGGTGGTGCTGTTGCGCGTGATCCCAAAGAGATAAATAAGATATTCAGAGAGTTTTAGGCAACGCTTTACTCGTCAGAAACGCAAGTTGACCAGCAAGAGATGCATGCATTTCTGACCTCCCTCACTCTCCCCACCTTATCAGTGGACCAGGTAGATTTGCTTGACGCGCCAATCACTAGGGAGGAGATTGTGGATGTTATTAGAGGCCTTCCATCTAGCAAGGTGCCAGGCCTGGGTGGCTTCACAGCAGAATTTTTTAAGGTGTATGCTGAGGAACTCTCCCCTCTACTTCTGCAAATGTATAGTGAAGCACTGGATAAGGGCAGCCTACCCCCCACACTGTCTGAGACTGTAGAAGCTATAGACCAATCAGTTTGATTAGCTGTGACAGTAAAATTCTTGCTAAGATTCTAGCTGTAAGGTTAGATAAGGTGATGACCAACCTGATTCACCCCGACCAAGTTGGCTTTATTTGCACTCGGAGCTCAGCTGATAATATTAGTAATATTAGACCTAGTAATTTCTAATGACTTCCTATGGTAAGCAAGCATACTACATCACAGAAAGTGCTGGGAATAATTAAGTTCTCAGCTTTCCAATGACTTCACTTCATAACGTTCCCAAGGCAACAGGAGGAAAATGGCTGCTCTTGTGTGAAGTAAACGCAACATTTTTCAACTTTCTGCGAAGATGTATGTGACTTTTTTTCAACGAAAATGTGGGGATTATGAAATCATGCAAGCCCCGCATATTTTGTGCATTTTGCGCGGAAATTGGCGATTTATGCGGCCAAAGTGTGGTGTCTTTGAAAAAAAGTGCGGCCCCTGCATAAATGTGCGGACTTTGGCTGATTATGCGTTGAATTATGCGATCGCATAATCGTGTTTTTCTGGAGGGACTGATGTGTGTTAAGACCTTTTGCACAACTTCTGGTGGAAATGGAAGAAGAGCCACCATCAGGCCCTGAGGGCACATCCACAGGAATAACTGCTGAGAGTATTAAACCTGGGGACTGGATGGCAGTAGTTTATGAAGAGCACTGGTGGTTGGCCAGAGCTGTTTCTGTGGATGGTGAAAACCAGGATGTGAGAGTGGAATTCCTGCATCCCCAATTTTCTGACCTATACATGTCCTTACATTTTTGTATTGCAATATTGAATTTAGATATGTCGTCCCATCCCTAGTTGTAATAAATGGTGGCTGTTTAATTCAGGGGAAAATAGGTCTTTCACAGTTATTGTTATTTAGTTTGAAAGTTGATCAGTTTGGTTACAAAGTTTCTCAATCTTCTCAGATTTTTTTAAGGTATCGATGAATTAGCTGATTTCAAGTCAAAATCTGAAACAATCAAAAAGAGAAGATTCATGTTTGGAATGGCTTTCTGTGTGCTTCCAGTTTTTAAGGTTTGTGTACTATTATGTTTCATATGACGTCAACTCCGTCAGTTGGCTGTCAACTCCGTCATAGAGAAGTCACCTCCGTCAGACGGACTTTTTCTGTGATATTCATGAAATATATGTTCATAATGGTTTATAAAATGAGTTCATGTCAATAAAAAGTGTCTTTGGTACACCTAATGTGTGTCCTTTGTGTTATAAATTATATTATATGTTGTTTATCACGAAGACAAATGACATTATTAACAAAAATTGTAAGTTGGCAACATTATAATGGTATTTATTTCTTGAATAAGAAAATATTAAACGTTTTGATTATACAGCTAATTAAATCATCTTGTATTTAATGCAACAAAAATCATTAAACATTTCCTTAATGTTTTATATTATAATACTATGACTTTTTGTGTGCCTGACGGAGTTGACAAAGTTCAAGTCCTCAGCTGCAAAAAATGCTATTTAAGAAAAAATTAAATCACTGGGTGGTTGGCCCATTACAAGGTTTAATAGCCAAGACTTTGATCTTTTAAAATATATCTTCCAAGCATGATTGAAGGTTAAAATAATTTAAAGGTGACATATTATGCTCATTTCTGCTTGTTGACATGGTTCCTTGATGTCTAAATGGAATGAAAGTAACATGCTTTGGTCGAAAAAACCGAAGGATTGAGCACAGCAGGGGTGTTTACACACCAGTTTCACAGCCCTGTTTTAAGCGGCAGGTTTGAGTGACTTTCCCTTTTATGCTAATGAGCTACTGCGTGCGCCGCCCACCTCTTCCTGCGGGGTGGAAGACGTGAGGACAGCATCGCGTGACCATGGCAACGAGCTATACACATTTGCGAAGCAACTTTTCTGTGTCCATGCCTGCATATAACTGATAGTAGCACAGCAGACATGTAGCAGCTAACCCCTGTCTCCGGCTCCAAAACAAAGTAGTGATTGCTTGACTGCAGGTAACGTGCAGGTCACTGTCCTTTAGCACAACATGCTAATGAATTAATGTAGCTCACCATCCGCGAACAACTGAGACATTTCACCCCGTCTCCTCTGCGTGTTCACGGAGGAACAGTACCTCACCGTCCGCTAACAACCGAGACATTTCACCCCGTCTCCTGTGCTTGTTCACGGAGGAACAGTACCTCACCGTCCGCTAACAACCGAGACATTTCACCCCGTCTCCTCTGCGTGTTCACGGAGGAACAGTACCTCACCGTCCGCTAACAACCGAGACGATTTCATACAATCTCCTCTGCTTGTTTACGGCCGAGCAGTGGTTCACCGGCCGGTTAGAAGCGATAAAATCTCAATATCCTAATTCATTTTCTCAATTCACTGTCATGTTTTAAAAGAGTGCTGATATGACAAATCGTGAATCCTACGGCCAGTAAGCCCAACGTTGATAACTTCACGTTAGCCTCATATTTACATCGACGGTTAGCGTTAGCGTTAGCGTTAGCATTAGCGTTAGCGTTAGCTCATGTGCTAAACGGCCAAAGTAACACAAACTACGCTGTTTTTTAAATACTTACAGTTCCATCATTGACAGTGGGTATGGATCCATCTTTTAAGGGACAATCTTGTTGCCAGTCCAGCGTCCAGTCCTGACCCTGGTTGCTGAAGCAGTCCGACGTGAAGTGACTGGCACAGACCGTAATGCTTTGCTCACTGAAGCTGGGACGTTTCCCTGATAAATAAAATGTAGCCGCTTCGCTCTGATATCCTCTTTGATAGGGAGGCCATGTAGCGAAACAGGAGGATCCGTGCATCCGACAACAGAGCAGCAGTGCTCGGCTTTCGGGTTGTACATGGTAGCGGTCAGGCTGTCCCGTAGAAGTTAAGCGAGAACGAGAAAAATGGCGGATCCTCGTCCAGGTAGCTGGCCAAGTGTGGGAGGAGATAGCCAGCGCCAGGACTGGAGTATGCAAAAGACCGGATTGTGACGTCACAATCCGGTCGAAATCCAAACGGCTCGTTTAGAGACCCAATCCCTGACTCCAGTAGTTTACGAAATATTGACTTAGTTGTCGAAAAATCATGCTTAAGGGGTGGGGAGGCACTCCGGATACGCAAATATACATACTAAAGCAAGGAAAAAGTGAGTTTTGCATAATATGTCCCCTTTAAAAAAAAAAAAAAAAAAGGTTTTGTCACAATTCTCAAGAATGGGTGATTTATTATGTATATGGCTTATTATACTCAACATGGAACAGAGTGCTACAAAAAATATTTTTTTAAGTACATAGCCTTTTGCACAAACTGTCTTATAGAGCTCTGGGTTGTGGTGGTGTAGTGTAGACACTGTGTAACCGCTAAGTGGAATTTATCCAGGGTTATGGTAGCAGTTTACTACCTATCCGGTTTTATTCACAATTTTCAATTTCTGAACTGAAATGCTACAAATGCTAGAAGTGGAAACCATAGAAATACACATTACCATCAACATACAACCACAACTGTATGACCTTAACTCTTTATAAATGGATTAAAATAAAAATAAAACACAAATATATTTCCCTCTTTCTTTCTTTCTTTTCTGAAAACAAATGATTGTTTACATTCTCTATAAACAATGAAATTATTATTTTTACTCTTTACAAAGGCACCGGACAAGATGCTCCTTGTCTGTTTGAATTGGGAGTCCCTTTCTCAACCCATGAGAACAATTCAATACCGGACGGTCTTCAATTCAAAATGAAAGGAAGCCTTTGTTTGTCCTTTTAATTGTCGTTAGCAAAAAAAAATATGTTTAGTACTGGCCAGCAAAAAATAAGTTATATAGAGCTCTATATGTGAAGTGCAATGTGATGTTTTGCCTGAAAATATCAGACGGGTCCAAGAGATGGCAGGCGGCAGCTGTTCTCCCAGTAGCCACATTAAAAGCAGTCTCTGCTCCAATAATGACCCACTAGCAAGGAAACATTGTATTTATAAATGAAGTCAGGCTAATACAGAGCACTGATGAGCAGGACACACGTCAATACACAGCAATAATGATCTACTGGGCCCACGATCCCTACCAGAAGCACCATACTATTGGCTGTCGTAACACTGTCGTAATATGACACCGTCTAAAGGGCACTACACAAAACGATACTAACTGAAAACATCAGCTGACTGAAACTACAGCTGGGTTACAACTGCAGCAGCAGCAACAGATGCAGCAGACAAACTGGCACTTTCATTAGTAGCAGGTTCACTTCCAACTGCACTGATGAATGTACAGTTCTAATGTGCCTGTGCAGGTTATTTGTAGAGCCTGCTCGATATGAGATTTTAACCTTGCATACTCTGTTCATACTTACCATAAAAGTTAAAAACAACACTTCATACTTACCTCAAAAAGTTAAAACAACAATTTATTAGTGGTGGGACTCGATTAGAAAAAATAATCTAATTAATTAGAGGCTTTGTAATTAATTAATCTCAATTAATCGCATATCAATATTTGACACAGGAAGCAAAATTTTTAAATTTAAATGGATTTTGGTATATGACTGAATCAATGAATAGACACATAAATGAGCTTAAACAACAAAATCGTGTTTATTTTCACCACTGAGTGTTAACATAAAGTGCAATATGAACAAAGAATAAAAGAATTTTCAGGACTTTTTGTAAACTTTCTATGTCTTAAACACATTTGTTTTTGTTTATTAAAATAAAAAACAGAACTTAGGTTTCCACTTTTCTGGAATGTACTGTACTAACATTGCAAAATAGTTAGAATAATATCCTTGGCATAAAATAAACAGTCCAACAGTTAAACATAAAGTGCCCTTTCTACCATAAATGGTTTTGAAAAACAACACAGAAACAAAAATGATCCATCAACTGATGACAGTCCCTACCTGTCTACCACCGAGAGTGGCTGACAGTCCACTGCAATCCACTTCGCCAGTGCGTTTGTTAATTTGTCATTCGTGGACTTACTCATTTTGGCTCTGAACCCTGTTATCTTGTCGAGTGTGGATTGGCGACACTGCCTGCTTGAACTAGGAGTGTTGTCTGTGCTAGCTGCAACATGTTTGGCATTGAGGTGGTAGCGGAGGCTGGAAGTGCTCTGGTGATAGGCAAATTCTTTCTTGCACAATTTGCACACAACTGGGCTTTTATCCAGGTTTCCACCTGGTAGTTTTTTAAAACTAAAATTTCCACCCACTGAACCCAGCAACGACTTCTCATCGGTTTCCATTTCTTGTGTTGTGTCCTGTGCATCGGTATTACGGGTTTGCCAGAACTTGTGCAACGAGCAATGTTCCACGCTGTTTGGAGTGCAAAAATAAATTGCGATTAAATGCGTTATTTTTTTTGTCGCGTTATTTTTTTTGTCGCGTTATTTTTTCTGTAATTAATTAATCGTAATTAATGTGATAAAGTCCCAGCCCCACAATTTATACTTACGTTAAAAACTTAAAACAACAATTCATACTTACCTTAACCCTCGTGTTGTCCTGGGGTTCTGACCCCAAGTTAAATTTTTTCCCGTCAAAATTTGTTTTTTATTCATCAAATGGTCTGAAAATAATGGGGGTTGTCCGATACTATGCTCTTAATGATTGAAATAAATTTGAAATAATTTGATTGAATTATTGTCCAATCGAATTACTTGTCCTTAATAATTGTCCTCTGGGGTCAAAAAGACCCTGCAGCACAAAGTGGTGCGATGGAGCAAATTGTCACACCATACTGCTTTCCAAAACATCTTTGATCTTGGATGTTTGATGTGTGGGGTCAAGCAATGGTTATTACAAAACAACAAAAAAGGTCTTTTCTCACAGGTGTTGGGGCATTTCACATTTAAGTCTGAGAGAGACAGGCAGCACAATGAGGAGGCAGAGGCGCTATACTGCACAGGAGGCTTGTGAGCTCATTTTTAACCATGTTGTGGAAAAGGGCATCGACACCTGTTCTGTTTGAGGAAATTGAGTCGCTTCCACATTGACAAATCTATCATGACTCTCTTTTACCATGCTTTTATTGAATCAGTTTTATTATTTGCACTAGCAGCCTGGTTTGGGAACCTCTCTTTGAAAAATAAAAGCTCACTCAACCAAATAGTAAAGTGGTCTAGCAGGCTGACTGGTGAGCCTCAGCTCAACGTGGAGACCTTGTATACAAAACAGCTACAGCACATATGTGGTTCAATTTTAAATGACAGTTCCCATCCATTGCACACTGAGTTTCAGCTTCTCCCCTCTGAGCGCAGGTTTACAATCCCTAGGTGTAGTACAAAAAGACACAAAAACAGTTTTGTCCCTGCAGCCATTACACTGAGGAATAAGTCATAGCCATGGATTAAAGTTCTCCATCGCTACGACGGATTTCCATCATTCAAACTTCACAGAGGCAACTTATGAGATCAATGTAGATCGGAGGAGAACAAGTGTTGGCTGATTGTTATTGACGGATTGTCACACTCTACAGCCAATGGTATCGTTAACAGTGTGTGCACGCCTGACCAATGACAGTGTAGTGAACCACACAGGGCGGGATCTCGACACGGAGCGGTGCTAAAGTTTAGCTGCTTAGCTAGCAAGGACTCGTTGCGCTGCTACGTTATCAATTAGTTTTTGAGTTTAGTCAACACGTGAGAACTCGTCTGACATGGAGAGTCTCCTGTTGTGTGCTACATGTGTGAAATAACAACTATAGTCTGGACTTTGTCTGCAGTGTATCTGTGTAAACGGCTTCATTCAGCATCTCTCCCTCCCCTCTGGCACCGTGAGTTACCATGGTTACAGGAACGCCCTGAAACTTTATAATGTGAATGTTGCCTGATTGTAGCTCAATGCTTAAATCTTGTATTATAACATATAGAACAAAGCCTCAGAGCTTCTTTGATTATTAACAGTATGTTAGTGATGACAGAAAGGTGATAACTCGCCATCAGACTGACAAGGCTGCAAAAATTGCTGCTTGTATGATGTATTTTTCTGTTAAACGATAAGAGGCTCACTTTAAACAATATTATTATTATTATTATTATTAATAATAATAATACTAATACTAATAAATAATAATAATAATAATAATAGTAATAATTATGATGATGAGAAAAAGTAGAAAAATAGCGTACTGAAAAGCTCTGTAGATGGTTGATTATTTGGAAGAGTAAAGACAGTTTGATTTCATAGATTGAAAATGACATTGAAAAGACAAAAAAATTTTTTAAGTGTGAATAGAACAGCTGTTCAGATCATCCTCCTGTAAAACACTGTTGGTCAAATATTTAAACTTTATGTCTGCATTAGAGAAAATGGTGTGGGGTGAGGCTGTAAATCTTATCTTATTTTTTAAGCACGTGTCAAGTAACGTGCCCTGTAACATGTTTCACAAATTACAAATTGGGAATATGACTTGGCTACAGCTCGACAATACATTTCAGTCAAAAGTTTTTTTTTTGCTTTAATCCATGCATAGCTGTATTTTGCACAGATGATTATTGCTGCTTTTATTTACTCCTTGCTGTATTTATTTTATTTACTTACTTATTTTCTTTTTACTATTAGTATTTTAGTTTACTTCAATATCTTATATACAATACAATATACAATATCAATATTTAATTTCCACTGTCATAAGTTGGATGATGTGTGATATGTGCCTCTTTTTTTTCGATAGGTGTGTATGAGGACTCTTCTGCAAACAAAATCTACCTCTGCGTACTAATAAAGTAACTTGAACTTGAACTTGAAATAATGATGAGGTGATAGATCCAACATGCTACTTCTTCCTCTGAAGAAGCCCCCACATCGCCTGCTGCAGAAATGGAAGAAGGGTATGAAGTGAAGGAAATGATGAACATGATGATGAGGTAGAACCTGAAGCTGAAATGGAAGAAGTGTCAGAAGTGGAGGACTGCACTTATGATGATGAAGAGGAAAAATCAACTGATGAGAAAGAATCTGAGGAAGAGGACCCAGCTGAGATAGAAGAATATTTCCAGTCAAAGGATGAAACATTGATCTGGTCTTCCATCCCTCCCAGTGACGGAGGATGCATGTTGACAGCAGAGAGAGAGAGAGAGAGACAAACTACCATGGTCCAACCGCATATGCAAGGTCTTGTATTGATGTCATAAAGCCCACTTTTGACCTGTTTCTGCCCAAGCCTATTTAAGAGGTGGTGCTGAACATGACAAACAAGGAGGGGCAACGTGTGTATGGCAACAAGTGGAGAAAGATGGATCGAATGGTCCTGCAGGCATATGTGGGTATGTTGATTCTTGCTGGCGTGTACCGATCCAGTTAAGAAGCTACAGCTAGTTTATGGCAAGCTGAGTCTGGCATGGAAATTTTCCGTGCTACCATGACACTCAAGATGTTTCATAAAATCTCAAGAGTGATTCGATTTGATGATAAAGACACAAGAGAAGATCGCCGTGCACGAGACAAACTTGCTCCCATTCGAGACTTATGGGACAAGTGGGTGTCTCTCTTGCCGTTGATGTATGATCCATGCACTGATGTGACTGTGGATGAGCACCTGGTCGCCCTTCAGAGGTCGTTGTCATTCAAACAGTACATCCCGAGTAAACCAGGGAAATATGGGATAAAAATATGGGCAGCATGCCATGCCAGGTCCAGCTATGCATGGAACATGCAGGTATTTACTGGCAAACCTGCTGGTGCGCAATCAGAAATCAGGGCATGCGAATTGTCCCTAACATTACAGAAGGGCTCCAGGGGAAAACAATCACCTGTGACAACTTCTTTACTTCACATGTCCTTGGCCTGCAGCTGCTGAAAAGAAAGCTGTACATGGTGGGAACAGTACTGAGGAATAAGCCCAAGCTACCCCCTGCACTGGTGTCAAAAACAGACAGGGCTCGGTTCTCATCGAAGTTTGCCTTCACCGAGACCCATGCTCTGGTGTCATATCGCCCCAAAAAACAGAAAAATGTTCTTCTGATGAGCACTCTGCATCGGGATGCTGCTGTGAGCAACAGGGATGACAAAAGGCCAAAAATCATCGAAGATTACAATCACAACAAAGGGGGTGTCGATAACCTTGACAAGGTAATGCACATTTATTATTCATAATATTTATATTATATATGGAAAGGAATAATGCATTGAATTTGTGTGTAGGGAAATAAACTTCCTTTCCTGAATATTTTTTGGTATGTTTCAGGTTACCAGTGTGTATACGTGCAAAAGAATGACAGCCCGTTGGTCCCTCGTTGTCTTCTACAACATTCTTGACGCGTCTGCATACAACAGGAGGAGACTGTTCTTGGAGGAGCTCGGGCGACAGCTGGTGATACCTCACAACAAGCGACGCAAGGTGAGCATTAAGCTACATTTCTGTTGCTCTTCCTTCTCCCTAATCTGAAAAGTTAATTTAGAAAAGTTAAATGTTTTGGAAATGAATGTTGACATGTTGTATATGTCAGGTAATGAGTTGGAATAAAGCTGACTAAAAAGTTGAAACACAGAGGTGGGTGATAATTTATACTTTGTTTTATAAACAGTCAAACCAGACGGGGTCATTTTTGACCCGGGATGAGAACAGGTGTGATTATTTGCTGCCATTAAAAGAAATGGTGGTTTAAAAACAGCGTCCTAACTCAACTTTGACATATACCAGTCTGTGATGATCTATCAACACACGTGACTCTGATCGTTAACTATAGTCAGAATTAGTGATGATTTTATTTATTTTTACTCAAAAACAAGGTAAAAGTTCATTTAAATGAGGTCTTATAGGCGTTAAATTTCAAATGGAATAAAGAAATGGTGTTAATGTGTTTGAATGAAGTTGTTATTAAAGGTGTAACACAGTATTGGGTAAAGTATCCACTTTATATTCTTTAAATAACAGTCAAACCAGACAGGGTCAATTTTGACCCCAGAGGACAGCAGGTGTGATTATGTGCTGCCATTAAAAAAAAATTAAAATGATTCAAAAATGGAATCCTCACTAAACTTTGACATATACCACTCTGTGATAAGTCAAATAGTCAAAATGATATAAAGTCAAAATACTTAATTGTTTCATTTTATTTTCACTCAAAAACAGGGTATACTTTTATGTAAACAAGGTATATTGGCCCTAAATACCTTAAAAAGTTAGTCCTTAATTAGATCATTTCATAAATACATAAATTCATACTTACTTTAAAAACCTACATTCAGATTATTTCATGTACAAAAAAGTTTAAATCTGTAGGGGAACTATAGTATTGCTCCGTAATGTAGAAAGGTTGCGGGACCATTGAAACACAAGAGTAGAGGGATATAAAATGATACGCTCAGGAGAAGGAGCTCACCTTCGCTCAGACCACTGAAAGGGAAGCATCTCTCCACAAGTCAGTCAGACAGTTAGCATTTGTTTGCAGGCCTGAAGAAAACCCAGACAGGGTCGAAACAATGCCCCAGGCACTCGCATTTTTTGTTTAAAACATTTAAAAACAATTTCATTTCTTTAGTTTATATCAAAATTTGAGTTTAAAAATATTAATTCAGATAAAACAGTTCATTTCATAAATGAATAACAAACATCTACGTTATTACATATATACCAAAAGGCTACACCAGAATTAAAAAACAATTGAAAAATATTTACCTACAAGGATGGGAAATTTTGATGGAGGGTGGACTGTGGGGGTCGAGTACGACCGGGGGAACGACTGTGCACCTCCTGTCCCCTTCAGGGGGCAGGCTCAGTTCCCTCAGCCTAACCCTATCTAATTTATTTTGAAAGTATGGTTTCACATAGACAGGACATGGAGCTCGGTGGGATGGTTATTTGGCCGGATTTCCCCCTCAGGGTCCTTGAACCTAGCATGCTTTGACTTATTACACCATTTTATTGCACTGGTTTTGTGTGCCTACCTGTTTTATTCGATAATTATTTGCATTCTTATTCATTAACCCTTTCTCATCTCAGGGGGGTGCAACCCACGCCATCCCCCACCCTACCGATCACAAATGAATAGAAAACCCCCCACTCCTATTACCCCTTTCCCCCTCCCTTTTTCTCTGTTTCCTCCACTTCAATCCGGCAATCATTTTACATGCCCCCACAGATTTAATGGCATCATCCCTCGATGGTGCAAGACATAACTTCCCGCTTACCACACGGGGGGACCTGGGTTCGCGTCCATCACTCAACCATGTATATAATCCTTACTGTATTTATATATTGCTCCTCCTGACCAGCACAAGGAGGAACACTCTTCCCAGAAAGACACACGGGTTCGAGTCCCACATCAACCTTCTGAGCACTCCTCCTTATGCTCACATTGACACACACCCACACATTATAGCTGAGTGGACGGGGCTTCGCTCTTCCCTGCTGCCCGTGCAAACAAACCTCCCCAGGTAACTTAACAACACTATTTCCTCTACCTAACCCTAACCCCGCTTCCATGGAAAGACTATTGCCCTAATTATTAACTCTGCCAAGGAGGTTATGTTTTTGCCAGCATTTGTTTGTTTGTCTGTCTGACTGTTAGCAAGATTACTCAAAAAGTTATGGATGGATTTTGGTGAAATTTTCAGGACTGGTAGGTTATGTCCCAAGAAACAATCCATTAAATTTTGGTGCATATCTGGATCCAGGGGAACTAAGCTGACTTGGTGGAGGTTTGTGCTTTGCCAGTAGTTCTAATTAATTTATGTGTCCCTTCTTTGTATTACAGGTTTCTGTCTTTCAGATGGAACACATGACCTCGACAGTGGACATCAAAGAAGAGCATGGTTCACCAGTGAGTACATATTCACACACACAAACACCAAATTTCTGAGTAAAGCAGTCATACTTAACACAGTATAAGATGATAAACCTTCAACTTAAATCCATTCATACTGTTCAGATTGAAGCTGGGTCAACATTTACTCCATGCGAGGAGGAGTCAGAGTGTGAGGGTGTTGAGGTAAAATGCCACACAAGCAATTTTAGTGACTTTAGTATTTAACATGCGCAAATTAAAATTGATGTGACATATACAGTAGTCCTTCAATATACAACAGAATGTGATTATATACTAAATCAAATGTCTGTCAGGCCTGGGCTAGGAAGGAGGACTCAGGAGCAGAATTAGGACAATTAGAGCAGGCTTTTATTGAGAAATTTGTTTTCTTCACTTGAACTCTTGAGCAAGGTGACAAACAAATAGGCTATAAAGCACAATATCTAATCTGCTGGCTAAAAAAAACAAGCAACAGCACTACAACAAAATGAGGCAAAACAACCTCAAAGAAAAAGGAATAAGGAAACCAAAAATCACTCCTGAGGAGGCAAATAAAAGGACTAAGAACTAAACTACTCTGGCTCACTGGCTATGAAAACTTATAACAAAAAATCACTCCAATCGGAGGAAGAAGAAAAGGCTATAAACATAAAACTACTCTCTCGACTGACTATGAAAAAGAATGAAACAAATGAGGCACTCCACCGGAGGCAAACAAATGGCTATAAACCAGACCTGGAATTCACTGAGAAAAATTACAAACAAAAAGTCACTCACTTAAGAGGATCAAGAACAGAAATACAAACTTTGACTCTTGGCGATATCAAGGCTGTGAATGAGGGCTGGGGTGCGTGACGAATACAACACTCTGGCACAGAACAAAGGGAGACGCAGACTATAAGACATCAGGTGATGGAACACAGGTGGAAACAATTAGGGATTAGGGGAGACGTCAGACTGGTGGCACATGAGGAAGGGCAAGTGACCTGAAACGAGAGGAGAGTTACTTTTTAAAATAAAACAGGAAGTTAACGAGACACAAAACCCAGGACAAGACATTCCTCACCATGGTGTGGCAATGTCCAAATTCTTAACAACTATATTCTGATTTACTGTGACAGGGTAGAGTCAGCCAGATTGCTGCAATAGTAGTTCATTGAAGGAGGAGGAGGCTAGCATTTCTAGCAGTTCAGAGGACTTGCCAACATTGGCACCACTGCCTGTGAGTGAAACACACAAATTTATACAATGTCTTTAGCACAACGATCATGGCTAGAAGTACTACAGATAAATAAATAATCCTTGTAGTGATTGTTATATAACAGTATTTTCTTTCTTTTCTCGCACATAACATGTCATTATCCACACTGGGAAAATGCAGAAGACTGACCTATCCGCCAGAGTTTGACAAGTTACTGCGACACCTGTTTGGGAAAGAACTGAAGTGCAAGGACATCAGATGCCAACGGGTAAGTTTTGTTGTTGTATGCTTTAACAACACTGTCTTGCTGCTTTTAAAATGTGTCTCTTCCATTTTATTTACTTTCCACTGTAAAAAAGAAAACTGCCCTCTGAGCTTCAAGGCCTTGGCAGGATTACCTTCAAAACAATGCACATGACAGTGTTTATTTTCCCCCTTTTGTTTGTCCACCTTTTGGATCAAAGAAGTGCTAAAGGAGTCTGCGGAGCTGGTTACAGCGGCAAAGGAGCTAAATCTGCCATTGGACAACATCCGTGGAAGGCTGAGGAAACTGTTTGTATTTGCCAGACTTCTACCAGAAGGACAGCTGGAATTGAGGTACGTTGGGGAAAAAAATGGCATAGCGTAATGTAATAAGCTCACATTACCAATTTTACTTTAAATTGCAAGGTGTAACCCTAACCAGTCCCAATGTAGCATTCCTACTCATTGAAAATATTGCACAGAAATCACTACTGTAATTACAAGGATAACTCATATTCCAAAAGTGAAATCTTAGATGCTAACTCTAATTAAAAATGGGTGAATTTTGCTAATTAGCGATCAGCATTCCCAACAAGCGATCTTTCATGCCAAACTACTTCAAAAAAAAGAGACTTGAGTGACTATTGACAACACTCCCAGAATGCTTCTTGGTACACTATTGGGGAATGTAAACTCTTTCAGACATCAAAGGGTCACAGCCTTCAAAGGAGAATATAATAATCTCTCATTGTTCCATTGAGGCATTGGCAGCCATTCAAATAAAAGATGATGATAAAAGCTTTCGAAAACTGTAATCACAGGCCTGATGGGTTGCCCATTAAGTAATCAGAAAGTGACTGGTTTAGGATATAAATTCAGGAAGTGTCTTGTTCACTGTAGACAGGCCACCAGGATTCACTTCAGAAAACAGTAAGATGAAATGATACAGATAAAATCCCAATTAGTACTGCTTTCAATTTTTGGATTTTAATCGAAAACACAAATTACCGGGGTAAAATGAAAAGCAGTGATTGTTCCAATATTGGCATTATAGCCGCCAATGAAAGGACCCATATATTACAAAATATTGAATAGAAATCTCTAATGAATCCCAATATAGCATCTATTTCCCTTTACATTCCACATATTAATTATTAATGTTATAAAATATGGTATTTTCTCTATTTCAAGGACCGTGTTGGAATGTCTTTCTCACGACCCAATTTGCCACTTAGGGATGCAAGTACGAACTGTGAAGTGAATTTTGTGTTAAATGGTTTGCAACATGTAGCGTGTTGTTGGCTTTGCTGCATATGTACACGGTAGCACTGTTCACACAATTCACAAATGTATTTCCAGCAATCTTCAGATGAAGATGTAGATTCAGGACATTAAGGAGGGAGAGGAGGAGCTAGGCTCACAGTTGACTACACATGATATAATGCGCATGCACACACACGCAACCTTAATTATTTTTTTCTTTTTTAAAGTACTTTACTAAAAGTCTGAATAAAGCAGGAAGAGTAAACAGAAGATGTGTAACTATTGACTGTTTAAATATGTGAATTTTCTTTTTGTATTGCAAGGAGCCTGGTGAGGACAAAGAGCCTGTAAAGGGCGAGTGGACCGTCCAAGTGCCTGGTATGTAACATTCCCCAAATGCCGTTTTGCTTCCTAGTGATTCCAGAGATGGAGACATATTACAAAAGCCCATCCAGCTCCCTAACCCAGTCCAAAATGGGGATAGTAGTGTCTAATTTATTTGATTATTTTGTTACATGTAGTCTCTGCTTATAGTCAGATGCCACAAACAACGATGCAAAGAACCTGGGCAGCAAGAGTCCTTGGCAGGGTGGCTGCCCCGCAAATCCCAGACACCCTTCATTGCCTTGTAAGACCAACATGTTCTTCATTTTCTTGTTAAAGTGTGCTGCATTTTAGACTCATGACATCAGTTGAAACTTAAACACTCTACATTCTCTTCCAGCCCACTGGTGATGTGCCTCCACCTCACTACCCTACTGAAAGTCTACCTCAAGCACACATTGTGGTTGTAAGGACTGGGGTGAGGGTAATACACAACAGCGTTCATGACTGTAGAGTCATACCGCTAGCTCTACGTAAGTATGTAGGGAGCAACCTTCTATTCGAATATTAGAAAGAGTATGGCCTAGACCTGCTTTATATGGAAAATGCCCCAAGATGAATGAAGAACTTATGTTATGGTTTGGCACTATAAACATCAAATAGACTTAACAATGTCCTTAGACTTTACAGGCACCCTTGAGAGACAAGAGCAGTGAGGCGCTCGAGCGTGTGTATGGTTTACTGAGTGGGTATATTGCATGTATCAATGGCCACAGGAAGGGGGTCATCACCAACCTTGCAGTGGAGGAGTTTGCCCAGGCAGAGGAGGATGAGTTGGAACGGAGGATAACTCGAGTAAGAGGATGCACCAAATTACAGCACATAGTGTAGAGTACTTCCCTTTCCACATATTGAATGTCAACTGTCAATGAATTCCAATATATCCTCTAAATTCCTTTATATTCCATGCATGGGTCACAATTTGCTATGCTTCCAAATACAGCATGAAAGTGCTCTACTTTCCACATAATGAATGAAAACTGCTAATTAATCCAAACTTAGCCTCTAACTTCCTTTACATTCCGGATATGGGCAATGATTTGCTATTATTCCACATTTCCACTACATGTCGGCGCTTGCTTGCTTGTTTCCTTCACAGGTTAAAGACCACAAAACCAAAGAGAGCTTTGGTCATGCCCTGATTCCACTTACGAAGAGATAGTACATGTGGTTTTACCGACTAATGTACAACCTACACAACTACCTAAGCGGCAACTCTGAACTGGTATTTTCCAACAACAACGGTGGCCCATATCATGAAATACTCACCGCTTTTCAGAACTGCTGGGAGTCATTTGGCCTTCCAGGGAGGCCAACGCTCTCCCTGCTTCGCAGCAGCATCAGCACGTGTAAGACATTTTCATTATTGTCAGATATTAATGACAAGCGTGCACAATTGTAATTATGCACAACTATTAATGTATTTGTAATCATTCCATTTTCTGTAGGTTGGGCGACGTTTGGAGGAGAGGAAGAAGGGAAACATCCACAGGCTGATGTGCCACTCAACAGCCACAGTAGAGAAATTCTATGAGGCTGACCTGGGCTTTGGCGAAGCTTTCCAGACGCGTGAAGACACAGCCAATCGCGCTTGCAAAGACAAACAAAAACAGGTGCAAGATCTACACCAACACGCAGGGTGAGAGCACAGAAAGAGTTGACAAGGACAACAGTGTTTCCATGACTTAAGAGGGAGCAGACAAGGGCAAGAAATGTGTTGCGAAGGAGACAGGACACAAGGAGGGCACAATGCAGTGTGACAGTGAAGCAGGAACAAGCAAGAACATAACACAGGGCAAAGGAAAGAAAATGACAAAGAGACTTATACGAGACAGTGGCAGCAGCGAAAGCTCAGAAGGAGGCAGCAGCCAAAAGCAAAAAGATGATGACAAAGAGGCTTAGAAAAGACAGAGACAATGACCCCGAGAGACCAGCTGACAATGTGGTAGAGGTTGGCTCATCTTCAGAGGAAGAGGAGGATGTAACAAAGACAACAGGGGCACCAGTTCGGGAAGATGCTGTAAGAAAGACAGTGAAACCGCACAAGGCCAAGAAACGTCCCAAGCTGTCTTGCACCCCAGTGAAGTCTACTGGGAAACATAACGAGGCCAAAAAAATTACCAGGCTTTCCTGCTCCTGAGTGAAGTCTCCTAGGACGAGAAACAAAAGCCCAAGAGCAAAGTACATTTACCTCCAAAAGAAGGTGAATGACTCTCCTCTCAAGAAACTCATCAGCCCTAGACGGCTTTGCCCACAAATGTGCCAGGTAGTGGTAAGGCAGTTGGATACCAAGGCTTTGACCTGAAGAGGCAGAGAGCAGTAAGAGCTAGAAAAGGTCTTTATCTCCAGGAACTTCAGGGGGCACCTTCTGGATCTCCTCCTTGGTCTGCTGCCTGTGCTGCGACGCCTTCTGGACCTCTTTAAGGAACTTTAAAAATGAAAGGACAAAAAAAAATGTCAACAGTTCAATTGTTGCAGTGATTGTACAAAAAAAACCCTGAAAATCACAACAGTTTTTGTTAAAGATTGTATTTGAGTTTTATTTTAATACATTTTTAAAAGATTAATAATTATTTTAGTTAAAAATGTAAAGACGTTATTTTACTTTAAATTAATTCAAAACCTTTTTTTCTATTAATAATTTTCATATGTTCAAATAAAGACTTCTGGAAAGTCAGTGTTTGACAGAAGTATTTCTTCTACAGGGATTAGCTGAAAGCATTGATAACCATTCCAAAATGTGTATTTTTATTTTCTAAACTGCAGTATCACCACAAAACATACTCTCGACTGGACCTTTTCTTTATGCTGAAGCACCATCTTTCCTCTGTGGTTTCCTGGGATATAGGATCCATCCTTATATCGGACCACTCACCAGTCTATCTTCAGCTATCTATCCCCCACCAAACAAGAACTGGAAGTTTAACTCTTCACTTCTTACAAATGTTGAAGCTTGTAACATAACAATAAGACTATGGCTTGACCAATACAGGCAAGATAATGCAGCTTCCCCTGTCGCAGCCAAAGCCGTGATTAGAGGGCAGTTGATGTCATACACATCTGCAAGAAAGAAAAATATTACCAAACAAACTGAACTACTACAAAGGAGCTTGTCAACTTGGAGACACTTCAGTCACCCACAGATGAAAACTTGAAGCTTAATGACGTCAGAAACCATCTCAACCTTACTTAAACCGAACATATAAAAAAAACTCCTGTTCTTTACTAAACAGCAATATCATGAGTATGTAAATAAACCTAGCAGGCTCTTAGCGTACCAGCTCAAAAAAGAAAGCACCGACCGCATACGCAATGCAAAAGGACAGCTAAAATATGACTTGCAGTCAATAGTCTTCTTTTATAGATTTTTATAAGCAATTATACTCATCTGAAAACCCCTCTATGATTGACATTAACATGTTTTTAGAAAATGTATCTCTCCTCTCCATCTCTGAAGAAGATTAACAACACCTGAACTCTCCATTCACCTCAAAAGAAGTTCTACAGGCAATTATGTCTCTGTCTTCTGGGAAAACTCCAGGATTAGATGGATACTGTGCAGAGTTCTATAAGACCTTTTGGCCACAGATTGAACCTCTCCTTATGCCTATGGTTACATATTTCTTTGAAAATGGGACCCTTCCCGAATCAATGAAGACAGCTGTCATATCATTGATACATAAAAAAGATAAAGACATTGCAGAATGTACATCATTCGGTCCAATTTCGTTACTACCAGTTGATTTTAAGATTATTTCTAAATTAATTGCACATAGACTAGAAGACATTCTTCCTCAGCTAATTAACCCCGACCAGGCAGGTTTTGTATAGGCATGATATGCGACATAATATTTGAAGGCTGTTAGACATAGTGTACCACTCGACCCTTTGCAACCAACCAGCTATGATAATATCCCTTGATGCAGAAAAAGTGTTTGATAGGGTCGAGTGGTCATACTTACTTCGGGTTTTGGAGAAGTTTAATTTTGGCGATAGATGTATCAGTTGGGTCAAAGCAATGTACAGTAATCCACAAGCTCAAATATGTGTTAATGGTGCTGTCTCAGAAAAATTTAACTTAAGCAGAGGCTGTCGACAGGGATGTCCCCTATGCCCGTTTTTATTTAATTTAGCGATCGAACCCCTTGCTGAAGTCATAAGGACAAGTGAAGAAATTTCCGGTATTCAGTTTGGGACAACAGATAATAGAATATCATATGCCGATGATATCATTCCGTACCTTGCCGATCCAGAGAGATCAGTCCCAGTAGTTAGATGTTATTGACAAGTTTGGAATATAGTTCACGCGAGTCTCCCTCACAGCGTTTGCACTACGGAAGCCGCACCAGACAAGATCAACGAGACTCGCGATAGATACACACCGGTATTTACATCCTGCTGTGAGTTTCAAAGTTTCAAATCACTAGTGCAGGCAGATCCCTCTTGTGTTTGTGTCAAGTTTCTTTAAGTTTTGCCATGCAATTTCCCCACTTCAAAAAGGGATGGAGTCATCTACTCAGAGGTTTAACTGGAATTCACTTAATGACCAGGCAGCTGTTCCTTTTCTTCCTTTTTATTTTCCAAGTGCCATTAGCCATCAGGCATTAGGTGAAAAACCTTTCAAACAGAACACACAAAAAGAAAACATGTTTAAATTCTGTACATAATGCCAATGATATCTCAAATGACTGTAATAGGAAAGTATACAAAAGACCAGAAAAATACCTAAATAAATCAATACTGTGAAACCCAAAACTGTTTATATTACATTGCAAATTAAGTGCAAATCAAGTTACCCACAGCTGTCAATTGTTTTAGCATGTTGTCAGGTAAGTATGAATTTCACTTTTTTAATGTTTGTTAGTCTTTTTATTTTTTAATGCATTTTAACAAATTGTCTCAATTTCAACTGTATTTTAACATGAATTACTTTTTAACCTCAATCACATTTTATGGTCAGATTTAATAAATAAAGTGAAATTAGTCTTTACACAAGTATGAAATGCTCAAATCATGCTATACTTAAATTGCTTTTGTGATTAACACACAACCCAATCAATTTTCATTTCATAATTTACCAAGTTTCAAGATCAAAGTGAAACCCTCAGATGTGCTCAATACATAAGTACCAGTTAATCTTTACATTCTACATATGGTACATTCTCAACACATTTCATTAGACTCAGGACGTTAACAAACAATCAGCACACGTGGGCATTAAGTGTTTAATAAGCCACGCGTTACTGGGCAACCAACCCCGTGGCTAAGCTAGCGCTAACACAAACAATCAGCAATTGAACCTCCGTAGCAAGAGTCTCTGTTCACGCGTCTTACCGGCTGCCTCTCTGGTGTTTGTAGAAGCTCTCTTCTGCATGGGCTCACTGCAGGGTTCAGGCGACGAGAGAACTGTCTCTTTCCCTGCCGCTGTTTGCGTGTGATTGATTGATGATGATCTGCACCTGCGATGATGTGCGCCGGTTTTTACGGTCCGGCCAGCAACTGTGCAATGGTTCCTCCTTCAGTTTTTTTTGTAGTTCTTTTGCAGTTTTTTTGTAGTTCTTTTTAATTATCACTCGTTTAACTTCAGTTTGACTTGACAGTTTGTGTGTCGCTCGGTCGCTCACAGCAGAATGTAAATACCGGTGTGTGTTTATGGCGGTCTCGTTGATCTTGTCTGGCGCGGCTTCCATAGTGGTCTGGATGTCGCCACTTCAGGACACTTGGATTGCAGCGGACGAGCAGTATGGAGGCATATTATAATCTAAAATACAAAAAGGTAACAAGAACAGAGAAAAAAACAAGATAAATAAATGAAATACAGTATATAAACACCAATGTAAATTGCACAAATCCTTCATCACAGGATCTAATAACCATGCTTGAAAAATTCCTGAAGAAAGCTAAAAAAATATTGTATTGTCATTAGTATACATGTTATTCACAGCATTCATAGCGTTTACAAAAGTAAAAAAATATGCAAAAACACACACAAACACCCACCCACACACACACACACACCTGAGGAGTCCTGCAAGGAACATTACATGTGGCTGAGGAGGTAGATGGTTCCAGGACCATCCCTGAAGAGGCCTGTGTGGCTGCAGAGGTAGATGGCTCCTCATCAGACTCCAGGACCATGTCTGTGGCTGCTGTGGAAGTATCTGACTCCTCATTTTGGCCAGTGGGTGCTCCAGCTCCAAAATACTTCAGAAGTGCCCCTGAATTTACAATTAAGATACAATATGTAAGTTAGATCACACTTACATCACACATGCATCAGTTACCCAATTAAAATGAGTTATTTAACATTTGTTAACATCCTATTAACTAAGCATAACACACTACAAATTATTCAAAAAGCTATATCACATGTAGCTTATGTATGCCATGTCAATGTATATTAGAAGTAATTTAAGTTAGCATATAGCGTATAGCATTACAAATTCCACAAGTGAATTTGCACTTGTTGTGTTGCAAACACAAACTAGCCTAGTTTGCCTATGGGTGAAATTAGTTGCATGGCATGATGCCTCAATTCTAATAGCTGCTAGTTCAGCAAAACTAAAAACCTTCTGTGGCTAAGTAGCAACATATTAGCAAGAGGCTAATAAATAGCCTATAGGCTACTGTCACTAACGTCACTCAGAAATCTGCATACCTTTATCTTTTGCCCGTTTCTCCTCTTCTTCTTTTCTTCTTTTTCTGAACTGGGCACCTGATGGCTTCTTTAGTCTTTTACTTTGATCCATGATGAAGATGAAGACTCGACATCATTACCTTTTTTTATTACCTTTTGCCAACACCGTCCGTTCGCCCGTTAAACAACCGGAGTCACGTGATGTAAACAAATTCATGTAGATGCATGCACAGATTTTTTAAACTTTTTTTTTTTTTTTTTTTTACATTTTTCACATAACCCAATTAATTACATGTAGGTATATGGGTCTATATTAATTTTAGGAATGAAATACAATTTATTTGGAAGCAGTTTGTGTTGTGTGGCCTGGGATCATCAGTCTATCCCTCTCCCCCTCCCCCTTGCTTTGATCCAACCTCTTCAGTTGCAAGTTGATCCCCCGCCCCCTTACCTCTTCTGACACACACAACCTGTGTGACTCTCAGTAGTAAGTTGATGTGACAATGAGGGCGCCCCAGCGCCCACTCCACTGACTTGACATGGAAATGAGTGGTAGTCTAGAAAACTGGCGAGTTTTGTTTTGTCTTTTTTTTTTTTTTTTTTTGACATAGATTGCACCCTGGGCAGTCGCCCACATTGCCCATAGCAAAAACTAGCCCTGGTCTCGGATGCCATCAACGCTCGTTACATGGATTATTGCTGCCGGAGGGTACCCCCGCGGGTCTCCAGCTGCACTTTGAGGAATAAGAAACTACACCAGACTTCTCATCAGCATGAAGGTGAGTCGATAATGACTGAATTTCGTTCTAGAGTGAACTATTCCTTTAAGGCCTGGCTAGATGTTAAGAGGTTCTGTGGGTCTTCTGCTAGAATTTCTTTGTTAGCTCTTTTATCCTCTAACCCGGACTTGCCATCCTCAACCGGAAAGTCCTTGCTTACAAAATGGAAAGATCATGGTTTACACAATTTTAAAGACATATTCAATGAAGGCTTTGAATTAAGGTCGGAGTTTAAAATCCCTAAACAAGACTTTAATAAATATTTACAAATTTGTCACCTAGTTACTACTCTAGAAAGATCTGGATGGTTGTGTTTGGGGCTAACAAGTCTGGAAGAAATTTTGAATAGTGCTACTTCGTTGAAGGGAAAATCTCTTTGATTTACAATACTCTGCTAGACCATCATAGTTCTTCCTTTACGCCACTTAGAAATATATAGCAAAAAAGTTCTGGGATGCAACCTAAGTAGAGATCAATGGGACGCTATATGTCAAAATGTATTTACATTACTGTTCTGTAATAAAATAATTGAACAGAATTATAAGTTTATGTACAGAATGTACCTTACCCCAGTTCGTTTAAACAAGATATATCCTAATTCTTCCTCTAAATGCCATCGTTGTAAAATATGTATAGGATCTGTCATTCACGTTTTCTTGGAGTGTAGACAAATAAAACGCTTCTGGTCAGAGGTACGTGATCTGACTGTTAAGGTCCTCCAAATCCCACTGGACATCTCTCCAATACGGTACCTCTTCGGAACAGAATTGGACAAGACACTAGACCCCATTTCAGCCAAACAGATTAGCATAATATCATACATAGCAAAGAAATGTATTCTGCTGAACTGGAACAAACAACAACCTCCAACCTTTGATTTGTTTATAAGAATTCTCAACGAGACATTACGATTGGAACAGCGTACTTACTCCTTGAAAAATAAAGGGGATATTTTTCTGAAGACTTGGAAACCTCTTATGGACCTCTGACAACTTCTATACTATGTACTTATTTCAATTACTGTATGTTATGACCATTTGCAGCATGCAATCATCACAATGCAAACTGCGTTTGGAAAAAGATTCTGCGATTTCAGACAGGAAAAAAACACATTATCCTTTCCCGTCACCATCCCTGTTGAATATGACTGCATTTACAGTTGTAAGTCAACCCAGTCTTGAGATCGAACTGGCCGACATAGCTGACAAAGACGTAAGGGTGTCTAAGTTAAGAAGCTTGACAGCTGATCTTGAGGATGTTGCTCATCAGAAGGCCACTCTTGCTCAGAAGAACAAATGGAATGATATTGAAAACCTCCCCAAACCAGACAAACTTGTGTTCGAAGCATGGAATGCCATTCCTGACACTTATATGAACATGAAAAAATATGCATTTGGAGTCCTGTCGATCTTTGGATCCACATACTTATGTGAGCAGGTTTTCACCCAGCATGAACTACATAAAGAGCAAACATCGCTCCCGCCTCACAGATGACAGCTTGCAATCCTGTGTGAAGATCAAAGTGACGTCTTACAGCCCTGATATTGATAAGCTGTGCAGTGAAGTTCGGGAGCAGAAATCACATTAACCAGGTGAAAGAAATCATTCATTGATCAATCATTTAATGAGCTATTATTTTGCAAATATATATTATTATATTGGACCCTGAACTGACGTAGTTGTGTTTTATTTTCATACTCTCATTCATTCTCCTGTTTATACATTCTCTCACTTTCTTTTTATACCTTTCATCCTTTGCTAAACCACCATTCAAACACCACACACCACTCCCCTCCTTTCAATTTGTTGATTTAACCTAAACTCTAACACCATGTGATCGCTGGGCGCTGTGGCTTTATATTCTACCCTACCTATCCTGTCTGCTATGCCCTTTGCTCCCAAAACTAAATCTATCCTGTTTTTTATACTATTTTTTAACACCCCCTCACCTCTTGTCTGTCTAGAAAAACCCCTCCCCTCTGGATTTCTATCTCTCCACATATCAATCAGTCTCTTCTCTCTCATCACCTGTCTCAGCACACCTCTGGATGAATCACTCCTGAAACACACAACTGATGAAGCATCCAACCTTCATCCACTCATCATCCACACTCTTTCTTACATCCTCAATCACTCCCCTCTTCACCAAAATTGCCACCCCTCTTGATTTAGTTCCTCCATTGTTAACATACACTCACCCATCCATTCTCTCTCAGTCTCTCTCCAACACACTCATCATCCCAGTGAGTCTCTTGTAGGCAAATGATGTCAGCCTCACACACCAGCAAGGTTTGCTGTCTTCTGTCTCTGTCTCGGAGCCCATTCCCATTGAAGGAGGAAATATGGAGCATGATAAGCAATATTGAAAAGAGTGTCTCCATGAGTTCTTTTCACTTGCCGTCTTGTCATGGGTCTTTTCCTCATTTCTCCCACCTTCTCCATGGTACCTCCCTCACTGCCCGTAACATCAGACACCGTCCACTCTAACCCAGTCATTCTCACCCCGGTACCCTCACTTGTCTTTAGACCTGTCCTTACTCCAGCCCCCTCCTCCCGTCTGCTGCTCCGTTTTTGGCCCTGTTTTCCACATTTAAAACATGTGTCTAACAATACGTCCAGGCCGAATGCAAAGTTCCGTCCGTGATCTCCGTCCCTGGCCACATCCGTCTCCTGATTCCAGAAACAGGCTTGACTCCCCAGTCTCTTAATTTCTCCAGTATTGCCATGTCCTCAATATAAGTGGGCAAATTAATAAAAGAGACCACCATTTCGTCTATGCCCAATTCCCTCGCCATGATTATATTGTTTTTGATTTTTAGTCCGTCCATGATTTTTTAGATTTTTTTCTTCTCACCAATACACAAACTTACTACTTCACCAAAGGGGGCGTGTTCAGAGTGGTATGGCCGTAAGCCACACTTGCACCCCAAAAAAGGCCGGTAGTGCAGGTAGGATACGTCCAGAAATAAGGCAAATCCTGTTACCAGGATGAAAAATGAGCCTTCATAACAAGCTCTGCTGTCACCTGTTTTTACATTTCTAAGGCTTTCGCTGTATGAAAAACAGCTATCAGTGGATTGGTAAGCAATGACACATTATTGTCTCAGCAGCATTTTCATTGATGTATTCAATTTGATCAAATAATTACATGTTTAGAGGAGGAAAATGTACCATATTTCCCTCTGAAATGGAATGAAGTAGTAGTATAAAACAGCATACAGTGGAAATAGGAAGTGAAGGACTAGTCATTTACATTTCTCCACCTAAACAGACAGCCTGCATAACCGGAAAACAAGAAACAGGCTGCTGTTTTTTTTCAACCCTCTGTCTCCACTGAAGAAGCTGCAGCGCCCTCTGGTGTCTGTAGAGCAAAGTCAAAAAGCTTAGCACTGGCATTCCCAAGCGATCTCCCATCCAAACTCTCACCAGGACCAACACTTCTTAGCTTCGGAGATCTGGCGTGTTCAAATTGGTATGGGCGTGAGCCACACTTGCACCCCAAAACAAGCCTTTTAAAGATGCCCTCAGATTGCGTTTCATTATTTTGTCTTGGAGTGCAGGTAGGATACGTCCAGAAATGAAGCAAATCCTGTTTCTACTGTCTATTTCTACTGTGTGCTGTGTATTTCTACTGTGTATTTCCACTGTGTGCTCTGTATTTCTACAGTGTATTTCTACTGTGTGATGTGTATTTCTACTGTGTATTTCTACTGTGTGCTGTGTATTTCTACTGTGTATTTCTACTGTGTGCTCTGTATTTCTATTGTATTTCTACTGTGTGATGTGTATTTCTATAGTGTATTACTACTGTGTGCTCTGTATTTCTACAGTGTATTTCTACTGTGTGATGTGTATTTCTACAGTGTATTATTACTATGTACTGTGTATTTCTACAGTGTATATCTACTATGTACTGTGTATTTCTACAGTGTATTTCTACTGTGATGTGTATTTCTACAGTGCATTTCTACTGTGATGTATATTTCTACTGTGTATTTCGTATTTTGACTGTGGATTTCTACTGTGTGATGTGTATTTCGACTGTGTATTTCAACTGTGTATGTGTATTTATACTCTGTACTGTGTACTGGGTATTCATACTGTGTACTGTGTATGTATACTGTGTACTGTGTGTGTATACCTTGTAATGTGTATTCATACTGCGTACTGTGTATTTATACTGTGTGCTCTGTATTTATACTGTGCAATGTGAATTTAAAGTGTGTATTTATACTTTGTACAGTTTATTTATACTGTTTCTTGTGTATTTATACTGTGTACTGTGTATGTATACTGTGTGCTGTGTATTTTGACTGTGTGATGTGTTTTTCAACTGCGTATTCTACCGTGTGATGTGTGTTTCGACTGTGTATTCCAACTGTGTGATGTGTGTTTCTACTGTGTATTTCTACTATGTGCTGTGTATTTCTACTGTGTATTTCTGCTCTGTGCTGTGTATTTCTACTGTGTATTTCTACTGTACATTTCTACTGTGATGTTTTTTTTGACTGTGTATTTCAACTGTGTGATGTTCATTTCGACTGTGTATTTCTACTGTGTGCTGTGTATTTCTGCTGTGTATTTTTACTGTGTGCTGTGCATTTCAACTGTGTATTTCTATTGTGTGCTCTGTATTTCTACTGTGTATTTCTGTGTGATGTGTATTTCTACTGTGTATTTCCACTTTGTGATGTGTATTCCTACTGTGTGATGTGTGCTCTATATTTCTACAGTGTATTTCTACCGTGTGATGTGTATTTCTACTGTGTTTTTCTACTGTGTGCTGTGTGTTACTACTGTGTATTTCTAATGTGTGCTGTGTGTTTCTACTGTGTGTTTCTACTGTCTATTTCTACTGTGTGATGTGTATTTCTGCGGTGTATTAATACTCAGTGCTGTATATTTCTGCTGTGTATTTCTTCTGAGTGCTGTGTATTTCTATAGTGTATTTCTACTGCGTGCTGTGTATTATTCCTGTGCAATGTGTATTTACTGTGTTCTGTGTATATTTACTTTGTATTTCTATTGTGTGCTGTGCGTTTCTACTCTCTCTTTCTACTGTATGATGTGTATTTCTACTGTGTATTTCTACTGTGTCTTGTGTATTTCGACTGTGTGATGTGTATTTCTACTGAGTGATTTGTAAGTCTACTTTGTTTTTGTATTGTATGCTATGTATTTCTACTTTGTATTTCTATTGTGTGCTATGTATGTCTACTGTGTATTTCGACTGTGTGCTGTGCATTTTTCACTGTGTATTTCTACTGTGTGCTTAGTATTTCAACTGTATGTTTCTATTGCATGCTCTGTATTTCTACTGTGTATTTGTACTGTGTATTTCTACTGTGTCTTGTGTATTTCTACTGTGTATTTCTATTGTGTGCTCTGTATTTCTACCTTGTATTCCACATGTGTGCTGTGTATTTCTACAGTGTTTTTCAACTGTGTGATGTGTTTTTCTACTGTGTATTTCTACTGTGTGGTCTGTATTTCTAAAGTGTATTTCTACTGGGTGATGTGTATTTCTTCTGTGTGCTCTGCATTTTTACAGCGTATTTCAACTGTGTGATGTTCATTTCGACTGTGTATTTCTACTGTGTGCTGTGTATTTCTACTGTGTGCTGTGTATTTCTACTGTGTGCTGTTCATTTCGACTGTGCATTTCTACTGTGTGATGTGTATTTCTACTGTGTGCTGTGTATTTCTACTGTGTATTTCTACTGTGTGCCGTGCATTTCAACTGTGTATTTCTATTGTGAGTAAAGTAAAGACAGTGTTTACCTTCAGTGATTACTCAGTACCTTACATGGGTCATAAAACAAGTCATAAAACAAGGTCATAAAACAAAGTCACAGGTTACAGTTCATGTTAAACAGGCTCTTTGAATAGGGCTGTATAAAACTTCAATTCACATTCCTCTACATGAAGTACAAAATTCTCATCACACCACAGGTATTACAAAGTTGATTATACCACTCAAATTCAAACACTTCAATGAAAGTGGTAATCAGCAATTTTATGTGTTCAAGTGCCTCAAAAGAAGTTGGATAAATATTATGCAAAACATGATTCAGATGTTCTTTAATTCATTCTCGGTCAAAACTGGCTTATGGCAATTTTCAGCGTTTCTGAGCGAGATAAGCGTCTTGTTGCATTGTGAAGTGGATCATGCATTTCACTGACAAAAAGGCTTTTCAGGGAAGTTTTCGTACCAGGAATATTTGAAGTTGGATAAACATTCCTTTAATTCGTTTTTGGTCAAAACTCACTTCTGGCAAAATTAAGCTTTTCCCAGTCAAATAAGCGTCTTTTTGCACATGGAAAAAAGATTAAGCTGTATTTCACTGAAGCCTGGACTTGCTGAATTTGAATCTATTTCATGGCAAAGATGGTTTCACCTATCCTTTAATTCATTTTTGGTGAAAAATGGCTCATATCAATTTGTGCGTTTTAGAGCGAGAGAAGCTTCTTTTTGCACTGTGCAGTAGAGTAAGCTGTATTTCACTGAAAAAGGGTTTTTCAAGGAAGTTTCCTAGCCTTAAGCTGTATTTCACTGAAAAAAGTTTTTTCAAGCAAGTTTCTTCGCCAGGAATAGTTCAATTTGGATCTATTCATGGCAAAGATGGCTTCACCTATCCTTTAATTCATTTATGGTGAAACCTCACTCATGTCAATTTTGAGTGTTTCAGAGCGAAAGAAGCCTCTTTTTGCACTGTGCAGTAGCATAGGCTGTATTTGACTGAAAAAGGGCTTTTCAAGCAAGTTCCCTAGCCTTAACTGGTTGAATTTGGATCTATTTCATGGCAAACAAGGTTTTTCCTGTCCTTTAATTCATTAAGGGTGAAAACTGGCTTATGTCAATTTTGAGCGTTTCAGAGCAAGAGAAGCCTCTTTTTGCATTGTGCAGTAGCATAAGCTGTATTTGAGTGAAAAAAGGTTTTTCACTGAGGTCTCCTTGCCTGAACTGGTTGAATTTGGATCTATTTGATGGCAAACAAGGTTTTTCCTGTCCTTTAATTCATTAAGGGTGAAAACTGGCTTATGTCAATTTTGACCGTTTCAGAGCAAGAGAAGCCTCTTTTTGCACTGTGCAGTAGCATAAGCTGTATTTGAGTGAAAAAAGGTTTTTCACTGAGGTCTCCTTGCCTGAACTGGTTGAATTTGGATCTATTTGATGGCAAACAAGATTTTTCCTGTCCTTTTATTCATTAAGGGTGAAAACTGGCTTATGTCAATTTTGTGCGTTTCAGAGCGAAAGAAGCCTCTTTTTGCACTGTGCAGTAGCATAAGCTGTATTTGAGTGAAAAAAGGTCTTCCAAGCAAATTTCCTAGCCTGAACTGGTTGAATTTGGATCTATTTCATGGAAAACATGGTCTCACCTGTCCTTTAATTCATTTATGGTGAAAACTGGCTCATGTCAATTGTTTTGCACTGTACAGTAGTGTATGCTGAATTTCACTGACAAAAGGTTTTTCAAGGAAGTTTCCTAGCATGAACTGGTTGAATTTTGATCTATTTCATGGCAAAGAGCATTTCACCTGTCTTTCAATTCATTTATGGTGAAAACTGGCTCACGTCAAACATGGTTTCACTTGTACTTTTTGCCAGTTATATTATGCAGCCCTGTGAGTATTAGCCGACCCCAAGAGTTTTCATGTGTGTGTGTGTTTGCGCGCCTGTGCGTGTGTGTGTGTGTGTGTGAGAGAGAGAGTGTGTGAATCTGTAACCAAGCATTGATCTTTTAAGGGGGAAAAAATGGCATTTTTTGAGGGTTGTGTTTCATGTGTCTTCGAAGAGGTGCTTGAGTAAAAACATGGCCTCTTGCCTTTGCTGTACTCAAAAACAAAAACAACTGTCACTGTGTTTATGCACCTGACTGCTTTCACAGCTAAAGATAAACATACAGCTTGGCTGAGCGTACTTGGGACTTCTCATCCTGGCAGGTGTGTACCGGTCCAAAGGGGACTCTACCCGCAGTCTGTGGGATGACCAGAGTGGGAGAACAGTCGTCAGGACCACTATGTCCCACAAACGATTTCATATGATAAGCGCCAGCCTCCGATTCGATGACCGACATGCTGCTGCCATGGTGGTGAAGTTACAGACCACTGTTGCTGCCCTAGCAGAAACCACCGACACCGCCATTGCCACTGCTGCCACCAGCTCGACCAGAAGGAGAGCTGAATGCTGGTTGTGCACAAGGCTAAAATAGAGGTCTTCTACCACCTGCACCAAGTGTAACAGGTGCATTTGTAGAGAGCACCAGGTCACATGCTGCAGGACCTTCTGGTCCATAAAATATGGATATTTCTGTTTCAACTTTGATCATATTTCATATGTTCTTTTGTGTTCTATTTTGTTGTGGATGGCCAAAGTTGGATTATTGCATTGTTGCAAACATGGTTTCCGTTGGTCTTTAATTCACTTTTTGCACTGTGCAGTAGAGTATGAAGTACTTCATTGAAAAAAGTTTTTTTTCAAGGAAGCTGCCTTGCCAGGAATAGTTGAATTTGGATAAATATCATGGCAAAGATGGTTTCATCTGTCCTTTAATTCATTTATGGTGAAAACTCACTCATGTCAATTTTGAGCGTTCAGAGGGATAGAAGCCTCTTTTTGCACTGTGCAGTATTTCTACTGTGTATTTGTAATGTGATGTGTATTGCTACTGTGTATTTCTACAGTGTATTTGGACTGTGTGATGTGTATTTCTACAATGTATTTCTACTGTGTGCTATGTATTTCTAGTGTATGTGTACTGTGTGCTGTGTATTTCTACTGTGTATTTCTATTGTGATGTGTATTTCGACTGTGATGTGTATTTCTACTGTGTATTTCTATTGTCTTCTCTGTATTTCTGCTGTGTATTTCGACTCTGTGCTGTGTATTTCTACTGTGTATTTCGACTGTGTGATGTTTATTTCTACTGTGTATTTCTACTGTGTATCTCTATTGTGATGTGTATTTCTACTGTGATGTGTATTTCTACTGTGATGTGTATTTCTACTGTGCGATGTTTATTTCTACTGTGAATTTCTACTGTGTATCTCTATTGTGACGTGTATTTCTACTGTGATGTGTGTTTCTACTGTGCGATGTTTATTTCTACTGTGAATTTCTACTATGTATCTCTATTGTGACGTGTATTTCTACTGTGATGTGTATTTCTACTGTGCGATGTTTATTTCTACTGTGAATTTCTTCTGTGTATCTCTATTGTGACGTGTATTTCTACTGTGATGTGTATTTGTAAGGTGTATTTCTATTGTCTGCTCTGTATTTCTACTGTGTTTTTCAATTGTGATGTGTATTTCTACTGTGATGTGTATTTCTTCTGTGTATTTCTATTGTCTGCTCTGTATTTCTACTGTGTATTTCAATTGTGATGTGTATTTCTAATGTGATGTGTATTTCTACTGTGTATTTCTATTGTCTCCTCTGTATTTCTGCTGTGTATTTTGACTCTGCGCTGTGTATTTCTACTGTGTATTTCAACTGTGTGATGTTTATTTCTACTGTGTATTTCTACTGTGTATCTCTATTGTGATGTGTATTTCTACTGTGATGTTTATTACTACTGTGTGATGTTTATTTCTACTGTGAATTTCTACTGTGTATCTCTATTGTGATGTGTATTTCTACTGTGATGTGTATTTGTACTGTGTATTTCTATTGTCTGCTCTGTATTTGTACTGTGTATTTCGACTTTGTGCTATGTATTTCTAGTGTATTTCTACTGTGTTCTGTGTATTTCTACTGTGTATTTCTATTGTGATGTGTATTTCTACTGTGTATTTCTATTGTATGCTTAGTATTTCTACGGTGTATTTCGACTGTGTGCTATGTATTTCTAGTGTATTTGTACTGTGTGCTGTGTATTTCTACTGTGTATTTCTACTGTGGTGTTTATTTCTAATGTGTATTTCTATTGTCTGCTCTGTATTTCTACTGTCTATTTCGACTGTGTGCTGTGAATTTCTACTGTGTATTTCGAGTGTGTGATGTTTATTTCTACTGTGTATTTCTACTGTGTATCTCTATTGTGATATGTATTTCTACGGTGCGATGTGTATTTCTGCTGTGTATATCTATTGTGATGTGTATTTCTACTGTGATGTGTACTTCTCCTGTGTATTTCGACTGTGATATGTATTTCTAGTGGGTATTTCTATTGTCTTCTCTGTATTTCTGCTGTGTATTTCGACTCTGTGCTGTGTATTTCTACTGTGTATTTTGACTGTGTGATGTTTATTTCTACTGTGTATTTCTACTGTGTATCTCTATTGTGATGTGTATTTCTACTGTGATGTGTATTTCTACTGTGATGTGTATTTCTACTGTGCGATGTTTATTTCTACTGTGAATTTCTACTGTGTATCTCTATTGTGACGTGTATTTCTACTGTGATGTGTATTTGTAAGGTGTATTTCTATTGTCTGCTCTGTATTTCTACTGTGTTTTTCAATTGTGATGTGTATTTCTACTGTGATGTGTATTTCTTCTGTGTATTTCTATTGTCTGCTCTGTATTTCTACTGTGTATTTCAATTGTGATGTGTATTTCTACTGTGATGTGTATTTCTACTGTGTATTTCTATTGTCTCCTCTGTATTTCTGCTGTGTATTTTGACTCTGCGCTGTGTATTTCTACTGTGTATTTCAACTGTGTGATGTTTATTTCTACTGTGTATCTCTATTGTGATGTGTATTTCTACTGTGATGTTTATTTCTACTGTGTGATGTTTATTTCTACTGTGAATTTCTACTGTGTATCTCTATTGTGATGTGTAATTCTACTGTGATGTGTATTTGTACTGTGTATTTCTATTGTCTGCTCTGTATTTGTACTGTGTATTTCGACTTTGTGCTATGTATTTCTAGTGTATTTGTACTGTGTTCTGTGTATTTCTACTGTGTATTTCTATTGTGATGTGTATTTCTACTGTGTATTTCTATTGTATGCTTAGTATTTCTACGGTGTATTTCGACTGTGTGCTATGTATTTCTAGTGTATTTGTACTGTGTGCTGTGTATTTCTACTGTGTATTTCTACTGTGGTGTTTATTTCTAATGTGTATTTCTATTGTCTGCTCTGTATTTCTACTGTCTATTTCGACTGTGTGCTGTGAATTTCTACTGTGTATTTCGAGTGTGTGATGTTTATTTCTACTGTGTATTTCTACTGTGTATCTCTATTGTGATATGTATTTCTACGGTGCGATGTGTATTTCTGCTGTGTATATCTATTGTGATGTGTATTTCTACTGTGATGTGTACTTCTCCTGTGTATTTCGACTGTGATATGTATTTCTAGTGGGTATTTCTATTGTCTTCTCTGTATTTCTGCTGTGTATTTCGACTCTGTGCTGTGTATTTCTACTGTGTATTTTGACTGTGTGATGTTTATTTCTACTGTGTATTTCTACTGTGTATCTCTATTGTGATGTGTATTTCTACTGTGATGTGTATTTCTACTGTGCGATGTTTATTTCTACTGTGAATTTCTACTGTGCATCTCTATTGTGATGTGTATTTCTACTGTGATGTGTATTTGTAAGGTGTATTTCTATTGTCTGCTCTGTATTTGGACTGTGTATTTGGACTGTGTGCTGTGTATTTCTACTGTGTATTTCTATTGTGATGTGTATTTCTACGGTGCGATGTATATTTCTGCTGTGTATCTCTATTGTGATGTGTATTTCTACTGTGATGTGCATTTCTACTGTGTATTAATACTGTGATATGTATTTCTAGTGTATTTGTACTGTGTGCTATGTATTTCTACTGTGTATTTCAATTGTGATGTGTATTTCTACTGTGATGTGTATTTCTACTGTGTATTTCTATTGTCTCCTCTGTATTTCTGCTGTGTATTTTGACTCTGCGCTGTGTATTTCTACTGTGTATTTCAACTGTATGATGTTTATTTCTACTGTGTATTTCTACTGTGTATCTCTATTGTGATGTGTATTTCTACCGTGATGTGTATTTCTACTGTTCGATGTTTATTTCTACTGTGAATTTCTACTGTGTATCTCTATTGTGACGTGTATTTCTACTGTGATGTGTATTTGTAAGGTGTATTTCTATTGTCTGCTCTGTATTTGTACTGTGTATTTGGACTGTGTGCTATGTATTTCTAGTGTATTTGTACTGTGTTCTGTGTATTTCTACAGTGTATTTCTATTGTGATGTGTATTTCTACTGTGATGTGTATTTCTACTGTGTATTTCTATTGTCTGCTCTGTATTTCTACTGTGTATTTCAATTGTGATGTGTATTTCTACTGTGATGTGTATTTCTACTGTGTATTTCTATTGTCTCCTCTGTATTTCTGCTGTGTATTTTGACTCTGTGCTGTGTATTTCTACTGTGTATTTCAATTGTGTGATGTTTATTTCTACTGTGTATTTCTATTGTGGTGTGTATTTCTACTGTGATGTGTATTTCTACTGTGCAATGTTTATTTCTACTGTGAATTTCTACTGTGTATCTCTATTGTGATGTGTATTTCTACTGTGATGTGTATTTGTACTGTGTATTTCTATTGTCTGCTCTGTATTTGTACTGTGTATTTCGACTTTGTGCTATGTATTTCTAGTGTATTTGTACTGTGTTCTGTGTATTTCTACTGTGTATTTCTATTGTGATGTGTATTTCTTCTGTGTATTTCTATTGTATGCTTAGTATTTCTACGGTGTATTTCGACTGTGTGCTATGTATTTCCAGTGTATTTGTACTGTGTGCTGTGTATTTCTACTGTGTATTTCTACTGTGATGTTTATTTCTAATGTGTATTTCTATTGTCTGCTCTGTATTTCTACTGTCTATTTCGACTGTGTGCTGTGAATTTCTACTGTGTATTTCAAGTGTGTGATGTTTATTTCTACTGTGTATTTCTACTGTGTATCTCTATTGTGATATGTATTTCTACGGTGCGATGTGTATTTCTACTGTGTATCTCTATTGTGATGTGTATTTCTACTGTGATGTGTATTTCTCCTGTGTATTTCGACTGTGATATGGATTTGTAGTGTATTTGTACTGTGTGCTATGTATTTCTACTGTGTATTTCTATTGTGATGTGTATTTCTACTGTGATGTGTATTTCTACTGTGTATTTCTACTGTGCACCTCTACTGTGATGTGCATTTCTACTGTGATGTGTATTTGTACTGTGTATTTCTATTGTCTACTCTGTATTTCTACTGTGTATTTCGACTCTGTGCTGTGTATTTCTACTATGTATTTCGACTGTGTGATGTTTATTTCTACTGTGTATTTCTACTGTGTTTTTGTATTGTGATGTGTATTTCTACTGTGATGTGTATTACTACTGTGTATTTCTATTGTCTGCTCTGTATTTCTACGGTGTATTTTGACTGTGTGCTGTGTATTTCTACTGTTTATTTCGACTGTGTGATGTTTATTTCTACTGTGTATTTCTACTGTTTTCTCTGTATTTCTACTTTGTTATGTGTATTTTTACTTTGTGCTCTGTATTTCTACTTTGTATTTCTAATGTGTGCAGTGTATTTCTATTGTGTAATGTGTGTTACTACTGTGTATTTGTACTGTGTACTCTGTATTTCACTGAAAAAAGGTTTTTCAAGCAAGTTTCATAGCCTGGACTGGCTGAATTTGGTTCTATTTCATGACAAACCTGGTCTCACCTGTCCTCTAATTCATTTATGGTGAACGCTCACTCATGTCAAACCTGGTCTCACCTGGTCTCACCTGTCCTTTAATTCATTTATGGTGAAAACTGGCTTATGTCAATTTTGAGCCTTTCAGAGTGATAGAAGCCTCTTTTTACACTGTACAGTAACTAAAGTTGTATTTCACTATAAAAATGTTTTTCACTGAGGTTTCCTAGCCTGAACTGGTTGAATTTGGATCTTCTTGATGGCAAACAAGGTTTTTCCTGCACTTTCATTCATTAAAGGTGCAAACTGGCTTATGTCAATTTTGAGCATTTCAGAGCGATAGGAGCACGTTTTGGCACTCTGCAGTAGAGTAAGCTGTATTTGAGTGAAAAAAGGATTTTCAAGCAAGTTTCCTAGCCTGGACTTGCTGAATTTGGATCTTTTTCATGGCAAACATGGTCTCACCGGTCCTTTAATTCATTTATGGTGAACACTCACTCATGTCAATTTTGAGCGTTTCAGAGCGATAGAAGCCTCTTTTTGCACTGTGCAGTAACTAAAGTTGTATTTCACTATAAAAAGGTTTTTCACTGAGGTTTCCTAGCCTGTACTGGTTGAATTTGGATCTTCTTGATGGCAAACAAGGTTTTTCCTGCACTTTCATTCATTAAAGGTGCAAACTGGCTTATGTCAATTTTGAGCGTTTCAGAGCGAGACAAGCGTCTTTTTGCATTGTGTAATAGCATAAGCTGTATGGGACTGAAAAAAGGTTTTTCACTGAGGTTTCCTAGCCTGAACTGGTTGAATTTGGATCTTCTTGATGGCAAACAAGGTTTTTCCTGCACTTTCATTCATTAAAGGTGCAAACTGGCTTATGTCAATTTTGAGCGTTTCAGAGCGATAGGAGCAAGTTTTGGCACTCTGCAGTAGAGTAAGCTGTATTTGACTGAAAAAAGGATTTTCAAGCAAGTTTCCTAGCCTGGACTTGCTGAATTTGGATCTTCTTGAGGGCAAACAAGGTTTTTCCTGCACTTTCATTCATTAAAGGTGCAAACTGGCTTATGTCAATTTTGAGCGTTTCAGAGCGAGACAAGCGTCTTTTTGCATTGTGTAATAGCATAAGCTGTATGGGACTGAAAAAAGGTTTTTCACTGAGGTTTCCTAGCCTGAACTGGTTGAATTTGGATCTTCTTGATGGCAAACAAGGTTTTTCCTGCACTTTCATTCATTAAAGGTGCAAACTGGCTTATGTCAATTTTGAGCGTTTCAGAGCGAGACAAGCGTCTTTTTGCATTGTGTAATAGCATGAGCTGTATTGGACTGAAAAAAGGTTTTTCACTGAGGTTTCCTAGCCTGAACTGGTTGAATTTGGATCTTCTTGATGGCAAACAAGGCTTTTCCTGCACTTTCATTCATTAAAGGTGAAAACTGGCTTATGTCAATTTTGAGCGTTTCAGAGCGATTGGAGCACGTTTTGGCACTCTGCAGTAGAGTAAGCTGTATTTCACTGAAAAAGGGATTTTCAAGCAAGTTTACTAGCCTGAACTGGTTGAATTTGGATCTTCTTGATGTCAAACAAGGTTTTTCCTGCACTTTCATTCATTAAAGGTGCAAACTGGCTTATGTCAATTTTGAGCGTTTCAGAGCGATAGAAGCGTCCTTTTGCACTGTGCAGTAGAGAAAGCTGAATTTTACTGAAAAAAGGATTTTCAAACAAGTTTCCTAGCCTGGACTTGCTGAATTTGGATCTATTTCATGGCAAACATGGTCTCACCTGTCTTTTAATTCATTTATGGTGAACACTCACTCATGTCAATTTTGAGCGTTTCAGAGCGATAGAAGCCTCTTTTTGCACTGTGCAGTAACTAAAGTTGTATTTCACTATAAAAAGGTTTTTCACTGAGGTTTCCTAGCCTGAACTGGTTGAATTTGGATCTTCTTGATGGCAAACAAGGTTTTTCCTGCACTTTCATTCATTAAAGGTGCAAACTGGCTTATGTCAATTTTGAGCGTTTCAGAGCGATAGAAGCGTCTTTTTGCACTGTGCAGTAGAGAAAGCTGAATTTTACTGAAAAAAGGATTTTCAAACAAGTTTCCTAGCCTGGACTTGCTGAATTTGGATCTATTTCATGGCAAACATGGTCTCACCTGTCTTTTAATTCATTTATGGTGAACACTCACTCATGTCAATTTTGAGCGTTTCAGAGCGATAGAAGCCTCTTTTTGCACTGTGCAGTAGAGAAAGCTGAATTTTACTGAAAAAGGGATTTTCAAGCAAGTTTCCTAGCCTGAACTGGTTGAATTTGGATCTTCTTGATGGCAAACAAGGCTTTTCCTGCACTTTCATTCATTAAAGGTGAAAACTGGCTTATGTCAATTTTGAGCGTTTCAGAGCGATTGGAGCACGTTTTGGCACTCTGCAGTAGAGTAAGCTGTATTTCACTGAAAAAGGGATTTTCAAGCAAGTTTACTAGCCTGAACTGGTTGAATTTGGATCTTCTTGATGGCAAACAAGGTTTTTCCTGCACTTTCATTCATTAAAGGTGCAAACTGGCTTATGTCAATTTTGAGCGTTTCAGAGCGATAGAAGCGTCTTTTTGCACTGTGCAGTAGAGAAAGCTGAATTTTACTGAAAAAAGGATTTTCAAACAAGTTTCCTAGCCTGGACTTGCTGAATTTGGATCTATTTCATGGCAAACATGGTCTCACCTGTCTTTTAATTCATTTATGGTGAACACTCACTCATGTCAATTTTGAGCGTTTCAGAGCGATAGAAGCCTCTTTTTGCACTGTGCAGTAACTAAAGTTGTATTTCACTATAAAAAGGTTTTTCACTGAGGTTTCCTAGCCTGAACTGGTTGAATTTGGATCTTCTTGATGGCAAACAAGGTTTTTCCTGCACTTTCATTCATTAAAGGTGCAAACTGGCTTATGTCAATTTTGAGCGTTTCAGAGCAATTGGAGCACGTTTTGGCACTCTGCAGTAGAGTAAGCTGTATTTGACTGAAAAAAGGATTTTCAAGCAAGTTTCCTAGCCTGGACTTGCTGAATTTGGATCTTTTTCATGGCAAACATGGTCTCAGCGGTCCTTTAATTCATTTATGGTGAACACTCACTCATGTCAATTTTGAGCGTTTCAGAGCGATAGAAGCCTCTTTTTGCACTGTGCAGTAACTAAAGTTGTATTTCACTATAAAAAGGTTTTTCACTGAGGTTTCCTAGCCTGAACTGGTTGAATTTGGATCTTCTTGATGGCAAACAAGGTTTTTCCTGCACTTTCATTCATTAAAGGTGCAAACTGGCTTATGTCAATTTTGAGCGTTTCAGAGCGATTGGAGCACGTTTTGGCACTCTGCAGTAGAGTAAGCTGTATTTCACTGAAAAAGGGATTTTCAAGCAAGTTTCCTAGCCTGAACTGGTTGAATTTGGATCTTCTTGATGGCAAACAAGGTTTTTCCTGTACTTTCATTCATTAGAGGTGAAAACTGGCTTATGTCAATTTTGAGCGTTTCAGAGCGATAGAAGCGTCTTTTTGCACTGTGCAGTAGAGAAAGCTGAATTTTACTGAAAAAAGGATTTTCAAACAAGTTTCCTAGCCTGGACTTGCTGAATTTGGATCTATTTCATGGCAAACATGGTCTCACCTGTCTTTTAATTCATTTATGGTGAACACTCACTCATGTCAATTTTGAGCGTTTCAGAGCGATAGAAGCCTCTTTTTGCACTGTGCAGTAACTAAAGTTGTATTTCACTATAAAAAGGTTTTTCACTGAGGTTTCCTAGCCTGAACTGGTTGAATTTGGATCTTCTTGATGGCAAACAAGGTTTTTCCTGCACTTTCATTCATTAAAGGTGCAAACTGGCTTATGTCAATTTTGAGCGTTTCAGAGCGATAGAAGCGTCTTTTTGCACTGTGCAGTAGAGAAAGCTGAATTTTACTGAAAAAAGGATTTTCAAACAAGTTTCCTAGCCTGGACTTGCTGAATTTGGATCTATTTCATGGCAAACATGGTCTCACCTGTCTTTTAATTCATTTATGGTGAACACTCACTCATGTCAATTTTGAGCGTTTCAGAGCGATAGAAGCCTCTTTTTGCACTGTGCAGTAACTAAAGTTGTATTTCACTATAAAAAGGTTTTTCACTGAGGTTTCCTAGCCTGAACTGGTTGAATTTGGATCTTCTTGATGGCAAACAAGGTTTTTCCTGCACTTTCATTCATTAAAGGTGCAAACTGGCTTATGTCAATTTTGAGCGTTTCAGAGCGATAGAAGCGTCTTTTTGCACTGTGCAGTAGAGAAAGCTGAATTTTACTGAAAAAAGGATTTTCAAACAAGTTTCCTAGCCTGAACTTGCTGAATTTGGATCTATTTCATGGCAAACATGGTCTCACCTGTCTTTTAATTCATTTATGGTGAACACTCACTCATGTCAATTTTGAGCGTTTCAGAGCGATAGAAGCCTCTTTTTGCACTGTGCAGTAACTAAAGTTGTATTTCACTATAAAAAGGTTTTTCACTGAGGTTTCCTAGCCTGAACTGGTTGAATTTGGATCTTCTTGATGGCAAACAAGGCTTTTCCTGCACTTTCATTCATTAAAGGTGAAAACTGGCTAATGTCAATTTTGAGCGTTTCAGAGCGATTGGAGCACGTTTTGGCACTCTGCAGTAGAGTAAGCTGTATTTCACTGAAAAAGGGATTTTCAAGCAAGTTTACTAGCCTGAACTGGTTGAATTTGGATCTTCTTGATGGCAAACAAGGTTTTTCCTGCACTTTCATTCATTAAAGGTGCAAACTGGCTTATGTCAATTTTGAGCGTTTCAGAGCGATAGAAGCGTCTTTTTGCACTGTGCAGTAGAGAAAGCTGAATTTTACTGAAAAAAGGATTTTCAAACAAGTTTCCTAGCCTGGACTTGCTGAATTTGGATCTATTTCATGGCAAACATGGTCTCACCTGTCTTTTAATTCATTTATGGTGAACACTCACTCATCTCAATTTTGAGCGTTTCAGAGCGATAGAAGCCTCTTTTTGCACTGTGCAGTAACTAAAGTTGTATTTCACTATAAAAAGGTTTTTCACTGAGGTTTCCTAGCCTGAACTGGTTGAATTTGGATCTTCTTGATGGCAACAAGGTTTTTCCTGTACTTTCATTCATTAGAGGTGAAAACTGGCTTATGTCAATTTTGAGCGTTTCAGAGCGATAGGAGCAAGTTTTGGCACTCTGCAGTAGAGTAAGCTGTATTTCACTGAAAAAGGGATTTTCAAGCAAGTTTCCTAGCCTGAACTGGTTGAATTTGGATCTTCTTGATGGCAAACAAGGTTTTTCCTGCACTTTCATTCATTAAAGGTGCAAACTGGCTTATGTCAATTTTGAGCGTTTCAGAGCGATAGAAGCGTCTTTTTGCACTGTGCAGTAGAGAAAGCTGAATTTTACTGAAAAAAGGATTTTCAAACAAGTTTCCTAGCCTGGACTTGCTGAATTTGGATCTATATCATGGCAAACATGGTCTCACCTGTCTTTTAATTCATTTATGGTGAACACTCACTCATGTCAATTTTGAGCGTTTCAGAGCGATAGAAGCCTCTTTTTGCACTGTGCAGTAACTAAAGTTGTATTTCACTATAAAAAGGTTTTTCACTGAGGTTTCCTAGCCTGAACTGGTTGAATTTGGATCTTCTTGATGGCAAAAAGGTTTTTCCTGTACTTTCATTCATTAGAGGTGAAAACTGGCTTATGTCAATTTTGAGCGTTTCAGAGCGATAGGAGCAAGTTTTGGCACTCTGCAGTAGAGTAAGCTGTATTTCACTGAAAAAGGGATTTTCAAGCAAGTTTCCTAGCCTGAACTGGTTGAATTTGGATCTTCTTGATGGCAAACAAGGTTTTTCCTGCACTTTCATTCATTAAAGGTGCAAACTGGCTTATGTCAATTTTGAGCGTTTCAGAGCGATAGGAGCAAGTTTTGGCACTCTGCAGTAGAGTAAGCTGTATTTCACTGAAAAAGGGATTTTCAAGCAAGTTTACTAGCCTGAACTGGTTGAATTTGGATCTTCTTGATGGCAAACAAGGTTTTTCCTGCACTTTCATTCATTAAAGGTGCAAACTGGCTTATGTCAATTTTGAGCGTTTCAGAGCGATAGAAGCGTCTTTTTGCACTGTGCAGTAGAGAAAGCTGAATTTTACTGAAAAAAGGATTTTCAAACAAGTTTCCTAGCCTGGACTTGCTGAATTTGGATCTATTTCATGGCAAACATGGTCTCACCTGTCTTTTAATTCATTTATGGTGAACACTCACTCATGTCAATTTTGAGCGTTTCAGAGCGATAGAAGCCTCTTTTTGCACTGTGCAGTAACTAAAGTTGTATTTCACTATAAAAAGGTTTTTCACTGAGGTTTCCTAGCCTGAACTGGTTGAATTTGGATCTTCTTGATGGCAAACAAGGTTTTTCCTGCACTTTCATTCATTAAAGGTGCAAACTGGCTTATGTCAATTTTGAGCGTTTCAGAGCGATAGAAGCGTCTTTTTGCACTGTGCAGTAGAGAAAGCTGAATTTTACTGAAAAAAGGATTTTCAAACAAGTTTCCTAGCCTGGACTTGCTGAATTTGGATCTATTTCATGGCAAACATGGTCTCACCTGTCTTTTAATTCATTTATGGTGAACACTCACTCATGTCAATTTTGAGCGTTTCAGAGCGATAGAAGCCTCTATTTTGCACTGTGCAGTAACTAAAGTTGTATTTCACTATAAAAAGGTTTTTCACTGAGGTTTCCTAGCCTGAACTGGTTGAATTTGGATCTTCTTGATGGCAAACAAGGTTTTTCCTGTACTTTCATTCATTAGAGGTGAAAACTGGCTTATGTCAATTTTGAGCGTTTCACAGCGATAGGAGCAAGTTTTGGCACTCTGCAGTAGAGTAAGCTGTATTTCACTGAAAAAGGGATTTTCAAGCAAGTTTCCTAGCCTGAACTGGTTGAATTTGGATCTTCTTGATGGCAAACAAGGTTTTTCCTGCACTTTCATTCATTAAAGGTGCAAACTGGCTTATGTCAATTTTGAGCGTTTCAGAGCGATAGAAGCGTCTTTTTGCACTGTGCAGTAGAGAAAGCTGAATTTTACTGAAAAAAGGATTTTCAAACAAGTTTCCTAGCCTGGACTTGCTGAATTTGGATCTATTTCATGGCAAACATGGTCTCACCTGTCTTTTAATTCATTTATGGTGAACACTCACTCATGTCAATTTTGAGCGTTTCAGAGCGATAGAAGCCTCTTTTTGCACTGTGCAGTAACTAAAGTTGTATTTCACTATAAAAAGGTTTTTCACTGAGGTTTCCTAGCCTGAACTGGTTGAATTTGGATCTTCTTGATGGCAAACAAGGTTTTTCCTGTACTTTCATTCATTAGAGGTGAAAACTGGCTTATGTCAATTTTGAGCGTTTCAGAGCGATAGGAGCAAGTTTTGGCACTCTGCAGTAGAGTAAGCTGTATTTCACTGAAAAAGGGATTTTCAAGCAAGTTTACTAGCCTGAACTGGTTGAATTTGGATCTTCTTGATGGCAAACAAGGTTTTTCCTGCACTTTCATTCATTAAAGGTGCAAACTGGCTTATGTCAATTTTGAGCGTTTCAGAGCGATAGAAGCGTCTTTTTGCACTGTGCAGTAGAGAAAGCTGAATTTTACTGAAAAAAGGATTTTCAAACAAGTTTCCTAGCCTGGACTTGCTGAATTTGGATCTATTTCATGGCAAACATGGTCTCACCTGTCTTTTAATTCATTTATGGTGAACACTCACTCATGTCAATTTTGAGCGTTTCAGAGCGATAGAAGCCTCTTTTTGCACTGTGCAGTAACTAAAGTTGTATTTCACTATAAAAAGGTTTTTCACTGAGGTTTCCTAGCCTGAACTGGTTGAATTTGGATCTTCTTGATGGCAAACAAGGTTTTTCCTGCACTTTCATTCATTAAAGGTGCAAACTGGCTTATGTCAATTTTGAGCGTTTCAGAGCGATAGAAGCGTCTTTTTGCACTGTGCAGTAGAGAAAGCTGAATTTTACTGAAAAAAGGATTTTCAAACAAGTTTCCTAGCCTGGACTTGCTGAATTTGGATCTATTTCATGGCAAACATGGTCTCACCTGTCTTTTAATTCATTTATGGTGAACACTCACTCATGTCAATTTTGAGCGTTTCAGAGCGATAGAAGCCTCTTTTTGCACTGTGCAGTAACTAAAGTTGTATTTCACTATAAAAAGGTTTTTCACTGAGGTTTCCTAGCCTGAACTGGTTGAATTTGGATCTTCTTGATGGCAAACAAGGTTTTTCCTGCACTTTCATTCATTAAAGGTGCAAACTGGCTTATGTCAATTTTGAGCGTTTCAGAGCGATAGAAGCGTCTTTTTGCACTGTGCAGTAGAGAAAGCTGAATTTTACTGAAAAAAGGATTTTCAAACAAGTTTCCTAGCCTGGACTTGCTGAATTTGGATCTATTTCATGGCAAACATGGTCTCACCTGTCTTTTAATTCATTTATGGTGAACACTCACTCATGTCAATTTTGAGCGTTTCAGAGCGATAGAAGCCTCTTTTTGCACTGTGCAGTAACTAAAGTTGTATTTCACTATAAAAAGGTTTTTCACTGAGGTTTCCTAGCCTGAACTGGTTGAATTTGGATCTTCTTGATGGCAAACAAGGTTTTTCCTGCACTTTCATTCATTAAAGGTGCAAACTGGCTTATGTCAATTTTGAGCGTTTCAGAGCGATAGAAGCGTCTTTTTGCACTGTGCAGTAGAGAAAGCTGAATTTTACTGAAAAAAGGATTTTCAAACAAGTTTCCTAGCCTGGACTTGCTGAATTTGGATCTATTTCATGGCAAACATGGTCTCACCTGTCTTTTAATTCATTTATGGTGAACACTCACTCATGTCAATTTTGAGCGTTTCAGAGCGATAGAAGCCTCTATTTTGCACTGTGCAGTAACTAAAGTTGTATTTCACTATAAAAAGGTTTTTCACTGAGGTTTCCTAGCCTGAACTGGTTGAATTTGGATCTTCTTGATGGCAAACAAGGTTTTTCCTGTACTTTCATTCATTAGAGGTGAAAACTGGCTTATGTCAATTTTGAGCGTTTCACAGCGATAGGAGCAAGTTTTGGCACTCTGCAGTAGAGTAAGCTGTATTTCACTGAAAAAAGGATTTTCAAGCAAGTTTCCTAGCCTGAACTGGTTGAATTTGGATCTTCTTGATGGCAAACAAGGTTTTTCCTGCACTTTCATTCATTAAAGGTGCAAACTGGCTTATGTCAATTTTGAGCGTTTCAGAGCGATAGAAGCGTCTTTTTGCACTGTGCAGTAGAGAAAGCTGAATTTTACTGAAAAAAGGATTTTCAAACAAGTTTCCTAGCCTGGACTTGCTGAATTTGGATCTATTTCATGGCAAACATGGTCTCACCTGTCTTTTAATTCATTTATGGTGAACACTCACTCATGTCAATTTTGAGCGTTTCAGAGCGATAGAAGCCTCTTTTTGCACTGTGCAGTAACTAAAGTTGTATTTCACTATAAAAAGGTTTTTCACTGAGGTTTCCTAGCCTGAACTGGTTGAATTTGGATCTTCTTGATGGCAAACAAGGTTTTTCCTGTACTTTCATTCATTAGAGGTGAAAACTGGCTTATGTCAATTTTGAGCGTTTCAGAGCGATAGGAGCAAGTTTTGGCACTCTGCAGTAGAGTAAGCTGTATTTCACTGAAAAAGGGATTTTCAAGCAAGTTTACTAGCCTGAACTGGTTGAATTTGGATCTTCTTGATGGCAAACAAGGTTTTTCCTGCACTTTCATTCATTAAAGGTGCAAACTGGCTTATGTCAATTTTGAGCGTTTCAGAGCGATAGAAGCGTCTTTTTGCACTGTGCAGTAGAGAAAGCTGAATTTTACTGAAAAAAGGATTTTCAAACAAGTTTCCTAGCCTGGACTTGCTGAATTTGGATCTATTTCATGGCAAACATGGTCTCACCTGTCTTTTAATTCATTTATGGTGAACACTCACTCATGTCAATTTTGAGCGTTTCAGAGCGATAGAAGCCTCTTTTTGCACTGTGCAGTAACTAAAGTTGTATTTCACTATAAAAAGGTTTTTCACTGAGGTTTCCTAGCCTGAACTGGTTGAATTTGGATCTTCTTGATGGCAAACAAGGTTTTTCCTGCACTTTCATTCATTAAAGGTGCAAACTGGCTTATGTCAATTTTGAGCGTTTCAGAGCGATAGAAGCGTCTTTTTGCACTGTGCAGTAGAGAAAGCTGAATTTTACTGAAAAAAGGATTTTCAAACAAGTTTCCTAGCCTGGACTTGCTGAATTTGGATCTATTTCATGGCAAACATGGTCTCACCTGTCTTTTAATTCATTTATGGTGAACACTCACTCATGTCAATTTTGAGCGTTTCAGAGCGATAGAAGCCTCTTTTTGCACTGTGCAGTAACTAAAGTTGTATTTCACTATAAAAAGGTTTTTCACTGAGGTTTCCTAGCCTGAACTGGTTGAATTTGGATCTTCTTGATGGCAAACAAGGTTTTTCCTGCACTTTCATTCATTAAAGGTGCAAACTGGCTTATGTCAATTTTGAGCGTTTCAGAGCGATAGAAGCGTCTTTTTGCACTGTGCAGTAGAGAAAGCTGAATTTTACTGAAAAAAGGATTTTCAAACAAGTTTCCTAGCCTGAACTTGCTGAATTTGGATCTATTTCATGGCAAACATGGTCTCACCTGTCTTTTAATTCATTTATGGTGAACACTCACTCATGTCAATTTTGAGCGTTTCAGAGCGATAGAAGCCTCTTTTTGCACTGTGCAGTAACTAAAGTTGTATTTCACTATAAAAAGGTTTTTCACTGAGGTTTCCTAGCCTGAACTGGTTGAATTTGGATCTTCTTGATGGCAAACAAGGCTTTTCCTGCACTTTCATTCATTAGAGGTGAAAACTGGCTAATGTCAATTTTGAGCGTTTCAGAGCGATTGGAGCACGTTTTGGCACTCTGCAGTAGAGTAAGCTGTATTTCACTGAAAAAGGGATTTTCAAGCAAGTTTCCTAGCCTGAACTGGTTGAATTTGGATCTTCTTGATGGCAAACAAGGTTTTTCCTGCACTTTCATTCATTAAAGGTGCAAACTGGCTTATGTCAATTTTGAGCGTTTCAGAGCGATAGAAGCGTCTTTTTGCACTGTGCAGTAGAGAAAGCTGAATTTTACTGAAAAAAGGATTTTCAAACAAGTTTCCTAGCCTGGACTTGCTGAATTTGGATCTATTTCATGGCAAACATGGTCTCACCTGTCTTTTAATTCATTTATGGTGAACACTCACTCATGTCAATTTTGAGCGTTTCAGAGCGATAGAAGCCTCTTTTTGCACTGTGCAGTAACTAAAGTTGTATTTCACTATAAAAAGGTTTTTCACTGAGGTTTCCTAGCCTGAACTGGTTGAATTTGGATCTTCTTGATGGCAAACAAGGTTTTTCCTGCACTTTCATTCATTAAAGGTGCAAACTGGCTTATGTCAATTTTGAGCGTTTCAGAGCGATAGAAGCGTCTTTTTGCACTGTGCAGTAGAGAAAGCTGAATTTTACTGAAAAAAGGATTTTCAAACAAGTTTCCTAGCCTGAACTTGCTGAATTTGGATCTATTTCATGGCAAACATGGTCTCACCTGTCTTTTAATTCATTTATGGTGAACACTCACTCATGTCAATTTTGAGCGTTTCAGAGCGATAGAAGCCTCTTTTTGCACTGTGCAGTAACTAAAGTTGTATTTCACTATAAAAAGGTTTTTCACTGAGGTTTCCTAGCCTGAACTGGTTGAATTTGGATCTTCTTGATGGCAAACAAGGCTTTTCCTGCACTTTCATTCATTAAAGGTGAAAACTGGCTAATGTCAATTTTGAGCGTTTCAGAGCGATTGGAGCACGTTTTGGCACTCTGCAGTAGAGTAAGCTGTATTTCACTGAAAAAGGGATTTTCAAGCAAGTTTCCTAGCCTGAACTGGTTGAATTTGGATCTTCTTGATGGCAAACAAGGTTTTTCCTGCACTTTCATTCATTAAAGGTGCAAACTGGCTTATGTCAATTTTGAGCGTTTCAGAGCGATAGGAGCAAGTTTTGGCACTCTGCAGTAGAGTAAGCTGTATTTCACTGAAAAAGGGATTTTCAAGCAAGTTTACTAGCCTGAACTGGTTGAATTTGGATCTTCTTGATGGCAAACAAGGTTTTTCCTGCACTTTCATTCATTAAAGGTGCAAACTGGCTTATGTCAATTTTGAGCGTTTCAGAGCGATAGAAGCGTCTTTTTGCACTGTGCAGTAGAGAAAGCTGAATTTTACTGAAAAAAGGATTTTCAAACAAGTTTCCTAGCCTGGACTTGCTGAATTTGGATCTATTTCATGGCAAACATGGTCTCACCTGTCTTTTAATTCATTTATGGTGAACACTCACTCATGTCAATTTTGAGCGTTTCAGAGCGATAGAAGCCTCTTTTTGCACTGTGCAGTAACTAAAGTTGTATTTCACTATAAAAAGGTTTTTCACTGAGGTTTCCTAGCCTGAACTGGTTGAATTTGGATCTTCTTGATGGCAAACAAGGTTTTTCCTGCACTTTCATTCATTAAAGGTGCAAACTGGCTTATGTCAATTTTGAGCGTTTCAGAGCGATAGAAGCGTCTTTTTGCACTGTGCAGTAGAGAAAGCTGAATTTTACTGAAAAAAGGATTTTCAAACAAGTTTCCTAGCCTGGACTTGCTGAATTTGGATCTATTTCATGGCAAACATGGTCTCACCTGTCTTTTAATTCATTTATGGTGAACACTCACTCATGTCAATTTTGAGCGTTTCAGAGCGATAGAAGCCTCTATTTTGCACTGTGCAGTAACTAAAGTTGTATTTCACTATAAAAAGGTTTTTCACTGAGGTTTCCTAGCCTGAACTGGTTGAATTTGGATCTTCTTGATGGCAAACAAGGTTTTTCCTGTACTTTCATTCATTAGAGGTGAAAACTGGCTTATGTCAATTTTGAGCGTTTCACAGCGATAGGAGCAAGTTTTGGCACTCTGCAGTAGAGTAAGCTGTATTTCACTGAAAAAGGGATTTTCAAGCAAGTTTCCTAGCCTGAACTGGTTGAATTTGGATCTTCTTGATGGCAAACAAGGTTTTTCCTGCACTTTCATTCATTAAAGGTGCAAACTGGCTTATGTCAATTTTGAGCGTTTCAGAGCGATAGAAGCGTCTTTTTGCACTGTGCAGTAGAGAAAGCTGAATTTTACTGAAAAAAGGATTTTCAAACAAGTTTCCTAGCCTGGACTTGCTGAATTTGGATCTATTTCATGGCAAACATGGTCTCACCTGTCTTTTAATTCATTTATGGTGAACACTCACTCATGTCAATTTTGAGCGTTTCAGAGCGATAGAAGCCTCTTTTTGCACTGTGCAGTAACTAAAGTTGTATTTCACTATAAAAAGGTTTTTCACTGAGGTTTCCTAGCCTGAACTGGTTGAATTTGGATCTTCTTGATGGCAAACAAGGTTTTTCCTGTACTTTCATTCATTAGAGGTGAAAACTGGCTTATGTCAATTTTGAGCGTTTCAGAGCGATAGGAGCAAGTTTTGGCACTCTGCAGTAGAGTAAGCTGTATTTCACTGAAAAAGGGATTTTCAAGCAAGTTTACTAGCCTGAACTGGTTGAATTTGGATCTTCTTGATGGCAAACAAGGTTTTTCCTGCACTTTCATTCATTAAAGGTGCAAACTGGCTTATGTCAATTTTGAGCGTTTCAGAGCGATAGAAGCGTCTTTTTGCACTGTGCAGTAGAGAAAGCTGAATTTTACTGAAAAAAGGATTTTCAAACAAGTTTCCTAGCCTGGACTTGCTGAATTTGGATCTATTTCATGGCAAACATGGTCTCACCTGTCTTTTAATTCATTTATGGTGAACACTCACTCATGTCAATTTTGAGCGTTTCAGAGCGATAGAAGCCTCTTTTTGCACTGTGCAGTAACTAAAGTTGTATTTCACTATAAAAAGGTTTTTCACTGAGGTTTCCTAGCCTGAACTGGTTGAATTTGGATCTTCTTGATGGCAAACAAGGTTTTTCCTGCACTTTCATTCATTAAAGGTGCAAACTGGCTTATGTCAATTTTGAGCGTTTCAGAGCGATAGAAGCGTCTTTTTGCACTGTGCAGTAGAGAAAGCTGAATTTTACTGAAAAAAGGATTTTCAAACAAGTTTCCTAGCCTGGACTTGCTGAATTTGGATCTATTTCATGGCAAACATGGTCTCACCTGTCTTTTAATTCATTTATGGTGAACACTCACTCATGTCAATTTTGAGCGTTTCAGAGCGATAGAAGCCTCTTTTTGCACTGTGCAGTAACTAAAGTTGTATTTCACTATAAAAAGGTTTTTCACTGAGGTTTCCTAGCCTGAACTGGTTGAATTTGGATCTTCTTGATGGCAAACAAGGTTTTTCCTGCACTTTCATTCATTAAAGGTGCAAACTGGCTTATGTCAATTTTGAGCGTTTCAGAGCGATAGAAGCGTCTTTTTGCACTGTGCAGTAGAGAAAGCTGAATTTTACTGAAAAAAGGATTTTCAAACAAGTTTCCTAGCCTGGACTTGCTGAATTTGGATCTATTTCATGGCAAACATGGTCTCACCTGTCTTTTAATTCATTTATGGTGAACACTCACTCATGTCAATTTTGAGCGTTTCAGAGCGATAGAAGCCTCTTTTTGCACTGTGCAGTAACTAAAGTTGTATTTCACTATAAAAAGGTTTTTCACTGAGGTTTCCTAGCCTGAACTGGTTGAATTTGGATCTTCTTGATGGCAAACAAGGTTTTTCCTGCACTTTCATTCATTAAAGGTGCAAACTGGCTTATGTCAATTTTGAGCGTTTCAGAGCGATAGAAGCGTCTTTTTGCACTGTGCAGTAGAGAAAGCTGAATTTTACTGAAAAAAGGATTTTCAAACAAGTTTCCTAGCCTGGACTTGCTGAATTTGGATCTATTTCATGGCAAACATGGTCTCACCTGTCTTTTAATTCATTTATGGTGAACACTCACTCATGTCAATTTTGAGCGTTTCAGAGCGATAGAAGCCTCTATTTTGCACTGTGCAGTAACTAAAGTTGTATTTCACTATAAAAAGGTTTTTCACTGAGGTTTCCTAGCCTGAACTGGTTGAATTTGGATCTTCTTGATGGCAAACAAGGTTTTTCCTGTACTTTCATTCATTAGAGGTGAAAACTGGCTTATGTCAATTTTGAGCGTTTCACAGCGATAGGAGCAAGTTTTGGCACTCTGCAGTAGAGTAAGCTGTATTTCACTGAAAAAGGGATTTTCAAGCAAGTTTCCTAGCCTGAACTGGTTGAATTTGGATCTTCTTGATGGCAAACAAGGTTTTTCCTGCACTTTCATTCATTAAAGGTGCAAACTGGCTTATGTCAATTTTGAGCGTTTCAGAGCGATAGAAGCGTCTTTTTGCACTGTGCAGTAGAGAAAGCTGAATTTTACTGAAAAAAGGATTTTCAAACAAGTTTCCTAGCCTGGACTTGCTGAATTTGGATCTATTTCATGGCAAACATGGTCTCACCTGTCTTTTAATTCATTTATGGTGAACACTCACTCATGTCAATTTTGAGCGTTTCAGAGCGATAGAAGCCTCTTTTTGCACTGTGCAGTAACTAAAGTTGTATTTCACTATAAAAAGGTTTTTCACTGAGGTTTCCTAGCCTGAACTGGTTGAATTTGGATCTTCTTGATGGCAAACAAGGTTTTTCCTGTACTTTCATTCATTAGAGGTGAAAACTGGCTTATGTCAATTTTGAGCGTTTCAGAGCGATAGGAGCAAGTTTTGGCACTCTGCAGTAGAGTAAGCTGTATTTCACTGAAAAAGGGATTTTCAAGCAAGTTTACTAGCCTGAACTGGTTGAATTTGGATCTTCTTGATGGCAAACAAGGTTTTTCCTGCACTTTCATTCATTAAAGGTGCAAACTGGCTTATGTCAATTTTGAGCGTTTCAGAGCGATAGAAGCGTCTTTTTGCACTGTGCAGTAGAGAAAGCTGAATTTTACTGAAAAAAGGATTTTCAAACAAGTTTCCTAGCCTGGACTTGCTGAATTTGGATCTATTTCATGGCAAACATGGTCTCACCTGTCTTTTAATTCATTTATGGTGAACACTCACTCATGTCAATTTTGAGCGTTTCAGAGCGATAGAAGCCTCTTTTTGCACTGTGCAGTAACTAAAGTTGTATTTCACTATAAAAAGGTTTTTCACTGAGGTTTCCTAGCCTGAACTGGTTGAATTTGGATCTTCTTGATGGCAAACAAGGTTTTTCCTGCACTTTCATTCATTAAAGGTGCAAACTGGCTTATGTCAATTTTGAGCGTTTCAGAGCGATAGAAGCGTCTTTTTGCACTGTGCAGTAGAGAAAGCTGAATTTTACTGAAAAAAGGATTTTCAAACAAGTTTCCTAGCCTGGACTTGCTGAATTTGGATCTATTTCATGGCAAACATGGTCTCACCTGTCTTTTAATTCATTTATGGTGAACACTCACTCATGTCAATTTTGAGCGTTTCAGAGCGATAGAAGCCTCTTTTTGCACTGTGCAGTAACTAAAGTTGTATTTCACTATAAAAAGGTTTTTCACTGAGGTTTCCTAGCCTGAACTGGTTGAATTTGGATCTTCTTGATGGCAAACAAGGTTTTTCCTGCACTTTCATTCATTAAAGGTGCAAACTGGCTTATGTCAATTTTGAGCGTTTCAGAGCGATAGAAGCGTCTTTTTGCACTGTGCAGTAGAGAAAGCTGAATTTTACTGAAAAAAGGATTTTCAAACAAGTTTCCTAGCCTGGACTTGCTGAATTTGGATCTATATCATGGCAAACATGGTCTCACCTGTCTTTTAATTCATTTATGGTGAACACTCACTCATGTCAATTTTGAGCGTTTCAGAGCGATAGAAGCCTCTTTTTGCACTGTGCAGTAACTAAAGTTGTATTTCACTATAAAAAGGTTTTTCACTGAGGTTTACTAGCCTGAACTGGTTGAATTTGGATCTTCTTGATGGCAAAAAGGTTTTTCCTGTACTTTCATTCATTAGAGGTGATAACTGGCTTATGTCAATTTTGAGCGTTTCAGAGCGATAGGAGCAAGTTTTGGCACTCTGCAGTAGAGTAAGCTGTATTTCAATGAAAAAGGGATTTTCAAGCAAGTTTCCTAGCCTGGACTTGCTGAATTTGGATCTATTTCATGGCAAACATGGTCTCACCTGTCTTTTAATTCATTTATGGTGAACACTCACTCATGTCAATTTTGAGCGTTTCAGAGCGATAGAAGCCTCTTTTTGCACTGTGCAGTAACTAAAGTTGTATTTCACTATAAAAAGGTTTTTCACTGAGGTTTCCTAGCCTGAACTGGTTGAATTTGGATCTTCTTGATGGCAAACAAGGCTTTTCCTGCACTTTCATTCATTAAAGGTGAAAACTGGCTAATGTCAATTTTGAGCGTTTCAGAGCGATTGGAGCACGTTTTGGCACTCTGCAGTAGAGTAAGCTGTATTTCACTGAAAAAGGGATTTTCAAGCAAGTTTACTAGCCTGAACTGGTTGAATTTGGATCTTCTTGATGGCAAACAAGGTTTTTCCTGCACTTTCATTCATTAAAGGTGCAAACTGGCTTATGTCAATTTTGAGCGTTTCAGAGCGATAGAAGCGTCTTTTTGCACTGTGCAGTAGAGAAAGCTGAATTTTACTGAAAAAAGGATTTTCAAACAAGTTTCCTAGCCTGGACTTGCTGAATTTGGATCTATTTCATGGCAAACATGGTCTCACCTGTCTTTTAATTCATTTATGGTGAACACTCACTCATGTCAATTTTGAGCGTTTCAGAGCGATAGAAGCCTCTTTTTGCACTGTGCAGTAACTAAAGTTGTATTTCACTATAAAAAGGTTTTTCACTGAGGTTTCCTAGCCTGAACTGGTTGAATTTGGATCTTCTTGATGGCAAAAAGGTTTTTCCTGTACTTTCATTCATTAGAGGTGAAAACTGGCTTATGTCAATTTTGAGCGTTTCAGAGCGATAGGAGCAAGTTTTGGCACTCTGCAGTAGAGTAAGCTGTATTTCACTGAAAAAGGGATTTTCAAGCAAGTTTCCTAGCCTGAACTGGTTGAATTTGGATCTTCTTGATGGCAAACAAGGTTTTTCCTGCACTTTCATTCATTAAAGGTGCAAACTGGCTTATGTCAATTTTGAGCGTTTCAGAGCGATAGGAGCAAGTTTTGGCACTCTGCAGTAGAGTAAGCTGTATTTCACTGAAAAAGGGATTTTCAAGCAAGTTTCCTAGCCTGAACTGGTTGAATTTGGATCTTCTTGATGGCAAACAAGGTTTTTCCTGCACTTTCATTCATTAAAGGTGCAAACTGGCTTATGTCAATTTTGAGCGTTTCAGAGCGATAGAAGCGTCTTTTTGCACTGTGCAGTAGAGAAAGCTGAATTTTACTGAAAAAAGGATTTTCAAACAAGTTTCCTAGCCTGGACTTGCTGAATTTGGATCTATATCATGGCAAACATGGTCTCACCTGTCTTTTAATTCATTTATGGTGAACACTCACTCATGTCAATTTTGAGCGTTTCAGAGCGATAGAAGCCTCTTTTTGCACTGTGCAGTAACTAAAGTTGTATTTCACTATAAAAAGGTTTTTCACTGAGGTTTCCTAGCCTGAACTGGTTGAATTTGGATCTTCTTGATGGCAAAAAGGTTTTTCCTGTACTTTCATTCATTAGAGGTGAAAACTGGCTTATGTCAATTTTGAGCGTTTCAGAGCGATAGGAGCAAGTTTTGGCACTCTGCAGTAGAGTAAGCTGTATTTCACTGAAAAAGGGATTTTCAAGCAAGTTTCCTAGCCTGAACTGGTTGAATTTGGATCTTCTTGATGGCAAACAAGGTTTTTCCTGCACTTTCATTCATTAAAGGTGCAAACTGGCTTATGTCAATTTTGAGCGTTTCAGAGCGATAGGAGCAAGTTTTGGCACTCTGCAGTAGAGTAAGCTGTACTTCACTGAAAAAGGGATTTTCATGCAAGTTTCCTAGCCTGAACTGGTTGAATTTGGATCTTCTTGATGGCAAACAAGGTTTTTCCTGCACTTTCATTCATTAAAGGTGCAAACTGGCTTATGTCAATTTTGAGCGTTTCAGAGCGATAGAAGCGTCTTTTTGCACTGTGCAGTAGAGAAAGCTGAATTTTACTGAAAAAAGGATTTTCAAACAAGTTTCCTAGCCTGAACTTGCTGAATTTGGATCTATTTCATGGCAAACATGGTCTCACCTGTCTTTTAATTCATTTATGGTGAACACTCACTCATGTCAATTTTGAGCGTTTCAGAGCGATAGAAGCCTCTTTTTGCACTGTGCAGTAACTAAAGTTGTATTTCACTATAAAAAGGTTTTTCACTGAGGTTTCCTAGCCTGAACTGGTTGAATTTGGATCTTCTTGATGGCAAACAAGGCTTTTCCTGCACTTTCATTCATTAAAGGTGAAAACTGGCTAATGTCAATTTTGAGCGTTTCAGAGCGATTGGAGCACGTTTTGGCACTCTGCAGTAGAGTAAGCTGTATTTCACTGAAAAAGGGATTTTCAAGCAAGTTTACTAGCCTGAACTGGTTGAATTTGGATCTTCTTGATGGCAAACAAGGTTTTTCCTGCACTTTCATTCATTAAAGGTGCAAACTGGCTCATGTCAATTTTGAGCGTTTCAGAGCGATAGAAGCGTCTTTTTGCACTGTGCAGTAGAGAAAGCTGAATTTTACTGAAAAAAGGATTTTCAAACAAGTTTCCTAGCCTGGACTTGCTGAATTTGGATCTATTTCATGGCAAACATGGTCTCACCTGTCTTTTAATTCATTTATGGTGAACACTCACTCATGTCAATTTTGAGCGTTTCAGAGCGATAGAAGCCTCTTTTTGCACTGTGCAGTAACTAAAGTTGTATTTCACTATAAAAAGGTTTTTCACTGAGGTTTCCTAGCCTGAACTGGTTGAATTTGGATCTTCTTGATGGCAAAAAGGTTTTTCCTGTACTTTCATTCATTAGAGGTGAAAACTGGCTTATGTCAATTTTGAGCGTTTCAGAGCGATAGGAGCAAGTTTTGGCACTCTGCAGTAGAGTAAGCTGTATTTCACTGAAAAAGGGATTTTCAAGCAAGTTTCCTAGCCTGAACTGGTTGAATTTGGATCTTCTTGATGGCAAACAAGGTTTTTCCTGCACTTTCATTCATTAAAGGTGCAAACTGGCTTATGTCAATTTTGAGCGTTTCAGAGCGATAGAAGCGTCTTTTTGCACTGTGCAGTAGAGAAAGCAGAATTTTACTGAAAAAAGGATTTTCAAACAAGTTTCCTAGCCTGGACTTGCTGAATTTGGATCTATTTCATGGCAAACATGGTCTCACCTGTCTTTTAATTCATTTATGGTGAACACTCACTCATGTCAATTTTGAGCGTTTCAGAGCGATAGAAGCCTCTTTTTGCACTGTGCAGTAACTAAAGTTGTATTTCACTATAAAAAGGTTTTTCACTGAGGTTTCCTAGCCTGAACTGGTTGAATTTGGATCTTCTTGATGGCAAACAAGGTTTTTCCTGCACTTTCATTCATTAAAGGTGCAAACTGGCTTATGTCAATTTTGAGCGTTTCAGAGCGATAGAAGCGTCTTTTTGCACTGTGCAGTAGAGAAAGCTGAATTTTACTGAAAAAAGGATTTTCAAACAAGTTTCCTAGCCTGGACTTGCTGAATTTGGATCTATATCATGGCAAACATGGTCTCACCTGTCTTTTAATTCATTTATGGTGAACACTCACTCATGTCAATTTTGAGCGTTTCAGAGCGATAGAAGCCTCTTTTTGCACTGTGCAGTAACTAAAGTTGTATTTCACTATAAAAAGGTTTTTCACTGAGGTTTACTAGCCTGAACTGGTTGAATTTGGATCTTCTTGATGGCAAAAAGGTTTTTCCTGTACTTTCATTCATTAGAGGTGAAAACTGGCTTATGTCAATTTTGAGCGTTTCAGAGCGATAGGAGCAAGTTTTGGCACTCTGCAGTAGAGTAAGCTGTATTTCAATGAAAAAGGGATTTTCAAGCAAGTTTCCTAGCCTGAACTGGTTGAATTTGGATCTTCTTGATGGCAAACAAGGTTTTTCCTGCACTTTCATTCATTAAAGGTGCAAACTGGCTTATGTCAATTTTGAGCGTTTCAGAGCGATAGAAGCGTCTTTTTGCACTGTGCAGTAGAGAAAGCTGAATTTTACTGAAAAAAGGATTTTCAAACAAGTTTCCTAGCCTGGACTTGCTGAATTTGGATCTATATCATGGCAAACATGGTCTCACCTGTCTTTTAATTCATTTATGGTGAACACTCACTCATGTCAATTTTGAGCGTTTCAGAGCGATAGAAGCCTCTTTTTGCACTGTGCAGTAACTAAAGTTGTATTTCACTATAAAAAGGTTTTTCACTGAGGTTTCCTAGCCTGAACTGGTTGAATTTGGATCTTCTTGATGGCAAAAAGGTTTTTCCTGTACTTTCATTCATTAGAGGTGAAAACTGGCTTATGTCAATTTTGAGCGTTTCAGAGCGATAGGAGCAAGTTTTGGCACTCTGCAGTAGAGTAAGCTGTATTTCACTGAAAAAGGGATTTTCAAGCAAGTTTCCTAGCCTGAACTGGTTGAATTTGGATCTTCTTGATGGCAAACAAGGTTTTTCCTGCACTTTCATTCATTAAAGGTGCAAACTCGCTTATGTCAATTTTGAGCGTTTCATAGCGATAGCAGCAAGTTTTGGCACTCTGCAGTAGAGTAAGCTGTATTTCACTGAAAAAGGGATTTTCAAGCAAGTTTCCTAGCCTGAACTGGTTGAATTTGGATCTTCTTGATGGCAAACAAGGTTATTCCTGCACTTTCATTCATTAAAGGTGCAAACTGGCTTATGTCAATTTTGAGCGTTTCACAGCGATAGGAGCAAGTTTTGGCACTCTGCAGTAGAGTAAGCTGTATTTCACTGAAAAAGGGATTTTCAAGCAAGTTTACTAGCCTGAACTGGTTGAATTTGGATCTTCTTGATGGCAAACAAGGTTTTTCCTGCACTTTCATTCATTAAAGGTGCAAACTGGCTTATGTCAATTTTGAGCGTTTCAGAGCGATAGAAGCGTCTTTTTGCACTGTGCAGTAGAGAAAGCTGAATTTTACTGAAAAAAGGATTTTCAAACAAGTTTCCTAGCCTGGACTTGCTGAATTTGGATCTATTTCATGGCAAACATGGTCTCACCTGTCTTTTAATTCATTTATGGTGAACACTCACTCATGTCAATTTTGAGCGTTTCAGAGCGATAGAAGCCTCTTTTTGCACTGTGCAGTAACTAAAGTTGTATTTCACTATAAAAAGGTTTTTCACTGAGGTTTCCTAGCCTGAACTGGTTGAATTTGGATCTTCTTGATGGCAAACAAGGTTTTTCCTGCACTTTCATTCATTAAAGGTGCAAACTGGCTTATGTCAATTTTGAGCGTTTCAGAGCGATAGAAGCGTCTTTTTGCACTGTGCAGTAGAGAAAGCTGAATTTTACTGAAAAAAGGATTTTCAAACAAGTTTCCTAGCCTGGACTTGCTGAATTTGGATCTATATCATGGCAAACATGGTCTCACCTGTCTTTTAATTCATTTATGGTGAACACTCACTCATGTCAATTTTGAGCGTTTCAGAGCGATAGAAGCCTCTTTTTGCACTGTGCAGTAACTAAAGTTGTATTTCACTATAAAAAGGTTTTTCACTGAGGTTTACTAGCCTGAACTGGTTGAATTTGGATCTTCTTGATGGCAAAAAGGTTTTTCCTGTACTTTCATTCATTAGAGGTGATAACTGGCTTATGTCAATTTTGAGCGTTTCAGAGCGATAGGAGCAAGTTTTGGCACTCTGCAGTAGAGTAAGCTGTATTTCAATGAAAAAGGGATTTTCAAGCAAGTTTCCTAGCCTGAACTGGTTGAATTTGGATCTTCTTGATGGCAAACAAGGTTTTTCCTGCACTTTCATTCATTAAAGGTGCAAACTGGCTTATGTCAATTTTGAGCGTTTCAGAGCGATAGAAGCGTCTTTTTGCACTGTGCAGTAGAGAAAGCTGAATTTTACTGAAAAAAGGATTTTCAAACAAGTTTCCTAGCCTGGACTTGCTGAATTTGGATCTATTTCATGGCAAACATGGTCTCACCTGTCTTTTAATTCATTTATGGTGAACACTCACTCATGTCAATTTTGAGCGTTTCAGAGCGATAGAAGCCTCTTTTTGCACTGTGCAGTAACTAAAGTTGTATTTCACTATAAAAAGGTTTTTCACTGAGGTTTCCTAGCCTGAACTGGTTGAATTTGGATCTTCTTGATGGCAAACAAGGTTTTTCCTGTACTTTCATTCATTAGAGGTGAAAACTGGCTTATGTCAATTTTGAGCGTTTCAGAGCGATAGGAGCAAGTTTTGGCACTCTGCAGTAGAGTAAGCTGTATTTCACTGAAAAAGGGATTTTCAAGCAAGTTTACTAGCCTGAACTGGTTGAATTTGGATCTTCTTGATGGCAAACAAGGTTTTTCCTGCACTTTCATTCATTAAAGGTGCAAACTGGCTTATGTCAATTTTGAGCGTTTCAGAGCGATAGAAGCGTCTTTTTGCACTGTGCAGTAGAGAAAGCTGAATTTTACTGAAAAAAGGATTTTCAAACAAGTTTCCTAGCCTGGACTTGCTGAATTTGGATCTATTTCATGGCAAACATGGTCTCACCTGTCTTTTAATTCATTTATGGTGAACACTCACTCATGTCAATTTTGAGCGTTTCAGAGCGATAGAAGCCTCTTTTTGCACTGTGCAGTAACTAAAGTTGTATTTCACTATAAAAAGGTTTTTCACTGAGGTTTCCTAGCCTGAACTGGTTGAATTTGGATCTTCTTGATGGCAAACAAGGTTTTTCCTGCACTTTCATTCATTAAAGGTGCAAACTGGCTTATGTCAATTTTGAGCGTTTCAGAGCGATAGAAGCGTCTTTTTGCACTGTGCAGTAGAGAAAGCTGAATTTTACTGAAAAAAGGATTTTCAAACAAGTTTCCTAGCCTGGACTTGCTGAATTTGGATCTATTTCATGGCAAACATGGTCTCACCTGTCTTTTAATTCATTTATGGTGAACACTCACTCATGTCAATTTTGAGCGTTTCAGAGCGATAGAAGCCTCTTTTTGCACTGTGCAGTAACTAAAGTTGTATTTCACTATAAAAAGGTTTTTCACTGAGGTTTCCTAGCCTGAACTGGTTGAATTTGGATCTTCTTGATGGCAAACAAGGTTTTTCCTGCACTTTCATTCATTAAAGGTGCAAACTGGCTTATGTCAATTTTGAGCGTTTCAGAGCGATAGAAGCGTCTTTTTGCACTGTGCAGTAGAGAAAGCTGAATTTTACTGAAAAAAGGATTTTCAAACAAGTTTCCTAGCCTGAACTTGCTGAATTTGGATCTATTTCATGGCAAACATGGTCTCACCTGTCTTTTAATTCATTTATGGTGAACACTCACTCATGTCAATTTTGAGCGTTTCAGAGCGATAGAAGCCTCTTTTTGCACTGTGCAGTAACTAAAGTTGTATTTCACTATAAAAAGGTTTTTCACTGAGGTTTCCTAGCCTGAACTGGTTGAATTTGGATCTTCTTGATGGCAAACAAGGCTTTTCCTGCACTTTCATTCATTAGAGGTGAAAACTGGCTAATGTCAATTTTGAGCGTTTCAGAGCGATTGGAGCACGTTTTGGCACTCTGCAGTAGAGTAAGCTGTATTTCACTGAAAAAGGGATTTTCAAGCAAGTTTCCTAGCCTGAACTGGTTGAATTTGGATCTTCTTGATGGCAAACAAGGTTTTTCCTGCACTTTCATTCATTAAAGGTGCAAACTGGCTTATGTCAATTTTGAGCGTTTCAGAGCGATAGAAGCGTCTTTTTGCACTGTGCAGTAGAGAAAGCTGAATTTTACTGAAAAAAGGATTTTCAAACAAGTTTCCTAGCCTGGACTTGCTGAATTTGGATCTATTTCATGGCAAACATGGTCTCACCTGTCTTTTAATTCATTTATGGTGAACACTCACTCCTGTCAATTTTGAGCGTTTCAGAGCGATAGAAGCCTCTTTTTGCACTGTGCAGTAACTAAAGTTGTATTTCACTATAAAAAGGTTTTTCACTGAGGTTTCCTAGCCTGAACTGGTTGAATTTGGATCTTCTTGATGGCAAACAAGGTTTTTCCTGCACTTTCATTCATTAAAGGTGCAAACTGGCTTATGTCAATTTTGAGCGTTTCAGAGCGATAGAAGCGTCTTTTTGCACTGTGCAGTAGAGAAAGCTGAATTTTACTGAAAAAAGGATTTTCAAACAAGTTTCCTAGCCTGAACTTGCTGAATTTGGATCTATTTCATGGCAAACATGGTCTCACCTGTCTTTTAATTCATTTATGGTGAACACTCACTCATGTCAATTTTGAGCGTTTCAGAGCGATAGAAGCCTCTTTTTGCACTGTGCAGTAACTAAAGTTGTATTTCACTATAAAAAGGTTTTTCACTGAGGTTTCCTAGCCTGAACTGGTTGAATTTGGATCTTCTTGATGGCAAACAAGGCTTTTCCTGCACTTTCATTCATTAAAGGTGAAAACTGGCTAATGTCAATTTTGAGCGTTTCAGAGCGATTGGAGCACGTTTTGGCACTCTGCAGTAGAGTAAGCTGTATTTCACTGAAAAAGGGATTTTCAAGCAAGTTTACTAGCCTGAACTGGTTGAATTTGGATCTTCTTGATGGCAAACAAGGTTTTTCCTGCACTTTCATTCATTAAAGGTGCAAACTGGCTTATGTCAATTTTGAGCGTTTCAGAGCGATAGAAGCGTCTTTTTGCACTGTGCAGTAGAGAAAGCTGAATTTTACTGAAAAAAGGATTTTCAAACAAGTTTCCTAGCCTGGACTTGCTGAATTTGGATCTATTTCATGGCAAACATGGTCTCACCTGTCTTTTAATTCATTTATGGTGAACACTCACTCATGTCAATTTTGAGCGTTTCAGAGCGATAGAAGCCTCTTTTTGCACTGTGCAGTAACTAAAGTTGTATTTCACTATAAAAAGGTTTTTCACTGAGGTTTCCTAGCCTGAACTGGTTGAATTTGGATCTTCTTGATGGCAAAAAGGTTTTTCCTGTACTTTCATTCATTAGAGGTGAAAACTGGCTTATGTCAATTTTGAGCGTTTCAGAGCGATAGGAGCAAGTTTTGGCACTCTGCAGTAGAGTAAGCTGTATTTCACTGAAAAAGGGATTTTCAAGCAAGTTTCCTAGCCTGAACTGGTTGAATTTGGATCTTCTTGATGGCAAACAAGGTTTTTCCTGCACTTTCATTCATTAAAGGTGCAAACTGGCTTATGTCAATTTTGAGCGTTTCAGAGCGATAGGAGCAAGTTTTGGCACTCTGCAGTAGAGTAAGCTGTATTTCACTGAAAAAGGGATTTTCAAGCAAGTTTCCTAGCCTGAACTGGTTGAATTTGGATCTTCTTGATGGCAAACAAGGTTTTTCCTGCACTTTCATTCATTAAAGGTGCAAACTGGCTTATGTCAATTTTGAGCGTTTCAGAGCGATAGAAGCGTCTTTTTGCACTGTGCAGTAGAGAAAGCAGAATTTTACTGAAAAAAGGATTTTCAAACAAGTTTCCTAGCCTGGACTTGCTGAATTTGGATCTATTTCATGGCAAACATGGTCTCACCTGTCTTTTAATTCATTTATGGTGAACACTCACTCATGTCAATTTTGAGCGTTTCAGAGCGATAGAAGCCTCTTTTTGCACTGTGCAGTAACTAAAGTTGTATTTCACTATAAAAAGGTTTTTCACTGAGGTTTCCTAGCCTGAACTGGTTGAATTTGGATCTTCTTGATGGCAAACAAGGTTTTTCCTGTACTTTCATTCATTAGAGGTGAAAACTGGCTTATGTCAATTTTGAGCGTTTCAGAGCGATAGGAGCAAGTTTTGGCACTCTGCAGTAGAGTAAGCTGTATTTCACTGAAAAAGGGATTTTCAAGCAAGTTTCCTAGCCTGAACTGGTTGAATTTGGATCTTCTTGATGGCAAACAAGGTTTTTCCTGCACTTTCATTCATTAAAGGTGCAAACTGGCTTATGTCAATTTTGAGCGTTTCAGAGCGATAGGAGCAAGTTTTGGCACTCTGCAGTAGAGTAAGCTGTACTTCACTGAAAAAGGGATTTTCATGCAAGTTTCCTAGCCTGAACTGGTTGAATTTGGATCTTCTTGATGGCAAACAAGGTTTTTCCTGCACTTTCATTCATTAAAGGTGCAAACTGGCTTATGTCAATTTTGAGCGTTTCAGAGCGATAGAAGCGTCTTTTTGCACTGTGCAGTAGAGAAAGCTGAATTTTACTGAAAAAAGGATTTTCAAACAAGTTTCCTAGCCTGAACTTGCTGAATTTGGATCTATTTCATGGCAAACATGGTCTCACCTGTCTTTTAATTCATTTATGGTGAACACTCACTCATGTCAATTTTGAGCGTTTCAGAGCGATAGAAGCCTCTTTTTGCACTGTGCAGTAACTAAAGTTGTATTTCACTATAAAAAGGTTTTTCACTGAGGTTTCCTAGCCTGAACTGGTTGAATTTGGATCTTCTTGATGGCAAACAAGGCTTTTCCTGCACTTTCATTCATTAAAGGTGAAAACTGGCTAATGTCAATTTTGAGCGTTTCAGAGCGATTGGAGCACGTTTTGGCACTCTGCAGTAGAGTAAGCTGTATTTCACTGAAAAAGGGATTTTCAAGCAAGTTTACTAGCCTGAACTGGTTGAATTTGGATCTTCTTGATGGCAAACAAGGTTTTTCCTGCACTTTCATTCATTAAAGGTGCAAACTGGCTTATGTCAATTTTGAGCGTTTCAGAGCGATAGAAGCGTCTTTTTGCACTGTGCAGTAGAGAAAGCTGAATTTTACTGAAAAAAGGATTTTCAAACAAGTTTCCTAGCCTGGACTTGCTGAATTTGGATCTATTTCATGGCAAACATGGTCTCACCTGTCTTTTAATTCATTTATGGTGAACACTCACTCATGTCAATTTTGAGCGTTTCAGAGCGATAGAAGCCTCTTTTTGCACTGTGCAGTAACTAAAGTTGTATTTCACTATAAAAAGGTTTTTCACTGAGGTTTCCTAGCCTGAACTGGTTGAATTTGGATCTTCTTGATGGCAAAAAGGTTTTTCCTGTACTTTCATTCATTAGAGGTGAAAACTGGCTTATGTCAATTTTGAGCGTTTCAGAGCGATAGGAGCAAGTTTTGGCACTCTGCAGTAGAGTAAGCTGTATTTCACTGAAAAAGGGATTTTCAAGCAAGTTTCCTAGCCTGAACTGGTTGAATTTGGATCTTCTTGATGGCAAACAAGGTTTTTCCTGCACTTTCATTCATTAAAGGTGCAAACTGGCTTATGTCAATTTTGAGCGTTTCAGAGCGATAAGAGCAAGTTTTGGCACTCTGCAGTAGAGTAAGCTGTATTTCACTGAAAAAGGGATTTTCAAGCAAGTTTCCTAGCCTGAACTGGTTGAATTTGGATCTTCTTGATGGCAAACAAGGTTTTTCCTGCACTTTCATTCATTAAAGGTGCAAACTGGCTTATGTCAATTTTGAGCGTTTCAGAGCGATAGAAGCGTCTTTTTGCACTGTGCAGTAGAGAAAGCAGAATTTTACTGAAAAAAGGATTTTCAAACAAGTTTCCTAGCCTGGACTTGCTGAATTTGGATCTATTTCATGGCAAACATGGTCTCACCTGTCTTTTAATTCATTTATGGTGAACACTCACTCATGTCAATTTTGAGCGTTTCAGAGCGATAGAAGCCTCTTTTTGCACTGTGCAGTAACTAAAGTTGTATTTCACTATAAAAAGGTTTTTCACTGAGGTTTCCTAGCCTGAACTGGTTGAATTTGGATCTTCTTGATGGCAAACAAGGTTTTTCCTGCACTTTCATTCATTAAAGGTGCAAACTGGCTTATGTCAATTTTGAGCGTTTCAGAGCGATAGAAGCGTCTTTTTGCACTGTGCAGTAGAGAAAGCTGAATTTTACTGAAAAAAGGATTTTCAAACAAGTTTCCTAGCCTGGACTTGCTGAATTTGGATCTATATCATGGCAAACATGGTCTCACCTGTCTTTTAATTCATTTATGGTGAACACTCACTCATGTCAATTTTGAGCGTTTCAGAGCGATAGAAGCCTCTTTTTGCACTGTGCAGTAACTAAAGTTGTATTTCACTATAAAAAGGTTTTTCACTGAGGTTTACTAGCCTGAACTGGTTGAATTTGGATCTTCTTGATGGCAAAAAGGTTTTTCCTGTACTTTCATTCATTAGAGGTGAAAACTGGCTTATGTCAATTTTGAGCGTTTCAGAGCGATAGGAGCAAGTTTTGGCACTCTGCAGTAGAGTAAGCTGTATTTCAATGAAAAAGGGATTTTCAAGCAAGTTTCCTAGCCTGAACTGGTTGAATTTGGATCTTCTTGATGGCAAACAAGGTTTTTCCTGCACTTTCATTCATTAAAGGTGCAAACTGGCTTATGTCAATTTTGAGCGTTTCAGAGCGATAGAAGCGTCTTTTTGCACTGTGCAGTAGAGAAAGCTGAATTTTACTGAAAAAAGGATTTTCAAACAAGTTTCCTAGCCTGGACTTGCTGAATTTGGATCTATATCATGGCAAACATGGTCTCACCTGTCTTTTAATTCATTTATGGTGAACACTCACTCATGTCAATTTTGAGCGTTTCAGAGCGATAGAAGCCTCTTTTTGCACTGTGCAGTAACTAAAGTTGTATTTCACTATAAAAAGGTTTTTCACTGAGGTTTCCTAGCCTGAACTGGTTGAATTTGGATCTTCTTGATGGCAAAAAGGTTTTTCCTGTACTTTCATTCATTAGAGGTGAAAACTGGCTTATGTCAATTTTGAGCGTTTCAGAGCGATAGGAGCAAGTTTTGGCACTCTGCAGTAGAGTAAGCTGTATTTCACTGAAAAAGGGATTTTCAAGCAAGTTTCCTAGCCTGAACTGGTTGAATTTGGATCTTCTTGATGGCAAACAAGGTTTTTCCTGCACTTTCATTCATTAAAGGTGCAAACTGGCTTATGTCAATTTTGAGCGTTTCAGAGCGATAGGAGCAAGTTTTGGCACTCTGCAGTAGAGTAAGCTGTACTTCACTGAAAAAGGGATTTTCATGCAAGTTTCCTAGCCTGAACTGGTTGAATTTGGATCTTCTTGATGGCAAACAAGGTTTTTCCTGCACTTTCATTCATTAAAGGTGCAAACTGGCTTATGTCAATTTTGAGCGTTTCAGAGCGATAGAAGCGTCTTTTTGCACTGTGCAGTAGAGAAAGCTGAATTTTACTGAAAAAAGGATTTTCAAACAAGTTTCCTAGCCTGAACTTGCTGAATTTGGATCTATTTCATGGCAAACATGGTCTCACCTGTCTTTTAATTCATTTATGGTGAACACTCACTCATGTCAATTTTGAGCGTTTCAGAGCGATAGAAGCCTCTTTTTGCACTGTGCAGTAACTAAAGTTGTATTTCACTATAAAAAGGTTTTTCACTGAGGTTTCCTAGCCTGAACTGGTTGAATTTGGATCTTCTTGATGGCAAACAAGGCTTTTCCTGCACTTTCATTCATTAAAGGTGAAAACTGGCTAATGTCAATTTTGAGCGTTTCAGAGCGATAGGAGCAAGTTTTGGCACTCTGCAGTAGAGTAAGCTGTATTTCACTGAAAAAGGGATTTTCAAGCAAGTTTACTAGCCTGAACTGGTTGAATTTGGATCTTCTTGATGGCAAACAAGGTTTTTCCTGCACTTTCATTCATTAAAGGTGCAAACTGGCTTATGTCAATTTTGAGCGTTTCAGAGCGATAGAAGCGTCTTTTTGCACTGTGCAGTAGAGAAAGCAGAATTTTACTGAAAAAAGGATTTTCAAACAAGTTTCCTAGCCTGGACTTGCTGAATTTGGATCTATTTCATGGCAAACATGGTCTCACCTGTCTTTTAATTCATTTATGGTGAACACTCACTCATGTCAATTTTGAGCGTTTCAGAGCGATAGAAGCCTCTTTTTGCACTGTGCAGTAACTAAAGTTGTATTTCACTATAAAAAGGTTTTTCACTGAGGTTTCCTAGCCTGAACTGGTTGAATTTGGATCTTCTTGATGGCAAACAAGGTTTTTCCTGCACTTTCATTCATTAAAGGTGCAAACTGGCTTATGTCAATTTTGAGCGTTTCAGAGCGATAGAAGCGTCTTTTTGCACTGTGCAGTAGAGAAAGCTGAATTTTACTGAAAAAAGGATTTTCAAACAAGTTTCCTAGCCTGGACTTGCTGAATTTGGATCTATATCATGGCAAACATGGTCTCACCTGTCTTTTAATTCATTTATGGTGAACACTCACTCATGTCAATTTTGAGCGTTTCAGAGCGATAGAAGCCTCTTTTTGCACTGTGCAGTAACTAAAGTTGTATTTCACTATAAAAAGGTTTTTCACTGAGGTTTCCTAGCCTGAACTGGTTGAATTTGGATCTTCTTGATGGCAAAAAGGTTTTTCCTGTACTTTCATTCATTAGAGGTGAAAACTGGCTTATGTCAATTTTGAGCGTTTCAGAGCGATAGGAGCAAGTTTTGGCACTCTGCAGTAGAGTAAGCTGTATTTCACTGAAAAAGGGATTTTCAAGCAAGTTTCCTAGCCTGAACTGGTTGAATTTGGATCTTCTTGATGGCAAACAAGGTTTTTCCTGCACTTTCATTCATTAAAGGTGCAAACTCGCTTATGTCAATTTTGAGCGTTTCATAGCGATAGCAGCAAGTTTTGGCACTCTGCAGTAGAGTAAGCTGTATTTCACTGAAAAAGGGATTTTCAAGCAAGTTTCCTAGCCTGAACTGGTTGAATTTGGATCTTCTTGATGGCAAACAAGGTTATTCCTGCACTTTCATTCATTAAAGGTGCAAACTGGCTTATGTCAATTTTGAGCGTTTCACAGCGATAGGAGCAAGTTTTGGCACTCTGCAGTAGAGTAAGCTGTATTTCACTGAAAAAGGGATTTTCAAGCAAGTTTACTAGCCTGAACTGGTTGAATTTGGATCTTCTTGATGGCAAACAAGGTTTTTCCTGCACTTTCATTCATTAAAGGTGCAAACTGGCTTATGTCAATTTTGAGCGTTTCAGAGCGATAGAAGCGTCTTTTTGCACTGTGCAGTAGAGAAAGCTGAATTTTACTGAAAAAAGGATTTTCAAACAAGTTTCCTAGCCTGGACTTGCTGAATTTGGATCTATTTCATGGCAAACATGGTCTCACCTGTCTTTTAATTCATTTATGGTGAACACTCACTCATGTCAATTTTGAGCGTTTCAGAGCGATAGAAGCCTCTTTTTGCACTGTGCAGTAACTAAAGTTGTATTTCACTATAAAAAGGTTTTTCACTGAGGTTTCCTAGCCTGAACTGGTTGAATTTGGATCTTCTTGATGGCAAACAAGGTTTTTCCTGCACTTTCATTCATTAAAGGTGCAAACTGGCTTATGTCAATTTTGAGCGTTTCAGAGCGATAGAAGCGTCTTTTTGCACTGTGCAGTAGAGAAAGCTGAATTTTACTGAAAAAAGGATTTTCAAACAAGTTTCCTAGCCTGGACTTGCTGAATTTGGATCTATATCATGGCAAACATGGTCTCACCTGTCTTTTAATTCATTTATGGTGAACACTCACTCATGTCAATTTTGAGCGTTTCAGAGCGATAGAAGCCTCTTTTTGCACTGTGCAGTAACTAAAGTTGTATTTCACTATAAAAAGGTTTTTCACTGAGGTTTACTAGCCTGAACTGGTTGAATTTGGATCTTCTTGATGGCAAAAAGGTTTTTCCTGTACTTTCATTCATTAGAGGTGAAAACTGGCTTATGTCAATTTTGAGCGTTTCAGAGCGATAGGAGCAAGTTTTGGCACTCTGCAGTAGAGTAAGCTGTATTTCAATGAAAAAGGGATTTTCAAGCAAGTTTCCTAGCCTGAACTGGTTGAATTTGGATCTTCTTGATGGCAAACAAGGTTTTTCCTGCACTTTCATTCATTAAAGGTGCAAACTGGCTTATGTCAATTTTGAGCGTTTCAGAGCGATAGAAGCGTCTTTTTGCACTGTGCAGTAGAGAAAGCTGAATTTTACTGAAAAAAGGATTTTCAAACAAGTTTCCTAGCCTGGACTTGCTGAATTTGGATCTATATCATGGCAAACATGGTCTCACCTGTCTTTTAATTCATTTATGGTGAACACTCACTCATGTCAATTTTGAGCGTTTCAGAGCGATAGAAGCCTCTTTTTGCACTGTGCAGTAACTAAAGTTGTATTTCACTATAAAAAGGTTTTTCACTGAGGTTTCCTAGCCTGAACTGGTTGAATTTGGATCTTCTTGATGGCAAAAAGGTTTTTCCTGTACTTTCATTCATTAGAGGTGAAAACTGGCTTATGTCAATTTTGAGCGTTTCAGAGCGATAGGAGCAAGTTTTGGCACTCTGCAGTAGAGTAAGCTGTATTTCACTGAAAAAGGGATTTTCAAGCAAGTTTCCTAGCCTGAACTGGTTGAATTTGGATCTTCTTGATGGCAAACAAGGTTTTTCCTGCACTTTCATTCATTAAAGGTGCAAACTGGCTTATGTCAATTTTGAGCGTTTCAGAGCGATAGGAGCAAGTTTTGGCACTCTGCAGTAGAGTAAGCTGTACTTCACTGAAAAAGGGATTTTCATGCAAGTTTCCTAGCCTGAACTGGTTGAATTTGGATCTTCTTGATGGCAAACAAGGTTTTTCCTGCACTTTCATTCATTAAAGGTGCAAACTGGCTTATGTCAATTTTGAGCGTTTCAGAGCGATAGAAGCGTCTTTTTGCACTGTGCAGTAGAGAAAGCTGAATTTTACTGAAAAAAGGATTTTCAAACAAGTTTCCTAGCCTGAACTTGCTGAATTTGGATCTATTTCATGGCAAACATGGTCTCACCTGTCTTTTAATTCATTTATGGTGAACACTCACTCATGTCAATTTTGAGCGTTTCAGAGCGATAGAAGCCTCTTTTTGCACTGTGCAGTAACTAAAGTTGTATTTCACTATAAAAAGGTTTTTCACTGAGGTTTCCTAGCCTGAACTGGTTGAATTTGGATCTTCTTGATGGCAAACAAGGCTTTTCCTGCACTTTCATTCATTAAAGGTGAAAACTGGCTAATGTCAATTTTGAGCGTTTCAGAGCGATTGGAGCACGTTTTGGCACTCTGCAGTAGAGTAAGCTGTATTTCACTGAAAAAGGGATTTTCAAGCAAGTTTACTAGCCTGAACTGGTTGAATTTGGATCTTCTTGATGGCAAACAAGGTTTTTCCTGCACTTTCATTCATTAAAGGTGCAAACTGGCTTATGTCAATTTTGAGCGTTTCAGAGCGATAAGAGCAAGTTTTGGCACTCTGCAGTAGAGTAAGCTGTATTTCACTGAAAAAGGGATTTTCAAGCAAGTTTCCTAGCCTGAACTGGTTGAATTTGGATCTTCTTGATGGCAAACAAGGTTTTTCCTGCACTTTCATTCATTAAAGGTGCAAACTGGCTTATGTCAATTTTGAGCGTTTCAGAGCGATAGAAGCGTCTTTTTGCACTGTGCAGTAGAGAAAGCAGAATTTTACTGAAAAAAGGATTTTCAAACAAGTTTCCTAGCCTGGACTTGCTGAATTTGGATCTATTTCATGGCAAACATGGTCTCACCTGTCTTTTAATTCATTTATGGTGAACACTCACTCATGTCAATTTTGAGCGTTTCAGAGCGATAGAAGCCTCTTTTTGCACTGTGCAGTAACTAAAGTTGTATTTCACTATAAAAAGGTTTTTCACTGAGGTTTCCTCGCCTGAACTGGTTGAATTTGGATCTTCTTGATGGCAAACAAGGTTTTTCCTGCACTTTCATTCATTAAAGGTGCAAACTGGCTTATGTCAATTTTGAGCGTTTCAGAGCGATAGAAGCGTCTTTTTGCACTGTGCAGTAGAGAAAGCTGAATTTTACTGAAAAAAGGATTTTCAAACAAGTTTCCTAGCCTGGACTTGCTGAATTTGGATCTATATCATGGCAAACATGGTCTCACCTGTCTTTTAATTCATTTATGGTGAACACTCACTCATGTCAATTTTGAGCGTTTCAGAGCGATAGAAGCCTCTTTTTGCACTGTGCAGTAACTAAAGTTGTATTTCACTATAAAAAGGTTTTTCACTGAGGTTTCCTAGCCTGAACTGGTTGAATTTGGATCTTCTTGATGGCAACAAGGTTTTTCCTGTACTTTCATTCATTAGAGGTGAAAACTGGCTTATGTCAATTTTGAGCGTTTCAGAGCGATAGGAGCAAGTTTTGGCACTCTGCAGTAGAGTAAGCTGTATTTCACTGAAAAAGGGATTTTCAAGCAAGTTTCCTAGCCTGAACTGGTTGAATTTGGATCTTCTTGATGGCAAACAAGGTTTTTCCTGCACTTTCATTCATTAAAGGTGCAAACTGGCTTATGTCAATTTTGAGCGTTTCAGAGCGATAGGAGCAAGTTTTGGCACTCTGCAGTAGAGTAAGCTGTATTTCACTGAAAAAGGGATTTTCAAGCAAGTTTCCTAGCCTGAACTGGTTGAATTTGGATCTTCTTGATGGCAAACAAGGTTTTTCCTGCACTTTCATTCATTAAAGGTGCAAACTGGCTTATGTCAATTTTGAGCGTTTCAGAGCGATTGGAGCACGTTTTGGCACTCTGCAGTAGAGTAAGCTGTATTTCACTGAAAAAGGGATTTTCAAGCAAGTTTCCTAGCCTGAACTGGTTGAATTTGGATCTTCTTGATGGCAAACAAGGTTTTTCCTGCACTTTCATTCATTAAAGGTGCAAACTGGCTTATGTCAATTTTGAGCGTTTCAGAGCGATAGAAGCGTCTTTTTGCACTGTGCAGTAGAGAAAGCTGAATTTTACTGAAAAAAGGATTTTCAAACAAGTTTCCTAGCCTGGACTTGCTGAATTTGGATCTATATCATGGCAAACATGGTCTCACCTGTCTTTTAATTCATTTATGGTGAACACTCACTCATGTCAATTTTGAGCGTTTCAGAGCGATAGAAGCCTCTTTTTGCACTGTGCAGTAACTAAAGTTGTATTTCACTATAAAAAGGTTTTTCACTGAGGTTTCCTAGCCTGAACTGGTTGAATTTGGATCTTCTTGATGGCAAAAAGGTTTTTCCTGTACTTTCATTCATTAGAGGTGAAAACTGGCTTATGTCAATTTTGAGCGTTTCAGAGCGATAGGAGCAAGTTTTGGCACTCTGCAGTAGAGTAAGCTGTATTTCACTGAAAAAGGGATTTTCAAGCAAGTTTCCTAGCCTGAACTGGTTGAATTTGGATCTTCTTGATGGCAAACAAGGTTTTTCCTGCACTTTCATTCATTAAAGGTGCAAACTGGCTTATGTCAATTTTGAGCGTTTCAGAGCGATTGGAGCACGTTTTGGCACTCTGCAGTAGAGTAAGCTGTATTTCACTGAAAAAGGGATTTTCAAGCAAGTTTACTAGCCTGAACTGGTTGAATTTGGATCTTCTTGATGGCAAACAAGGTTTTTCCTGCACTTTCATTCATTAAAGGTGCAAACTGGCTTATGTCAATTTTGAGCGTTTCAGAGCGATAGAAGCGTCTTTTTGCACTGTGCAGTAGAGAAAGCTGAATTTTACTGAAAAAAGGATTTTCAAACAAGTTTCCTAGCCTGGACTTGCTGAATTTGGATCTATTTCATGGCAAACATGGTCTCACCTGTCTTTTAATTCATTTATGGTGAACACTCACTCATGTCAATTTTGAGCGTTTCAGAGCGATAGAAGCCTCTTTTTGCACTGTGCAGTAACTAAAGTTGTATTTCACTATAAAAAGGTTTTTCACTGAGGTTTCCTAGCCTGAACTGGTTGAATTTGGATCTTCTTGATGGCAAACAAGGCTTTTCCTGCACTTTCATTCATTAAAGGTGAAAACTGGCTTATGTCAATTTTGAGCGTTTCAGAGCGATTGGAGCACGTTTTGGCACTCTGCAGTAGAGTAAGCTGTATTTCACTGAAAAAGGGATTTTCAAGCAAGTTTACTAGCCTGAACTGGTTGAATTTGGATCTTCTTGATGGCAAACAAGGTTTTTCCTGCACTTTCATTCATTAAAGGTGCAAACTGGCTTATGTCAATTTTGAGCGTTTCAGAGCGATAGGAGCAAGTTTTGGCACTCTGCAGTAGAGTAAGCTGTATTTCACTGAAAAAGGGATTTTCAAGTAAGTTTCCTAGCCTGAACTGGTTGAATTTGGATCTTCTTGATGGCAAACAAGGTTTTTCCTGCACTTTCATTCATTAAAGGTGCAAACTGGCTTATGTCAATTTTGAGCGTTTCAGAGCGATTGGAGCACGTTTTGGCACTCTGCAGTAGAGTAAGCTGTATTTCACTGAAAAAGGGATTTTCAAGCAAGTTTCCTAGCCTGAACTGGTTGAATTTGGATCTTCTTGATGGCAAACAAGGTTTTTCCTGCACTTTCATTCATTAAAGGTGCAAACTGGCTTATGTCAATTTTGAGCGTTTCAGAGCGATAGAAGCGTCTTTTTGCACTGTGCAGTAGAGAAAGCTGAATTTTACTGAAAAAAGGATTTTCAAACAAGTTTCCTAGCCTGGACTTGCTGAATTTGGATCTATATCATGGCAAACATGGTCTCACCTGTCTTTTAATTCATTTATGGTGAACACTCACTCATGTCAATTTTGAGCGTTTCAGAGCGATAGAAGCCTCTTTTTGCACTGTGCAGTAACTAAAGTTGTATTTCACTATAAAAAGGTTTTTCACTGAGGTTTCCTAGCCTGAACTGGTTGAATTTGGATCTTCTTGATGGCAAAAAGGTTTTTCCTGTACTTTCATTCATTAGAGGTGAAAACTGGCTTATGTCAATTTTGAGCGTTTCAGAGCGATAGGAGCAAGTTTTGGCACTCTGCAGTAGAGTAAGCTGTATTTCACTGAAAAAGGGATTTTCAAGCAAGTTTCCTAGCCTGAACTGGTTGAATTTGGATCTTCTTGATGGCAAACAAGGTTATTCCTGCACTTTCATTCATTAAAGGTGCAAACTGGCTTATGTCAATTTTGAGCGTTTCACAGCGATAGGAGCAAGTTTTGGCACTCTGCAGTAGAGTAAGCTGTATTTCACTGAAAAAGGGATTTTCAAGCAAGTTTACTAGCCTGAACTGGTTGAATTTGGATCTTCTTGATGGCAAACAAGGTTTTTCCTGCACTTTCATTCATTAAAGGTGCAAACTGGCTTATGTCAATTTTGAGCGTTTCAGAGCGATTGGAGCACGTTTTGGCACTCTGCAGTAGAGTAAGCTGTATTTCACTGAAAAAGGGATTTTCAAGCAAGTTTACTAGCCTGAACTGGTTGAATTTGGATCTTCTTGATGGCAAACAAGGTTTTTCCTGCACTTTCATTCATTAAAGGTGCAAACTGGCTTATGTCAATTTTGAGCGTTTCAGAGCGATAGAAGCGTCTTTTTGCACTGTGCAGTAGAGAAAGCTGAATTTTACTGAAAAAAGGATTTTCAAACAAGTTTCCTAGCCTGAACTTGCTGAATTTGGATCTATTTCATGGCAAACATGGTCTCACCTGTCTTTTAATTCATTTATGGTGAACACTCACTCATGTCAATTTTGAGCGTTTCAGAGCGATAGAAGCCTCTTTTTGCACTGTGCAGTAACTAAAGTTGTATTTCACTATAAAAAGGTTTTTCACTGAGGTTTCCTAGCCTGAACTGGTTGAATTTGGATCTTCTTGATGGCAAACAAGGCTTTTCCTGCACTTTCATTCATTAAAGGTGAAAACTGGCTTATGTCAATTTTGAGCGTTTCAGAGCGATTGGAGCACGTTTTGGCACTCTGCAGTAGAGTAAGCTGTATTTCACTGAAAAAGGGATTTTCAAGCAAGTTTACTAGCCTGAACTGGTTGAATTTGGATCTTCTTGATGGCAAACAAGGTTTTTCCTGCACTTTCATTCATTAAAGGTGCAAACTGGCTTATGTCAATTTTGAGCGTTTCAGAGCGATAGAAGCGTCTTTTTGCACTGTGCAGTAGAGAAAGCTGAATTTTACTGAAAAAAGGATTTTCAAACAAGTTTCCTAGCCTGGACTTGCTGAATTTGGATCTATTTCATGGCAAACATGGTCTCACCTGTCTTTTAATTCATTTATGGTGAACACTCACTCATGTCAATTCTGAGCGTTTCAGAGCGATAGAAGCCTCTTTTTGCTCTGTGCTGAAACTAAAGTTTTATTTCACTATAAAAAGGTTTTTCACTGAGGTTTCCTAGCCTGAACTGGTTGAATTTGGATCTTCTTGATGGCAAACAAGGTTTTCCCTGTACTTTCATTCATTAGAGGTGAAAACTGGCTTATGTCAATTTTGAGCGTTTCAGAGCGATAGGAGCAAGTTTTGGCACTCTGCAGTAGAGTAAGCTGTATTTCACTGAAAAAGGGATTTTCAAGCAAGTTTCCTAGCCTGAACTGGTTGAATTTGGATCTTCTTGATGGCAAAAAGGTTTTTCCTGCACTTTCATTCATTAGAGGTGAAAACTGGCTTATGTCAATTTTGAGCGTTTCAGAGCGATAGGAGCAAGTTTTGGCACTCTGCAGTAGAGTAAGCTGTATTTCACTGAAAAAGGGATTTTCAAGCAAGTTTACTAGCCTGAACTGGTTGAATTTGGATCTTCTTGATGGCAAACAAGGTTTTTCCTGCACTTTCATTCATTAAAGGTGCAAACTGGCTTATGTCAATTTTGAGCGTTTCAGAGCGATAGAAGCGTCTTTTTGCACTGTGCAGTAGAGAAAGCTGAATTTTACTGAAAAAAGGATTTTCAAACAAGTTTCCTAGCCTGGACTTGCTGAATTTGGATCTATTTCATGGCAAACATGGTCTCACCTGTCTTTTAATTCATTTATGGTGAACACTCACTCATGTCAATTTTGAGCGTTTCAGAGCGATAGAAGCCTCTTTTTGCACTGTGCAGTAACTAAAGTTGTATTTCACTATAAAAAGGTTTTTCACTGAGGTTTCCTAGCCTGAACTGGTTGAATTTGGATCTTCTTGATGGCAACAAGGTTTTTCCTGTACTTTCATTCATTAGAGGTGAAAACTGGCTTATGTCAATTTTGAGCGTTTCAGAGCGATAGGAGCAAGTTTTGGCACTCTGCAGTAGAGTAAGCTGTATTTCACTGAAAAAGGGATTTTCAAGCAAGTTTCCTAGCCTGAACTGGTTGAATTTGGATCTTCTTGATGGCAAACAAGGTTTTTCCTGCACTTTCATTCATTAAAGGTGCAAACTGGCTTATGTCAATTTTGAGCGTTTCAGAGCGATAGAAGCGTCTTTTTGCACTGTGCAGTAGAGAAAGCTGAATTTTACTGAAAAAAGGATTTTCAAACAAGTTTCCTAGCCTGGACTTGCTGAATTTGGATCTATTTCATGGCAAACATGGTCTCACCTGTCTTTTAATTCATTTATGGTGAACACTCACTCATGTCAATTTTGAGCGTTTCAGAGCGATAGGAGCCTCTTTTTGCACTGTGCAGTAACTAAAGTTGTATTTCACTATAAAAAGGTTTTTCACTGAGGTTTCCTAGCCTGAACTGGTTGAATTTGGATCTTCTTGATGGCAACAAGGTTTTTCCTGTACTTTCATTCATTAGAGGTGAAAACTGGCTTATGTCAATTTTGAGCGTTTCAGAGCGATAGGAGCAAGTTTTGGCACTCTGCAGTAGAGTAAGCTGTATTTCACTGAAAAAGGGATTTTCAAGCAAGTTTCCTAGCCTGAACTGGTTGAATTTGGATCTTCTTGATGGCAAACAAGGTTTTTCCTGCACTTTCATTCATTAAAGGTGCAAACTGGCTTATGTCAATTTTGAGCGTTTCAGAGCGATAGAAGCGTCTTTTTGCACTGTGCAGTAGAGAAAGCTGAATTTTACTGAAAAAAGGATTTTCAAACAAGTTTCCTAGCCTGGACTTGCTGAATTTGGATCTATATCATGGCAAACATGGTCTCACCTGTCTTTTAATTCATTTATGGTGAACACTCACTCATGTCAATTTTGAGCGTTTCAGAGCGATAGAAGCCTCTTTTTGCACTGTGCAGTAACTAAAGTTGTATTTCACTATAAAAAGGTTTTTCACTGAGGTTTCCTAGCCTGAACTGGTTGAATTTGGATCTTCTTGATGGCAACAAGGTTTTTCCTGTACTTTCATTCATTAGAGGTGAAAACTGGCTTATGTCAATTTTGAGCGTTTCAGAGCGATAGGAGCAAGTTTTGGCACTCTGCAGTAGAGTAAGCTGTATTTCACTGAAAAAGGGATTTTCAAGCAAGTTTCCTAGCCTGAACTGGTTGAATTTGGATCTTCTTGATGGCAAACAAGGTTTTTCCTGCACTTTCATTCATTAAAGGTGCAAACTGGCTTATGTCAATTTTGAGCGTTTCAGAGCGATAGGAGCAAGTTTTGGCACTCTGCAGTAGAGTAAGCTGTATTTCACTGAAAAAGGGATTTTCAAGCAAGTTTCCTAGCCTGAACTGGTTGAATTTGGATCTTCTTGATGGCAAACAAGGTTTTTCCTGCACTTTCATTCATTAAAGGTGCAAACTGGCTTATGTCAATTTTGAGCGTTTCAGAGCGATTGGAGCACGTTTTGGCACTCTGCAGTAGAGTAAGCTGTATTTCACTGAAAAAGGGATTTTCAAGCAAGTTTCCTAGCCTGAACTGGTTGAATTTGGATCTTCTTGATGGCAAACAAGGTTTTTCCTGCACTTTCATTCATTAAAGGTGCAAACTGGCTTATGTCAATTTTGAGCGTTTCAGAGCGATAGAAGCGTCTTTTTGCACTGTGCAGTAGAGAAAGCTGAATTTTACTGAAAAAAGGATTTTCAAACAAGTTTCCTAGCCTGGACTTGCTGAATTTGGATCTATATCATGGCAAACATGGTCTCACCTGTCTTTTAATTCATTTATGGTGAACACTCACTCATGTCAATTTTGAGCGTTTCAGAGCGATAGAAGCCTCTTTTTGCACTGTGCAGTAACTAAAGTTGTATTTCACTATAAAAAGGTTTTTCACTGAGGTTTCCTAGCCTGAACTGGTTGAATTTGGATCTTCTTGATGGCAAAAAGGTTTTTCCTGTACTTTCATTCATTAGAGGTGAAAACTGGCTTATGTCAATTTTGAGCGTTTCAGAGCGATAGGAGCAAGTTTTGGCACTCTGCAGTAGAGTAAGCTGTATTTCACTGAAAAAGGGATTTTCAAGCAAGTTTCCTAGCCTGAACTGGTTGAATTTGGATCTTCTTGATGGCAAACAAGGTTTTTCCTGCACTTTCATTCATTAAAGGTGCAAACTGGCTTATGTCAATTTTGAGCGTTTCAGAGCGATTGGAGCACGTTTTGGCACTCTGCAGTAGAGTAAGCTGTATTTCACTGAAAAAGGGATTTTCAAGCAAGTTTACTAGCCTGAACTGGTTGAATTTGGATCTTCTTGATGGCAAACAAGGTTTTTCCTGCACTTTCATTCATTAAAGGTGCAAACTGGCTTATGTCAATTTTGAGCGTTTCAGAGCGATAGAAGCGTCTTTTTGCACTGTGCAGTAGAGAAAGCTGAATTTTACTGAAAAAAGGATTTTCAAACAAGTTTCCTAGCCTGGACTTGCTGAATTTGGATCTATTTCATGGCAAACATGGTCTCACCTGTCTTTTAATTCATTTATGGTGAACACTCACTCATGTCAATTTTGAGCGTTTCAGAGCGATAGAAGCCTCTTTTTGCACTGTGCAGTAACTAAAGTTGTATTTCACTATAAAAAGGTTTTTCACTGAGGTTTCCTAGCCTGAACTGGTTGAATTTGGATCTTCTTGATGGCAAACAAGGCTTTTCCTGCACTTTCATTCATTAAAGGTGAAAACTGGCTTATGTCAATTTTGAGCGTTTCAGAGCGATTGGAGCACGTTTTGGCACTCTGCAGTAGAGTAAGCTGTATTTCACTGAAAAAGGGATTTTCAAGCAAGTTTACTAGCCTGAACTGGTTGAATTTGGATCTTCTTGATGGCAAACAAGGTTTTTCCTGCACTTTCATTCATTAAAGGTGCAAACTGGCTTATGTCAATTTTGAGCGTTTCAGAGCGATAGGAGCAAGTTTTGGCACTCTGCAGTAGAGTAAGCTGTATTTCACTGAAAAAGGGATTTTCAAGTAAGTTTCCTAGCCTGAACTGGTTGAATTTGGATCTTCTTGATGGCAAACAAGGTTTTTCCTGCACTTTCATTCATTAAAGGTGCAAACTGGCTTATGTCAATTTTGAGCGTTTCAGAGCGATTGGAGCACGTTTTGGCACTCTGCAGTAGAGTAAGCTGTATTTCACTGAAAAAGGGATTTTCAAGCAAGTTTCCTAGCCTGAACTGGTTGAATTTGGATCTTCTTGATGGCAAACAAGGTTTTTCCTGCACTTTCATTCATTAAAGGTGCAAACTGGCTTATGTCAATTTTGAGCGTTTCAGAGCGATAGAAGCGTCTTTTTGCACTGTGCAGTAGAGAAAGCTGAATTTTACTGAAAAAAGGATTTTCAAACAAGTTTCCTAGCCTGGACTTGCTGAATTTGGATCTATATCATGGCAAACATGGTCTCACCTGTCTTTTAATTCATTTATGGTGAACACTCACTCATGTCAATTTTGAGCGTTTCAGAGCGATAGAAGCCTCTTTTTGCACTGTGCAGTAACTAAAGTTGTATTTCACTATAAAAAGGTTTTTCACTGAGGTTTCCTAGCCTGAACTGGTTGAATTTGGATCTTCTTGATGGCAAAAAGGTTTTTCCTGTACTTTCATTCATTAGAGGTGAAAACTGGCTTATGTCAATTTTGAGCGTTTCAGAGCGATAGGAGCAAGTTTTGGCACTCTGCAGTAGAGTAAGCTGTATTTCACTGAAAAAGGGATTTTCAAGCAAGTTTCCTAGCCTGAACTGGTTGAATTTGGATCTTCTTGATGGCAAACAAGGTTATTCCTGCACTTTCATTCATTAAAGGTGCAAACTGGCTTATGTCAATTTTGAGCGTTTCACAGCGATAGGAGCAAGTTTTGGCACTCTGCAGTAGAGTAAGCTGTATTTCACTGAAAAAGGGATTTTCAAGCAAGTTTACTAGCCTGAACTGGTTGAATTTGGATCTTCTTGATGGCAAACAAGGTTTTTCCTGCACTTTCATTCATTAAAGGTGCAAACTGGCTTATGTCAATTTTGAGCGTTTCAGAGCGATAGAAGCGTCTTTTTGCACTGTGCAGTAGAGAAAGCTGAATTTTACTGAAAAAAGGATTTTCAAACAAGTTTCCTAGCCTGGACTTGCTGAATTTGGATCTATTTCATGGCAAACATGGTCTCACCTGTCTTTTAATTCATTTATGGTGAACACTCACTCATGTCAATTCTGAGCGTTTCAGAGCGATAGAAGCCTCTTTTTGCTCTGTGCTGAAACTAAAGTTTTATTTCACTATAAAAAGGTTTTTCACTGAGGTTTCCTAGCCTGAACTGGTTGAATTTGGATCTTCTTGATGGCAAACAAGGTTTTCCCTGTACTTTCATTCATTAGAGGTGAAAACTGGCTTATGTCAATTTTGAGCGTTTCAGAGCGATAGGAGCAAGTTTTGGCACTCTGCAGTAGAGTAAGCTGTATTTCACTGAAAAAGGGATTTTCAAGCAAGTTTCCTAGCCTGAACTGGTTGAATTTGGATCTTCTTGATGGCAAAAAGGTTTTTCCTGTACTTTCATTCATTAGAGGTGAAAACTGGCTTATGTCAATTTTGAGCGTTTCAGAGCGATAGGAGCAAGTTTTGGCACTCTGCAGTAGAGTAAGCTGTATTTCACTGAAAAAGGGATTTTCAAGCAAGTTTACTAGCCTGAACTGGTTGAATTTGGATCTTCTTGATGGCAAACAAGGTTTTTCCTGCACTTTCATTCATTAAAGGTGCAAACTGGCTTATGTCAATTTTGAGCGTTTCAGAGCGATAGAAGCGTCTTTTTGCACTGTGCAGTAGAGAAAGCTGAATTTTACTGAAAAAAGGATTTTCAAACAAGTTTCCTAGCCTGGACTTGCTGAATTTGGATCTATTTCATGGCAAACATGGTCTCACCTGTCTTTTAATTCATTTATGGTGAACACTCACTCATGTCAATTTTGAGCGTTTCAGAGCGATAGAAGCCTCTTTTTGCACTGTGCAGTAACTAAAGTTGTATTTCACTATAAAAAGGTTTTTCACTGAGGTTTACTAGCCTGAACTGGTTGAATTTGGATCTTCTTGATGGCAAAAAGGTTTTTCCTGTACTTTCATTCATTAGAGGTGAAAACTGGCTTATGTCAATTTTGAGCGTTTCAGAGCGATAGGAGCAAGTTTTGGCACTCTGCAGTAGAGTAAGCTGTATTTCAATGAAAAAGGGATTTTCAAGCAAGTTTCCTAGCCTGAACTGGTTGAATTTGGATCTTCTTGATGGCAAACAAGGTTTTTCCTGCACTTTCATTCATTAAAGGTGCAAACTGGCTTATGTCAATTTTGAGCGTTTCAGAGCGATAGAAGCGTCTTTTTGCACTGTGCAGTAGAGAAAGCTGAATTTTACTGAAAAAAGGATTTTCAAACAAGTTTCCTAGCCTGGACTTGCTGAATTTGGATCTATATCATGGCAAACATGGTCTCACCTGTCTTTTAATTCATTTATGGTGAACACTCACTCATGTCAATTTTGAGCGTTTCAGAGCGATAGAAGCCTCTTTTTGCACTGTGCAGTAACTAAAGTTGTATTTCACTATAAAAAGGTTTTTCACTGAGGTTTCCTAGCCTGAACTGGTTGAATTTGAATCTTCTTGATGGCAAAAAGGTTTTTCCTGTACTTTCATTCATTAGAGGTGAAAACTGGCTTATGTCAATTTTGAGCGTTTCAGAGCGATAGGAGCAAGTTTTGGCACTCTGCAGTAGAGTAAGCTGTATTTCACTGAAAAAGGGATTTTCAAGCAAGTTTCCTAGCCTGAACTGGTTGAATTTGGATCTTCTTGATGGCAAACAAGGTTTTTCCTGCACTTTCATTCATTAAAGGTGCAAACTGGCTTATGTCAATTTTGAGCGTTTCAGAGCGATAGGAGCAAGTTTTGGCACTCTGCAGTAGAGTAAGCTGTACTTCACTGAAAAAGGGATTTTCATGCAAGTTTCCTAGCCTGAACTGGTTGAATTTGGATCTTCTTGATGGCAAACAAGGTTTTTCCTGCACTTTCATTCATTAAAGGTGCAAACTGGCTTATGTCAATTTTGAGCGTTTCAGAGCGATAGAAGCGTCTTTTTGCACTGTGCAGTAGAGAAAGCTGAATTTTACTGAAAAAAGGATTTTCAAACAAGTTTCCTAGCCTGAACTTGCTGAATTTGGATCTATTTCATGGCAAACATGGTCTCACCTGTCTTTTAATTCATTTATGGTGAACACTCACTCATGTCAATTTTGAGCGTTTCAGAGCGATAGAAGCCTCTTTTTGCACTGTGCAGTAACTAAAGTTGTATTTCACTATAAAAAGGTTTTTCACTGAGGTTTCCTAGCCTGAACTGGTTGAATTTGGATCTTCTTGATGGCAAACAAGGCTTTTCCTGCACTTTCATTCATTAAAGGTGAAAACTGGCTAATGTCAATTTTGAGCGTTTCAGAGCGATTGGAGCACGTTTTGGCACTCTGCAGTAGAGTAAGCTGTATTTCACTGAAAAAGGGATTTTCAAGCAAGTTTACTAGCCTGAACTGGTTGAATTTGGATCTTCTTGATGGCAAACAAGGTTTTTCCTGCACTTTCATTCATTAAAGGTGCAAACTGGCTCATGTCAATTTTGAGCGTTTCAGAGCGATAGAAGCGTCTTTTTGCACTGTGCAGTAGAGAAAGCTGAATTTTACTGAAAAAAGGATTTTCAAACAAGTTTCCTAGCCTGGACTTGCTGAATTTGGATCTATTTCATGGCAAACATGGTCTCACCTGTCTTTTAATTCATTTATGGTGAACACTCACTCATGTCAATTTTGAGCGTTTCAGAGCGATAGAAGCCTCTTTTTGCACTGTGCAGTAACTAAAGTTGTATTTCACTATAAAAAGGTTTTTCACTGAGGTTTCCTAGCCTGAACTGGTTGAATTTGGATCTTCTTGATGGCAAAAAGGTTTTTCCTGTACTTTCATTCATTAGAGGTGAAAACTGGCTCATGTCAATTTTGAGCGTTTCAGAGCGATAGGAGCAAGTTTTGGCACTCTGCAGTAGAGTAAGCTGTATTTCACTGAAAAAGGGATTTTCAAGCAAGTTTCCTAGCCTGAACTGGTTGAATTTGGATCTTCTTGATGGCAAACAAGGTTTTTCCTGCACTTTCATTCATTAAAGGTGCAAACTGGCTTATGTCAATTTTGAGCGTTTCAGAGCGATAGAAGCGTCTTTTTGCACTGTGCAGTAGAGAAAGCAGAATTTTACTGAAAAAAGGATTTTCAAACAAGTTTCCTAGCCTGGACTTGCTGAATTTGGATCTATTTCATGGCAAACATGGTCTCACCTGTCTTTTAATTCATTTATGGTGAACACTCACTCATGTCAATTTTGAGCGTTTCAGAGCGATAGAAGCCTCTTTTTGCACTGTGCAGTAACTAAAGTTGTATTTCACTATAAAAAGGTTTTTCACTGAGGTTTCCTAGCCTGAACTGGTTGAATTTGGATCTTCTTGATGGCAAACAAGGTTTTTCCTGCACTTTCATTCATTAAAGGTGCAAACTGGCTTATGTCAATTTTGAGCGTTTCAGAGCGATAGAAGCGTCTTTTTGCACTGTGCAGTAGAGAAAGCTGAATTTTACTGAAAAAAGGATTTTCAAACAAGTTTCCTAGCCTGGACTTGCTGAATTTGGATCTATATCATGGCAAACATGGTCTCACCTGTCTTTTAATTCATTTATGGTGAACACTCACTCATGTCAATTTTGAGCGTTTCAGAGCGATAGAAGCCTCTTTTTGCACTGTGCAGTAACTAAAGTTGTATTTCACTATAAAAAGGTTTTTCACTGAGGTTTACTAGCCTGAACTGGTTGAATTTGGATCTTCTTGATGGCAAAAAGGTTTTTCCTGTACTTTCATTCATTAGAGGTGAAAACTGGCTTATGTCAATTTTGAGCGTTTCAGAGCGATAGGAGCAAGTTTTGGCACTCTGCAGTAGAGTAAGCTGTATTTCAATGAAAAAGGGATTTTCAAGCAAGTTTCCTAGCCTGAACTGGTTGAATTTGGATCTTCTTGATGGCAAACAAGGTTTTTCCTGCACTTTCATTCATTAAAGGTGCAAACTGGCTTATGTCAATTTTGAGCGTTTCAGAGCGATAGAAGCGTCTTTTTGCACTGTGCAGTAGAGAAAGCTGAATTTTACTGAAAAAAGGATTTTCAAACAAGTTTCCTAGCCTGGACTTGCTGAATTTGGATCTATATCATGGCAAACATGGTCTCACCTGTCTTTTAATTCATTTATGGTGAACACTCACTCATGTCAATTTTGAGCGTTTCAGAGCGATAGAAGCCTCTTTTTGCACTGTGCAGTAACTAAAGTTGTATTTCACTATAAAAAGGTTTTTCACTGAGGTTTCCTAGCCTGAACTGGTTGAATTTGGATCTTCTTGATGGCAAAAAGGTTTTTCCTGTACTTTCATTCATTAGAGGTGAAAACTGGCTTATGTCAATTTTGAGCGTTTCAGAGCGATAGGAGCAAGTTTTGGCACTCTGCAGTAGAGTAAGCTGTATTTCACTGAAAAAGGGATTTTCAAGCAAGTTTCCTAGCCTGAACTGGTTGAATTTGGATCTTCTTGATGGCAAACAAGGTTTTTCCTGCACTTTCATTCATTAAAGGTGCAAACTCGCTTATGTCAATTTTGAGCGTTTCATAGCGATAGCAGCAAGTTTTGGCACTCTGCAGTAGAGTAAGCTGTATTTCACTGAAAAAGGGATTTTCAAGCAAGTTTCCTAGCCTGAACTGGTTGAATTTGGATCTTCTTGATGGCAAACAAGGTTATTCCTGCACTTTCATTCATTAAAGGTGCAAACTGGCTTATGTCAATTTTGAGCGTTTCACAGCGATAGGAGCAAGTTTTGGCACTCTGCAGTAGAGTAAGCTGTATTTCACTGAAAAAGGGATTTTCAAGCAAGTTTACTAGCCTGAACTGGTTGAATTTGGATCTTCTTGATGGCAAACAAGGTTTTTCCTGCACTTTCATTCATTAAAGGTGCAAACTGGCTTATGTCAATTTTGAGCGTTTCAGAGCGATAGAAGCGTCTTTTTGCACTGTGCAGTAGAGAAAGCTGAATTTTACTGAAAAAAGGATTTTCAAACAAGTTTCCTAGCCTGGACTTGCTGAATTTGGATCTATTTCATGGCAAACATGGTCTCACCTGTCTTTTAATTCATTTATGGTGAACACTCACTCATGTCAATTTTGAGCGTTTCAGAGCGATAGAAGCCTCTTTTTGCACTGTGCAGTAACTAAAGTTGTATTTCACTATAAAAAGGTTTTTCACTGAGGTTTCCTAGCCTGAACTGGTTGAATTTGGATCTTCTTGATGGCAAACAAGGTTTTTCCTGCACTTTCATTCATTAAAGGTGCAAACTGGCTTATGTCAATTTTGAGCGTTTCAGAGCGATAGAAGCGTCTTTTTGCACTGTGCAGTAGAGAAAGCTGAATTTTACTGAAAAAAGGATTTTCAAACAAGTTTCCTAGCCTGGACTTGCTGAATTTGGATCTATATCATGGCAAACATGGTCTCACCTGTCTTTTAATTCATTTATGGTGAACACTCACTCATGTCAATTTTGAGCGTTTCAGAGCGATAGAAGCCTCTTTTTGCACTGTGCAGTAACTAAAGTTGTATTTCACTATAAAAAGGTTTTTCACTGAGGTTTACTAGCCTGAACTGGTTGAATTTGGATCTTCTTGATGGCAAACAAGGTTTTTCCTGCACTTTCATTCATTAAAGGTGCAAACTGGCTTATGTCAATTTTGAGCGTTTCAGAGCGATAGAAGCGTCTTTTTGCACTGTGCAGTAGAGAAAGCTGAATTTTACTGAAAAAAGGATTTTCAAACAAGTTTCCTAGCCTGGACTTGCTGAATTTGGATCTATATCATGGCAAACATGGTCTCACCTGTCTTTTAATTCATTTATGGTGAACACTCACTCATGTCAATTTTGAGCGTTTCAGAGCGATAGAAGCCTCTTTTTGCACTGTGCAGTAACTAAAGTTGTATTTCACTATAAAAAGGTTTTTCACTGAGGTTTCCTAGCCTGAACTGGTTGAATTTGGATCTTCTTGATGGCAAAAAGGTTTTTCCTGTACTTTCATTCATTAGAGGTGAAAACTGGCTTATGTCAATTTTGAGCGTTTCAGAGCGATAGGAGCAAGTTTTGGCACTCTGCAGTAGAGTAAGCTGTATTTCACTGAAAAAGGGATTTTCAAGCAAGTTTCCTAGCCTGAACTGGTTGAATTTGGATCTTCTTGATGGCAAACAAGGTTTTTCCTGCACTTTCATTCATTAAAGGTGCAAACTGGCTTATGTCAATTTTGAGCGTTTCAGAGCGATAAGAGCAAGTTTTGGCACTCTGCAGTAGAGTAAGCTGTATTTCACTGAAAAAGGGATTTTCAAGCAAGTTTCCTAGCCTGAACTGGTTGAATTTGGATCTTCTTGATGGCAAACAAGGTTTTTCCTGCACTTTCATTCATTAAAGGTGCAAACTGGCTTATGTCAATTTTGAGCGTTTCAGAGCGATAGAAGCGTCTTTTTGCACTGTGCAGTAGAGAAAGCAGAATTTTACTGAAAAAAGGATTTTCAAACAAGTTTCCTAGCCTGGACTTGCTGAATTTGGATCTATTTCATGGCAAACATGGTCTCACCTGTCTTTTAATTCATTTATGGTGAACACTCACTCATGTCAATTTTGAGCGTTTCAGAGCGATAGAAGCCTCTTTTTGCACTGTGCAGTAACTAAAGTTGTATTTCACTATAAAAAGGTTTTTCACTGAGGTTTCCTCGCCTGAACTGGTTGAATTTGGATCTTCTTGATGGCAAACAAGGTTTTTCCTGCACTTTCATTCATTAAAGGTGCAAACTGGCTTATGTCAATTTTGAGCGTTTCAGAGCGATAGAAGCGTCTTTTTGCACTGTGCAGTAGAGAAAGCTGAATTTTACTGAAAAAAGGATTTTCAAACAAGTTTCCTAGCCTGGACTTGCTGAATTTGGATCTATATCATGGCAAACATGGTCTCACCTGTCTTTTAATTCATTTATGGTGAACACTCACTCATGTCAATTTTGAGCGTTTCAGAGCGATAGAAGCCTCTTTTTGCACTGTGCAGTAACTAAAGTTGTATTTCACTATAAAAAGGTTTTTCACTGAGGTTTACTAGCCTGAACTGGTTGAATTTGGATCTTCTTGATGGCAAAAAGGTTTTTCCTGTACTTTCATTCATTAGAGGTGAAAACTGGCTTATGTCAATTTTGAGCGTTTCAGAGCGATAGGAGCAAGTTTTGGCACTCTGCAGTAGAGTAAGCTGTATTTCAATGAAAAAGGGATTTTCAAGCAAGTTTCCTAGCCTGAACTGGTTGAATTTGGATCTTCTTGATGGCAAACAAGGTTTTTCCTGCACTTTCATTCATTAAAGGTGCAAACTGGCTTATGTCAATTTTGAGCGTTTCAGAGCGATAGAAGCGTCTTTTTGCACTGTGCAGTAGAGAAAGCTGAATTTTACTGAAAAAAGGATTTTCAAACAAGTTTCCTAGCCTGGACTTGCTGAATTTGGATCTATATCATGGCAAACATGGTCTCACCTGTCTTTTAATTCATTTATGGTGAACACTCACTCATGTCAATTTTGAGCGTTTCAGAGCGATAGAAGCCTCTTTTTGCACTGTGCAGTAACTAAAGTTGTATTTCACTATAAAAAGGTTTTTCACTGAGGTTTCCTAGCCTGAACTGGTTGAATTTGGATCTTCTTGATGGCAAAAAGGTTTTTCCTGTACTTTCATTCATTAGAGGTGAAAACTGGCTTATGTCAATTTTGAGCGTTTCAGAGCGATAGGAGCAAGTTTTGGCACTCTGCAGTAGAGTAAGCTGTATTTCACTGAAAAAGGGATTTTCAAGCAAGTTTCCTAGCCTGAACTGGTTGAATTTGGATCTTCTTGATGGCAAACAAGGTTATTCCTGCACTTTCATTCATTAAAGGTGCAAACTGGCTTATGTCAATTTTGAGCGTTTCACAGCGATAGGAGCAAGTTTTGGCACTCTGCAGTAGAGTAAGCTGTATTTCACTGAAAAAGGGATTTTCAAGCAAGTTTACTAGCCTGAACTGGTTGAATTTGGATCTTCTTGATGGCAAACAAGGTTTTTCCTGCACTTTCATTCATTAAAGGTGCAAACTGGCTTATGTCAATTTTGAGCGTTTCAGAGCGATAGAAGCGTCTTTTTGCACTGTGCAGTAGAGAAAGCTGAATTTTACTGAAAAAAGGATTTTCAAACAAGTTTCCTAGCCTGGACTTGCTGAATTTGGATCTATTTCATGGCAAACATGGTCTCACCTGTCTTTTAATTCATTTATGGTGAACACTCACTCATGTCAATTTTGAGCGTTTCAGAGCGATAGAAGCCTCTTTTTGCACTGTGCAGTAACTAAAGTTGTATTTCACTATAAAAAGGTTTTTCACTGAGGTTTCCTAGCCTGAACTGGTTGAATTTGGATCTTCTTGATGGCAAACAAGGTTTTTCCTGCACTTTCATTCATTAAAGGTGCAAACTGGCTTATGTCAATTTTGAGCGTTTCAGAGCGATAGAAGCGTCTTTTTGCACTGTGCAGTAGAGAAAGCTGAATTTTACTGAAAAAAGGATTTTCAAACAAGTTTCCTAGCCTGGACTTGCTGAATTTGGATCTATTTCATGGCAAACATGGTCTCACCTGTCTTTTAATTCATTTATGGTGAACACTCACTCATGTCAATTTTGAGCGTTTCAGAGCGATAGGAGCCTCTTTTTGCACTGTGCAGTAACTAAAGTTGTATTTCACTATAAAAAGGTTTTTCACTGAGGTTTCCTAGCCTGAACTGGTTGAATTTGGATCTTCTTGATGGCAAACAAGGTTTTTCCTGCACTTTCATTCATTAAAGGTGCAAACTGGCTTATGTCAATTTTGAGCGTTTCAGAGCGATAGAAGCGTCTTTTTGCACTGTGCAGTAGAGAAAGCTGAATTTTACTGAAAAAAGGATTTTCAAACAAGTTTCCTAGCCTGGACTTGCTGAATTTGGATCTATTTCATGGCAAACATGGTCTCACCTGTCTTTTAATTCATTTATGGTGAACACTCACTCATGTCAATTTTGAGCGTTTCAGAGCGATAGAAGCCTCTTTTTGCACTGTGCAGTAACTAAAGTTGTATTTCACTATAAAAAGGTTTTTCACTGAGGTTTCCTAGCCTGAACTGGTTGAATTTGGATCTTCTTGATGGCAAACAAGGCTTTTCCTGCACTTTCATTCATTAAAGGTGAAAACTGGCTTATGTCAATTTTGAGCGTTTCAGAGCGATTGGAGCACGTTTTGGCACTCTGCAGTAGAGTAAGCTGTATTTCACTGAAAAAGGGATTTTCAAGCAAGTTTACTAGCCTGAACTGGTTGAATTTGGATCTTCTTGATGGCAAACAAGGTTTTTCCTGCACTTTCATTCATTAAAGGTGCAAACTGGCTTATGTCAATTTTGAGCGTTTCAGAGCGATAGGAGCAAGTTTTGGCACTCTGCAGTAGAGTAAGCTGTATTTCACTGAAAAAGGGATTTTCAAGTAAGTTTCCTAGCCTGAACTGGTTGAATTTGGATCTTCTTGATGGCAAACAAGGTTTTTCCTGCACTTTCATTCATTAAAGGTGCAAACTGGCTTATGTCAATTTTGAGCGTTTCAGAGCGATTGGAGCACGTTTTGGCACTCTGCAGTAGAGTAAGCTGTATTTCACTGAAAAAGGGATTTTCAAGCAAGTTTCCTAGCCTGAACTGGTTGAATTTGGATCTTCTTGATGGCAAACAAGGTTTTTCCTGCACTTTCATTCATTAAAGGTGCAAACTGGCTTATGTCAATTTTGAGCGTTTCAGAGCGATAGAAGCGTCTTTTTGCACTGTGCAGTAGAGAAAGCTGAATTTTACTGAAAAAAGGATTTTCAAACAAGTTTCCTAGCCTGGACTTGCTGAATTTGGATCTATATCATGGCAAACATGGTCTCACCTGTCTTTTAATTCATTTATGGTGAACACTCACTCATGTCAATTTTGAGCGTTTCAGAGCGATAGAAGCCTCTTTTTGCACTGTGCAGTAACTAAAGTTGTATTTCACTATAAAAAGGTTTTTCACTGAGGTTTACTAGCCTGAACTGGTTGAATTTGGATCTTCTTGATGGCAAAAAGGTTTTTCCTGTACTTTCATTCATTAGAGGTGAAAACTGGCTTATGTCAATTTTGAGCGTTTCAGAGCGATAGAAGCGTCTTTTTGCACTGTGCAGTAGAGAAAGCTGAATTTTACTGAAAAAAGGATTTTCAAACAAGTTTCCTAGCCTGGACTTGCTGAATTTGGATCTATTTCATGGCAAACATGGTCTCACCTGTCTTTTAATTCATTTATGGTGAACACTCACTCATGTCAATTTTGAGCGTTTCAGAGCGATAGAAGCCTCTTTTTGCACTGTGCAGTAACTAAAGTTGTATTTCACTATAAAAAGGTTTTTCACTGAGGTTTCCTAGCCTGAACTGGTTGAATTTGGATCTTCTTGATGGCAAACAAGGTTTTTCCTGCACTTTCATTCATTAAAGGTGCAAACTGGCTTATGTCAATTTTGAGCGTTTCAGAGCGATAGAAGCGTCTTTTTGCACTGTGCAGTAGAGAAAGCTGAATTTTACTGAAAAAAGGATTTTCAAACAAGTTTCCTAGCCTGGACTTGCTGAATTTGGATCTATATCATGGCAAACATGGTCTCACCTGTCTTTTAATTCATTTATGGTGAACACTCACTCATGTCAATTTTGAGCGTTTCAGAGCGATAGAAGCCTCTTTTTGCACTGTGCAGTAACTAAAGTTGTATTTCACTATAAAAAGGTTTTTCACTGAGGTTTACTAGCCTGAACTGGTTGAATTTGGATCTTCTTGATGGCAAACAAGGTTTTTCCTGCACTTTCATTCATTAAAGGTGCAAACTGGCTTATGTCAATTTTGAGCGTTTCAGAGCGATAGAAGCGTCTTTTTGCACTGTGCAGTAGAGAAAGCTGAATTTTACTGAAAAAAGGATTTTCAAACAAGTTTCCTAGCCTGGACTTGCTGAATTTGGATCTATATCATGGCAAACATGGTCTCACCTGTCTTTTAATTCATTTATGGTGAACACTCACTCATGTCAATTTTGAGCGTTTCAGAGCGATAGAAGCCTCTTTTTGCACTGTGCAGTAACTAAAGTTGTATTTCACTATAAAAAGGTTTTTCACTGAGGTTTCCTAGCCTGAACTGGTTGAATTTGGATCTTCTTGATGGCAAAAAGGTTTTTCCTGTACTTTCATTCATTAGAGGTGAAAACTGGCTTATGTCAATTTTGAGCGTTTCAGAGCGATAGGAGCAAGTTTTGGCACTCTGCAGTAGAGTAAGCTGTATTTCACTGAAAAAGGGATTTTCAAGCAAGTTTCCTAGCCTGAACTGGTTGAATTTGGATCTTCTTGATGGCAAACAAGGTTTTTCCTGCACTTTCATTCATTAAAGGTGCAAACTGGCTTATGTCAATTTTGAGCGTTTCAGAGCGATAAGAGCAAGTTTTGGCACTCTGCAGTAGAGTAAGCTGTATTTCACTGAAAAAGGGATTTTCAAGCAAGTTTCCTAGCCTGAACTGGTTGAATTTGGATCTTCTTGATGGCAAACAAGGTTTTTCCTGCACTTTCATTCATTAAAGGTGCAAACTGGCTTATGTCAATTTTGAGCGTTTCAGAGCGATAGAAGCGTCTTTTTGCACTGTGCAGTAGAGAAAGCAGAATTTTACTGAAAAAAGGATTTTCAAACAAGTTTCCTAGCCTGGACTTGCTGAATTTGGATCTATTTCATGGCAAACATGGTCTCACCTGTCTTTTAATTCATTTATGGTGAACACTCACTCATGTCAATTTTGAGCGTTTCAGAGCGATAGAAGCCTCTTTTTGCACTGTGCAGTAACTAAAGTTGTATTTCACTATAAAAAGGTTTTTCACTGAGGTTTCCTCGCCTGAACTGGTTGAATTTGGATCTTCTTGATGGCAAACAAGGTTTTTCCTGCACTTTCATTCATTAAAGGTGCAAACTGGCTTATGTCAATTTTGAGCGTTTCAGAGCGATAGAAGCGTCTTTTTGCACTGTGCAGTAGAGAAAGCTGAATTTTACTGAAAAAAGGATTTTCAAACAAGTTTCCTAGCCTGGACTTGCTGAATTTGGATCTATATCATGGCAAACATGGTCTCACCTGTCTTTTAATTCATTTATGGTGAACACTCACTCATGTCAATTTTGAGCGTTTCAGAGCGATAGAAGCCTCTTTTTGCACTGTGCAGTAACTAAAGTTGTATTTCACTATAAAAAGGTTTTTCACTGAGGTTTACTAGCCTGAACTGGTTGAATTTGGATCTTCTTGATGGCAAAAAGGTTTTTCCTGTACTTTCATTCATTAGAGGTGAAAACTGGCTTATGTCAATTTTGAGCGTTTCAGAGCGATAGGAGCAAGTTTTGGCACTCTGCAGTAGAGTAAGCTGTATTTCAATGAAAAAGGGATTTTCAAGCAAGTTTCCTAGCCTGAACTGGTTGAATTTGGATCTTCTTGATGGCAAACAAGGTTTTTCCTGCACTTTCATTCATTAAAGGTGCAAACTGGCTTATGTCAATTTTGAGCGTTTCAGAGCGATAGAAGCGTCTTTTTGCACTGTGCAGTAGAGAAAGCTGAATTTTACTGAAAAAAGGATTTTCAAACAAGTTTCCTAGCCTGGACTTGCTGAATTTGGATCTATATCATGGCAAACATGGTCTCACCTGTCTTTTAATTCATTTATGGTGAACACTCACTCATGTCAATTTTGAGCGTTTCAGAGCGATAGAAGCCTCTTTTTGCACTGTGCAGTAACTAAAGTTGTATTTCACTATAAAAAGGTTTTTCACTGAGGTTTCCTAGCCTGAACTGGTTGAATTTGGATCTTCTTGATGGCAAAAAGGTTTTTCCTGTACTTTCATTCATTAGAGGTGAAAACTGGCTTATGTCAATTTTGAGCGTTTCAGAGCGATAGGAGCAAGTTTTGGCACTCTGCAGTAGAGTAAGCTGTATTTCACTGAAAAAGGGATTTTCAAGCAAGTTTCCTAGCCTGAACTGGTTGAATTTGGATCTTCTTGATGGCAAACAAGGTTATTCCTGCACTTTCATTCATTAAAGGTGCAAACTGGCTTATGTCAATTTTGAGCGTTTCACAGCGATAGGAGCAAGTTTTGGCACTCTGCAGTAGAGTAAGCTGTATTTCACTGAAAAAGGGATTTTCAAGCAAGTTTACTAGCCTGAACTGGTTGAATTTGGATCTTCTTGATGGCAAACAAGGTTTTTCCTGCACTTTCATTCATTAAAGGTGCAAACTGGCTTATGTCAATTTTGAGCGTTTCAGAGCGATAGAAGCGTCTTTTTGCACTGTGCAGTAGAGAAAGCTGAATTTTACTGAAAAAAGGATTTTCAAACAAGTTTCCTAGCCTGGACTTGCTGAATTTGGATCTATTTCATGGCAAACATGGTCTCACCTGTCTTTTAATTCATTTATGGTGAACACTCACTCATGTCAATTTTGAGCGTTTCAGAGCGATAGAAGCCTCTTTTTGCACTGTGCAGTAACTAAAGTTGTATTTCACTATAAAAAGGTTTTTCACTGAGGTTTCCTAGCCTGAACTGGTTGAATTTGGATCTTCTTGATGGCAAACAAGGTTTTTCCTGCACTTTCATTCATTAAAGGTGCAAACTGGCTTATGTCAATTTTGAGCGTTTCAGAGCGATAGAAGCGTCTTTTTGCACTGTGCAGTAGAGAAAGCTGAATTTTACTGAAAAAAGGATTTTCAAACAAGTTTCCTAGCCTGGACTTGCTGAATTTGGATCTATTTCATGGCAAACATGGTCTCACCTGTCTTTTAATTCATTTATGGTGAACACTCACTCATGTCAATTTTGAGCGTTTCAGAGCGATAGGAGCCTCTTTTTGCACTGTGCAGTAACTAAAGTTGTATTTCACTATAAAAAGGTTTTTCACTGAGGTTTCCTAGCCTGAACTGGTTGAATTTGGATCTTCTTGATGGCAAACAAGGTTTTTCCTGCACTTTCATTCATTAAAGGTGCAAACTGGCTTATGTCAATTTTGAGCGTTTCAGAGCGATAGAAGCGTCTTTTTGCACTGTGCAGTAGAGAAAGCTGAATTTTACTGAAAAAAGGATTTTCAAACAAGTTTCCTAGCCTGGACTTGCTGAATTTGGATCTATTTCATGGCAAACATGGTCTCACCTGTCTTTTAATTCATTTATGGTGAACACTCACTCATGTCAATTTTGAGCGTTTCAGAGCGATAGAAGCCTCTTTTTGCACTGTGCAGTAACTAAAGTTGTATTTCACTATAAAAAGGTTTTTCACTGAGGTTTCCTAGCCTGAACTGGTTGAATTTGGATCTTCTTGATGGCAAACAAGGCTTTTCCTGCACTTTCATTCATTAAAGGTGAAAACTGGCTTATGTCAATTTTGAGCGTTTCAGAGCGATTGGAGCACGTTTTGGCACTCTGCAGTAGAGTAAGCTGTATTTCACTGAAAAAGGGATTTTCAAGCAAGTTTACTAGCCTGAACTGGTTGAATTTGGATCTTCTTGATGGCAAACAAGGTTTTTCCTGCACTTTCATTCATTAAAGGTGCAAACTGGCTTATGTCAATTTTGAGCGTTTCAGAGCGATAGGAGCAAGTTTTGGCACTCTGCAGTAGAGTAAGCTGTATTTCACTGAAAAAGGGATTTTCAAGTAAGTTTCCTAGCCTGAACTGGTTGAATTTGGATCTTCTTGATGGCAAACAAGGTTTTTCCTGCACTTTCATTCATTAAAGGTGCAAACTGGCTTATGTCAATTTTGAGCGTTTCAGAGCGATTGGAGCACGTTTTGGCACTCTGCAGTAGAGTAAGCTGTATTTCACTGAAAAAGGGATTTTCAAGCAAGTTTCCTAGCCTGAACTGGTTGAATTTGGATCTTCTTGATGGCAAACAAGGTTTTTCCTGCACTTTCATTCATTAAAGGTGCAAACTGGCTTATGTCAATTTTGAGCGTTTCAGAGCGATAGAAGCGTCTTTTTGCACTGTGCAGTAGAGAAAGCTGAATTTTACTGAAAAAAGGATTTTCAAACAAGTTTCCTAGCCTGGACTTGCTGAATTTGGATCTATATCATGGCAAACATGGTCTCACCTGTCTTTTAATTCATTTATGGTGAACACTCACTCATGTCAATTTTGAGCGTTTCAGAGCGATAGAAGCCTCTTTTTGCACTGTGCAGTAACTAAAGTTGTATTTCACTATAAAAAGGTTTTTCACTGAGGTTTCCTAGCCTGAACTGGTTGAATTTGGATCTTCTTGATGGCAAAAAGGTTTTTCCTGTACTTTCATTCATTAGAGGTGAAAACTGGCTTATGTCAATTTTGAGCGTTTCAGAGCGATAGGAGCAAGTTTTGGCACTCTGCAGTAGAGTAAGCTGTATTTCACTGAAAAAGGGATTTTCAAGCAAGTTTCCTAGCCTGAACTGGTTGAATTTGGATCTTCTTGATGGCAAACAAGGTTTTTCCTGCACTTTCATTCATTAAAGGTGCAAACTGGCTTATGTCAATTTTGAGCGTTTCAGAGCGATTGGAGCACGTTTTGGCACTCTGCAGTAGAGTAAGCTGTATTTCACTGAAAAAGGGATTTTCAAGCAAGTTTACTAGCCTGAACTGGTTGAATTTGGATCTTCTTGATGGCAAACAAGGTTTTTCCTGCACTTTCATTCATTAAAGGTGCAAACTGGCTTATGTCAATTTTGAGCGTTTCAGAGCGATAGAAGCGTCTTTTTGCACTGTGCAGTAGAGAAAGCTGAATTTTACTGAAAAAAGGATTTTCAAACAAGTTTCCTAGCCTGAACTTGCTGAATTTGGATCTATTTCATGGCAAACATGGTCTCACCTGTCTTTTAATTCATTTATGGTGAACACTCACTCATGTCAATTTTGAGCGTTTCAGAGCGATAGAAGCCTCTTTTTGCACTGTGCAGTAACTAAAGTTGTATTTCACTATAAAAAGGTTTTTCACTGAGGTTTCCTAGCCTGAACTGGTTGAATTTGGATCTTCTTGATGGCAAACAAGGCTTTTCCTGCACTTTCATTCATTAAAGGTGAAAACTGGCTTATGTCAATTTTGAGCGTTTCAGAGCGATTGGAGCACGTTTTGGCACTCTGCAGTAGAGTAAGCTGTATTTCACTGAAAAAGGGATTTTCAAGCAAGTTTACTAGCCTGAACTGGTTGAATTTGGATCTTCTTGATGGCAAACAAGGTTTTTCCTGCACTTTCATTCATTAAAGGTGCAAACTGGCTTATGTCAATTTTGAGCGTTTCAGAGCGATAGAAGCGTCTTTTTGCACTGTGCAGTAGAGAAAGCTGAATTTTACTGAAAAAAGGATTTTCAAACAAGTTTCCTAGCCTGGACTTGCTGAATTTGGATCTATTTCATGGCAAACATGGTCTCACCTGTCTTTTAATTCATTTATGGTGAACACTCACTCATGTCAATTCTGAGCGTTTCAGAGCGATAGAAGCCTCTTTTTGCTCTGTGCTGAAACTAAAGTTTTATTTCACTATAAAAAGGTTTTTCACTGAGGTTTCCTAGCCTGAACTGGTTGAATTTGGATCTTCTTGATGGCAAACAAGGTTTTCCCTGTACTTTCATTCATTAGAGGTGAAAACTGGCTTATGTCAATTTTGAGCGTTTCAGAGCGATAGGAGCAAGTTTTGGCACTCTGCAGTAGAGTAAGCTGTATTTCACTGAAAAAGGGATTTTCAAGCAAGTTTCCTAGCCTGAACTGGTTGAATTTGGATCTTCTTGATGGCAAAAAGGTTTTTCCTGTACTTTCATTCATTAGAGGTGAAAACTGGCTTATGTCAATTTTGAGCGTTTCAGAGCGATAGGAGCAAGTTTTGGCACTCTGCAGTAGAGTAAGCTGTATTTCACTGAAAAAGGGATTTTCAAGCAAGTTTACTAGCCTGAACTGGTTGAATTTGGATCTTCTTGATGGCAAACAAGGTTTTTCCTGCACTTTCATTCATTAAAGGTGCAAACTGGCTTATGTCAATTTTGAGCGTTTCAGAGCGATAGAAGCGTCTTTTTGCACTGTGCAGTAGAGAAAGCTGAATTTTACTGAAAAAAGGATTTTCAAACAAGTTTCCTAGCCTGGACTTGCTGAATTTGGATCTATTTCATGGCAAACATGGTCTCACCTGTCTTTTAATTCATTTATGGTGAACACTCACTCATGTCAATTTTGAGCGTTTCAGAGCGATAGAAGCCTCTTTTTGCACTGTGCAGTAACTAAAGTTGTATTTCACTATAAAAAGGTTTTTCACTGAGGTTTCCTAGCCTGAACTGGTTGAATTTGGATCTTCTTGATGGCAACAAGGTTTTTCCTGTACTTTCATTCATTAGAGGTGAAAACTGGCTTATGTCAATTTTGAGCGTTTCAGAGCGATAGGAGCAAGTTTTGGCACTCTGCAGTAGAGTAAGCTGTATTTCACTGAAAAAGGGATTTTCAAGCAAGTTTCCTAGCCTGAACTGGTTGAATTTGGATCTTCTTGATGGCAAACAAGGTTTTTCCTGCACTTTCATTCATTAAAGGTGCAAACTGGCTTATGTCAATTTTGAGCGTTTCAGAGCGATAGAAGCGTCTTTTTGCACTGTGCAGTAGAGAAAGCTGAATTTTACTGAAAAAAGGATTTTCAAACAAGTTTCCTAGCCTGGACTTGCTGAATTTGGATCTATTTCATGGCAAACATGGTCTCACCTGTCTTTTAATTCATTTATGGTGAACACTCACTCATGTCAATTTTGAGCGTTTCAGAGCGATAGAAGCCTCTTTTTGCACTGTGCAGTAACTAAAGTTGTATTTCACTATAAAAAGGTTTTTCACTGAGGTTTCCTAGCCTGAACTGGTTGAATTTGGATCTTCTTGATGGCAACAAGGTTTTTCCTGTACTTTCATTCATTAGAGGTGAAAACTGGCTTATGTCAATTTTGAGCGTTTCAGAGCGATAGGAGCAAGTTTTGGCACTCTGCAGTAGAGTAAGCTGTATTTCACTGAAAAAGGGATTTTCAAGCAAGTTTCCTAGCCTGAACTGGTTGAATTTGGATCTTCTTGATGGCAAACAAGGTTTTTCCTGCACTTTCATTCATTAAAGGTGCAAACTGGCTTATGTCAATTTTGAGCGTTTCAGAGCGATAGGAGCAAGTTTTGGCACTCTGCAGTAGAGTAAGCTGTATTTCACTGAAAAAGGGATTTTCAAGCAAGTTTCCTAGCCTGAACTGGTTGAATTTGGATCTTCTTGATGGCAAACAAGGTTTTTCCTGCACTTTCATTCATTAAAGGTGCAAACTGGCTTATGTCAATTTTGAGCGTTTCAGAGCGATTGGAGCACGTTTTGGCACTCTGCAGTAGAGTAAGCTGTATTTCACTGAAAAAGGGATTTTCAAGCAAGTTTCCTAGCCTGAACTGGTTGAATTTGGATCTTCTTGATGGCAAACAAGGTTTTTCCTGCACTTTCATTCATTAAAGGTGCAAACTGGCTTATGTCAATTTTGAGCGTTTCAGAGCGATAGAAGCGTCTTTTTGCACTGTGCAGTAGAGAAAGCTGAATTTTACTGAAAAAAGGATTTTCAAACAAGTTTCCTAGCCTGGACTTGCTGAATTTGGATCTATATCATGGCAAACATGGTCTCACCTGTCTTTTAATTCATTTATGGTGAACACTCACTCATGTCAATTTTGAGCGTTTCAGAGCGATAGAAGCCTCTTTTTGCACTGTGCAGTAACTAAAGTTGTATTTCACTATAAAAAGGTTTTTCACTGAGGTTTCCTAGCCTGAACTGGTTGAATTTGGATCTTCTTGATGGCAAAAAGGTTTTTCCTGTACTTTCATTCATTAGAGGTGAAAACTGGCTTATGTCAATTTTGAGCGTTTCAGAGCGATAGGAGCAAGTTTTGGCACTCTGCAGTAGAGTAAGCTGTATTTCACTGAAAAAGGGATTTTCAAGCAAGTTTCCTAGCCTGAACTGGTTGAATTTGGATCTTCTTGATGGCAAACAAGGTTTTTCCTGCACTTTCATTCATTAAAGGTGCAAACTGGCTTATGTCAATTTTGAGCGTTTCAGAGCGATTGGAGCACGTTTTGGCACTCTGCAGTAGAGTAAGCTGTATTTCACTGAAAAAGGGATTTTCAAGCAAGTTTACTAGCCTGAACTGGTTGAATTTGGATCTTCTTGATGGCAAACAAGGTTTTTCCTGCACTTTCATTCATTAAAGGTGCAAACTGGCTTATGTCAATTTTGAGCGTTTCAGAGCGATAGAAGCGTCTTTTTGCACTGTGCAGTAGAGAAAGCTGAATTTTACTGAAAAAAGGATTTTCAAACAAGTTTCCTAGCCTGGACTTGCTGAATTTGGATCTATTTCATGGCAAACATGGTCTCACCTGTCTTTTAATTCATTTATGGTGAACACTCACTCATGTCAATTTTGAGCGTTTCAGAGCGATAGAAGCCTCTTTTTGCACTGTGCAGTAACTAAAGTTGTATTTCACTATAAAAAGGTTTTTCACTGAGGTTTCCTAGCCTGAACTGGTTGAATTTGGATCTTCTTGATGGCAAACAAGGCTTTTCCTGCACTTTCATTCATTAAAGGTGAAAACTGGCTTATGTCAATTTTGAGCGTTTCAGAGCGATTGGAGCACGTTTTGGCACTCTGCAGTAGAGTAAGCTGTATTTCACTGAAAAAGGGATTTTCAAGCAAGTTTACTAGCCTGAACTGGTTGAATTTGGATCTTCTTGATGGCAAACAAGGTTTTTCCTGCACTTTCATTCATTAAAGGTGCAAACTGGCTTATGTCAATTTTGAGCGTTTCAGAGCGATAGGAGCAAGTTTTGGCACTCTGCAGTAGAGTAAGCTGTATTTCACTGAAAAAGGGATTTTCAAGTAAGTTTCCTAGCCTGAACTGGTTGAATTTGGATCTTCTTGATGGCAAACAAGGTTTTTCCTGCACTTTCATTCATTAAAGGTGCAAACTGGCTTATGTCAATTTTGAGCGTTTCAGAGCGATTGGAGCACGTTTTGGCACTCTGCAGTAGAGTAAGCTGTATTTCACTGAAAAAGGGATTTTCAAGCAAGTTTCCTAGCCTGAACTGGTTGAATTTGGATCTTCTTGATGGCAAACAAGGTTTTTCCTGCACTTTCATTCATTAAAGGTGCAAACTGGCTTATGTCAATTTTGAGCGTTTCAGAGCGATAGAAGCGTCTTTTTGCACTGTGCAGTAGAGAAAGCTGAATTTTACTGAAAAAAGGATTTTCAAACAAGTTTCCTAGCCTGGACTTGCTGAATTTGGATCTATATCATGGCAAACATGGTCTCACCTGTCTTTTAATTCATTTATGGTGAACACTCACTCATGTCAATTTTGAGCGTTTCAGAGCGATAGAAGCCTCTTTTTGCACTGTGCAGTAACTAAAGTTGTATTTCACTATAAAAAGGTTTTTCACTGAGGTTTCCTAGCCTGAACTGGTTGAATTTGGATCTTCTTGATGGCAAAAAGGTTTTTCCTGTACTTTCATTCATTAGAGGTGAAAACTGGCTTATGTCAATTTTGAGCGTTTCAGAGCGATAGGAGCAAGTTTTGGCACTCTGCAGTAGAGTAAGCTGTATTTCACTGAAAAAGGGATTTTCAAGCAAGTTTCCTAGCCTGAACTGGTTGAATTTGGATCTTCTTGATGGCAAACAAGGTTATTCCTGCACTTTCATTCATTAAAGGTGCAAACTGGCTTATGTCAATTTTGAGCGTTTCAGAGCGATAGGAGCAAGTTTTGGCACTCTGCAGTAGAGTAAGCTGTATTTCACTGAAAAAGGGATTTTCAAGCAAGTTTCCTAGCCTGAACTGGTTGAATTTGGATCTTCTTGATGGCAAACAAGGTTTTTCCTGCACTTTCATTCATTAAAGGTGCAAACTGGCTTATGTCAATTTTGAGCGTTTCAGAGCGATAGAAGCGTCTTTTTGCACTGTGCAGTAGAGAAAGCTGAATTTTACTGAAAAAAGGATTTTCAAACAAGTTTCCTAGCCTGGACTTGCTGAATTTGGATCTATATCATGGCAAACATGGTCTCACCTGTCTTTTAATTCATTTATGGTGAACACTCACTCATGTCAATTTTGAGCGTTTCAGAGCGATAGAAGCCTCTTTTTGCACTGTGCAGTAACTAAAGTTGTATTTCACTATAAAAAGGTTTTTCACTGAGGTTTCCTAGCCTGAACTGGTTGAATTTGGATCTTCTTGATGGCAAAAAGGTTTTTCCTGTACTTTCATTCATTAGAGGTGAAAACTGGCTTATGTCAATTTTGAGCGTTTCAGAGCGATAGGAGCAAGTTTTGGCACTCTGCAGTAGAGTAAGCTGTATTTCACTGAAAAAGGGATTTTCAAGCAAGTTTCCTAGCCTGAACTGGTTGAATTTGGATCTTCTTGATGGCAAACAAGGTTTTTCCTGCACTTTCATTCATTAAAGGTGCAAACTCGCTTATGTCAATTTTGAGCGTTTCATAGCGATAGCAGCAAGTTTTGGCACTCTGCAGTAGAGTAAGCTGTATTTCACTGAAAAAGGGATTTTCAAGCAAGTTTCCTAGCCTGAACTGGTTGAATTTGGATCTTCTTGATGGCAAACAAGGTTATTCCTGCACTTTCATTCATTAAAGGTGCAAACTGGCTTATGTCAATTTTGAGCGTTTCACAGCGATAGGAGCAAGTTTTGGCACTCTGCAGTAGAGTAAGCTGTATTTCACTGAAAAAGGGATTTTCAAGCAAGTTTACTAGCCTGAACTGGTTGAATTTGGATCTTCTTGATGGCAAACAAGGTTTTTCCTGCACTTTCATTCATTAAAGGTGCAAACTGGCTTATGTCAATTTTGAGCGTTTCAGAGCGATAGAAGCGTCTTTTTGCACTGTGCAGTAGAGAAAGCTGAATTTTACTGAAAAAAGGATTTTCAAACAAGTTTCCTAGCCTGGACTTGCTGAATTTGGATCTATTTCATGGCAAACATGGTCTCACCTGTCTTTTAATTCATTTATGGTGAACACTCACTCATGTCAATTTTGAGCGTTTCAGAGCGATAGAAGCCTCTTTTTGCACTGTGCAGTAACTAAAGTTGTATTTCACTATAAAAAGGTTTTTCACTGAGGTTTCCTAGCCTGAACTGGTTGAATTTGGATCTTCTTGATGGCAAACAAGGTTTTTCCTGCACTTTCATTCATTAAAGGTGCAAACTGGCTTATGTCAATTTTGAGCGTTTCAGAGCGATAGAAGCGTCTTTTTGCACTGTGCAGTAGAGAAAGCTGAATTTTACTGAAAAAAGGATTTTCAAACAAGTTTCCTAGCCTGGACTTGCTGAATTTGGATCTATTTCATGGCAAACATGGTCTCACCTGTCTTTTAATTCATTTATGGTGAACACTCACTCATGTCAATTTTGAGCGTTTCAGAGCGATAGAAGCCTCTTTTTGCACTGTGCAGTAACTAAAGTTGTATTTCACTATAAAAAGGTTTTTCACTGAGGTTTCCTAGCCTGAACTGGTTGAATTTGGATCTTCTTGATGGCAAAAAGGTTTTTCCTGTACTTTCATTCATTAGAGGTGAAAACTGGCTTATGTCAATTTTGAGCGTTTCAGAGCGATAGGAGCAAGTTTTGGCACTCTGCAGTAGAGTAAGCTGTATTTCACTGAAAAAGGGATTTTCAAGCAAGTTTCCTAGCCTGAACTGGTTGAATTTGGATCTTCTTGATGGCAAACAAGGTTTTTCCTGCACTTTCATTCATTAAAGGTGCAAACTCGCTTATGTCAATTTTGAGCGTTTCATAGCGATAGCAGCAAGTTTTGGCACTCTGCAGTAGAGTAAGCTGTATTTCACTGAAAAAGGGATTTTCAAGCAAGTTTCCTAGCCTGAACTGGTTGAATTTGGATCTTCTTGATGGCAAACAAGGTTATTCCTGCACTTTCATTCATTAAAGGTGCAAACTGGCTTATGTCAATTTTGAGCGTTTCACAGCGATAGGAGCAAGTTTTGGCACTCTGCAGTAGAGTAAGCTGTATTTCACTGAAAAAGGGATTTTCAAGCAAGTTTACTAGCCTGAACTGGTTGAATTTGGATCTTCTTGATGGCAAACAAGGTTTTTCCTGCACTTTCATTCATTAAAGGTGCAAACTGGCTTATGTCAATTTTGAGCGTTTCAGAGCGATAGAAGCGTCTTTTTGCACTGTGCAGTAGAGAAAGCTGAATTTTACTGAAAAAAGGATTTTCAAACAAGTTTCCTAGCCTGGACTTGCTGAATTTGGATCTATTTCATGGCAAACATGGTCTCACCTGTCTTTTAATTCATTTATGGTGAACACTCACTCATGTCAATTTTGAGCGTTTCAGAGCGATAGAAGCCTCTTTTTGCACTGTGCAGTAACTAAAGTTGTATTTCACTATAAAAAGGTTTTTCACTGAGGTTTCCTAGCCTGAACTGGTTGAATTTGGATCTTCTTGATGGCAAACAAGGTTTTTCCTGCACTTTCATTCATTAAAGGTGCAAACTGGCTTATGTCAATTTTGAGCGTTTCAGAGCGATAGAAGCGTCTTTTTGCACTGTGCAGTAGAGAAAGCTGAATTTTACTGAAAAAAGGATTTTCAAACAAGTTTCCTAGCCTGGACTTGCTGAATTTGGATCTATTTCATGGCAAACATGGTCTCACCTGTCTTTTAATTCATTTATGGTGAACACTCACTCATGTCAATTTTGAGCGTTTCAGAGCGATAGAAGCCTCTTTTTGCACTGTGCAGTAACTAAAGTTGTATTTCACTATAAAAAGGTTTTTCACTGAGGTTTCCTAGCCTGAACTGGTTGAATTTGGATCTTCTTGATGGCAAACAAGGTTTTTCCTGCACTTTCATTCATTAAAGGTGCAAACTGGCTTATGTCAATTTTGAGCGTTTCAGAGCGATAGAAGCGTCTTTTTGCACTGTGCAGTAGAGAAAGCTGAATTTTACTGAAAAAAGGATTTTCAAACAAGTTTCCTAGCCTGGACTTGCTGAATTTGGATCTATTTCATGGCAAACATGGTCTCACCTGTCTTTTAATTCATTTATGGTGAACACTCACTCATGTCAATTCTGAGCGTTTCAGAGCGATAGAAGCCTCTTTTTGCTCTGTGCAGAAACTAAAGTTGTATTTCACTATAAAAAGGTTTTTCACTGAGGTTTCCTAGCCTGAACTGGTTGAATTTGGATCTTCTTGATGGCAAACAAGGTTTTCCCTGTACTTTCATTCATTAGAGGTGAAAACTGGCTTATGTCAATTTTGAGCGTTTCAGAGCGATAGGAGCAAGTTTTGGCACTCTGCAGTAGAGTAAGCTGTATTTCACTGAAAAAGGGATTTTCAAGCAAGTTTACTAGCCTGAACTGGTTGAATTTGGATCTTCTTGATGGCAAACAAGGTTTTTCCTGCACTTTCATTCATTAAAGGTGCAAACTGGCTTATGTCAATTTTGAGCGTTTCAGAGCGATAGGAGCAAGTTTTGGCACTCTGCAGTAGAGTAAGCTGTATTTCACTGAAAAAGGGATTTTCAAGTAAGTTTCCTAGCCTGAACTGGTTGAATTTGGATCTTCTTGATGGCAAACAAGGTTTTTCCTGCACTTTCATTCATTAAAGGTGCAAACTGGCTTATGTCAATTTTGAGCGTTTCAGAGCGATAGAAGCGTCTTTTTGCACTGTGCAGTAGAGAAAGCTGAATTTTACTGAAAAAAGGATTTTCAAACAAGTTTCCTAGCCTGGACTTGCTGAATTTGGATCTATTTCATGGCAAACATGGTCTCACCTGTCTTTTAATTCATTTATGGTGAACACTCACTCATGTCAATTTTGAGCGTTTCAGAGCGATAGAAGCCTCTTTTTGCACTGTGCAGTAACTAAAGTTGTATTTCACTATAAAAAGGTTTTTCACTGAGGTTTCCTAGCCTGAACTGGTTGAATTTGGATCTTCTTGATGGCAAAAAGGTTTTTCCTGTACTTTCATTCATTAGAGGTGAAAACTGGCTTATGTCAATTTTGAGCGTTTCAGAGCGATAGGAGCAAGTTTTGGCACTCTGCAGTAGAGTAAGCTGTATTTCACTGAAAAAGGGATTTTCAAGCAAGTTTCCTAGCCTGAACTGGTTGAATTTGGATCTTCTTGATGGCAAACAAGGTTTTTCCTGCACTTTCATTCATTAAAGGTGCAAACTGGCTTATGTCAATTTTGAGCGTTTCAGAGCGATTGGAGCACGTTTTGGCACTCTGCAGTAGAGTAAGCTGTATTTCACTGAAAAAGGGATTTTCAAGCAAGTTTACTAGCCTGAACTGGTTGAATTTGGATCTTCTTGATGGCAAACAAGGTTTTTCCTGCACTTTCATTCATTAAAGGTGCAAACTGGCTTATGTCAATTTTGAGCGTTTCAGAGCGATTGGAGCACGTTTTGGCACTCTGCAGTAGAGTAAGCTGTATTTCACTGAAAAAGGGATTTTCAAGCAAGTTTCCTAGCCTGAACTGGTTGAATTTGGATCTTCTTGATGGCAAACAAGGTTTTTCCTGCACTTTCATTCATTAAAGGTGCAAACTGGCTTATGTCAATTTTGAGCGTTTCAGAGCGATAGAAGCGTCTTTTTGCACTGTGCAGTAGAGAAAGCTGAATTTTACTGAAAAAAGGATTTTCAAACAAGTTTCCTAGCCTGGACTTGCTGAATTTGGATCTATTTCATGGCAAACATGGTCTCACCTGTCTTTTAATTCATTTATGGTGAACACTCACTCATGTCAATTTTGAGCGTTTCAGAGCGATAGAAGCCTCTTTTTGCACTGTGCAGTAACTAAAGTTGTATTTCACTATAAAAAGGTTTTTCACTGAGGTTTCCTAGCCTGAACTGGTTGAATTTGGATCTTCTTGATGGCAAACAAGGTTTTTCCTGTACTTTCATTCATTAGAGGTGAAAACTGGCTTATGTCAATTTTGAGCGTTTCAGAGCGATAGAATCGTCTTTTTGCACTGTGCAGTAGAGAAAGCTGAATTTTACTGAAAAAAGGATTTTCAAACAAGTTTCCTAGCCTGGACTTGCTGAATTTGGATCTATTTCATGGCAAACATGGTCTCACCTGTCTTTTAATTCATTTATGGTGAACACTCACTCATGTCAATTTTGAGCGTTTCAGAGCGATAGAAGCCTCTTTTTGCACTGTGCAGTAACTAAAGTTGTATTTCACTATAAAAAGGTTTTTCACTGAGGTTTCCTAGCCTGAACTGGTTGAATTTTGATCTTCTTGATGGCAAACAAGGCTTTTCCTGCACTTTCATTCATTAAAGGTGCAAACTGGCTTATGTCAATTTTGAGCGTTTCAGAGCGATTGGAGCACGTTTTGGCACTCTGCAGTAGAGTAAGCTGTATTTCACTGAAAAAGGGATTTTCAAGCAAGTTTCCTAGCCTGAACTGGTTGAATTTGGATCTTCTTGATGGCAAACAAGGTTTTTCCTGCACTTTCATTCATTAAAGGTGCAAACTGGCTTATGTCAATTTTGAGCGTTTCAGAGCGATAGAAGCGTCTTTTTGCACTGTGCAGTAGAGAAAGCTGAATTTTACTGAAAAAAGGATTTTCAAACAAGTTTCCTAGCCTGGACTTGCTGAATTTGGATCTATTTCATGGCAAACATGGTCTCACCTGTCTTTTAATTCATTTATGGTGAACACTCACTCATGTCAATTTTGAGCGTTTCAGAGCGATAGAAGCCTCTTTTTGCACTGTGCAGAAACTAAAGTTGTATTTCACTATAAAAAGGTTTTTCACTGAGGTTTCCTAGCCTGAACTGGTTGAATTTGGATCTTCTTGATGGCAAACAAGGTTTTTCCTGCACTTTCATTCATTAAAGGTGCAAACTGGCTTATGTCAATTTTGAGCGTTTCAGAGCGATTGGAGCACGTTTTGGCACTCTGCAGTAGAGTAAGCTGTATTTCACTGAAAAAGGGATTTTCAAGCAAGTTTCCTAGCCTGAACTGGTTGAATTTGGATCTTCTTGATGGCAAACAAGGTTTTTCCTGCACTTTCATTCATTAAAGGTGCAAACTGGCTTATGTCAATTTTGAGCGTTTCAGAGCGATAGAAGCGTCTTTTTGCACTGTGCAGTAGAGAAAGCTGAATTTTACTGAAAAAAGGATTTTCAAACAAGTTTCCTAGCCTGGACTTGCTGAATTTGGATCTATTTCATGGCAAACATGGTCTCACCTGTCTTTTAATTCATTTATGGTGAACACTCACTCATGTCAATTTTGAGCGTTTCAGAGCGATAGAAGCCTCTTTTTGCACTGTGCAGTAACTAAAGTTGTATTTCACTATAAAAAGGTTTTTCACTGAGGTTTCCTAGCCTGAACTGGTTGAATTTGGATCTTCTTGATGGCAAACAAGGTTTTTCCTGCACTTTCATTCATTAAAGGTGCAAACTGGCTTATGTCAATTTTGAGCGTTTCAGAGCGATTGGAGCACGTTTTGGCACTCTGCAGTAGAGTAAGCTGTATTTCACTGAAAAAGGGATTTTCAAGCAAGTTTACTAGCCTGAACTGGTTGAATTTGGATCTTCTTGATGGCAAACAAGGTTTTTCCTGCACTTTCATTCATTAAAGGTGCAAACTGGCTTATGTCAATTTTGAGCGTTTCAGAGCGATTGGAGCACGTTTTGGCACTCTGCAGTAGAGTAAGCTGTATTTCACTGAAAAAGGGATTTTCAAGCAAGTTTACTAGCCTGAACTGGTTGAATTTGGATCTTCTTGATGGCAAACAAGGTTTTTCCTGCACTTTCATTCATTAAAGGTGCAAACTGGCTTATGTCAATTTTGAGCGTTTCAGAGCGATAGAAGCGTCTTTTTGCACTGTGCAGTAGAGAAAGCTGAATTTTACTGAAAAAAGGATTTTCAAACAAGTTTCCTAGCCTGGACTTGCTGAATTTGGATCTATTTCATGGCAAACATGGTCTCACCTGTCTTTTAATTCATTTATGGTGAACACTCACTCATGTCAATTTTGAGCGTTTCAGAGCGATAGAAGCCTCTTTTTGCACTGTGCAGTAACTAAAGTTGTATTTCACTATAAAAAGGTTTTTCACTGAGGTTTCCTAGCCTGAACTGGTTGAATTTGGATCTTCTTGATGGCAAACAAGGTTTTTCCTGCACTTTCATTCATTAAAGGTGCAAACTGGCTTATGTCAATTTTGAGCGTTTCAGAGCGATAGAAGCGTCTTTTTGCACTGTGCAGTAGAGAAAGCTGAATTTTACTGAAAAAAGGATTTTCAAACAAGTTTCCTAGCCTGGACTTGCTGAATTTGGATCTATTTCATGGCAAACATGGTCTCACCTGTCTTTTAATTCATTTATGGTGAACACTCACTCATGTCAATTTTGAGCGTTTCAGAGCGATAGAAGCCTCTTTTTGCACTGTGCAGTAACTAAAGTTGTATTTCACTATAAACAGGTTTTTCACTGAGGTTTCCTAGCCTGAACTGGTTGAATTTGGATCTTCTTGATGGCAAACAAGGTTTTCCCTGTACTTTCATTCATTAGAGGTGAAAACTGGCTTATGTCAATTTTGAGCGTTTCAGAGCGATAGGAGCAAGTTTTGGCACTCTGCAGTAGAGTAAGCTGTATTTCACTGAAAAAGGGATTTTCAAGCAAGTTTCCTAGCCTGAACTGGTTGAATTTGGATCTTCTTGATGGCAAACAAGGTTTTTCCTGCACTTTCATTCATTAAAGGTGCAAACTGGCTTATGTCAATTTTGAGCGTTTCAGAGCGATAGAAGCGTCTTTTTGCACTGTGCAGTAGAGAAAGCTGAATTTTACTGAAAAAAGGATTTTCAAACAAGTTTCCTAGCCTGGACTTGCTGAATTTGGATCTATTTCATGGCAAACATGGTCTCACCTGTCTTTTAATTCATTTATGGTGAACACTCACTCATGTCAATTTTGAGCGTTTCAGAGCGATAGAAGCCTCTTTTTGCACTGTGCAGTAACTAAAGTTGTATTTCACTATAAAAAGGTTTTTCACTGAGGTTTCCTAGCCTGAACTGGTTGAATTTGGATCTTCTTGATGGCAAACAAGGTTTTTCCTGTACTTTCATTCATTAGAGGTGAAAACTGGCTTATGTCAATTTTGAGCGTTTCAGAGCGATAGAATCGTCTTTTTGCACTGTGCAGTAGAGAAAGCTGAATTTTACTGAAAAAAGGATTTTCAAACAAGTTTCCTAGCCTGGACTTGCTGAATTTGGATCTATTTCATGGCAAACATGGTCTCACCTGTCTTTTAATTCATTTATGGTGAACACTCACTCATGTCAATTTTGAGCGTTTCAGAGCGATAGAAGCCTCTTTTTGCACTGTGCAGTAACTAAAGTTGTATTTCACTATAAAAAGGTTTTTCACTGAGGTTTCCTAGCCTGAACTGGTTGAATTTTGATCTTCTTGATGGCAAACAAGGCTTTTCCTGCACTTTCATTCATTAAAGGTGCAAACTGGCTTATGTCAATTTTGAGCGTTTCAGAGCGATTGGAGCACGTTTTGGCACTCTGCAGTAGAGTAAGCTGTATTTCACTGAAAAAGGGATTTTCAAGCAAGTTTCCTAGCCTGAACTGGTTGAATTTGGATCTTCTTGATGGCAAACAAGGTTTTTCCTGCACTTTCATTCATTAAAGGTGCAAACTGGCTTATGTCAATTTTGAGCGTTTCAGAGCGATAGAAGCGTCTTTTTGCACTGTGCAGTAGAGAAAGCTGAATTTTACTGAAAAAAGGATTTTCAAACAAGTTTCCTAGCCTGGACTTGCTGAATTTGGATCTATTTCATGGCAAACATGGTCTCACCTGTCTTTTAATTCATTTATGGTGAACACTCACTCATGTCAATTTTGAGCGTTTCAGAGCGATAGAAGCCTCTTTTTGCACTGTGCAGAAACTAAAGTTGTATTTCACTATAAAAAGGTTTTTCACTGAGGTTTCCTAGCCTGAACTGGTTGAATTTGGATCTTCTTGATGGCAAACAAGGTTTTTCCTGCACTTTCATTCATTAAAGGTGCAAACTGGCTTATGTCAATTTAGAGCGTTTCAGAGCGATTGGAGCACGTTTTGGCACTCTGCAGTAGAGTAAGCTGTATTTCACTGAAAAAGGGATTTTCAAGCAAGTTTCCTAGCCTGAACTGGTTGAATTTGGATCTTCTTGATGGCAAACAAGGTTTTTCCTGCACTTTCATTCATTAAAGGTGCAAACTGGCTTATGTCAATTTTGAGCGTTTCAGAGCGATAGAAGCGTCTTTTTGCATTGTGTAATAGCATAAGCTGTATTGGACTGAAAAAAGGTTTTTCACTGAGGATTCCTAGCCTGAACTGGTTGAATTTGGATCTTCTTGATGGCAAACAAGGTTTTTCCTGCACTTTCATTCATTAAAGGTGCAAACTGGCTTTTGTCAATTTTGAGCGTTTCAGAGCGAGACAAGCGTCTTTTTGCATTGTGTACTAGCATAAGCTGTATTGGACTGAAAAAAGTTTTTTCACTGAGGTTTCCTAGCCTGAACTGGTTGAATTTGGATCTTCTTGATGGCAAACAAGGTTTTTCCTGCACTTTCATTCATTAAAGGTGCAAACTGGCTTTTGTCAATTTTGAGCGTTTCAGAGCGAGACAAGCGTCTTTTTGCATTGTGTAATAGCATAAGCTGTATTGGACTGAAAAAAGGTTTTTCACTGAGGTTTCCTAGCCTGAACTGGTTGAATTTGGATCTTCTTGATGGCAAACAAGGTTTTTCCTGTACTTTCATTCATTAGAGGTGAAAACTGGCTTATGTCAATTTTGAGCGTTTCAGAGCGATAGGAGCAAGTTTTGGCACTCTGCAGTAGAGTAAGCTGTATTTCACTGAAAAAGGGATTTTCAAGCAAGTTTACTAGCCTGAACTTGTTGAATTTGGATCTTCTTGATGGCAAACAAGGTTTTTCCTGCACTTTCATTCATTAAAGGTGCAAACTGGCTTATGTCAATTTTGAGCGTTTCAGAGCGATAGAAGCGTCTTTTTGCACTGTGCAGTAGAGAAAGCTGAATTTTACTGAAAAAAGGATTTTCAAACAAGTTTCCTAGCCTGGACTTGCTGAATTTGGATCTATTTCATGGCAAACATGGTCTCACCTGTCTTTTAATTCATTTATGGTGAACACTCACTCATGTCAATTTTGAGCGTTTCAGAGCGATAGAAGCCTCTTTTTGCACTGTGCAGTAACTAAAGTTGTATTTCACTATAAAAAGGTTTTTCACTGAGGTTTCCTAGCCTGAACTGGTTGAATTTGGATCTTCTTGATGGCAAACAAGGTTTTTCCTGCACTTTCATTCATTAAAGGTGCAAACTGGCTTCTGTCAATTTTGAGCGTTTCAGAGCGAGACAAGCTCTTTTTGCATTGTGTAATAGCATAAGCTGTATTGGACTGAAAAAAGGTTTTTCACTGAGGTTTCCTAGCCTGAACTGGTTGAATTTGGATCTTCTTGATGGCAAACAAGGTTTTTCCTGCAGTTTCATTCATTAAAGGTGCAAACTGGCTTCTGTCAATTTTGAGCGTTTCAGAGCGAGACAAGCGTCTTTTTGCATTGTGTAATAGCATAAGCTGTATTGGACTGAAAAAAGTTTTTTCACTGAGGTTTCCTAGCCTGAACTGGTTGAATTTGGATCTTCTTGATGGCAAACAAGGTTTTTCCTGCACTTTCATTCATTAAAGGTGCAAACTGGCTTATGTCAATTTTGAGCGTTTCAGAGCGAGACAAGCGTCTTTTTGCATTGTGTAATAGCATAAGCTGTATTGGACTGAAAAAAGGTTTTTCACTGAGGTTTCCTAGCCTGAACTGGTTGAATTTGGATCTTCTTGATGGCAAACAAGGTTTTTCCTGCACTTTCATTCATTAAAGGTGCAAACTGGCTTATGTCAATTTTGAGCGTTTCAGAGCGATAGAAGCGTCTTTTTGCACTGTGCAGTAGAGAAAGCTGAATTTTACTGAAAAAAGGATTTTCAAGCAAGTTTCCTAGCCTGAACTGGTTGAATTTGGATCTTCTTGATGGCAAACAAGGTTTTTCCTGCACTTTCATTCATTAAAGTTGCAAACTGGCTTATGTCAATTTTGAGCGTTTCAGAGCAAGACAAGCGTCTTTTTGCATTGTGTAATAGCATAAACTGTATTGGACTGAAAAAAGGTTTTTCACTGAGATTCCCTTGCCTGAACTGGTTGAATTTGGATCTTCTTGATGCCAAACAAGGTTTTTCCTGCACTTTCATTCATTAAAGGTGCAAACTGGCTTCTGTCAATTTTGAGCGTTTCAGAGCGATAGAAGCCTCTTTTTGCACTGTGCAGTAACTAAAGTTGTATTTCACTATAAAAAGGTTTTTCACTGAGGTTTCCTAGCCTGAACTGGTTGAATTTGGATCTTCTTGATGGCAAACAAGGTTTTTCCTGCACTTTCATTCATTAAAGGTGCAAACTGGCTTATGTCAATTTTGAGCGTTTCAGAGCGATAGGAGCACGTTTTGGCACTCTGCAGTAGAGTAAGCTGTATTTGAGTGAAAAAAGGATTTTCAAGCAAGTTTCCTAGCCTGGACTTGCTGAATTTGGATCTTTTTCATGGCAAACATGGTCTCACCTGTCTTTTAATTCATTTATGGTGAACACTCACTCATGTCAATTTTGAGCGTTTCAGAGCGATAGAAGCCTCTTTTTGCACTGTGCAGTAACTAAAGTTGTATTTCACTATAAAAAGGTTTTTCACTGAGGTTTCCTAGCCTGAACTGGTTGAATTTGGATCTTCTTGATGGCAAACAAGGTTTTTCCTGCAGTTTCATTCATTAAAGGTGCAAACTGGCTTATGTCAATTTTGAGCGTTTCAGAGCGAGACAAGCATCTTTTTGCATTGTGTAATAGCATAAGCTGTATTGGACTGAAAAAAGGTTTTTCACTGAGATTTCCTTGCCTGAACTGGTTGAATTTGGATCTTCTTGATGCCAAACAAGGTTTTTCCTGCACTTTCATTCATTAAAGGTGCAAACTGGCTTCTGTCAATTTTGAGCGTTTCAGAGCGAGACAAGCGTCTTTTTGCATTGTGTAATAGCATAAGCTGTATTGGACTGAAAAAAGGTTTTTCACTGAGGTTTCCTAGCCTGAACTGGTTGAATTTGGATCTTCTTGATGGCAAACAAGGTTTTTCCTGCACTTTCATTCATTAAAGGTGCAAACTGGCTTTTGTCAATTTTGAGCGTTTCAGAGCGATAGGAGCACGTTTTGGCACTCTGCAGTAGAGTAAGCTGTATTTGACTGAAAAAAGGATTTTCTAGCAAGTTTCCTAGCCTGGACTTGCTGAATTTGGATCTTTTTCATGCAAACATGGTCTCACCGGTCCTTTAATTCATTTATGGTGAACACTCACTCATGTCAATTTTTAGCGTTTCAGAGCGATAGAAGCCTCTTTTTGCACTGTGCAGCAACTAAAGTTGTATTTGACTGAAAAAGGGTTTTTCACTGAGTTCTCCTAGCCTGAACTGGTTGAATTTGGATCTTGTTCATGTCAAAGAACATTTCACCTGTGTTTCAATTCATTTATGGTGAAAACTGGCTCACGTCAAACATGGTTTCACTTGTACTTTTTGCCATTTATATTATGCAGCGCTGTGACTATTAGCCGACCCCAAGAGTTTTCTTGTGTGTGTGTGTGTGTGTGTTTGCGCGCCTGTGCGTGTGTGTGTGTGTGTGTGAGAGAGAGAGAGAGTGTGTGTGAATCTGTAACCACGCATTGATCTTTTAATGGTGAAAAAATGGCATTTTTTGAAAGATGTCTTTCATGTGTCTTTGAAGAGCCGCTTGAGTAAAAACATGGCCTCTTGCCTTTGCTGTACTCCAAAACAAAAACAAAAACAACTGTCACTGTGTTTATGCACCTGGCTGCTTTCACAGGCAAAGATAAACATGCAGCTTGGCTGAGGAGTCATTTCATTAGTGAGCAGAGAAGGAGAAAGACCTGCAGCCTTTATCTGCCAGCGAGCTGCAGGACTCATCTGCAGAAGACACAATCTCGAGGGGGAGTCTGACACAGAATGCTCACTGGAGCCCACTTCTGTGAGTTCCTCTGAAAGTGGAGAAGACACTGGGGAATCTGCCGATCCTTACAGTGAGTGGACAGCGAATAACAGGCAAGTCTAGTCTCCATCTCATGCCGAGACGCTGCGCTACATTCAGGCTAACCTGCATGATGCCAGGGCCCACGAGATATGCCATATCAAGAATCCATGATGTGTCATCCTCTTTTGACCCTTTCTTCACTCCTGACATGATCCAGCTGATTTTGCAAATGACAAACCTTACACGGAGGCGTACAGTGTCAGGATGGAGTGATATGGATGCCCATAATATTCGACTTCTCATCCTGGCAGGTATGTACCGGTCCAAAGGTCTGTGGGAGACCAGTCTTCAGGGCCACCATGTCCCACAAACGATTTCAAATGATAAGCGCCAGCCTCCGATTCGATGACCGACATGCTGCTGCCATGGTGGTGAAGTTACAAACCACTGTTGCTGCCCTAGCAGAAACCACCGACACCGCCATTGCCCCTGCTGCCACCAGCTCGACCAGAAGTAGAGGTGAGTGCTGGTTGTGCACAATTCTAAAATAGAGGTCTTCTACCCACCTGCACCAAGTGTAACAGATGGATTTGTAGAGAGCACGAGGTCACATGCTGCAGGACCTGCTGGTCTGCTGCTGGAAATGAACTATAAAATATGATATTTCTGTTTCAAATTTGATCATATTTCATATGGAAAAACCTTGTTTGCCAACAAGAAGATCCAAATTCAACCAGTTCAGGCTAGAAAACTTACTCGAAAAACCTTTTTTCAGTCCAATACAGCTTATGCTATTACACAATGCAAAAAGACGCTTGTCTCGCTCTGAAACGCTCAAAATTGACATAAGCCAGTTTGCACCTTTAATGAATGAAAGTGCAGGAAAAACCTTGTTTGCCATCAAGAAGACCCAAATTCAACCAGTTCAGGCTAGGAAACCTCAGTGAAAAACCTTTTTTCAGTCCAATACAGCTTATGCTATTACACAATGCAAAAAGACGCTTCTCTCGCTCTGAAACGCTCAAAATTGACATAAGCCACTTTTCACCCTTAATGAATGAAAGCACAGGAAAAACCTTGTTTGCCATCAAGAAGATCCAAATTCAACCAGTTCAGGCTAGGAAACCTCAGTGAAAAACCTTTTTTCAGTCCAATACAGCTTATGCTATTACACAATGCAAAAAGACGCTTGTCTCGCTCTGAAACGCTCAAAATTGACATAAGCCAGTTTGCACCTTTAATGAATGAAAGTGCAGGAAAAAGCTTGTTTGCCATCAAGAAGATCCAAATTCAACCTGTTCAGGCTAAGAAACCTCAGTGAAAAACCTTTTTTCAGACAAATACAGCTTATGCTATTGTACAATGCAAAAAGACGCTTCTCTCGCTCTGAAACGCTTAAAATTGACATAAGCCACTTTTCACCCTTAATGAATGAAAGTGCAGGAAAAAGCTTGTTTGCCATCAAGAAGACCCAAATTCAACCAGTTCAGGCTAGGAAACCTCAGTGAAAAACCTTTTTTCAGTCCAATACAGCTTATGCTATTACACAATGCAAAAAGACGCTTGTCTCGCTCTGAAACGCTCAAAATTTACATAAGCCACTTTTCACCCTTAATGAATGAAAGTGCAGGAAAAAGCTTGTTTGCCATCAAGAAGATCCAAATTCAACCAGTTCAGGCTAGAAAACTTACTCGAAAAACCTTTTTTCAGTCCAATACAGCTTATGCTATTACACAATGCAAAAAGACGCTTGTCTCGCTCTGAAACGCTCAAAATTGACATAAGCCACTTTTCACCCTTAATGAATGAAAGTGCAGGAAAAACCTTGTTTGCCATCAAGAAGATCCAAATTCAACATGTTCAGGCTAAGAAACCTCAGTGAAAAACCTTTTTTCAGACAAATACAGCTTATGCTATTGTACAATGCAAAAAGACGCTTCTCTCGCTCTGAAACGCTCAAAATTGACATAAGCCACTTTTCACCCTTAATGAATGAAAGCACAGGAAAAACCTTGTTTGCCATCAAGAAGATCCAAATTTAACCTGTTCAGGCTAAGAAACCTCAGTGAAAAACCTTTTTTCAGACAAATACAGCTTATGCTATTGTACAATGCAAAATGACGCTTCTCTCGCTCTGAAACGCTCAAAATTGACATAAGCCAGTTTGCACCTTTAATGAATGAAAGTGCAGGAAAAACCTTGTTTGCCATCAAGAAGACCCAAATTCAACCAGTTCAGGCTAGGAAACCTCAGGGAAAACCTTTTTTCAGTCCAATACAGCTTATGCTATTACACAATGCAAAAAGACGCTTGTCTCGCTCTGAAACGCTCAAAATTGACATAAGCCAGTTTGCACCTTTAATGAATGAAAGTGCAGGAAAAACCTTATTTGCCTTCAAGAAGACCCAAATTCAACCTGTTCAGGCTAGGAAACCTCAGTGAAAAACCTTTTTTCAGACAAATACAGCTTATGCTATTGTACAATGCAAAAAGAGGATTCTCTCGCTCTGAAACGCTCAAAATTGACATAAGCCAGTTTGCTCCTTTAATGAATGAAAGTGCAGGAAAAACCTTATTTGCCATCAAGAAGACCCAAATTTAACCTGTTCAGGCTAGGAAACCTCAGTGAAAAACCTTTATTCTGACAAATACAGCTTATGCTATTTTACAATGCAAAAAGACGCTTCTCTCGCTCTGAAACGCTCAAAATTGACATAAGCCACTTTTCACCCTTAATGAATGAAAGTGCAGGAAAAAACTTGTTTGCCATCAAGAAGATCCAAATTCAACCAGTTCAAGCTAGAAAACTTACTCGAAAAACCTTTTTTCAGACAAATACAGCTTATGCTATTGTACAATGCAAAAAGACGCTTGTCTCGCTCTGAAACGCTCAAAATTGACATAAGCCAGTTTGCACCTTTAATGAATGAAAGTGCAGGAAAAAGCTTATTTGCCATCAAGAAGACCCAAATTTAACCTGTTCAGGCTAGGAAACCTCAGTGAAAAACCTTTATTCTGCCAAATACAGCTTATGCTATTTTACAATGCAAAAAGACGCATCTCTCGCTCTGAAACGCTCAAAATTGACATAAGCCACTTTTCACCCTTAATGAATGAAAGTGCAGGAAAAACCTTGTTTGCCATCAAGAAGATCCAAATTCAACATGTTCAGGCTAAGAAACCTCAGTGAAAAACCTTTTTTCAGACAAATACAGCTTATGCTATTGTACAATGCAAAAAGACGCTTCTCTCGCTCTGAAACGCTCAAAATTGACATAAGCCAGTTTGCTCCTTTAATGAATGAAAGTGCAGGAAAAACCTTATTTGCCATCAAGAAGACCCAAATTCAACATGTTCAGGCTAAGAAACCTCAGTGAAAAACCTTTTTTCAGACAAATACAGCTTATGCTATTGTACAATGCAAAAAGACGCTTCTCTCGCTCTGAAACGCTCAAAATTGACATAAGCCAGTTTGCACCTTTAATGAATGAAAGTGCAGGAAAAACCTTGTTTGCCATCAAGAAGATCCAAATTCAACATGTTCAGGCTAAGAAACCTCAGTGAAAAACCTTTTTTCAGACAAATACAGCTTATGCTATTGTACAATGCAAAAAGACGCTTCTCTCGCTCTGAAACGCTCAAAATTGACATAAGCCACTTTTCACCCTTAATGAATGAAAGCACAGGAAAAACCTTGTTTGCCATCAAGAAGATCCAAATTCAACCAGTTCAAGCTAGAAAACTTACTCGAAAAACCTTTTTTCAGACAAATACAGCTTATGCTATTGTACAATGCAAAAAGACGCTTGTCTCGCTCTGAAACGCTCAAAATTGACATAAGCCAGTTTGCACCTTTAATGAATGAAAGTGCAGGAAAAAGCTTGTTTGCCATCAAGAAGACCCAAATTCAACCAGTTCAGGCTAGGAAACCTCAGTGAAAAACCTTTTTTCAGTCCAATACAGCTTATGCTATTACACAATGCAAAAAGACGCTTGTCTAGCTCTGAAACGCTCAAAATTGACATAAGCCAGTTTGCTCCTTTAATGAATGAAAGTGCAGGAAAAACCTTATTTGCCATCAAGAAGACCCAAATTCAACATGTTCAGGCTAAGAAACCTCAGTGAAAAACCTTTTTTCAGACAAATACAGCTTATGCTATTGTACAATGCAAAAAGACGCTTCTCTCGCTCTGAAACGCTCAAAATTGACATAAGCCACTTTGCACCTTTAATGAATGAAAGTGTAGGAAAAAGCTTGTTTGCCATCAAGAAAATCCAAATTCAACCATTTCAGGCTAGAAAACTTACTCGAAAAACCTTTTTTCAGTCCAATACAGCTTATGCTATTACACAATGCAAAAAGACGCTTGTCTCGCTCTGAAACGCTCAAAATTGACATAAGCCAGTTTGCACCTTTAATGAATGAAAGTGCAGGAAAAACCTTATTTGCCATCAAGAAGATCCAAATTCAACCAGTTCAAGCTAGAAAACTTACTCGAAAAACCTTTTTTCAGACAAATACAGCTTATGCTATTGTACAATGCAAAAAGACGCTTCTCTCGCTCTGAAACGCTCAAAATTGACATAAGCCAGTTTGCACCTTTAATGAATGAAAGTGCAGGAAAAACCTTGTTTGCCATCAAGAAGATCCAAATTCAACCAGTTCAAGCTAGAAAACTTACTCGAAAAACCTTTTTTCAGACAAATACAGCTTATGCTATTGTACAATGCAAAAAGACGCTTCTCTCGCTCTGAAACGCTCAAAATTGACATAAGCCACTTTTCACCCTTAATGAATGAAAGTGCAGGAAAAACCTTGTTTGCCATCAAGAAGACCAAAATTCAACCAGTTCAGGCTAGGAAACCTCAGTGAAAAACCTTTTTTCAGTCCAATACAGCTTATGCTATTACACAATGCAAAAAGACGCTTGTCTCGCTCTGAACCGCTCAAAATTGACATAAGCCAGTTTGCACCTTTAATGAATGAAAGTGCAGGAAAAACCTTATTTGCCATCAAGAAGATCCAAATTCAACCTGTTCAGGCTAAGAAACCTCAGTGAAAAACCTTTTTTCAGACAAATACAGCTTATGCTATTACACAATGCAAAAAGACGCTTCTCTCGCTCTGAAACGCTCAAAATTGACATAAGCCAGTTTGCACCTATAATGAATGAAAGTGCAGGAAAAACCTTGTTTGCCATCAAGAAGACCCAAATTCAACCAGTTCAGGCTAGAAAACTTACTCGAAAAACCTTTTTTCAGTCCAATACAGCTTATGCTATTACACAATGCAAAAAGACGCTTGTCTCGCTCTGAAACGCTCAAAATTGACATGAGCCAGTTTGCACCTTTAATGAATGAAAGTGCAGGAAAAACCTTGTTTGCCATCAAGAAGACCCAAATTCAACCAGTTCAGGCTAGGAAACCTCAGTGAAAAACCTTTTTTCAGACAAATACAGCTTATGCTATTGTACAATGCAAAAAGACGCTTCTCTCGCTCTGAAACGCTCAAAATTGACATAAGCCACTTTTCACCCTTAATGAATGAAAGTGCAGGAAAAAGCTTGTTTGCCATCAAGAAGATCCAAATTCAACCAGTTCAGGCTAGAAAACTTACTCGAAAAACCTTTTTTCAGTCCAATACAGCTTATGCTATTACACAATGCAAAAAGACGCTTGCCTCGCTCTGAAACGCTCAAAATTGACATAAGCCACTTTGCACCTTTAATGAATGAAAGTGCAGGAAAAAGCTTGTTTGCCATCAAGAAGATCCAAATTCAACCATTTCAGGCTAGAAAACTTACTCGAAAAACCTTTTTTCAGTCCAATACAGCTTATGCTATTACACAATGCAAAAAGACGCTTCTCTCGCTCTGAAACGCTCAAAATTGACATAAGCCAGTTTGCACCTATAATGAATGAAAGTGCAGGAAAACCCTTGTTTGGCATCAAGAAGACCCAAATTCAACCAGTTCAGGCTAGAAAACTTACTCGAAAAACCTTTTTTCAGTCCAATACAGCTTATGCTATTACACAATGCAAAAAGACGCTTGTCTCGCTCTGAAACGCTCAAAATTGACATAAGCCAGTTTGCACCTTTAATGAATGAAAGTGCAGGAAAAACCTTGTTTGCCATCAAGAAGACCCAAATTCAACCAGTTCAGGCTAGGAAACCTCAGTGAAAAACCTTTTTTCAGACAAATACAGCTTATGCTATTGTACAATGCAAAAAGACGCTTCTCTCCCTCTGAAACGCTCAAAATTGACATAAGCCACTTTTCACCCTTAATGAATGAAAGTGCAAGAAAAACCTTGTTTGCCATCAAGAAGATCCAAATTCAACCAGTTCAAGCTAGAAAACTTACTCGAAAAACCTTTTTTCAGTCCAATACAGCTTATGCTATTACACAATGCAAAAAGACGCTTCTCTCGCTCTGAAACGCTCAAAATTGACATAAGCCAGTTTGCACCTTTAATGAATGAAAGTGCAGGAAAAACCTTGTTTGCCATCAAGAAGACCCAAATTCAACCAGTTCAGGCTAGGAAACCTCAGTGAAAAACCTTTTTTCAGACAAATACAGCTTATGCTATTGTACAATGCAAAAAGACGCTTCTCTCGCTCTGAAACGCTCAAAATTGACATAAGCCACTTTTCACCCTTAATGAATGAAAGCACAGGAAAAACCTTGTTTGCCATCAAGAAGATCCAAATTCAACCAGTTCAAGCTAGAAAACTTACTCGAAAAACCTTTTTTCAGACAAATACAGCTTATGCTATTGTACAATGCAAAAAGACGCTTGTCTCGCTCTGAAACGCTCAAAATTGACATAAGCCAGTTTGCACCTTTAATGAATGAAAGTGCAGGAAAAACCTTGTTTGCCATCAAGAAGACCCAAATTCAACCAGTTCAGGCTAGGAAACCTCAGTGAAAAACCTTTTTTCAGTCCAATACAGCTTATGCTATTACACAATGCAAAAAGACGCTTCTCTCGCTCTGAAACGCTCAAAATTGACATAAGCCAGTTTGCACCTATAATGAATGAAAGTGCAGGAAAAACCTTGTTTGGCATCAAGAAGACCCAAATTCAACCAGTTCAGGCTAGAAAACTTACTCGAAAAACCTTTTTTCAGTCCAATACAGCTTATGCTATTGTACAATGCAAAAAGACGCTTCTCTCGCCCTGAAACGCTCAAAATTGACATAAGCCACTTTTCACCCTTAATGAATGAAAGTGCAGGAAAAACCTTGTTTGCCATCAAGAAGACCCAAATTCAACCAGTTCAGGCTAGAAAACCTCAGTGAAAAACCTTTTTTCAGTCCAATACAGCTTATGCTATTACACAATGCAAAAAGACGCTTGTCTCGCTCTGAAACGCTCAAAATTGACATAAGCCACTTTTCACCCTTAATGAATGAAAGTGCAGGAAAAAGCTTGTTTGCCATCAAGAAGATCCAAATTCAACCATTTCAGGCTAGAAAACTTACTCGAAAAACCTTTTTTCAGTCCAATACAGCTTATGCTATTACACAATGCAAAAAGACGCTTGTCTCGCTCTGAAACGCTCAAAATTGACATAAGCCAGTTTGCACCTTTAATGAATGAAAGTGCAGGAAAAAGCTTGTTTGCCATCAAGAAGACCCAAATTCAACCAGTTCAGGCTAGGAAACCTCAGTGAAAAACCTTTTTTCAGACAAATACAGCTTATGCTATTGTACAATGCAAAAAGAAGCTTCTCTCGCTCTGAAACGCTCAAAATTGACATAAGCCAGTTTGCACCTATAATGAATGAAAGTGCAGGAAAAACCTTGTTTGGCATCAAGAAGACCCAAATTCAACCAGTTCAGGCTAGAAAACTTACTCGAAAAACCTTTTTTCAGTCCAATACAGCTTATGCTATTGTACAATGCAAAAAGACGCTTCTTTCGCTCTGAAACGCTCAAAATTGACATAAGCCACTTTTCACCCTTAATGAATGAAAGTGCAGGAAAAAGCTTGTTTGCCATCAAGAAGACCCAAATTCAACCAGTTCAGGCTAGGAAACCTCAGTGAAAAACCTTTTTTCAGACAAATACAGCTTATGCTATTGTACAATGCAAAAAGACGCTTCTCTCGCTCTGAAACGCTCAAAATTGACATAAGCCACTTTTCACCCTTAATGAATGAAAGTGCAGGAAAAACCTTGTTTGCCATCAAGAAGACCCAAATTCAACCAGTTCAGGCTAGGAAACCTCAGTGAAAAACCTTTTTTCATCCAATACAGCTTATGCTATTACACAATGCAAAAAGACGCTTGTCTCGCTCTGAAACGCTCAAAATTGACATAAGCCACTTTTCACCCTTAATGAATGAAAGTGCAGGAAAAACCTTGTTTGCCATCAAGAAGATCCAAATTCAACCATTTCAGGCTAGAAAACTTACTCGAAAAACCTTTTTTCAGTCCAATACAGCTTATGCTATTACACAATGCAAAAAGACGCTTGTCTCGCTCTGAAACGCTCAAAATGGACATAAGCCACTTTGCACCTTTAATGAATGAAAGTGCAGGAAAAACCTTGTTTGCCATCAAGAAGACCCAAATTCAACCAGTTCAGGCTAGGAAACCTCAGAGAAAAACCTTTTTTCAGTCCAATACAGCTTATGCTATTACACAATGCAAAAAGACGCTTGTCTCGCCCTGAAACGCTCAAAATTGACATAAGCCAGTTTGCACCTTTAATGAATGAAAGTGCAGGAAAAACCTTGTTTGCCATCAAGAAGACCCAAATTCAACCAGTTCAGGCTAGGAAACCTCAGTGAAAAACCTTTTTTCAGTCCAATACAGCTTATGCTATTACACAATGCAAAAAGACGCTTGTCTCGCTCTGAAACGCTCAAAATTGACATAAGCCACTTTTCACCCTTAATGAATGAAAGTGCAGGAAAAAGCTTGTTTGCCATCAAGAAGATCCAAATTCAACCATTTCAGGCTAGAAAACTTACTCGAAAAACCTTTTTTCAGTCCAATACAGCTTATGCTATTACACAATGCAAAAAGACGCTTGTCTCGCTCTGAAACGCTCAAAATTGACATAAGCCACTTTTCACCCTTAATGAATGAAAGTGCAGGAAAAAGCTTGTTTGCCATCAAGAAGACCCAAATTCAACCAGTTCAGGCTAGGAAACCTCAGTGAAAAACCTTTTTTCAGTCCAATACAGCTTATGCTATTACACAATGCAAAAAGACGCTTGTCTCGCTCTGAAACGCTCAAAATTGACATAAGCCAGTTTGCACCTTTAATGAATGAAAGTGCAGGAAAAACCTTATTTGCCTTCAAGAAGACCCAAATTCAACCTGTTCAGGCTAGGAAACCTCAGTGAAAAACCTTTTTTCTGACAAATACAGCTTATGCTATTGTACAATGCAAAAAGACGCTTCTCTCGCTCTGAAACGCTCAAAATTGACATAAGCCAGTTTGCACCTTTAATGAATGAAAGTGCAGGAAAAACCTTGTTTGCCATCAAGAAGATCCAAATTCAACCAGTTCAAGCTAGAAAACTTACTCGAAAAACCTTTTTTCTGACAAATACAGCTTATGCTATTGTACAATGCAAAAAGACGCTTCTCTCGCTCTGAAACGCTCAAAATTGACATAAGCCACTTTTCACCCTTAATGAATGAAAGTGCAGGAAAAACCTTGTTTGCCATCAAGAAGACCCAAATTCAACCAGTTCAGGCTAGGAAACCTCAGTGAAAAACCTTTATTCTGACAAATACAGCTTATGCTATTTTACAATGCAAAAAGACGCTTCTCTCGCTCTGAAAGCTCAAAATTGACATAAGCCAGTTTGCACCTTTAATGAATGAAAGTGCAGGAAAAACCTTGTTTGCCATCAAGAAGATCCAAATTCAACCAGTTCAGGCTAAGAAACCTCAGAGAAAAACCTTTTTTCAGTCCAATACAGCTTATGCTATTACACAATGCAAAAAGACGCTTGTCTCGCTCTGAAACGCTCAAAATTGACATAAGCCACTTTTCACCCTTAATGAATGAAAGTGCAGGAAAAAGCTTGTTTGCCATCAAGAAGATCCAAATTCAACCATTTCAGGCTAGAAAACTTCCTCGAAAAACCTTTTTTCAGTCCAATACAGCTTATGCTATTACACAATGCAAAAAGACGCTTGTCTCGCTCTGAAACGCTCAAAATTGACATAAGCCACTTTTCACCCTTAATGAATGAAAGTGCAGGAAAAAGCTTGTTTGCCATCAAGAAGACCCAAATTCAACCAGTTCAGGCTAGGAAACCTCAGTGAAAAACCTTTTTTCAGTCCAATACAGCTTATGCTATTACACAATGCAAAAAGACGCTTGTCTCGCTCTGAAACGCTCAAAATTGACATAAGCCAGTTTGCACCTTTAATGAATGAAAGTGCAGGAAAAACCTTGTTTGCCATCAAGAAGATCCAAATTCAACCAGTTCAAGCTAGAAAACTTACTCGAAAAACCTTTTTTCAGACAAATACAGCTTATGCTATTTTACAATGCAAAAAGACGCTTCTCTCGCTCTGAAACGCTCAAAATTGACATAAGCCAGTTTGCTCCTTTAATGAATGAAAGTGCAGGAAAAACCTTATTTGCCATCAAGAAGACCCAAATTCAACATGTTCAGGCTAAGAAACCTCAGTGAAAAACCTTTTTTCAGACAAATACAGCTTATGCTATTGTACAATGCAAAAAGACGCTTCTCTCGCTCTGAAAGCTCAAAATTGACATAAGCCAGTTTGCACCTTTAATGAATGAAAGTGCAGGAAAAACCTTGTTTGCCATCAAGAAGATCCAAATTCAACCAGTTCAGGCTAAGAAACCTCAGAGAAAAACCTTTTTTCAGTCCAATACAGCTTATGCTATTACACAATGCAAAAAGACGCTTGTCTCGCCCTGAAACGCTCAAAATTGACATAAGCCAGTTTGCACCTTTAATGAATGAAAGTGCAGGAAAAACCTTGTTTGCCATCAAGAAGACCCAAATTCAACCAGTTCAGGCTAGGAAACCTCAGTGAAAAACCTTTTTTCAGTCCAATACAGCTTATGCTATTACACAATGCAAAAAGACGCTTGTCTCGCTCTGAAACGCTCAAAATTGACATAAGCCACTTTTCACCCTTAATGAATGAAAGTGCAGGAAAAAGCTTGTTTGCCATCAAGAAGATCCAAATTCAACCATTTCAGGCTAGAAAACTTACTCGAAAAACCTTTTTTCAGTCCAATACAGCTTATGCTATTACACAATGCAAAAAGACGCTTGTCTCGCTCTGAAACGCTCAAAATTGACATAAGCCACTTTTCACCCTTAATGAATGAAAGTGCAGGAAAAAGCTTGTTTGCCATCAAGAAGACCCAAATTCAACCAGTTCAGGCTAGGAAACCTCAGTGAAAAACCTTTTTTCAGTCCAATACAGCTTATGCTATTACACAATGCAAAAAGACGCTTGTCTCGCTCTGAAACGCTCAAAATTGACATAAGCCAGTTTGCACCTTTAATGAATGAAAGTGCAGGAAAAACCTTATTTGCCTTCAAGAAGACCCAAATTCAACCTGTTCAGGCTAGGAAACCTCAGTGAAAAACCTTTTTTCTGACAAATACAGCTTATGCTATTGTACAATGCAAAAAGACGCTTCTCTCGCTCTGAAACGCTCAAAATTGACATAAGCCAGTTTGCACCTTTAATGAATGAAAGTGCAGGAAAAACCTTGTTTGCCATCAAGAAGATCCAAATTCAACCAGTTCAAGCTAGAAAACTTACTCGAAAAACCTTTTTTCTGACAAATACAGCTTATGCTATTGTACAATGCAAAAAGACGCTTCTCTCGCTCTGAAACGCTCAAAATTGACATAAGCCACTTTTCACCCTTAATGAATGAAAGTGCAGGAAAAACCTTGTTTGCCATCAAGAAGACCCAAATTCAACCAGTTCAGGCTAGGAAACCTCAGTGAAAAACCTTTATTCTGACAAATACAGCTTATGCTATTTTACAATGCAAAAAGACGCTTCTCTCGCTCTGAAAGCTCAAAATTGACATAAGCCAGTTTGCACCTTTAATGAATGAAAGTGCAGGAAAAACCTTGTTTGCCATCAAGAAGATCCAAATTCAACCAGTTCAGGCTAAGAAACCTCAGAGAAAAACCTTTTTTCAGTCCAATACAGCTTATGCTATTACACAATGCAAAAAGACGCTTGTCTCGCTCTGAAACGCTCAAAATTGACATAAGCCACTTTTCACCCTTAATGAATGAAAGTGCAGGAAAAAGCTTGTTTGCCATCAAGAAGATCCAAATTCAACCATTTCAGGCTAGAAAACTTCCTCGAAAAACCTTTTTTCAGTCCAATACAGCTTATGCTATTACACAATGCAAAAAGACGCTTGTCTCGCTCTGAAACGCTCAAAATTGACATAAGCCACTTTTCACCCTTAATGAATGAAAGTGCAGGAAAAAGCTTGTTTGCCATCAAGAAGACCCAAATTCAACCAGTTCAGGCTAGGAAACCTCAGTGAAAAACCTTTTTTCAGTCCAATACAGCTTATGCTATTACACAATGCAAAAAGACGCTTGTCTCGCTCTGAAACGCTCAAAATTGACATAAGCCAGTTTGCACCTTTAATGAATGAAAGTGCAGGAAAAACCTTGTTTGCCATCAAGAAGATCCAAATTCAACCAGTTCAAGCTAGAAAACTTACTCGAAAAACCTTTTTTCAGACAAATACAGCTTATGCTATTTTACAATGCAAAAAGACGCTTCTCTCGCTCTGAAACGCTCAAAATTGACATAAGCCAGTTTGCTCCTTTAATGAATGAAAGTGCAGGAAAAACCTTATTTGCCATCAAGAAGACCCAAATTCAACATGTTCAGGCTAAGAAACCTCAGTGAAAAACCTTTTTTCAGACAAATACAGCTTATGCTATTGTACAATGCAAAAAGACGCTTCTCTCGCTCTGAAACGCTCAAAATTGACATAAGCCACTTTTCACCCTTAATGAATGAAAGTGCAGGAAAAACCTTGTTTGCCATCAAGAAGACCCAAATTCAACCAGTTCAGGCTAGGAAACCTCAGTGAAAAACCTTTTTTCATCCAATACAGCTTATGCTATTACACAATGCAAAAAGACGCTTGTCTCGCTCTGAAACGCTCAAAATTGACATAAGCCACTTTTCACCCTTAATGAATGAAAGTGCAGGAAAAACCTTGTTTGCCATCAAGAAGATCCAAATTCAACCATTTCAGGCTAGAAAACTTACTCGAAAAACCTTTTTTCAGTCCAATACAGCTTATGCTATTACACAATGCAAAAAGACGCTTGTCTCGCTCTGAAACGCTCAAAATTGACATAAGCCACTTTGCACCTTTAATGAATGAAAGTGCAGGAAAAACCTTGTTTGCCATCAAGAAGACCCAAATTCAACCAGTTCAGGCTAAGAAACCTCAGAGAAAAACCTTTTTTCAGTCCAATACAGCTTATGCTATTACACAATGCAAAAAGACGCTTGTCTCGCCCTGAAACGCTCAAAATTGACATAAGCCAGTTTGCACCTTTAATGAATGAAAGTGCAGGAAAAACCTTGTTTGCCATCAAGAAGACCCAAATTCAACCAGTTCAGGCTAGGAAACCTCAGTGAAAAACCTTTTTTCAGTCCAATACAGCTTATGCTATTACACAATGCAAAAAGACGCTTGTCTCGCTCTGAAACGCTCAAAATTGACATAAGCCACTTTTCACCCTTAATGAATGAAAGTGCAGGAAAAAGCTTGTTTGCCATCAAGAAGATCCAAATTCAACCATTTCAGGCTAGAAAACTTACTCGAAAAACCTTTTTTCAGTCCAATACAGCTTATGCTATTACACAATGCAAAAAGACGCTTGTCTCGCTCTGAAACGCTCAAAATTGACATAAGCCACTTTTCACCCTTAATGAATGAAAGTGCAGGAAAAAGCTTGTTTGCCATCAAGAAGACCCAAATTCAACCAGTTCAGGCTAGGAAACCTCAGTGAAAAACCTTTTTTCAGTCCAATACAGCTTATGCTATTACACAATGCAAAAAGACGCTTGTCTCGCTCTGAAACGCTCAAAATTGACATAAGCCAGTTTGCACCTTTAATGAATGAAAGTGCAGGAAAAACCTTATTTGCCTTCAAGAAGACCCAAATTCAACCTGTTCAGGCTAGGAAACCTCAGTGAAAAACCTTTTTTCTGACAAATACAGCTTATGCTATTGTACAATGCAAAAAGACGCTTCTCTCGCTCTGAAACGCTCAAAATTGACATAAGCCACTTTTCACCCTTAATGAATGAAAGTGCAGGAAAAAGCTTGTTTGCCATCAAGAAGACCCAAATTCAACCAGTTCAGGCTAGGAAACCTCAGTGAAAAACCTTTATTCTGACAAATACAGCTTATGCTATTTTACAATGCAAAAAGACGCTTCTCTCGCTCTGAAAGCTCAAAATTGACATAAGCCAGTTTGCACCTTTAATGAATGAAAGTGCAGGAAAAACCTTGTTTGCCATCAAGAAGATCCAAATTCAACCAGTTCAGGCTAAGAAACCTCAGAGAAAAACCTTTTTTCAGTCCAATACAGCTTATGCTATTACACAATGCAAAAAGACGCTTGTCTCGCTCTGAAACGCTCAAAATTGACATAAGCCACTTTGCACCTTTAATGAATGAAAGTGCAGGAAAAACCTTGTTTGCCATCAAGAAGACCCAAATTCAACCAGTTCAGGCTAGGAAACCTCAGTGAAAAACCTTTTTTCAGTCCAATACAGCTTATGCTATTACACAATGCAAAAAGACGCTTGTCTCGCTCTGAAACGCTCAAAATTGACATAAGCCACTTTTCACCCTTAATGAATGAAAGTGCAGGAAAAAGCTTGTTTGCCATCAAGAAGATCCAAATTCAACCATTTCAGGCTAGAAAACTTACTCGAAAAACCTTTTTTCAGTCCAATACAGCTTATGCTATTACACAATGCAAAAAGACGCTTGTCTCGCTCTGAAACGCTCAAAATTGACATAAGCCACTTTTCACCCTTAATGAATGAAAGTGCAGGAAAAAGCTTGTTTGCCATCAAGAAGACCCAAATTCAACCAGTTCAGGCTAGGAAACCTCAGTGAAAAACCTTTTTTCAGTCCAATACAGCTTATGCTATTACACAATGCAAAAAGACGCTTGTCTCGCTCTGAAACGCTCAAAATTGACATAAGCCAGTTTGCACCTTTAATGAATGAAAGTGCAGGAAAAACCTTGTTTGCCATCAAGAAGATCCAAATTCAACCAGTTCAGGCTAAGAAACCTCAGAGAAAAACCTTTTTTCAGTCCAATACAGCTTATGCTATTACACAATGCAAAAAGACGCTTGTCTCGCTCTGAAACGCTCAAAATTGACATAAGCCACTTTTCACCCTTAATGAATGAAAGTGCAGGAAAAAGCTTGTTTGCCATCAAGAAGATCCAAATTCAACCATTTCAGGCTAGAAAACTTACTCGAAAAACCTTTTTTCAGTCCAATACAGCTTATGCTATTACACAATGCAAAAAGACGCTTGTCTCGCTCTGAAACGCTCAAAATTGACATAAGCCACTTTTCACCCTTAATGAATGAAAGTGCAGGAAAAACCTTGTTTGCCATCAAGAAGACCCAAATTCAACCAGTTCAGGCTAGGAAACCTCAGTGAAAAACCTTTTTTCAGTCCAATACAGCTTATGCTATTACACAATGCAAAAAGACTCTTGTCTCGCTCTGAAACGCTCAAAATTGACATAAGCCAGTTTGCACCTTTAATGAATGAAAGTGCAGGAAAAACCTTATTTGCCTTCAAGAAGACCCAAATTCAACCTGTTCAGGCTAGGAAACCTCAGTGAAAAACCTTTTTTCTGACAAATACAGCTTATGCTATTGTACAATGCAAAAAGACGCTTCTCTCGCTCTGAAACGCTCAAAATTGACATAAGCCAGTTTGCACCTTTAATGAATGAAAGTGCAGGAAAAACCTTGTTTGCCATCAAGAAGATCCAAATTCAACCAGTTCAAGCTAGAAAACTTACTCGAAAAACCTTTTTTCAGACAAATACAGCTTATGCTATTTTACAATGCAAAAAGACGCTTCTCTCGCTCTGAAACGCTCAAAATTGACATAAGCCACTTTTCACCCTTAATGAATGAAAGTGCAGGAAAAACCTTGTTTGCCATCAAGAAGATCCAAATTCAACCTGTTCAGGCTAAGAAACCTCAGTGAAAAACCTTTTTTCAGTCCAATACAGCTTATGCTATTACACAATGCAAAAAGACGCTTGTCTCGCTCTGAAACGCTCAAAATTGACATAAGCCAGTTTGCACCTTTAATGAATGAAAGTGCAGGAAAAACCTTGTTTGCCATCAAGAAGACCCAAATTCAACCAGTTCAGGCTAGGAAACCTCAGTGAAAAACCTTTTTTCAGTCCAATACAGCTTATGCTATTACACAATGCAAAAAGACGCTTGTCTCGCTCTGAAACGCTCAAAATTGACATAAGCCACTTTTCACCCTTAATGAATGAAAGTACAGGAAAAAGCTTGTTTGCCATCAAGAAGATCCAAATTCAACCATTTCAGGCTAGAAAACTTACTCGAAAAACCTTTTTTCAGACAAATACAGCTTATGCTATTGTACAATGCAAAAAGACGCTTCTCTCGCTCTGAAACGCTCAAAATTGACATAAGCCACTTTTCACCCTTAATGAATGAAAGTGCAGGAAAAAGCTTGTTTGCCATCAAGAAGACCCAAATTCAACCAGTTCAGGCTAGGAAACCTCAGTGAAAAACCTTTATTCTGACAAATACAGCTTATGCTATTTTACAATGCAAAAAGACGCTTCTCTCGCTCTGAAAGCTCAAAATTGACATAAGCCAGTTTGCACCTTTAATGAATGAAAGTGCAGGAAAAACCTTGTTTGCCATCAAGAAGATCCAAATTCAACCAGTTCAGGCTAAGAAACCTCAGAGAAAAACCTTTTTTCAGTCCAATACAGCTTATGCTATTACACAATGCAAAAAGACGCTTGTCTCGCTCTGAAACGCTCAAAATTGACAGAAGCCAGTTTGCACCTTTAATGAATGACAGTGCAGGAAAAACCTTATTTGCCTTCAAGAAGACCCAAATTCAACCTGTTCAGGCTAGGAAACCTCAGTGAAAACCTTTTTTCTGACAAATACAGCTTATGCTATTGTACAATGCAAAAAGACGCTTGTCTCGCTCTGAAACGCTCAAAATTGACATAAGCCAGTTTGCACCTTTAATGAATGAAAGTGCAGGAAAAACCTTGTTTGCCATCAAGAAGATCCAAATTCAACCTGTTCAGGCTAAGAAACCTCAGTGAAAAACCTTTTTTCAGTCCAATACAGCTTATGCTATTACACAATGCAAAAAGACGCTTGTCTCGCTCTGAAACGCTCAAAATTGACATAAGCCACTTTTCACCCTTAATGAATGAAAGTACAGGAAAAAGCTTGTTTGCCATCAAGAAGATCCAAATTCAACCATTTCAGGCTAGAAAACTTACTCGAAAAACCTTTTTTCAGACAAATACAGCTTATGCTATTGTACAATGCAAAAAGACGCTTCTCTCGCTCTGAAACGCTCAAAATTGACATAAGCCACTTTTCACCCTTAATGAATGAAAGTGCAGGAAAAAGCTTGTTTGCCATCAAGAAGACCCAAATTCAACCAGTTCAGGCTAGGAAACCTCAGTGAAAAACCTTTTTTCAGTCCAATACAGCTTATGCTATTACACAATGCAAAAAGACGCTTGTCTCGCTCTGAAACGCTCAAAATTGACATAAGCCACTTTGCACCTTTAATGAATGAAAGTGCAGGAAAAACCTTGTTTGCCATCAAGAAGACCCAAATTCAACCAGTTCAGGCTAGGAAACCTCAGTGAAAAACCTTTTTTCAGTCCAATACAGCTTATGCTATTACACAATGCAAAAAGACGCTTGTCTCGCTCTGAAACGCTCAAAATTGACATAAGCCACTTTTCACCCTTAATGAATGAAAGTGCAGGAAAAAGCTTGTTTGCCATCAAGAAGATCCAAATTCAACCATTTCAGGCTAGAAAACTTACTCGAAAAACCTTTTTTCAGTCCAATACAGCTTATGCTATTACACAATGCAAAAAGACGCTTGTCTCGCTCTGAAACGCTCAAAATTGACATAAGCCAGTTTGCACCTTTAATGAATGAAAGTGCAGGAAAAACCTTGTTTGCCATCAAGAAGATCCAAATTCAACCAGTTCAGGCTAAGAAACCTCAGAGAAAAACCTTTTTTCAGTCCAATACAGCTTATGCTATTACACAATGCAAAAAGACGCTTGTCTCGCTCTGAAACGCTCAAAATTGACATAAGCCACTTTTCACCCTTAATGAATGAAAGTGCAGGAAAAAGCTTGTTTGCCATCAAGAAGATCCAAATTCAACCATTTCAGGCTAGAAAACTTACTCGAAAAACCTTTTTTCAGTCCAATACAGCTTATGCTATTACACAATGCAAAAAGACGCTTGTCTCGCTCTGAAACGCTCAAAATTGACATAAGCCACTTTTCACCCTTAATGAATGAAAGTGCAGGAAAAACCTTGTTTGCCATCAAGAAGACCCAAATTCAACCAGTTCAGGCTAGGAAACCTCAGTGAAAAACCTTTTTTCAGTCCAATACAGCTTATGCTATTACACAATGCAAAAAGACTCTTGTCTCGCTCTGAAACGCTCAAAATTGACATAAGCCAGTTTGCACCTTTAATGAATGAAAGTGCAGGAAAAACCTTATTTGCCTTCAAGAAGACCCAAATTCAACCTGTTCAGGCTAGGAAACCTCAGTGAAAAACCTTTTTTCTGACAAATACAGCTTATGCTATTGTACAATGCAAAAAGACGCTTCTCTCGCTCTGAAACGCTCAAAATTGACATAAGCCAGTTTGCACCTTTAATGAATGAAAGTGCAGGAAAAACCTTGTTTGCCATCAAGAAGATCCAAATTCAACCAGTTCAAGCTAGAAAACTTACTCGAAAAACCTTTTTTCAGACAAATACAGCTTATGCTATTTTACAATGCAAAAAGACGCTTCTCTCGCTCTGAAACGCTCAAAATTGACATAAGCCACTTTTCACCCTTAATGAATGAAAGTGCAGGAAAAACCTTGTTTGCCATCAAGAAGATCCAAATTCAACCTGTTCAGGCTAAGAAACCTCAGTGAAAAACCTTTTTTCAGTCCAATACAGCTTATGCTATTACACAATGCAAAAAGACGCTTGTCTCGCTCTGAAACGCTCAAAATTGACATAAGCCAGTTTGCACCTTTAATGAATGAAAGTGCAGGAAAAACCTTGTTTGCCATCAAGAAGACCCAAATTCAACCAGTTCAGGCTAGGAAACCTCAGTGAAAAACCTTTTTTCAGTCCAATACAGCTTATGCTATTACACAATGCAAAAAGACGCTTGTCTCGCTCTGAAACGCTCAAAATTGACATAAGCCACTTTTCACCCTTAATGAATGAAAGTACAGGAAAAAGCTTGTTTGCCATCAAGAAGATCCAAATTCAACCATTTCAGGCTAGAAAACTTACTCGAAAAACCTTTTTTCAGACAAATACAGCTTATGCTATTGTACAATGCAAAAAGACGCTTCTCTCGCTCTGAAACGCTCAAAATTGACATAAGCCACTTTTCACCCTTAATGAATGAAAGTGCAGGAAAAAGCTTGTTTGCCATCAAGAAGACCCAAATTCAACCAGTTCAGGCTAGGAAACCTCAGTGAAAAACCTTTATTCTGACAAATACAGCTTATGCTATTTTACAATGCAAAAAGACGCTTCTCTCGCTCTGAAAGCTCAAAATTGACATAAGCCAGTTTGCACCTTTAATGAATGAAAGTGCAGGAAAAACCTTGTTTGCCATCAAGAAGATCCAAATTCAACCAGTTCAGGCTAAGAAACCTCAGAGAAAAACCTTTTTTCAGTCCAATACAGCTTATGCTATTACACAATGCAAAAAGACGCTTGTCTCGCTCTGAAACGCTCAAAATTGACAGAAGCCAGTTTGCACCTTTAATGAATGACAGTGCAGGAAAAACCTTATTTGCCTTCAAGAAGACCCAAATTCAACCTGTTCAGGCTAGGAAACCTCAGTGAAAACCTTTTTTCTGACAAATACAGCTTATGCTATTGTACAATGCAAAAAGACGCTTGTCTCGCTCTGAAACGCTCAAAATTGACATAAGCCAGTTTGCACCTTTAATGAATGAAAGTGCAGGAAAAACCTTGTTTGCCATCAAGAAGATCCAAATTCAACCTGTTCAGGCTAAGAAACCTCAGTGAAAAACCTTTTTTCAGTCCAATACAGCTTATGCTATTACACAATGCAAAAAGACGCTTGTCTCGCTCTGAAACGCTCAAAATTGACATAAGCCACTTTTCACCCTTAATGAATGAAAGTACAGGAAAAAGCTTGTTTGCCATCAAGAAGATCCAAATTCAACCATTTCAGGCTAGAAAACTTACTCGAAAAACCTTTTTTCAGACAAATACAGCTTATGCTATTGTACAATGCAAAAAGACGCTTCTCTCGCTCTGAAACGCTCAAAATTGACATAAGCCACTTTTCACCCTTAATGAATGAAAGTGCAGGAAAAAGCTTGTTTGCCATCAAGAAGACCCAAATTCAACCAGTTCAGGCTAGGAAACCTCAGTGAAAAACCTTTTTTCAGTCCAATACAGCTTATGCTATTACACAATGCAAAAAGACGCTTGTCTCGCTCTGAAACGCTCAAAATTGACATAAGCCACTTTTCACCCTTAATGAATGAAAGTGCAGGAAAAAGCTTGTTTGCCATCAAGAAGATCCAAATTCAACCATTTCAGGCTAGAAAACTTACTCGAAAAACCTTTTTTCAGTCCAATACAGCTTATGCTATTACACAATGCAAAAAGACGCTTGTCTCGCTCTGAAACGCTCAAAATTGACATAAGCCACTTTTCACCCTTAATGAATGAAAGTGCAGGAAAAAGCTTGTTTGCCATCAAGAAGACCCAAATTCAACCAGTTCAGGCTAGGAAACCTCAGTGAAAAACCTTTTTTCAGTCCAATACAGCTTATGCTATTACACAATGCAAAAAGACGCTTGTCTCGCTCTGAAACGCTCAAAATTGACATAAGCCAGTTTGCACCTTTAATGAATGAAAGTGCAGGAAAAACCTTGTTTGCCATCAAGAAGATCCAAATTCAACCAGTTCAGGCTAAGAAACCTCAGAGAAAAACCTTTTTTCAGTCCAATACAGCTTATGCTATTACACAATGCAAAAAGACGCTTGTCTCGCTCTGAAACGCTCAAAATTGACATAAGCCACTTTTCACCCTTAATGAATGAAAGTGCAGGAAAAAGCTTGTTTGCCATCAAGAAGATCCAAATTCAACCATTTCAGGCTAGAAAACTTACTCGAAAAACCTTTTTTCAGTCCAATACAGCTTATGCTATTACACAATGCAAAAAGACGCTTGTCTCGCTCTGAAACGCTCAAAATTGACATAAGCCAGTTTGCACCTTTAATGAATGAAAGTGCAGGAAAAACCTTGTTTGCCATCAAGAAGATCCAAATTCAACCAGTTCAGGCTAAGAAACCTCAGAGAAAAACCTTTTTTCAGTCCAATACAGCTTATGCTATTACACAATGCAAAAAGACGCTTGTCTCGCTCTGAAACGCTCAAAATTGACATAAGCCACTTTTCACCCTTAATGAATGAAAGTGCAGGAAAAAGCTTGTTTGCCATCAAGAAGATCCAAATTCAACCATTTCAGGCTAGAAAACTTACTCGAAAAACCTTTTTTCAGTCCAATACAGCTTATGCTATTACACAATGCAAAAAGACGCTTGTCTCGCTCTGAAACGCTCAAAATTGACATAAGCCACTTTTCACCCTTAATGAATGAAAGTGCAGGAAAAACCTTGTTTGCCATCAAGAAGACCCAAATTCAACCAGTTCAGGCTAGGAAACCTCAGTGAAAAACCTTTTTTCAGTCCAATACAGCTTATGCTATTACACAATGCAAAAAGACTCTTGTCTCGCTCTGAAACGCTCAAAATTGACATAAGCCAGTTTGCACCTTTAATGAATGAAAGTGCAGGAAAAACCTTATTTGCCTTCAAGAAGACCCAAATTCAACCTGTTCAGGCTAGGAAACCTCAGTGAAAAACCTTTTTTCTGACAAATACAGCTTATGCTATTGTACAATGCAAAAAGACGCTTCTCTCGCTCTGAAACGCTCAAAATTGACATAAGCCAGTTTGCACCTTTAATGAATGAAAGTGCAGGAAAAACCTTGTTTGCCATCAAGAAGATCCAAATTCAACCAGTTCAAGCTAGAAAACTTACTCGAAAAACCTTTTTTCAGACAAATACAGCTTATGCTATTTTACAATGCAAAAAGACGCTTCTCTCGCTCTGAAACGCTCAAAATTGACATAAGCCACTTTTCACCCTTAATGAATGAAAGTGCAGGAAAAACCTTGTTTGCCATCAAGAAGATCCAAATTCAACCTGTTCAGGCTAAGAAACCTCAGTGAAAAACCTTTTTTCAGTCCAATACAGCTTATGCTATTACACAATGCAAAAAGACGCTTGTCTCGCTCTGAAACGCTCAAAATTGACATAAGCCAGTTTGCACCTTTAATGAATGAAAGTGCAGGAAAAACCTTGTTTGCCATCAAGAAGACCCAAATTCAACCAGTTCAGGCTAGGAAACCTCAGTGAAAAACCTTTTTTCAGTCCAATACAGCTTATGCTATTACACAATGCAAAAAGACGCTTGTCTCGCTCTGAAACGCTCAAAATTGACATAAGCCACTTTTCACCCTTAATGAATGAAAGTACAGGAAAAAGCTTGTTTGCCATCAAGAAGATCCAAATTCAACCATTTCAGGCTAGAAAACTTACTCGAAAAACCTTTTTTCAGACAAATACAGCTTATGCTATTGTACAATGCAAAAAGACGCTTCTCTCGCTCTGAAACGCTCAAAATTGACATAAGCCACTTTTCACCCTTAATGAATGAAAGTGCAGGAAAAAGCTTGTTTGCCATCAAGAAGACCCAAATTCAACCAGTTCAGGCTAGGAAACCTCAGTGAAAAACCTTTTTTCAGTCCAATACAGCTTATGCTATTACACAATGCAAAAAGACGCTTGTCTCGCTCTGAAACGCTCAAAATTGACATAAGCCACTTTTCACCCTTAATGAATGAAAGTGCAGGAAAAACCTTGTTTGCCATCAAGAAGATCCAAATTCAACCAGTTCAAGCTAGAAAACTTACTCGAAAAACCTTTTTTCAGACAAATACAGCTTATGCTATTTTACAATGCAAAAAGACGCTTGTCTCGCTCTGAAACGCTCAAAATTGACATAAGCCAGTTTGCACCTTTAATGAATGAAAGTGCAGGAAAAACCTTATTTGCCTTCAAGAAGACCCAAATTCAACCTGTTCAGGCTAGGAAACCTCAGTGAAAAACCTTTTTTCTGACAAATACAGCTTATGCTATTGTACAATGCAAAAAGACGCTTCTCTCGCTCTGAAACGCTCAAAATTGACATAAGCCAGTTTGCACCTTTAATGAATGAAAGTGCAGGAAAAACCTTGTTTGCCATCAAGAAGATCCAAATTCAACCAGTTCAAGCTAGAAAACTTACTCGAAAAACCTTTTTTCAGACAAATACAGCTTATGCTATTGTACAATGCAAAAAGACGCTTCTCTCGCTCTGAAACGCTCAAAATTGACATAAGCCACTTTTCACCCTTAATGAATGAAAGTGCAGGAAAAAGCTTGTTTGCCATCAAGAAGACCCAAATTCAACCAGTTCAGGCTAGGAAACCTCAGTGAAAAACCTTTATTCTGACAAATACAGCTTATGCTATTTTACAATGCAAAAAGACGCTTCTCTCGCTCTGAAAGCTCAAAATTGACATAAGCCAGTTTGCACCTTTAATGAATGAAAGTGCAGGAAAAACCTTGTTTGCCATCAAGAAGATCCAAATTCAACCAGTTCAAGCTAGAAAACTTACTCGAAAAACCTTTTTTCAGACAAATACAGCTTATGCTATTGTACAATGCAAAAAGACGCTTCTCTCGCTCTGAAACGCTCAAAATTGACATAAGCCACTTTTCACCCTTAATGAATGAAAGTGCAGGAAAAACCTTGTTTGCCATCAAGAAGACCCAAATTCAACCAGTTCAGGCTAGGAAACCTCAGTTAAAAACCTTTATTCTGACAAATACAGCTTATGCTATTTTACAATGCAAAAAGACGCTTCTCTCGCTCTGAAAGCTCAAAATTGACATAAGCCAGTTTGCACCTTTAATGAATGAAAGTGCAGGAAAAACCTTGTTTGCCATCAAGAAGATCCAAATTCAACCAGTTCAGGCTAAGAAACCTCAGAGAAAAACCTTTTTTCAGTCCAATACAGCTTATGCTATTACACAATGCAAAAAGACGCTTGTCTCGCCCTGAAACGCTCAAAATTGACATAAGCCAGTTTGCACCTTTAATGAATGAAAGTGCAGGAAAAACCTTATTTGCCTTCAAGAAGACCCAAATTCAACCTGTTCAGGCTAGGAAACCTCAGTGAAAAACCTTTTTTCTGACAAATACAGCTTATGCTATTGTACAATGCAAAAAGACGCTTCTCTCGCTCTGAAACGCTCAAAATTGACATAAGCCACTTTTCACCCTTAATGAATGAAAGTGCAGGAAAAACCTTGTTTGCCATCAAGAAGATCCAAATTCAACCTGTTCAGGCTAAGAAACCTCAGAGAAAAACCTTTTTTCAGTCCAATACAGCTTATGCTATTACACAATGCAAAAAGACGCTTGTCTCGCTCTGAAACGCTCAAAATTGACATAAGCCACTTTTCACCCTTAATGAATGAAAGTGCAGGAAAAAGCTTGTTTGCCATCAAGAAGATCCAAATTCAACCATTTCAGGCTAGAAAACTTACTCGAAAAACCTTTTTTCAGTCCAATACAGCTTATGCTATTACACAATGCAAAAAGACGCTTGTCTCGCTCTGAAACGCTCAAAATTGACATAAGCCACTTTTCACCCTTAATGAATGAAAGTGCAGGAAAAACCTTGTTTGCCATCAAGAAGACCCAAATTCAACCAGTTCAGGCTAGGAAACCTCAGTGAAAAACCTTTTTTCAGTCCAATACAGCTTATGCTATTACACAATGCAAAAAGACTCTTGTCTCGCTCTGAAACGCTCAAAATTGACATAAGCCAGTTTGCACCTTTAATGAATGAAAGTGCAGGAAAAACCTTATTTGCCTTCAAGAAGACCCAAATTCAACCTGTTCAGGCTAGGAAACCTCAGTGAAAAACCTTTTTTCTGACAAATACAGCTTATGCTATTGTACAATGCAAAAAGACGCTTCTCTCGCTCTGAAACGCTCAAAATTGACATAAGCCAGTTTGCACCTTTAATGAATGAAAGTGCAGGAAAAACCTTGTTTGCCATCAAGAAGATCCAAATTCAACCAGTTCAAGCTAGAAAACTTACTCGAAAAACCTTTTTTCAGACAAATACAGCTTATGCTATTTTACAATGCAAAAAGACGCTTCTCTCGCTCTGAAACGCTCAAAATTGACATAAGCCACTTTTCACCCTTAATGAATGAAAGTGCAGGAAAAACCTTGTTTGCCATCAAGAAGATCCAAATTCAACCTGTTCAGGCTAAGAAACCTCAGTGAAAAACCTTTTTTCAGTCCAATACAGCTTATGCTATTACACAATGCAAAAAGACGCTTGTCTCGCTCTGAAACGCTCAAAATTGACATAAGCCAGTTTGCACCTTTAATGAATGAAAGTGCAGGAAAAACCTTGTTTGCCATCAAGAAGACCCAAATTCAACCAGTTCAGGCTAGGAAACCTCAGTGAAAAACCTTTTTTCAGTCCAATACAGCTTATGCTATTACACAATGCAAAAAGACGCTTGTCTCGCTCTGAAACGCTCAAAATTGACATAAGCCACTTTTCACCCTTAATGAATGAAAGTACAGGAAAAAGCTTGTTTGCCATCAAGAAGATCCAAATTCAACCATTTCAGGCTAGAAAACTTACTCGAAAAACCTTTTTTCAGACAAATACAGCTTATGCTATTGTACAATGCAAAAAGACGCTTCTCTCGCTCTGAAACGCTCAAAATTGACATAAGCCACTTTTCACCCTTAATGAATGAAAGTGCAGGAAAAAGCTTGTTTGCCATCAAGAAGACCCAAATTCAACCAGTTCAGGCTAGGAAACCTCAGTGAAAAACCTTTTTTCAGTCCAATACAGCTTATGCTATTACACAATGCAAAAAGACGCTTGTCTCGCTCTGAAACGCTCAAAATTGACATAAGCCACTTTTCACCCTTAATGAATGAAAGTGCAGGAAAAAGCTTGTTTGCCATCAAGAAGATCCAAATTCAACCATTTCAGGCTAGAAAACTTACTCGAAAAACCTTTTTTCAGTCCAATACAGCTTATGCTATTACACAATGCAAAAAGACGCTTGTCTCGCTCTGAAACGCTCAAAATTGACATAAGCCACTTTTCACCCTTAATGAATGAAAGTGCAGGAAAAAGCTTGTTTGCCATCAAGAAGACCCAAATTCAACCAGTTCAGGCTAGGAAACCTCAGTGAAAAACCTTTTTTCAGTCCAATACAGCTTATGCTATTACACAATGCAAAAAGACGCTTGTCTCGCTCTGAAACGCTCAAAATTGACATAAGCCAGTTTGCACCTTTAATGAATGAAAGTGCAGGAAAAACCTTGTTTGCCATCAAGAAGATCCAAATTCAACCAGTTCAGGCTAAGAAACCTCAGAGAAAAACCTTTTTTCAGTCCAATACAGCTTATGCTATTACACAATGCAAAAAGACGCTTGTCTCGCTCTGAAACGCTCAAAATTGACATAAGCCACTTTTCACCCTTAATGAATGAAAGTGCAGGAAAAAGCTTGTTTGCCATCAAGAAGATCCAAATTCAACCATTTCAGGCTAGAAAACTTACTCGAAAAACCTTTTTTCAGTCCAATACAGCTTATGCTATTACACAATGCAAAAAGACGCTTGTCTCGCTCTGAAACGCTCAAAATTGACATAAGCCAGTTTGCACCTTTAATGAATGAAAGTGCAGGAAAAACCTTGTTTGCCATCAAGAAGATCCAAATTCAACCAGTTCAGGCTAAGAAACCTCAGAGAAAAACCTTTTTTCAGTCCAATACAGCTTATGCTATTACACAATGCAAAAAGACGCTTGTCTCGCTCTGAAACGCTCAAAATTGACATAAGCCACTTTTCACCCTTAATGAATGAAAGTGCAGGAAAAAGCTTGTTTGCCATCAAGAAGATCCAAATTCAACCATTTCAGGCTAGAAAACTTACTCGAAAAACCTTTTTTCAGTCCAATACAGCTTATGCTATTACACAATGCAAAAAGACGCTTGTCTCGCTCTGAAACGCTCAAAATTGACATAAGCCACTTTTCACCCTTAATGAATGAAAGTGCAGGAAAAACCTTGTTTGCCATCAAGAAGACCCAAATTCAACCAGTTCAGGCTAGGAAACCTCAGTGAAAAACCTTTTTTCAGTCCAATACAGCTTATGCTATTACACAATGCAAAAAGACGCTTGTCTCGCTCTGAAACGCTCAAAATTGACATAAGCCACTTTTCACCCTTAATGAATGAAAGTACAGGAAAAAGCTTGTTTGCCATCAAGAAGATCCAAATTCAACCATTTCAGGCTAGAAAACTTACTCGAAAAACCTTTTTTCAGACAAATACAGCTTATGCTATTGTACAATGCAAAAAGACGCTTCTCTCGCTCTGAAACGCTCAAAATTGACATAAGCCACTTTTCACCCTTAATGAATGAAAGTGCAGGAAAAAGCTTGTTTGCCATCAAGAAGACCCAAATTCAACCAGTTCAGGCTAGGAAACCTCAGTGAAAAACCTTTTTTCAGTCCAATACAGCTTATGCTATTACACAATGCAAAAAGACGCTTGTCTCGCTCTGAAACGCTCAAAATTGACATAAGCCAGTTTGCACCTTTAATGAATGAAAGTGCAGGAAAAACCTTATTTGCCTTCAAGAAGACCCAAATTCAACCTGTTCAGGCTAGGAAACCTCAGTGAAAAACCTTTTTTCTGACAAATACAGCTTATGCTATTGTACAATGCAAAAAGACGCTTCTCTCGCTCTGAAACGCTCAAAATTGACATAAGCCAGTTTGCACCTTTAATGAATGAAAGTGCAGGAAAAACCTTGTTTGCCATCAAGAAGATCCAAATTCAACCAGTTCAAGCTAGAAAACTTACTCGAAAAACCTTTTTTCAGACAAATACAGCTTATGCTATTGTACAATGCAAAAAGACGCTTCTCTCGCTCTGAAACGCTCAAAATTGACATAAGCCACTTTTCACCCTTAATGAATGAAAGTGCAGGAAAAAGCTTGTTTGCCATCAAGAAGACCCAAATTCAACCAGTTCAGGCTAGGAAACCTCAGTGAAAAACCTTTATTCTGACAAATACAGCTTATGCTATTTTACAATGCAAAAAGACGCTTCTCTCGCTCTGAAAGCTCAAAATTGACATAAGCCAGTTTGCACCTTTAATGAATGAAAGTGCAGGAAAAACCTTGTTTGCCATCAAGAAGATCCAAATTCAACCAGTTCAAGCTAGAAAACTTACTCGAAAAACCTTTTTTCAGACAAATACAGCTTATGCTATTGTACAATGCAAAAAGACGCTTCTCTCGCTCTGAAACGCTCAAAATTGACATAAGCCACTTTTCACCCTTAATGAATGAAAGTGCAGGAAAAACCTTGTTTGCCATCAAGAAGACCCAAATTCAACCAGTTCAGGCTAGGAAACCTCAGTGAAAAACCTTTATTCTGACAAATACAGCTTATGCTATTTTACAATGCAAAAAGACGCTTCTCTCGCTCTGAAAGCTCAAAATTGACATAAGCCAGTTTGCACCTTTAATGAATGAAAGTGCAGGAAAAACCTTGTTTGCCATCAAGAAGATCCAAATTCAACCAGTTCAGGCTAAGAAACCTCAGAGAAAAACCTTTTTTCAGTCCAATACAGCTTATGCTATTACACAATGCAAAAAGACGCTTGTCTCGCTCTGAAACGCTCAAAATTGACATAAGCCAGTTTGCACCTTTAATGAATGAAAGTGCAGGAAAAACCTTGTTTGCCATCAAGAAGATCCAAATTCAACCTGTTCAGGCTAAGAAACCTCAGTGAAAAACCTTTTTTCAGTCCAATACAGCTTATGCTATTACACAATGCAAAAAGACGCTTGTCTCGCTCTGAAACGCTCAAAATTGACATAAGCCAGTTTGCACCTTTAATGAATGAAAGTGCAGGAAAAACCTTATTTGCCTTCAAGAAGACCCAAATTCAACCTGTTCAGGCTAGGAAACCTCAGTGAAAAACCTTTTTTCTGACAAATACAGCTTATGCTATTGTACAATGCAAAAAGACGCTTCTCTCGCTCTGAAACGCTCAAAATTGACATAAGCCACTTTTCACCCTTAATGAATGAAAGTGCAGGAAAAACCTTGTTTGCCATCAAGAAGATCCAAATTCAACCTGTTCAGGCTAAGAAACCTCAGTGAAAAACCTTTTTTCAGTCCAATACAGCTTATGCTATTACACAATGCAAAAAGACGCTTGTCTCGCTCTGAAACGCTCAAAATTGACATAAGCCACTTTTCACCCTTAATGAATGAAAGTGCAGGAAAAAGCTTGTTTGCCATCAAGAAGATCCAAATTCAACCATTTCAGGCTAGAAAACTTACTCGAAAAACCTTTTTTCAGTCCAATACAGCTTATGCTATTACACAATGCAAAAAGACGCTTGTCTCGCTCTGAAACGCTCAAAATTGACATAAGCCACTTTTCACCCTTAATGAATGAAAGTGCAGGAAAAACCTTGTTTGCCATCAAGAAGACCCAAATTCAACCAGTTCAGGCTAGGAAACCTCAGTGAAAAACCTTTTTTCAGTCCAATACAGCTTATGCTATTACACAATGCAAAAAGACTCTTGTCTCGCTCTGAAACGCTCAAAATTGACATAAGCCAGTTTGCACCTTTAATGAATGAAAGTGCAGGAAAAACCTTATTTGCCTTCAAGAAGACCCAAATTCAACCTGTTCAGGCTAGGAAACCTCAGTGAAAAACCTTTTTTCTGACAAATACAGCTTATGCTATTGTACAATGCAAAAAGACGCTTCTCTCGCTCTGAAACGCTCAAAATTGACATAAGCCACTTTTCACCCTTAATGAATGAAAGTACAGGAAAAAGCTTGTTTGCCATCAAGAAGATCCAAATTCAACCATTTCAGGCTAGAAAACTTACTCGAAAAACCTTTTTTCAGACAAATACAGCTTATGCTATTGTACAATGCAAAAAGACGCTTCTCTCGCTCTGAAACGCTCAAAATTGACATAAGCCACTTTTCACCCTTAATGAATGAAAGTGCAGGAAAAAGCTTGTTTGCCATCAAGAAGACCCAAATTCAACCAGTTCAGGCTAGGAAACCTCAGTGAAAAACCTTTTTTCAGTCCAATACAGCTTATGCTATTACACAATGCAAAAAGACGCTTGTCTCGCTCTGAAACGCTCAAAATTGACATAAGCCACTTTTCACCCTTAATGAATGAAAGTGCAGGAAAAAGCTTGTTTGCCATCAAGAAGATCCAAATTCAACCATTTCAGGCTAGAAAACTTACTCGAAAAACCTTTTTTCAGTCCAATACAGCTTATGCTATTACACAATGCAAAAAGACGCTTGTCTCGCTCTGAAACGCTCAAAATTGACATAAGCCACTTTTCACCCTTAATGAATGAAAGTGCAGGAAAAAGCTTGTTTGCCATCAAGAAGACCCAAATTCAACCAGTTCAGGCTAGGAAACCTCAGTGAAAAACCTTTTTTCAGTCCAATACAGCTTATGCTATTACACAATGCAAAAAGACGCTTGTCTCGCTCTGAAACGCTCAAAATTGACATAAGCCAGTTTGCACCTTTAATGAATGAAAGTGCAGGAAAAACCTTGTTTGCCATCAAGAAGATCCAAATTCAACCAGTTCAGGCTAAGAAACCTCAGAGAAAAACCTTTTTTCAGTCCAATACAGCTTATGCTATTACACAATGCAAAAAGACGCTTGTCTCGCTCTGAAACGCTCAAAATTGACATAAGCCACTTTTCACCCTTAATGAATGAAAGTGCAGGAAAAAGCTTGTTTGCCATCAAGAAGATCCAAATTCAACCATTTCAGGCTAGAAAACTTACTCGAAAAACCTTTTTTCAGTCCAATACAGCTTATGCTATTACACAATGCAAAAAGACGCTTGTCTCGCTCTGAAACGCTCAAAATTGACATAAGCCAGTTTGCACCTTTAATGAATGAAAGTGCAGGAAAAACCTTGTTTGCCATCAAGAAGATCCAAATTCAACCAGTTCAGGCTAAGAAACCTCAGAGAAAAACCTTTTTTCAGTCCAATACAGCTTATGCTATTACACAATGCAAAAAGACGCTTGTCTCGCTCTGAAACGCTCAAAATTGACATAAGCCACTTTTCACCCTTAATGAATGAAAGTGCAGGAAAAAGCTTGTTTGCCATCAAGAAGATCCAAATTCAACCATTTCAGGCTAGAAAACTTACTCGAAAAACCTTTTTTCAGTCCAATACAGCTTATGCTATTACACAATGCAAAAAGACGCTTGTCTCGCTCTGAAACGCTCAAAATTGACATAAGCCACTTTTCACCCTTAATGAATGAAAGTGCAGGAAAAACCTTGTTTGCCATCAAGAAGACCCAAATTCAACCAGTTCAGGCTAGGAAACCTCAGTGAAAAACCTTTTTTCAGTCCAATACAGCTTATGCTATTACACAATGCAAAAAGACGCTTGTCTCGCTCTGAAACGCTCAAAATTGACATAAGCCACTTTTCACCCTTAATGAATGAAAGTACAGGAAAAAGCTTGTTTGCCATCAAGAAGATCCAAATTCAACCATTTCAGGCTAGAAAACTTACTCGAAAAACCTTTTTTCAGACAAATACAGCTTATGCTATTGTACAATGCAAAAAGACGCTTCTCTCGCTCTGAAACGCTCAAAATTGACATAAGCCACTTTTCACCCTTAATGAATGAAAGTGCAGGAAAAAGCTTGTTTGCCATCAAGAAGACCCAAATTCAACCAGTTCAGGCTAGGAAACCTCAGTGAAAAACCTTTTTTCAGTCCAATACAGCTTATGCTATTACACAATGCAAAAAGACGCTTGTCTCGCTCTGAAACGCTCAAAATTGACATAAGCCAGTTTGCACCTTTAATGAATGAAAGTGCAGGAAAAACCTTATTTGCCTTCAAGAAGACCCAAATTCAACCTGTTCAGGCTAGGAAACCTCAGTGAAAAACCTTTTTTCTGACAAATACAGCTTATGCTATTGTACAATGCAAAAAGACGCTTCTCTCGCTCTGAAACGCTCAAAATTGACATAAGCCAGTTTGCACCTTTAATGAATGAAAGTGCAGGAAAAACCTTGTTTGCCATCAAGAAGATCCAAATTCAACCAGTTCAAGCTAGAAAACTTACTCGAAAAACCTTTTTTCAGACAAATACAGCTTATGCTATTGTACAATGCAAAAAGACGCTTCTCTCGCTCTGAAACGCTCAAAATTGACATAAGCCACTTTTCACCCTTAATGAATGAAAGTGCAGGAAAAAGCTTGTTTGCCATCAAGAAGACCCAAATTCAACCAGTTCAGGCTAGGAAACCTCAGTGAAAAACCTTTATTCTGACAAATACAGCTTATGCTATTTTACAATGCAAAAAGACGCTTCTCTCGCTCTGAAAGCTCAAAATTGACATAAGCCAGTTTGCACCTTTAATGAATGAAAGTGCAGGAAAAACCTTGTTTGCCATCAAGAAGATCCAAATTCAACCAGTTCAAGCTAGAAAACTTACTCGAAAAACCTTTTTTCAGACAAATACAGCTTATGCTATTGTACAATGCAAAAAGACGCTTCTCTCGCTCTGAAACGCTCAAAATTGACATAAGCCACTTTTCACCCTTAATGAATGAAAGTGCAGGAAAAACCTTGTTTGCCATCAAGAAGACCCAAATTCAACCAGTTCAGGCTAGGAAACCTCAGTGAAAAACCTTTATTCTGACAAATACAGCTTATGCTATTTTACAATGCAAAAAGACGCTTCTCTCGCTCTGAAAGCTCAAAATTGACATAAGCCAGTTTGCACCTTTAATGAATGAAAGTGCAGGAAAAACCTTGTTTGCCATCAAGAAGATCCAAATTCAACCAGTTCAGGCTAAGAAACCTCAGAGAAAAACCTTTTTTCAGTCCAATACAGCTTATGCTATTACACAATGCAAAAAGACGCTTGTCTCGCTCTGAAACGCTCAAAATTGACATAAGCCAGTTTGCACCTTTAATGAATGAAAGTGCAGGAAAAACCTTGTTTGCCATCAAGAAGATCCAAATTCAACCTGTTCAGGCTAAGAAACCTCAGTGAAAAACCTTTTTTCAGTCCAATACAGCTTATGCTATTACACAATGCAAAAAGACGCTTGTCTCGCTCTGAAACGCTCAAAATTGACATAAGCCAGTTTGCACCTTTAATGAATGAAAGTGCAGGAAAAACCTTATTTGCCTTCAAGAAGACCCAAATTCAACCTGTTCAGGCTAGGAAACCTCAGTGAAAAACCTTTTTTCTGACAAATACAGCTTATGCTATTGTACAATGCAAAAAGACGCTTCTCTCGCTCTGAAACGCTCAAAATTGACATAAGCCACTTTTCACCCTTAATGAATGAAAGTGCAGGAAAAACCTTGTTTGCCATCAAGAAGATCCAAATTCAACCTGTTCAGGCTAAGAAACCTCAGTGAAAAACCTTTTTTCAGTCCAATACAGCTTATGCTATTACACAATGCAAAAAGACGCTTGTCTCGCTCTGAAACGCTCAAAATTGACATAAGCCAGTTTGCACCTTTAATGAATGAAAGTGCAGGAAAAACCTTGTTTGCCATCAAGAAGATCCAAATTCAACCAGTTCAAGCTAGAAAACTTACTCGAAAAACCTTTTTTCAGACAAGTACAGCTTATGCCATTGTACAATGCAAAAAGAGGCTTCTCTCGCTCTGAAACGCTCAAAATTGACATAAGCCACTTTTCACCCTTAATGAATGAAAGTGCAGGAAAAACCTTGTTTGCCATCAAGAAGACCCAAATTCAACCAGTTCAGGCTAGGAAACCTCAGTGAAAAACCTTTATTCTGACAAATACAGCTTATGCTATTTTACAATGCAAAAAGACGCTTCTCTCGCTCTGAAAGCTCAAAATTGACATAAGCCAGTTTGCACCTTTAATGAATGAAAGTGCAGGAAAAACCTTGTTTGCCATCAAGAAGATCCAAATTCAACCAGTTCAGGCTAAGAAACCTCAGAGAAAAACCTTTTTTCAGTCCAATACAGCTTATGCTATTACACAATGCAAAAAGACGCTTCTCTCGCTCTGAAACGCTCAAAATTGACATAAGCCACTTTTCACCCTTAATGAATGAAAGCACAGGAAAAACCTTGTTTGCCATCAAGAAGATCCAAATTCAACCAGTTCAAGCTAGAAAACTTACTCGAAAAACCTTTTTTCTGACAAATACAGCTTATGCTATTGTACAATGCAAAAAGACGCTTGTCTCGCTCTGAAACGCTCAAAATTGACATAAGCCAGTTTGCACCTTTAATGAATGAAAGTGCAGGAAAAACCTTGTTTGCCATCAAGAAGACCCAAATTCAACCAGTTCAGGCTAGGAAACCTCAGTGAAAAACCTTTTTTCTGACAAATACAGCTTATGCTATTGTACAATGCAAAAAGACGCTTCTCTCGCTCTGAAACGCTCAAAATTGACATAAGCCACTTTTCACCCTTAATGAATGAAAGCACAGGAAAAACCTTGTTTGCCATCAAGAAGACCCAAATTCAACCAGTTCAGGCTAAGAAACCTCAGAGAAAAACCTTTTTTCAGTCCAATACAGCTTATGCTATTACACAATGCAAAAAGACGCTTGTCTCGCTCTGAAACGCTCAAAATTGACATAAGCCAGTTTGCACCTTTAATGAATGAAAGTGCAGGAAAAACCTTATTTGCCTTCAAGAAGACCCAAATTCAACCTGTTCAGGCTAGGAAACCTTAGTGAAAAACCTTTTTTCTGACAAATACAGCTTATGCTATTGTACAATGCAAAAAGACGCTTCTCTCGCTCTGAAACGCTCAAAATTTACATAAGCCAGTTTGCACCTTTAATGAATGAAAGTGCAGGAAAAACCTTGTTTGCCATCAAGAAGATCCAAATTCAACCAGTTCAAGCTAGAAAACTTACTCGAAAAACCTTTTTTCAGACAAGTACAGCTTATGCCATTGTACAATGCAAAAAGAGGCTTCTCTCGCTCTGAAACTCTCAAAATTGACATAAGCCACTTTTCACCCTTAATGAATGAAAGTGCAGGAAAAACCTTGTTTGCCATCAAGAAGACCCAAATTCAACCAGTTCAGGCTAGGAAACCTCAGTGAAAAACCTTTATTCTGACAAATACAGCTTATGCTATTTTACAATGCAAAAAGACGCTTCTCTCGCTCTGAAAGCTCAAAATTGACATAAGCCAGTTTGCACCTTTAATGAATGAAAGTGCAGGAAAAACCTTGTTTGCCATCAAGAAGATCCAAATTCAACCAGTTTAAGCTAGAAAACTTACTCGAAAAACCTTTTTTCAGTCCAATACAGCTTATGCTATTACACAATGCAAAAAGACGCTTCTCTCGCTCTGAAACGCTCAAAATTGACATAAGCCACTTTTCACCCTTAATGAATGAAAGTGCAGGAAAAACCTTGTTTGCCATCAAGAAGACCCAAATTCAACCAGTTCAGGCTAAGAAACCTCAGAGAAAAACCTTTTTTCAGTCCAATACAGCTTATACTATTACACAATGCAAAAAGACGCTTGTCTCGCTCTGAAACGCTCAAAATTGACATAAGCAAGTTTGCACCTTTAATGAATGAAAGTGCAGGAAAAACCTTATTTGCCTTCAAGAAGACCCAAATTCAACATGTTCAGGCTAGGAAACCTCAGTGAAAAACCTTTTTTCTGACAAATACAGCTTATGCTATTGTACAATGCAAAAAGACGCTTCTCTCGCTCTGAAACGCTCAAAATTGACATAAGCCAGTTTGCACCTTTAATGAATGAAAGTGCAGGAAAAACCTTGTTTGCCATCAAGAAGATCCAAATTCAACCAGTTTAAGCTAGAAAACTTACTCGAAAAACCTTTTTTCAGTCCAATACAGCTTATGCTATTACACAATGCAAAAAGACGCTTCTCTCGCTCTGAAACGCTCAAAATTGACATAAGCCACTTTTCACCCTTAATGAATGAAAGTGCAGGAAAAACCTTGTTTGCCATCAAGAAGACCCAAATTCAACCAGTTCAGGCTAAGAAACCTCAGAGAAAAACCTTTTTTCAGTCCAATACAGCTTATGCTATTACACAATGCAAAAAGACGCTTGTCTCGCTCTGAAACGCTCAAAATTGACATAAGCAAGTTTGCACCTTTAATGAATGAAAGTGCAGGAAAAACCTTATTTGCCTTCAAGAAGACCCAAATTCAACATGTTCAGGCTAGGAAACCTCAGTGAAAAACCTTTTTTCTGACAAATACAGCTTATGCTATTGTACAATGCAAAAAGACGCTTCTCTCGCTCTGAAACGCTCAAAATTGACATAAGCCACTTTTCACCCTTAATGAATGAAAGCACAGGAAAAACCTTGTTTGCCATCAAGAAGACCCAAATTCAACCAGTTCAGGCTAAGAAACCTCAGAGAAAAACCTTTTTTCAGTCCAATACAGCTTATGCTATTACACAATGCAAAAAGAGGCTTCTCTCGCTCTGAAACGCTCAAAATTGACATAAGCCACTTTTCACCCTTAATGAATGAAAGTGCAGGAAAAACCTTGTTTGCCATCAAGAAGATCCAAATTCAACCTGTTCAGGCTAAGAAACCTCAGTGAAAAACCTTTTTTCAGTCCAATACAGCTTATGCTATTACACAATGCAAAAAGACGCTTGTCTCGCTCTGAAACGCTCAAAATTGACATAAGCCAGTTTGCACCTTTAATGAATGAAAGTGCAGGAAAAACCTTGTTTGCCATCAAGAAGACCCAAATTCAACCAGTTCAGGCTAGGAAACCTCAGTGAAAAACCTTTTTTCAGTCCAATACAGCTTATGCTATTACACAATGCAAAAAGACGCTTGTCTCGCTCTGAAACGCTCAAAATTGACATAAGCCACTTTTCACCCTTAATGAATGAAAGTACAGGAAAAAGCTTGTTTGCCATCAAGAAGATCCAAATTCAACCATTTCAGGCTAGAAAACTTACTCGAAAAACCTTTTTTCAGACAAATACAGCTTATGCTATTGTACAATGCAAAAAGACGCTTCTCTCGCTCTGAAACGCTCAAAATTGACATAAGCCACTTTTCACCCTTAATGAATGAAAGTGCAGGAAAAAGCTTGTTTGCCATCAAGAAGACCCAAATTCAACCAGTTCAGGCTAGGAAACCTCAGTGAAAAACCTTTTTTCAGTCCAATACAGCTTATGCTATTACACAATGCAAAAAGACGCTTGTCTCGCTCTGAAACGCTCAAAATTGACATAAGCCAGTTTGCACCTTTAATGAATGAAAGTGCAGGAAAAACCTTATTTGCCTTCAAGAAGACCCAAATTCAACCTGTTCAGGCTAGGAAACCTCAGTGAAAAACCTTTTTTCTGACAAATACAGCTTATGCTATTGTACAATGCAAAAAGACGCTTCTCTCGCTCTGAAACGCTCAAAATTGACATAAGCCAGTTTGCACCTTTAATGAATGAAAGTGCAGGAAAAACCTTGTTTGCCATCAAGAAGATCCAAATTCAACCAGTTCAAGCTAGAAAACTTACTCGAAAAACCTTTTTTCAGACAAATACAGCTTATGCTATTGTACAATGCAAAAAGACGCTTCTCTCGCTCTGAAACGCTCAAAATTGACATAAGCCACTTTTCACCCTTAATGAATGAAAGTGCAGGAAAAAGCTTGTTTGCCATCAAGAAGACCCAAATTCAACCAGTTCAGGCTAGGAAACCTCAGTGAAAAACCTTTATTCTGACAAATACAGCTTATGCTATTTTACAATGCAAAAAGACGCTTCTCTCGCTCTGAAAGCTCAAAATTGACATAAGCCAGTTTGCACCTTTAATGAATGAAAGTGCAGGAAAAACCTTGTTTGCCATCAAGAAGATCCAAATTCAACCAGTTCAAGCTAGAAAACTTACTCGAAAAACCTTTTTTCAGACAAATACAGCTTATGCTATTGTACAATGCAAAAAGACGCTTCTCTCGCTCTGAAACGCTCAAAATTGACATAAGCCACTTTTCACCCTTAATGAATGAAAGTGCAGGAAAAACCTTGTTTGCCATCAAGAAGACCCAAATTCAACCAGTTCAGGCTAGGAAACCTCAGTGAAAAACCTTTATTCTGACAAATACAGCTTATGCTATTTTACAATGCAAAAAGACGCTTCTCTCGCTCTGAAAGCTCAAAATTGACATAAGCCAGTTTGCACCTTTAATGAATGAAAGTGCAGGAAAAACCTTGTTTGCCATCAAGAAGATCCAAATTCAACCAGTTCAGGCTAAGAAACCTCAGAGAAAAACCTTTTTTCAGTCCAATACAGCTTATGCTATTACACAATGCAAAAAGACGCTTGTCTCGCTCTGAAACGCTCAAAATTGACATAAGCCAGTTTGCACCTTTAATGAATGAAAGTGCAGGAAAAACCTTGTTTGCCATCAAGAAGATCCAAATTCAACCTGTTCAGGCTAAGAAACCTCAGTGAAAAACCTTTTTTCAGTCCAATACAGCTTATGCTATTACACAATGCAAAAAGACGCTTGTCTCGCTCTGAAACGCTCAAAATTGACATAAGCCAGTTTGCACCTTTAATGAATGAAAGTGCAGGAAAAACCTTATTTGCCTTCAAGAAGACCCAAATTCAACCTGTTCAGGCTAGGAAACCTCAGTGAAAAACCTTTTTTCTGACAAATACAGCTTATGCTATTGTACAATGCAAAAAGACGCTTCTCTCGCTCTGAAACGCTCAAAATTGACATAAGCCACTTTTCACCCTTAATGAATGAAAGTGCAGGAAAAACCTTGTTTGCCATCAAGAAGATCCAAATTCAACCTGTTCAGGCTAAGAAACCTCAGTGAAAAACCTTTTTTCAGTCCAATACAGCTTATGCTATTACACAATGCAAAAAGACGCTTGTCTCGCTCTGAAACGCTCAAAATTGACATAAGCCAGTTTGCACCTTTAATGAATGAAAGTGCAGGAAAAACCTTGTTTGCCATCAAGAAGATCCAAATTCAACCAGTTCAAGCTAGAAAACTTACTCGAAAAACCTTTTTTCAGACAAGTACAGCTTATGCCATTGTACAATGCAAAAAGAGGCTTCTCTCGCTCTGAAACGCTCAAAATTGACATAAGCCACTTTTCACCCTTAATGAATGAAAGTGCAGGAAAAACCTTGTTTGCCATCAAGAAGACCCAAATTCAACCAGTTCAGGCTAGGAAACCTCAGTGAAAAACCTTTATTCTGACAAATACAGCTTATGCTATTTTACAATGCAAAAAGACGCTTCTCTCGCTCTGAAAGCTCAAAATTGACATAAGCCAGTTTGCACCTTTAATGAATGAAAGTGCAGGAAAAACCTTGTTTGCCATCAAGAAGATCCAAATTCAACCAGTTCAGGCTAAGAAACCTCAGAGAAAAACCTTTTTTCAGTCCAATACAGCTTATGCTATTACACAATGCAAAAAGACGCTTCTCTCGCTCTGAAACGCTCAAAATTGACATAAGCCACTTTTCACCCTTAATGAATGAAAGCACAGGAAAAACCTTGTTTGCCATCAAGAAGATCCAAATTCAACCAGTTCAAGCTAGAAAACTTACTCGAAAAACCTTTTTTCTGACAAATACAGCTTATGCTATTGTACAATGCAAAAAGACGCTTGTCTCGCTCTGAAACGCTCAAAATTGACATAAGCCAGTTTGCACCTTTAATGAATGAAAGTGCAGGAAAAACCTTGTTTGCCATCAAGAAGACCCAAATTCAACCAGTTCAGGCTAGGAAACCTCAGTGAAAAACCTTTTTTCTGACAAATACAGCTTATGCTATTGTACAATGCAAAAAGACGCTTCTCTCGCTCTGAAACGCTCAAAATTGACATAAGCCACTTTTCACCCTTAATGAATGAAAGCACAGGAAAAACCTTGTTTGCCATCAAGAAGACCCAAATTCAACCAGTTCAGGCTAAGAAACCTCAGAGAAAAACCTTTTTTCAGTCCAATACAGCTTATGCTATTACACAATGCAAAAAGACGCTTGTCTCGCTCTGAAACGCTCAAAATTGACATAAGCCAGTTTGCACCTTTAATGAATGAAAGTGCAGGAAAAACCTTATTTGCCTTCAAGAAGACCCAAATTCAACCTGTTCAGGCTAGGAAACCTTAGTGAAAAACCTTTTTTCTGACAAATACAGCTTATGCTATTGTACAATGCAAAAAGACGCTTCTCTCGCTCTGAAACGCTCAAAATTTACATAAGCCAGTTTGCACCTTTAATGAATGAAAGTGCAGGAAAAACCTTGTTTGCCATCAAGAAGATCCAAATTCAACCAGTTCAAGCTAGAAAACTTACTCGAAAAACCTTTTTTCAGACAAGTACAGCTTATGCCATTGTACAATGCAAAAAGAGGCTTCTCTCGCTCTGAAACTCTCAAAATTGACATAAGCCACTTTTCACCCTTAATGAATGAAAGTGCAGGAAAAACCTTGTTTGCCATCAAGAAGACCCAAATTCAACCAGTTCAGGCTAGGAAACCTCAGTGAAAAACCTTTATTCTGACAAATACAGCTTATGCTATTTTACAATGCAAAAAGACGCTTCTCTCGCTCTGAAAGCTCAAAATTGACATAAGCCAGTTTGCACCTTTAATGAATGAAAGTGCAGGAAAAACCTTGTTTGCCATCAAGAAGATCCAAATTCAACCAGTTCAGGCTAAGAAACCTCAGAGAAAAACCTTTTTTCAGTCCAATACAGCTTATGCTATTACACAATGCAAAAAGACGCTTGTCTCGCTCTGAAACGCTCAAAATTGACATAAGCCAGTTTGCACCTTTAATGAATGACAGTGCAGGAAAAACCTTATTTGCCTTCAAGAAGACCCAAATTCAACCTGTTCAGGCTAGGAAACCTCAGTGAAAAACCTTTTTTCTGACAAATACAGCTTATGCTATTTTACAATGCAAAAAGACGCTTCTCTCGCTCTGAAACGCTCAAAATTGACATAAGCCACTTTTCACCCTTAATGAATGAAAGTGCAGGAAAAACCTTGTTTGCCATCAAGAAGATCCAAATTCAACCTGTTCAGGCTAAGAAACCTCAGTGAAAAACCTTTTTTCAGTCCAATACAGCTTATGCTATTACACAATGCAAAAAGACGCTTCTCTCGCTCTGAAACGCTCAAAATTGACATAAGCCAGTTTGCACCTTTAATGAATGACAGTGCAGGAAAAACCTTATTTGCCTTCAAGAAGACCCAAATTCAACCTGTTCAGGCTAGGAAACCTCAGTGAAAAACCTTTTTTCTGACAAATACAGCTTATGCTATTGTACAATGCAAAAAGACGCTTCTCTCGCTCTGAAACGCTCAAAATTGACATAAGCCAGTTTGCACCTTTAATGAATGAAAGTGCAGGAAAAACCTTGTTTGCCATCAAGAAGATCCAAATTCAACCAGTTTAAGCTAGAAAACTTACTCGAAAAACCTTTTTTCAGTCCAATACAGCTTATGCTATTACACAATGCAAAAAGACGCTTCTCTCGCTCTGAAACGCTCAAAATTGACATAAGCCACTTTTCACCCTTAATGAATGAAAGTGCAGGAAAAACCTTGTTTGCCATCAAGAAGACCCAAATTCAACCAGTTCAGGCTAAGAAACCTCAGAGAAAAACCTTTTTTCAGTCCAATACAGCTTATGCTATTACACAATGCAAAAAGACGCTTGTCTCGCTCTGAAACGCTCAAAATTGACATAAGCAAGTTTGCACCTTTAATGAATGAAAGTGCAGGAAAAACCTTATTTGCCTTCAAGAAGACCCAAATTCAACATGTTCAGGCTAGGAAACCTCAGTGAAAAACCTTTTTTCTGACAAATACAGCTTATGCTATTGTACAATGCAAAAAGACGCTTCTCTCGCTCTGAAACGCTCAAAATTGACATAAGCCAGTTTGCACCTTTAATGAATGAAAGTGCAGGAAAAACCTTGTTTGCCATCAAGAAGATCCAAATTCAACCAGTTTAAGCTAGAAAACTTACTCGAAAAACCTTTTTTCTGACAAATACAGCTTATGCTATTGTACAATGCAAAAAGACGCTTCTCTCGCTCTGAAACGCTCAAAATTGACATAAGCCACTTTTCACCCTTAATGAATGAAAGCACAGGAAAAACCTTGTTTGCCATCAAGAAGACCCAAATTCAACCAGTTCAGGCTAAGAAACCTCAGAGAAAAACCTTTTTTCAGTCCAATACAGCTTATGCTATTACACAATGCAAAAAGAGGCTTCTCTCGCTCTGAAACGCTCAAAATTGACATAAGCCACTTTTCACCCTTAATGAATGAAAGCACAGGAAAAACCTTGTTTGCCATCAAGAAGACCCAAATTCAACCAGTTCAGGCTAAGAAACCTCAGAGAAAAACCTTTTTTCAGTCCAATACAGCTTATGCTATTACACAATGCAAAAAGACGCTTGTCTCGCTCTGAAACGCTCAAAATTGACATAAGCCAGTTTGCACCTTTAATGAATGAAAGTGCACGAAAAACCTTATTTGCCTTCAAGAAGACCCAAATTCAACCTGTTCAGGCTAGGAAACCTCAGTGAAAAACCTTTTTTCAGACAAATACAGCTTATGCTATTGTACAATGCAAAAAGACGCTTGTCTCGCTCTGAAACGCTCAAAATTGACATAAGCCAGTTTGCACCTTTAATGAATGAAAGTGCAGGAAAAACCTTGTTTGCCATCAAGAAGATCCAAATTCAACCAGTTCAAGCTAGAAAACTTACTCGAAAAACCTTTTTTCAGACAAATACAGCTTATGCTATTGTACAATGCAAAAAGACGCTTCTCTCGCTCTGAAACGCTCAAAATTGACATAAGCCACTTTTCACCCTTAATGAATGAAAGTGCAGGAAAAAGCTTGTTTGCCATCAAGAAGACCCAAATTCAACCAGTTCAGGCTAGGAAACCTCAGTGAAAAACCTTTATTCTGACAAATACAGCTTATGCTATTTTACAATGCAAAAAGACGCTTCTCTCGCTCTGAAAGCTCAAAATTGACATAAGCCAGTTTGCACCTTTAATGAATGAAAGTGCAGGAAAAACCTTGTTTGCCATCAAGAAGATCCAAATTCAACCAGTTCAAGCTAGAAAACTTACTCGAAAAACCTTTTTTCAGACAAATACAGCTTATGCTATTGTACAATGCAAAAAGACGCTTCTCTCGCTCTGAAACGCTCAAAATTGACATAAGCCACTTTTCACCCTTAATGAATGAAAGTGCAGGAAAAACCTTGTTTGCCATCAAGAAGACCCAAATTCAACCAGTTCAGGCTAGGAAACCTCAGTGAAAAACCTTTATTCTGACAAATACAGCTTATGCTATTTTACAATGCAAAAAGACGCTTCTCTCGCTCTGAAAGCTCAAAATTGACATAAGCCAGTTTGCACCTTTAATGAATGAAAGTGCAGGAAAAACCTTGTTTGCCATCAAGAAGATCCAAATTCAACCAGTTCAGGCTAAGAAACCTCAGAGAAAAACCTTTTTTCAGTCCAATACAGCTTATGCTATTACACAATGCAAAAAGACGCTTGTCTCGCTCTGAAACGCTCAAAATTGACATAAGCCAGTTTGCACCTTTAATGAATGAAAGTGCAGGAAAAACCTTGTTTGCCATCAAGAAGATCCAAATTCAACCAGTTCAAGCTAGAAAACTTACTCGAAAAACCTTTTTTCAGACAAGTACAGCTTATGCCATTGTACAATGCAAAAAGAGGCTTCTCTCGCTCTGAAACTCTCAAAATTGACATAAGCCACTTTTCACCCTTAATGAATGAAAGTGCAGGAAAAACCTTGTTTGCCATCAAGAAGACCCAAATTCAACCAGTTCAGGCTAGGAAACCTCAGTGAAAAACCTTTATTCTGACAAATACAGCTTATGCTATTTTACAATGCAAAAAGACGCTTCTCTCGCTCTGAAACGCTCAAAATTGACATAAGCCAGTTTGCACCTTTAATGAATGACAGTGCAGGAAAAACCTTATTTGCCTTCAAGAAGACCCAAATTCAACCTGTTCAGGCTAGGAAACCTCAGTGAAAAACCTTTTTTCTGACAAATACAGCTTATGCTATTGTACAATGCAAAAAGACGCTTCTCTCGCTCTGAAACGCTCAAAATTGACATAAGCCAGTTTGCACCTTTAATGAATGAAAGTGCAGGAAAAACCTTGTTTGCCATCAAGAAGATCCAAATTCAACCAGTTCAAGCTAGAAAACTTACTCGAAAAACCTTTTTTCAGACAAATACAGCTTATGCTATTGTACAATGCAAAAAGACGCTTCTCTCGCTCTGAAACGCTCAAAATTGACATAAGCCACTTTTCACCCTTAATGAATGAAAGCACAGGAAAAACCTTGTTTGCCATCAAGAAGACCCAAATTCAACCAGTTCAGGCTAAGAAACCTCAGAGAAAAACCTTTTTTCAGTCCAATACAGCTTATGCTATTACACAATGCAAAAAGACGCTTGTCTCGCTCTGAAACGCTCAAAATTGACATAAGCCAGTTTGCACCTTTAATGAATGACAGTGCAGGAAAAACCTTATTTGCCTCCAAGAAGACCCAAATTCAACCTGTTCAGGCTAGGAAACCTCAGTGAAAAACCTTTATTCTGACAAATACAGCTTATGCTATTTTACAATGCAAAAAGACGCTTCTCTCGCTCTGAAACGCTCAAAATTGACATAAGCCACTTTTCACCCTTAATGAATGAAAGTGCAGGAAAAACCTTGTTTGCCATCAAGAAGATCCAAATTCAACCTGTTCAGGCTAAGAAACCTCAGTGAAAAACCTTTTTTCAGTCCAATACAGCTTATGCTATTACACAATGCAAAAAGACGCTTGTCTCGCTCTGAAACGCTCAAAATTGACATAAGCCAGTTTGCACCTTTAATGAATGAAAGTGCAGGAAAAACCTTGTTTGCCATCAAGAAGATCCAAATTCAACCAGTTCAAGCTAGAAAACTTACTCGAAAAACCTTTTTTCAGACAAGTACAGCTTATGCCATTGTACAATGCAAAAAGAGGCTTCTCTCGCTCTGAAACTCTCAAAATTGACATAAGCCACTTTTCACCCTTAATGAATGAAAGTGCAGGAAAAACCTTGTTTGCCATCAAGAAGACCCAAATTCAACCAGTTCAGGCTAGGAAACCTCAGTGAAAAACCTTTATTCTGACAAATACAGCTTATGCTATTTTACAATGCAAAAAGACGCTTCTCTCGCTCTGAAAGCTCAAAATTGACATAAGCCAGTTTGCACCTTTAATGAATGAAAGTGCAGGAAAAACCTTGTTTGCCATCAAGAAGATCCAAATTCAACCAGTTCAGGCTAAGAAACCTCAGAGAAAAACCTTTTTTCAGTCCAATACAGCTTATGCTATTACACAATGCAAAAAGACGCTTGTCTCGCTCTGAAACGCTCAAAATTGACATAAGCCAGTTTGCACCTTTAATGAATGACAGTGCAGGAAAAACCTTATTTGCCTTCAAGAAGACCCAAATTCAACCTGTTCAGGCTAGGAAACCTCAGTGAAAAACCTTTTTTCTGACAAATACAGCTTATGCTATTGTACAATGCAAAAAGACGCTTCTCTCGCTCTGAAACGCTCAAAATTGACATAAGCCAGTTTGCACCTTTAATGAATGAAAGTGCAGGAAAAACCTTGTTTGCCATCAAGAAGATCCAAATTCAACCAGTTCAAGCTAGAAAACTTACTCGAAAAACCTTTTTTCAGACAAATACAGCTTATGCTATTGTACAATGCAAAAAGAGGCTTCTCTCGCTCTGAAACTCTCAAAATTGACATAAGCCACTTTTCACCCTTAATGAATGAAAGTGCAGGAAAAACCTTGTTTGCCATCAAGAAGACCCAAATTCAACCAGTTCAGGTTAGGAAACCTCAGTGAAAAACCTTTATTCTGACAAATACAGCTTATGCTATTTTACAATGCAAAAAGACGCTTCTCTCGCTCTGAAACGCTCAAAATTGACATAAGCCACTTTTCACCCTTAATGAATGAAAGCACAGGAAAAACCTTGTTTGCCATCAAGAAGACCCAAATTCAACCAGTTCAGGCTAAGAAACCTCAGAGAAAAACCTTTTTTCAGTCCAATACAGCTTATGCTATTACACAATGCAAAAAGACGCTTGTCTCGCTCTGAAACGCTCAAAATTGACATAAGCCAGTTTGCACCTTTAATGAATGAAAGTGCAGGAAAAACCTTGTTTGCCATCAAGAAGATCCAAATTCAACCAGTTCAAGCTAGAAAACTTACTCGAAAAACCTTTTTTCAGACAAATACAGCTTATGCTATTGTACAATGCAAAAAGACGCTTCTCTCGCTCTGAAACGCTCAAAATTGACATAAGCCACTTTTCACCCTTAATGAATGAAAGCACAGGAAAAACCTTGTTTGCCATCAAGAAGACCCAAATTCAACCAGTTCAGGCTAAGAAACCTCAGAGAAAAACCTTTTTTCAGTCCAATACAGCTTATGCTATTACACAATGCAAAAAGACGCTTGTCTCGCTCTGAAACGCTCAAAATTGACATAAGCCAGTTTGCACCTTTAATGAATGACAGTGCAGGAAAAACCTTATTTGCCTTCAAGAAGACCCAAATTCAACCTGTTCAGGCTAGGAAACCTCAGTGAAAAACCTTTATTCTGACAAATACAGCTTATGCTATTTTACAATGCAAAAAGACGCTTCTCTCGCTCTGAAACGCTCAAAATTGACATAAGCCACTTTTCACCCTTAATGAATGAAAGTGCAGGAAAAACCTTGTTTGCCATCAAGAAGATCCAAATTCAACCTGTTCAGGCTAAGAAACCTCAGTGAAAAACCTTTTTTCAGTCCAATACAGCTTATGCTATTACACAATGCAAAAAGACGCTTGTCTCGCTCTGAAACGCTCAAAATTGACATAAGCCAGTTTGCACCTTTAATGAATGAAAGTGCAGGAAAAACCTTGTTTGCCATCAAGAAGATCCAAATTCAACCAGTTCAAGCTAGAAAACTTACTCGAAAAACCTTTTTTCAGACAAGTACAGCTTATGCCATTGTACAATGCAAAAAGAGGCTTCTCTCGCTCTGAAACTCTCAAAATTGACATAAGCCACTTTTCACCCTTAATGAATGAAAGTGCAGGAAAAACCTTGTTTGCCATCAAGAAGACCCAAATTCAACCAGTTCAGGCTAGGAAACCTCAGTGAAAAACCTTTATTCTGACAAATACAGCTTATGCTATTTTACAATGCAAAAAGACGCTTCTCTCGCTCTGAAAGCTCAAAATTGACATAAGCCAGTTTGCACCTTTAATGAATGAAAGTGCAGGAAAAACCTTGTTTGCCATCAAGAAGATCCAAATTCAACCAGTTCAGGCTAAGAAACCTCAGAGAAAAACCTTTTTTCAGTCCAATACAGCTTATGCTATTACACAATGCAAAAAGACGCTTGTCTCGCTCTGAAACGCTCAAAATTGACATAAGCCCGTTTGCACCTTTAATGAATGACAGTGCAGGAAAAACCTTATTTGCCTTCAAGAAGACCCAAATTCAACCTGTTCAGGCTAGGAAACCTCAGTGAAAAACCTTTTTTCTGACAAATACAGCTTATGCTATTGTACAATGCAAAAAGACGCTTCTCTCGCTCTGAAACGCTCAAAATTGACATAAGCCACTTTTCACCCTTAATGAATGAAAGCACAGGAAAAACCTTGTTTGCCATCAACAAGATCCAAATTCAACCAGTTCAGGCTAGGAAACCTCAGTGAAAAACCTTTATTCTGACAAATACAGCTTATGCTATTTTACAATGCAAAAAGACGCTTCTCTCGCTCTGAAACGCTCAAAATTGACATAAGCCACTTTTCACCCTTAATGAATGAAAGCACAGGAAAAACCTTGTTTGCCATCAAGAAGACCCAAATTCAACCAGTTCAGGCTAAGAAACCTCAGAGAAAAACCTTTTTTCAGTCCAATACAGCTTATGCTATTACACAATGCAAAAAGACGCTTGTCTCGCTCTGAAACGCTCAAAATTGACATAAGCCAGTTTGCACCTTTAATGAATGAAAGTGCAGGAAAAACCTTGTTTGCCATCAAGAAGATCCAAATTCAACCAGTTCAAGCTAGAAAACTTACTCGAAAAACCTTTTTTCAGACAAATACAGCTTATGCTATTGTACAATGCAAAAAGACGCTTCTCTCGCTCTGAAACGCTCAAAATTGACATAAGCCACTTTTCACCCTTAATGAATGAAAGCACAGGAAAAACCTTGTTTGCCATCAAGAAGACCCAAATTCAACCAGTTCAGGCTAAGAAACCTCAGAGAAAAACCTTTTTTCAGTCCAATACAGCTTATGCTATTACACAATGCAAAAAGACGCTTGTCTCGCTCTGAAACGCTCAAAATTGACATAAGCCAGTTTGCACCTTTAATGAATGACAGTGCAGGAAAAACCTTATTTGCCTTCAAGAAGACCCAAATTCAACCTGTTCAGGCTAGGAAACCTCAGTGAAAAACCTTTATTCTGACAAATACAACTTATGCTATTTTACAATGCAAAAAGACGCTTCTCTCGCTCTGAAACGCTCAAAATTGACATAAGCCACTTTTCACCCTTAATGAATGAAAGTGCAGGAAAAACCTTGTTTGCCATCAAGAAGATCCAAATTCAACCAGTTCAAGCTAGAAAACTTACTCGAAAAACCTTTTTTCAGACAAGTACAGCTTATGCCATTGTACAATGCAAAAAGAGGCTTCTCTCGCTCTGAAACTCTCAAAATTGACATAAGCCACTTTTCACCCTTAATGAATGAAAGTGCAGGAAAAACCTTGTTTGCCATCAAGAAGACCCAAATTCAACCAGTTCAGGCTAGGAAACCTCAGTGAAAAACCTTTATTCTGACAAATACAGCTTATGCTATTTTACAATGCAAAAAGACGCTTCTCTCGCTCTGAAACGCTCAAAATTGACATAAGCCAGTTTGCACCTTTAATGAATGACAGTGCAGGAAAAACCTTATTTGCCTTCAAGAAGACCCAAATTCAACCTGTTCAAGCTAGAAAACTTACTCGAAAAACCTTTTTTCAGACAAATACAGCTTATGCTATTGTACAATGCAAAAAGACGCTTCTCTCGCTCTGAAACGCTCAAAATTGACATAAGCCACTTTTCACCCTTAATGAATGAAAGCACAGGAAAAACCTTGTTTGCCATCAAGAAGACCCAAATTCAACCAGTTCAGGCTAAGAAACCTCAGAGAAAAACCTTTTTTCAGTCCAATACAGCTTATGCTATTACACAATGCAAAAAGACGCTTGTCTCGCTCTGAAACGCTCAAAATTGACATAAGCCAGTTTGCACCTTTAATGAATGAAAGTGCAGGAAAAACCTTGTTTGCCATCAAGAAGATCCAAATTCAACCAGTTCAAGCTAGAAAACTTACTCGAAAAACCTTTTTTCAGACAAATACAGCTTATGCTATTGTACAATGCAAAAAGACGCTTCTCTCGCTCTGAAACGCTCAAAATTGACATAAGCCACTTTTCACCCTTAATGAATGAAAGCACAGGAAAAACCTTGTTTGCCATCAACAAGATCCAAATTCAACCAGTTCAGGCTAGGAAACCTCAGTGAAAAACCTTTATTCTGACAAATACAGCTTATGCTATTTTACAATGCAAAAAGACGCTTCTCTCGCTCTGAAACGCTCAAAATTGACATAAGCCACTTTTCACCCTTAATGAATGAAAGCACAGGAAAAACCTTGTTTGCCATCAAGAAGATCCAAATTCAACCAGTTCAGGCTAAGAAACCTCAGAGAAAAACCTTTTTTCAGTCCAATACAGCTTATGCTATTACACAATGCAAAAAGACGCTTGTCTCGCTCTGAAACGCTCAAAATTGACATAAGCCAGTTTGCACCTTTAATGAATGACAGTGCAGGAAAAACCTTATTTGCCTTCAAGAAGACCCAAATTCAACCTGTTCAGGCTAGGAAACCTCAGTGAAAAACCTTTTTTCTGACAAATACAGCTTATGCTATTGTACAATGCAAAAAGACGCTTCTCTCGCTCTGAAACGCTCAAAATTGACATAAGCCAGTTTGCACCTTTAATGAATGAAAGTGCAGGAAAAACCTTGTTTGCCATCAAGAAGATCCAAATTCAACCAGTTCAAGCTAGAAAACTTACTCGAAAAACCTTTTTTCAGACAAATACAGCTTATGCTATTGTACAATGCAAAAAGAGGCTTCTCTCGCTCTGAAACTCTCAAAATTGACATAAGCCACTTTTCACCCTTAATGAATGAAAGTGCAGGAAAAACCTTGTTTGCCATCAAGAAGACCCAAATTCAACCAGTTCAGGCTAGGAAACCTCAGTGAAAAACCTTTATTCTGACAAATACAGCTTATGCTATTTTACAATGCAAAAAGACGCTTCTCTCGCTCTGAAACGCTCAAAATTGACATAAGCCACTTTTCACCCTTAATGAATGAAAGCACAGGAAAAACCTTGTTTGCCATCAAGAAGACCCAAATTCAACCAGTTCAGGCTAAGAAACCTCAGAGAAAAACCTTTTTTCAGTCCAATACAGCTTATGCTATTACACAATGCAAAAAGACGCTTGTCTCGCTCTGAAACGCTCAAAATTGACATAAGCCAGTTTGCACCTTTAATGAATGAAAGTGCAGGAAAAACCTTGTTTGCCATCAAGAAGATCCAAATTCAACCAGTTCAAGCTAGAAAACTTACTCGAAAAACCTTTTTTCAGACAAATACAGCTTATGCTATTGTACAATGCAAAAAGACGCTTCTCTCGCTCTGAAACGCTCAAAATTGACATAAGCCACTTTTCACCCTTAATGAATGAAAGCACAGGAAAAACCTTGTTTGCCATCAAGAAGACCCAAATTCAACCAGTTCAGGCTAAGAAACCTCAGAGAAAAACCTTTTTTCAGTCCAATACAGCTTATGCTATTACACAATGCAAAAAGACGCTTGTCTCGCTCTGAAACGCTCAAAATTGACATAAGCCAGTTTGCACCTTTAATGAATGACAGTGCAGGAAAAACCTTATTTGCCTTCAAGAAGACCCAAATTCAACCTGTTCAGGCTAGGAAACCTCAGTGAAAAACCTTTATTCTGACAAATACAGCTTATGCTATTTTACAATGCAAAAAGACGCTTCTCTCGCTCTGAAACGCTCAAAATTGACATAAGCCACTTTTCACCCTTAATGAATGAAAGTGCAGGAAAAACCTTGTTTGCCATCAAGAAGATCCAAATTCAACCTGTTCAGGCTAAGAAACCTCAGTGAAAAACCTTTTTTCAGTCCAATACAGCTTATGCTATTACACAATGCAAAAAGACGCTTGTCTCGCTCTGAAACGCTCAAAATTGACATAAGCCAGTTTGCACCTTTAATGAATGAAAGTGCAGGAAAAACCTTGTTTGCCATCAAGAAGATCCAAATTCAACCAGTTCAAGCTAGAAAACTTACTCGAAAAACCTTTTTTCAGACAAGTACAGCTTATGCCATTGTACAATGCAAAAAGAGGCTTCTCTCGCTCTGAAACTCTCAAAATTGACATAAGCCACTTTTCACCCTTAATGAATGAAAGTGCAGGAAAAACCTTATTTGCCATCAAGAAGACCCAAATTCAACCAGTTCAGGCTAGGAAACCTCAGTGAAAAACCTTTATTCTGACAAATACAGCTTATGCTATTTTACAATGCAAAAAGACGCTTCTCTCGCTCTGAAAGCTCAAAATTGACATAAGCCAGTTTGCACCTTTAATGAATGAAAGTGCAGGAAAAACCTTGTTTGCCATCAAGAAGATCCAAATTCAACCAGTTCAGGCTAAGAAACCTCAGAGAAAAACCTTTTTTCAGTCCAATACAGCTTATGCTATTACACAATGCAAAAAGACGCTTGTCTCGCTCTGAAACGCTCAAAATTGACATAAGCCCGTTTGCACCTTTAATGAATGACAGTGCAGGAAAAACCTTATTTGCCTTCAAGAAGACCCAAATTCAACCTGTTCAGGCTAGGAAACCTCAGTGAAAAACCTTTTTTCTGACAAATACAGCTTATGCTATTGTACAATGCAAAAAGACGCTTCTCTCGCTCTGAAACGCTCAAAATTGACATAAGCCAGTTTGCACCTTTAATGAATGAAAGTGCAGGAAAAACCTTGTTTGCCATAAAGAAGATCCAAATTCAACCAGTTCAGGCTAGGAAACCTCAGTGAAAAACCTTTATTCTGACAAATACAGCTTATGCTATTTTACAATGCAAAAAGACGCTTCTCTCGCTCTGAAACGCTCAAAATTGACATAAGCCACTTTTCACCCTTAATGAATGAAAGCACAGGAAAAACCTTGTTTGCCATCAAGAAGACCCAAATTCAACCAGTTCAGGCTAAGAAACCTCAGAGAAAAACCTTTTTTCAGTCCAATACAGCTTATGCTATTACACAATGCAAAAAGACGCTTGTCTCGCTCTGAAACGCTCAAAATTGACATAAGCCAGTTTGCACCTTTAATGAATGAAAGTGCAGGAAAAACCTTGTTTGCCATCAAGAAGATCCAAATTCAACCAGTTCAAGCTAGAAAACTTACTCGAAAAACCTTTTTTCAGACAAATACAGCTTATGCTATTGTACAATGCAAAAAGACGCTTCTCTCGCTCTGAAACGCTCAAAATTGACATAAGCCACTTTTCACCCTTAATGAATGAAAGCACAGGAAAAACCTTGTTTGCCATCAAGAAGACCCAAATTCAACCAGTTCAGGCTAAGAAACCTCAGAGAAAAACCTTTTTTCAGTCCAATACAGCTTATGCTATTACACAATGCAAAAAGACGCTTGTCTCGCTCTGAAACGCTCAAAATTGACATAAGCCAGTTTGCACCTTTAATGAATGACAGTGCAGGAAAAACCTTATTTGCCTTCAAGAAGACCCAAATTCAACCTGTTCAGGCTAGGAAACCTCAGTGAAAAACCTTTATTCTGACAAATACAACTTATGCTATTTTACAATGCAAAAAGACGCTTCTCTCGCTCTGAAACGCTCAAAATTGACATAAGCCACTTTTCACCCTTAATGAATGAAAGTGCAGGAAAAACCTTGTTTGCCATCAAGAAGATCCAAATTCAACCAGTTCAAGCTAGAAAACTTACTCGAAAAACCTTTTTTCAGACAAGTACAGCTTATGCCATTGTACAATGCAAAAAGAGGCTTCTCTCGCTCTGAAACTCTCAAAATTGACATAAGCCACTTTTCACCCTTAATGAATGAAAGTGCAGGAAAAACCTTGTTTGCCATCAAGAAGACCCAAATTCAACCAGTTCAGGCTAGGAAACCTCAGTGAAAAACCTTTATTCTGACAAATACAGCTTATGCTATTTTACAATGCAAAAAGACGCTTCTCTCGCTCTGAAACGCTCAAAATTGACATAAGCCAGTTTGCACCTTTAATGAATGACAGTGCAGGAAAAACCTTATTTGCCTTCAAGAAGACCCAAATTCAACCTGTTCAAGCTAGAAAACTTACTCGAAAAACCTTTTTTCAGACAAATACAGCTTATGCTATTGTACAATGCAAAAAGACGCTTCTCTCGCTCTGAAACGCTCAAAATTGACATAAGCCACTTTTCACCCTTAATGAATGAAAGCACAGGAAAAACCTTGTTTGCCATCAACAAGATCCAAATTCAACCAGTTCAGGCTAGGAAACCTCAGTGAAAAACCTTTATTCTGACAAATACAGCTTATGCTATTTTACAATGCAAAAAGACGCTTCTCTCGCTCTGAAACGCTCAAAATTGACATAAGCCACTTTTCACCCTTAATGAATGAAAGCACAGGAAAAACCTTGTTTGCCATCAAGAAGACCCAAATTCAACCAGTTCAGGCTAAGAAACCTCAGAGAAAAACCTTTTTTCAGTCCAATACAGCTTATGCTATTACACAATGCAAAAAGACGCTTGTCTCGCTCTGAAACGCTCAAAATTGACATAAGCCAGTTTGCACCTTTAATGAATGAAAGTGCAGGAAAAACCTTGTTTGCCATCAAGAAGATCCAAATTCAACCAGTTCAAGCTAGAAAACTTACTCGAAAAACCTTTTTTCAGACAAATACAGCTTATGCTATTGTACAATGCAAAAAGACGCTTCTCTCGCTCTGAAACGCTCAAAATTGACATAAGCCACTTTTCACCCTTAATGAATGAAAGCACAGGAAAAACCTTGTTTGCCATCAAGAAGACCCAAATTCAACCAGTTCAGGCTAGGAAACCTCAGTGAAAAACCTTTATTCTGACAAATACAGCTTATGCTATTTTACAATGCAAAAAGACGCTTCTCTCGCTCTGAAACGCTCAAAATTGACATAAGCCACTTTTCACCCTTAATGAATGAAAGCACAGGAAAAACCTTGTTTGCCATCAACAAGATCCAAATTCAACCAGTTCAGGCTAGGAAACCTCAGTGAAAAACCTTTATTCTGACAAATACAGCTTATGCTATTTTACAATGCAAAAAGACGCTTCTCTCGCTCTGAAACGCTCAAAATTGACATAAGCCACTTTTCACCCTTAATGAATGAAAGCACAGGAAAAACCTTGTTTGCCATCAAGAAGACCCAAATTCAACCAGTTCAGGCTAAGAAACCTCAGAGAAAAACCTTTTTTCAGTCCAATACAGCTTATGCTATTACACAATGCAAAAAGACGCTTGTCTCGCTCTGAAACGCTCAAAATTGACATAAGCCAGTTTGCACCTTTAATGAATGAAAGTGCAGGAAAAACCTTGTTTGCCATCAAGAAGATCCAAATTCAACCAGTTCAAGCTAGAAAACTTACTCGAAAAACCTTTTTTCAGACAAATACAGCTTATGCTATTGTACAATGCAAAAAGACGCTTCTCTCGCTCTGAAACGCTCAAAATTGACATAAGCCACTTTTCACCCTTAATGAATGAAAGTGCAGGAAAAACCTTGTTTGCCATCAAGAAGACCCAAATTCAACCAGTTCAGGCTAGGAAACCTCAGTGAAAAACCTTTATTCTGACAAATACAGCTTATGCTATTTTACAATGCAAAAAGACGCTTCTCTCGCTCTGAAACGCTCAAAATTGACATAAGCCAGTTTGCACCTTTAATGAATGACAGTGCAGGAAAAACCTTATTTGCCTTCAAGAAGACCCAAATTCAACCTGTTCAAGCTAGAAAACTTACTCGAAAAACCTTTTTTCAGACAAATACAGCTTATGCTATTGTACAATGCAAAAAGACGCTTCTCTCGCTCTGAAACGCTCAAAATTGACAAAAGCCACTTTTCACCCTTAATGAATGAAAGCACAGGAAAAACCTTGTTTGCCATCAACAAGATCCAAATTCAACCAGTTCAGGCTAGGAAACCTCAGTGAAAAACCTTTATTCTGACAAATACAGCTTATGCTATTTTACAATGCAAAAAGACGCTTCTCTCGCTCTGAAACGCTCAAAATTGACATAAGCCACTTTTCACCCTTAATGAATGAAAGCACAGGAAAAACCTTGTTTGCCATCAAGAAGACCCAAATTCAACCAGTTCAGGCTAAGAAACCTCAGAGAAAAACCTTTTTTCAGTCCAATACAGCTTATGCTATTACACAATGCAAAAAGACGCTTGTCTCGCTCTGAAACGCTCAAAATTGACATAAGCCAGTTTGCACCTTTAATGAATGAAAGTGCAGGAAAAACCTTGTTTGCCATCAAGAAGATCCAAATTCAACCAGTTCAAGCTAGAAAACTTACTCGAAAAACCTTTTTTCAGACAAATACAGCTTATGCTATTGTACAATTCAAAAAGACGCTTCTCTCGCTCTGAAACGCTCAAAATTGACATAAGCCACTTTTCACCCTTAATGAATGAAAGCACAGGAAAAACCTTGTTTGCCATCAAGAAGACCCAAATTCAACCAGTTCAGGCTAGGAAACCTCAGTGAAAAACCTTTATTCTGACAAATACAGCTTATGCTATTTTACAATGCAAAAAGACGCTTCTCTCGCTCTGAAACGCTCAAAATTGACATAAGCCAGTTTGCACCTTTAATGAATGAAAGTGCAGGAAAAACCTTGTTTGCCATCAAGAAGATCCAAATTCAACCAGTTCAAGCTAGAAAACTTACTCGAAAAACCTTTTTTCAGACAAGTACAGCTTATGCCATTGTACAATGCAAAAAGAGGCTTCTCTCGCTCTGAAACTCTCAAAATTGACATAAGCCACTTTTCACCCTTAATGAATGAAAGTGCAGGAAAAACCTTGTTTGCCATCAAGAAGACCCAAATTCAACCAGTTCAGCCTAGGAAACCTCAGTGAAAAACCTTTATTCTGACAAATACAGCTTATGCTATTTTACAATGCAAAAAGACGCTTCTCTCGCTCTGAAACGCTCAAAATTGACATAAGCCACTTTTCACCCTTAATGAATGAAAGTGCAGGAAAAACCTTGTTTGCCATCAAGAAGATCCAAATTCAACCAGTTCAAGCTAGAAAACTTACTCGAAAAACCTTTTTTCAGACAAATACAGCTTATGCTATTGTACAATGCAAAAAGACGCTTCTCTCGCTCTGAAACGCTCAAAATTGACATAAGCCACTTTTCACCCTTAATGAATGAAAGCACAGGAAAAACCTTGTTTGCCATCAAGAAGACCCAAATTCAACCAGTTCAGGCTAAGAAACCTCAGAGAAAAACCTTTTTTCAGTCCAATACAGCTTATGCTATTACACAATGCAAAAAGACGCTTGTCTCGCTCTGAAACGCTCAAAATTGACATAAGCCAGTTTGCACCTTTAATGAATGAAAGTGCAGGAAAAACCTTGTTTGCCATCAAGAAGATCCAAATTCAACCAGTTCAAGCTAGAAAACTTACTCGAAAAACCTTTTTTCAGACAAGTACAGCTTATGCCATTGTACAATGCAAAAAGAGGCTTCTCTCGCTCTGAAACTCTCAAAATTGACATAAGCCACTTTTCACCCTTAATGAATGAAAGTGCAGGAAAAACCTTGTTTGCCATCAAGAAGACCCAAATTCAACCAGTTCAGCCTAGGAAACCTCAGTGAAAAACCTTTATTCTGACAAATACAGCTTATGCTATTTTACAATGCAAAAAGACGCTTCTCTCGCTCTGAAACGCTCAAAATTGACATAAGCCACTTTTCACCCTTAATGAATGAAAGTGCAGGAAAAACCTTGTTTGCCATCAAGAAGATCCAAATTCAACCAGTTCAAGCTAGAAAACTTACTCGAAAAACCTTTTTTCAGACAAATACAGCTTATGCTATTGTACAATGCAAAAAGACGCTTCTCTCGCTCTGAAACGCTCAAAATTGACATAAGCCACTTTTCACCCTTAATGAATGAAAGCACAGGAAAAACCTTGTTTGCCATCAACAAGATCCAAATTCAACCAGTTCAGGCTAGGAAACCTCAGTGAAAAACCTTTATTCTGACAAATACAGCTTATGCTATTTTACAATGCAAAAAGACGCTTCTCTCGCTCTGAAACGCTCAAAATTGACATAAGCCACTTTTCACCCTTAATGAATGAAAGCACAGGAAAAACCTTGTTTGCCATCAAGAAGACCCAAATTCAACCAGTTCAGGCTAAGAAACCTCAGAGAAAAACCTTTTTTCAGTCCAATACAGCTTATGCTATTACACAATGCAAAAAGACGCTTGTCTCGCTCTGAAACGCTCAAAATTGACATAAGCCAGTTTGCACCTTTAATGAATGACAGTGCAGGAAAAACCTTATTTGCCTTCAAGAAGACCCAAATTCAACCTGTTCAGGCTAGGAAACCTCAGTGAAAAACCTTTTTTCTGACAAATACAGCTTATGCTATTGTACAATGCAAAAAGACGCTTCTCTCGCTCTGAAACGCTCAAAATTGACATAAGCCAGTTTGCACCTTTAATGAATGAAAGTGCAGGAAAAACCTTGTTTGCCATCAAGAAGACCCAAATTCAACCAGTTCAGGCTAAGAAACCTCAGAGAAAAACCTTTTTTCAGTCCAATACAGCTTATGCTATTACACAATGCAAAAAGACGCTTCTCTCGCTCTGAAACGCTCAAAATTGACATAAGCCACTTTTCACCCTTAATGAATGAAAGTGCAGGAAAAACCTTGTTTGCCATCAAGAAGACCCAAATTCAACCAGTTCAGGCTAAGAAACCTCAGTGAAAAACCTTTTTTCAGTCCAATACAGCTTATGCTATTACACAATGCAAAAAGACGCTTGTCTCGCTCTGAAACGCTCAAAATTGACATAAGCCAGTTTGCACCTTTAATGAATGACAGTGCAGGAAAAACCTTATTTGCCTTCAAGAAGACCCAAATTCAACCTGTTCAAGCTAGAAAACCTCAGTGAAAAACCTTTTTTCTGACAAATACAGCTTATGCTATTGTACAATGCAAAAAGACGCTTCTCTCGCTCTGAAACGCTCAAAATTGACATAAGCCAGTTTGCACCTTTAATGAATGAAAGTGCAGGAAAAACCTTGTTTGCCATCAAGAAGATCCAAATTCAACCAGTTCAAGCTAGAAAACTTACTCGAAAAACCTTTTTTCAGACAAATACAGCTTATGCTATTGTACAATGCAAAAAGACGCTTCTCTCGCTCTGAAACGCTCAAAATTGACATAAGCCACTTTTCACCCTTAATGAATGAAAGCACAGGAAAAACCTTGTTTGCCATCAAGAAGACCCAAATTCAACCAGTTCAGGCTAAGAAACCTCAGAGAAAAACCTTTTTTCAGTCCAATACAGCTTATGCTATTACACAATGCAAAAAGACGCTTCTCTCGCTCTGAAACGCTCAAAATTGACATAAGCCACTTTTCACCCTTAATGAATGAAAGTGCAGGAAAAACCTTGTTTGCCATCAAGAAGACCCAAATTCAACCAGTTCAGGCTAAGAAACCTCAGTGAAAAACCTTTTTTCAGTCCAATACAGCTTATGCTATTACACAATGCAAAAAGACGCTTGTCTCGCTCTGAAACGCTCAAAATTGACATAAGCCAGTTTGCACCTTTAATGAATGACAGTGCAGGAAAAACCTTATTTGCCTTCAAGAAGACCCAAATTCAACCTGTTCAGGCTAGGAAACCTCAGTGAAAAACCTTTATTCTGACAAATACAGCTTATGCTATTTTACAATGCAAAAAGACGCTTCTCTCGCTCTGAAACGCTCAAAATTGACATAAGCCACTTTTCACCCTTAATGAATGAAAGTGCAGGAAAAACCTTGTTTGCCATCAAGAAGATCCAAATTCAACCAGTTCAAGCTAGAAAACTTACTCGAAAAACCTTTTTTCAGACAAATACAGCTTATGCTATTGTACAATGCAAAAAGACGCTTCTCTCGCTCTGAAACGCTCAAAATTGACATAAGCCACTTTTCACCCTTAATGAATGAAAGCACAGGAAAAACCTTGTTTGCCATCAAGAAGACCCAAATTCAACCAGTTCAGGCTAAGAAACCTCAGAGAAAAACCTTTTTTCAGTCCAATACAGCTTATGCTATTACACAATGCAAAAAGACGCTTGTCTCGCTCTGAAACGCTCAAAATTGACATAAGCCAGTTTGCACCTTTAATGAATGAAAGTGCAGGAAAAACCTTGTTTGCCATCAAGAAGATCCAAATTCAACCAGTTCAAGCTAGAAAACTTACTCGAAAAACCTTTTTTCAGACAAATACAGCTTATGCTATTGTACAATGCAAAAAGACGCTTCTCTCGCTCTGAAACGCTCAAAATTGACATAAGCCACTTTTCACCCTTAATGAATGAAAGCACAGGAAAAACCTTGTTTGCCATCAACAAGATCCAAATTCAACCAGTTCAGGCTTGGAAACCTCAGTGAAAAACCTTTATTCTGACAAATACAGCTTATGCTATTTTACAATGCAAAAAGACGCTTCTCTCGCTCTGAAACGCTCAAAATTGACATAAGCCACTTTTCACCCTTAATGAATGAAAGCACAGGAAAAACCTTGTTTGCCATCAAGAAGACCCAAATTCAACCAGTTCAGGCTAAGAAACCTCAGAGAAAAACCTTTTTTCAGTCCAATACAGCTTATGCTATTACACAATGCAAAAAGACGCTTGTCTCGCTCTGAAACGCTCAAAATTGACATAAGCCAGTTTGCACCTTTAATGAATGAAAGTGCAGGAAAAACCTTATTTGCCTTCAAGAAGACCCAAATTCAACCTGTTCAGGCTAGGAAACCTCAGTGAAAAACCTTTATTCTGACAAATACAGCTTATGCTATTTTACAATGCAAAAAGACGCTTCTCTCGCTCTGAAACGCTCAAAATTGACATAAGCCACTTTTCACCCTTAATGAATGAAAGTGCAGGAAAAACCTTGTTTGCCATCAAGAAGATCCAAATTCAACCTGTTCAGGCTAAGAAACCTCAGTGAAAAACCTTTTTTCAGTTTAATACAGCTTATGCTATTACACAATGCAAAAAGACGCTTGTCTCGCTCTGAAACGCTCAAAATTGACATAAGCCAGTTTGCACCTTTAATGAATGAAAGTGCAGGAAAAACCTTGTTTGCCATCAAGAAGATCCAAATTCAACCAGTTCAAGCTAGAAAACTTACTCGAAAAACCTTTTTTCAGACAAGTACAGCTTATGCCATTGTACAATGCAAAAAGAGGCTTCTCTCGCTCTGAAACTCTCAAAATTGACATAAGCCACTTTTCACCCTTAATGAATGAAAGTGCAGGAAAAACCTTGTTTGCCATCAAGAAGACCCAAATTCAACCAGTTCAGGCTAGGAAACCTCAGTGAAAAACCTTTATTCTGACAAATACAGCTTATGCTATTTTACAATGCAAAAAGACGCTTCTCTCGCTCTGAAAGCTCAAAATTGACATAAGCCAGTTTGCACCTTTAATGAATGAAAGTGCAGGAAAAACCTTGTTTGCCATCAAGAAGATCCAAATTCAACCAGTTCAGGCTAAGAAACCTCAGAGAAAAACCTTTTTTCAGTCCAATACAGCTTATGCTATTACACAATGCAAAAAGACGCTTGTCTCGCTCTGAAACGCTCAAAATTGACATAAGCCAGTTTGCACCTTTAATGAATGAAAGTGCAGGAAAAACCTTGTTTGCCATCAAGAAGATCCAAATTCAACCAGTTCAAGCTAGAAAACTTACTCGAAAAACCTTTTTTCAGACAAATACAGCTTATGCTATTGTACAATGCAAAAAGACGCTTCTCTCGCTCTGAAACGCTCAAAATTGACATAAGCCACTTTTCACCCTTAATGAATGAAAGCACAGGAAAAACCTTGTTTGCCATCAACAAGATCCAAATTCAACCAGTTCAGGCTAAGAAACCTCAGAGAAAAACCTTTTTTCAGTCCAATACAGCTTATGCTATTACACAATGCAAAAAGACGCTTCTCTCGCTCTGAAACGCTCAAAATTGACATAAGCCACTTTTCACCCTTAATGAATGAAAGTGCAGGAAAAACCTTGTTTGCCATCAAGAAGACCCAAATTCAACCAGTTCAGGCTAGGAAACCTCAGTGAAAAACCTTTATTCTGACAAATACAGCTTATGCTATTTTACAATGCAAAAAGACGCTTCTCTCGCTCTGAAAGCTCAAAATTGACATAAGCCAGTTTGCACCTTTAATGAATGAAAGTGCAGGAAAAACCTTGTTTGCCATCAAGAAGACCCAAATTCAACCAGTTCAGGCTAAGAAACCTCAGAGAAAAACCTTTTTTCAGTCCAATACAGCTTATGCTATTACACAATGCAAAAAGACGCTTCTCTCGCTCTGAAACGCTCAAAATTGACATAAGCCACTTTTCACCCTTAATGAATGAAAGTGCAGGAAAAACCTTGTTTGCCATCAAGAAGACCCAAATTCAACCAGTTCAGGCTAAGAAACCTCAGTGAAAAACCTTTTTTCAGTCCAATACAGCTTATGCTATTACACAATGCAAAAAGACGCTTGTCTCGCTCTGAAACGCTCAAAATTGACATAAGCCAGTTTGCACCTTTAATGAATGAAAGTGCAGGAAAAACCTTATTTGCCTTCAAGAAGACCCAAATTCAACCTGTTCAAGCTAGAAAACTTACTCGAAAAACCTTTTTTCAGACAAATACAGCTTATGCTATTGTACAATGCAAAAAGACGCTTCTCTCGCTCTGAAACGCTCAAAATTGACATAAGCCACTTTTCACCCTTAATGAATGAAAGCACAGGAAAAACCTTGTTTGCCATCAACAAGATCCAAATTCAACCAGTTCAGGCTTGGAAACCTCAGTGAAAAACCTTTATTCTGACAAATACAGCTTATGCTATTTTACAATGCAAAAAGACGCTTCTCTCGCTCTGAAACGCTCAAAATTGACATAAGCCACTTTTCACCCTTAATGAATGAAAGCACAGGAAAAACCTTGTTTGCCATCAAGAAGACCCAAATTCAACCAGTTCAGGCTAAGAAACCTCAGAGAAAAACCTTTTTTCAGTCCAATACAGCTTATGCTATTACACAATGCAAAAAGACGCTTGTCTCGCTCTGAAACGCTCAAAATTGACATAAGCCAGTTTGCACCTTTAATGAATGACAGTGCAGGAAAAACCTTATTTGCCTTCAAGAAGACCCAAATTCAACCTGTTCAGGCTAGGAAACCTCAGTGAAAAACCTTTATTCTGACAAATACAGCTTATGCTATTTTACAATGCAAAAAGACGCTTCTCTCGCTCTGAAACGCTCAAAATTGACATAAGCCACTTTTCACCCTTAATGAATGAAAGTGCAGGAAAAACCTTGTTTGCCATCAAGAAGATCCAAATTCAACCTGTTCAGGCTAAGAAACCTCAGTGAAAAACCTTTTTTCAGTTTAATACAGCTTATGCTATTACACAATGCAAAAAGACGCTTGTCTCGCTCTGAAACGCTCAAAATTGACATAAGCCACTTTTCACCCTTAATGAATGAAAGCACAGGAAAAACCTTTTTTGCCATCAAGAAGACCCAAATTCAACCAGTTCAGGCTAGGAAACCTCAGTGAAAAACCTTTTTTCAGACAAATACAGCTTATGCTATTGTACAATGCAAAAAGACGCTTGTCTCGCTCTGAAACGCTCAAAATTGACATAAGCCAGTTTGCACCTTTAATGAATGAAAGTGCAGGAAAAACCTTATTTGCCTTCAAGAAGACCCAAATTCAACCTGTTCAGGCTAGAAAACCTCAGTGAAAAACCTTTTTTCTGACAAATACAGCTTATGCTATTGTACAATGCAAAAAGACGCTTCTCTCGCTCTGAAACGCTCAAAATTGACATAAGCCACTTTTCACCCTTAATGAATGAAAGCACAGGAAAAACCTTGTTTGCCATCAAGAAGATCCAAATTCAACCAGTTCAAGCTAGAAAACTTACTCGAAAAACCTTTTTTCAGACAAATACAGCTTATGCTATTGTACAATGCAAAAAGACGCTTCTCTCGCTCTGAAACGCTCAAAATTGACATAAGCCACTTTTCACCCTTAATGAATGAAAGTGCAGGAAAAACCTTGTTTGCCATCAAGAAGACCCAAATTCAACCAGTTCAGGCTAGGAAATCTCAGTGAAAAACCTTTATTCTGACAAATACAGCTTATGCTATTTTACAATGCAAAAAGACGCTTCTCTCGCTCTGAAACGCTCAAAATTGACATAAGCCAGTTTGCACCTTTAATGAATGAAAGTGCAGGAAAAACCTTGTTTGCCATCAAGAAGATCCAAATTCAACCAGTTCAAGCTAGAAAACTTACTCGAAAAACCTTTTTTCAGACAAATACAGCTTATGCTATTGTACAATGCAAAAAGACGCTTCTCTCGCTCTGAAACGCTCAAAATTGACATAAGCCAGTTTGCACCTATAATGAATGAAAGCACAGGAAAAACCTTGTTTGGCATCAAGAAGACCCAAATTCAACCAGTTCAGGTTAGAAAACTTACTCGAAAAACCTTTTTTCAGTCCAATACAGCTTATGCTATTGTACAATGCAAAAAGACGCTTGTCTCGCTCTGAAACGCTCAAAATTGACATAAGCCAGTTTGCACCTTTAATGAATGAAAGTGCAGGAAAAACCTTATTTGCCTTCAAGAAGACCCACATTCAACCTGTTCAAGCTAGAAAACCTCAGTGAAAAACCTTTTTTCTGACAAATACAGCTTATGCTATTGTACAATGCAAAAAGACGCTTCTCTCGCTCTGAAACGCTCAAAATTGACATAAGCCAGTTTGCACCCTTAATGAATGAAAGCACAGGAAAAACCTTGTTTGCCATCAAGAAGATCCAAATTCAACCAGTTCAAGCTAGAAAACTTACTCGAAAAACCTTTTTTCAGACAAATACAGCTTATGCTATTGTACAATGCAAAAAGACGCTTGTCTCGCTCTGAAACGCTCAAAATTGACATAAGCCAGTTTGCACCTTTAATGAATGAAAGTGCAGGAAAAACCTTGTTTGCCATCAAAAAGATCCAAATTCAACCAGTTCAAGCTAGAAAACTTACTCGAAAAACCTTTTTTCAGACAAATACAGCTTATGCTATTGTACAATGCAAAAAGACGCTTCTCTCGCTCTGAAACGCTCAAAATTGACATAAGCCACTTTTCACCCTTAATGAATGAAAGTGCAGGAAAAACCTTGTTTGCCATCAAGAAGACCCAAATTCAACCAGTTCAGGCTAGGAAACCTCAGTGAAAAACCTTTATTCTGACAAATACAGCTTATGCTATTTTACAATGCAAAAAGACGCTTCTCTCGCTCTGAAACGCTCAAAATTGAAATAAGCCAGTTTGCACCTTTAATGAATGAAAGTGCAGGAAAAACCTTGTTTGCCATCAAGAAGATCCAAATTCAACCAGTTCAAGCTAGAAAACTTACTCGAAAAACCTTTTTTCAGACAAATACAGCTTATGCTATTGTACAATGCAAAAAGACGCTTGTCTCGCTCTGAAACGCTCAAAATTGACATAAGCCAGTTTGCACCTTTAATGAATGAAAGTGCAGGAAAAACCTTATTTGCCTTCAAGAAGACCCAAATTCAACCTGTTCAGGCTAGGAAACCTCAGTGAAAAACCTTTTTTCTGACAAATACAGCTTATGCTATTGTACAATGCAAAAAGACGCTTGTCTCGCTCTGAAACGCTCAAAATTGACATAAGCCAGTTTGCACCTTTAATGAATGAAAGTGCAGGAAAAACCTTATTTGCCTTCAAGAAGACCCAAATTCAACCAATTCAGGCTAGGAAACCTCAGTGAAAAACCTTTTTTCTGACAAATACAGCTTATGCTATTGTACAATGCAAAAAGACGCTTGTCTCGCTCTGAAACGCTCAAAATTGACATAAGCCACTTTTCACCCTTAATGAATGAAAGCACAGGAAAAACCTTGTTTGCCATCAAGAAGATCCAAATTCAACCAGTTCAAGCTAGAAAACTTACTCGAAAAACCTTTTTTCAGACAAATACAGCTTATGCTATTGTACAATGCAAAAAGACGCTTGTCTCGCTCTGAAACGCTCAAAATTGACATAAGCCAGTTTGCACCTTTAATGAATGAAAGTGCAGGAAAAACCTTGTTTGCCATCAAAAAGATCCAAATTCAACCAGTTCAAGCTAGAAAACTTACTCGAAAAACCTTTTTTCAGACAAATACAGCTTATGCTATTGTACAATGCAAAAAGACGCTTGTCTCGCTCTGAAACGCTCAAAATTGACATAAGCCAGTTTGCACCTTTAATGAATGAAAGTGCAGGAAAAACCTTATTTGCCTTCAAGAAGACCCAAATTCAACCTGTTCAGGCTAGGAAACCTCAGTGAAAAACCTTTTTTCTGACAAATACAGCTTATGCTATTGTACAATGCAAAAAGACGCTTGTCTCGCTCTGAAACGCTCAAAATTGACATAAGCCAGTTTGCACCTTTAATGAATGAAAGTGCAGGAAAAACCTTATTTGCCTTCAAGAAGACCCAAATTCAACCAATTCAGGCTAGGAAACCTCAGTGAAAAACCTTTTTTCTGACAAATACAGCTTATGCTATTGTACAATGCAAAAAGACGCTTGTCTCGCTCTGAAACGCTCAAAATTGACATAAGCCACTTTTCACCCTTAATGAATGAAAGCACAGGAAAAACCTTGTTTGCCATCAAGAAGATCCAAATTCAACCAGTTCAAGCTAGAAAACTTACTCGAAAAACCTTTTTTCAGACAAATACAGCTTATGCTATTGTACAATGCAAAAAGACGCTTCTCTCGCTCTGAAACGCTCAAAATTGACATAAGCCACTTTTCACCCTTAATGAATGAAAGTGCAGGAAAAACCTTGTTTGCCATCAAGAAGACCCAAATTCAACCAGTTCAGGCTAGGAAACCTCAGTGAAAAACCTTTATTCTGACAAATACAGCTTATGCTATTGTACAATGCAAAAAGACGCTTCTCTCGCTCTGAAACGCTCAAAATTGACATAAGCCAGTTTGCACCCTTAATGAATGAAAGCACAGGAAAAACCTTGTTTGCCATCAAGAAGATCCAAATTCAACCAGTTCAAGCTAGAAAACTTACTCGAAAAACCTTTTTTCAGACAAATACAGCTTATGCTATTGTACAATGCAAAAAGACGCTTGTCTCGCTCTGAAACGCTCAAAATTGACATAAGCCAGTTTGCACCTTTAATGAATGAAAGTGCAGGAAAAACCTTATTTGCCTTCAAGAAGACCCAAATTCAACCTGTTCAGGCTAGGAAACCTCAGTGAAAAACCTTTTTTCTGACAAATACAGCTTATGCTATTGTACAATGCAAAAAGACGCTTCTCTCGCTCTGAAACGCTAAAAATTGACATAAGCCAGTTTGCACCTTTAATGAATGAAAGTGCAGGAAAAACCTTGTTTGCCATCAAAAAGATCCAAATTCAACCAGTTCAAGCTAGAAAACTTACTCGAAAAACCTTTTTTCAGACAAATACAGCTTATGCTATTGTACAATGCAAAAAGACGCTTCTCTCGCTCTGAAACGCTCAAAATTGACATAAGCCACTTTTCACCCTTAATGAATGAAAGCACAGGAAAAACCTTGTTTGCCATCAAGAAGATCCAAATTCAACCAGTTCAAGCTAGAAAACTTACTCGAAAAACCTTTTTTCAGACAAATACAGCTTATGCTATTGTACAATGCAAAAAGACGCTTCTCTCGCTCTGAAACGCTCAAAATTGACATAAGCCACTTTTCACCCTTAATGAATGAAAGTGCAGGAAAAACCTTGTTTGCCATCAAGAAGATCCAAATTCAACCTGTTCAGGCTAGGAAACCTCAGTGAAAAACCTTTTTTCTGACAAATACAGCTTATGCTATTGTACAATGCAAAAAGACGCTTCTCTCGCTCTGAAACGCTCAAAATTGACATAAGCCAGTTTGCACCTTTAATGAATGAAAGCACAGGAAAAACCTTGTTTGCCATCAAGAAGATCCAAATTCAACCAGTTCAGGCTAGGAAACCTCAGTGAAAAACCTTTTTTCTGACAAATACAGCTTATGCTATTGTACAATGCAAAAAGACGCTTCTCTCGCTCTGAAACGCTCAAAATTGACATAAGCCAGTTTGCACCTTTAATGAATGAAAGTGCAGGAAAAACCTTATTTGCCTTCAAGAAGACCCAAATTCAACCTGTTCAGGCTAGGAAACCTCAGTGAAAAACCTTTTTTCTGACAAATACAGCTTATGCTATTGTACAATGCAAAAAGACGCTTCTCTCGCTCTGAAACGCTCAAAATTGACATAAGCCAGTTTGCACCTTTAATGAATGAAAGCACAGGAAAAACCTTGTTTGCCATCAAGAACATCCAAATTCAACCAGTTCAAGCTAGAAAACTTACTCGAAAAACCTTTTTTCAGACAAATACAGCTTATGCTATTGTACAATGCAAAAAGACGCTTCTCTCGCTCTGAAACGCTCAAAATTGACATAAGCCAGTTTGCACCTATAATGAATGAAAGCACAGGAAAAACCTTGTTTGCCATCAAGAAGATCCAAATTCAACCAGTTCAAGCTAGAAAACTTACTCGAAAAACCTTTTTTCAGTCCAATACAGCTTATGCTATTGTACAATGCAAAAAGACGCTTCTCTCGCTCTGAAACGCTCAAAATTGACATAAGCCAGTTTGCACCTTTAATGAATGAAAGCACAGGAAAAACCTTGTTTGCCATCAAGAACATCCAAATTCAACCAGTTCAAGCTAGAAAACTTACTCGAAAAACCTTTTTTCAGACAAATACAGCTTATGCTATTGTACAATGCAAAAAGACGCTTCTCTCGCTCTGAAACGCTCAAAATTGACATAAGCCACTTTTCACCCTTAATGAATGAAAGTGCAGGAAAAACCTTGTTTGCCATCAAGAAGACCCAAATTCAACCAGTTCAGGCTAGGAAACCTCAGTGAAAAACCTTTATTCTGACAAATACAGCTTATGCTATTGTACAATGCAAAAAGACGCTTCTCTCGCTCTGAAACGCTCAAAATTGACATAAGCCAGTTTGCACCCTTAATGAATGAAAGCACAGGAAAAACCTTGTTTGCCATCAAGAAGATCCAAATTCAACCAGTTCAAGCTAGAAAACTTACTCGAAAAACCTTTTTTCAGACAAATACAGCTTATGCTATTGTACAATGCAAAAAGACGCTTGTCTCGCTCTGAAACGCTCAAAATTGACATAAGCCAGTTTGCACCTTTAATGAATGAAAGTGCAGGAAAAACCTTGTTTGCCATCAAAAAGATCCAAATTCAACCAGTTCAAGCTAGAAAACTTACTCGAAAAACCTTTTTTCAGACAAATACAGCTTATGCTATTGTACAATGCAAAAAGACGCTTCTCTCGCTCTGAAACGCTCAAAATTGACATAAGCCACTTTTCACCCTTAATGAATGAAAGTGCAGGAAAAACCTTGTTTGCCATCAAGAAGACCCAAATTCAACCAGTTCAGGCTAGGAAACCTCAGTGAAAAACCTTTATTCTGACAAATACAGCTTATGCTATTTTACAATGCAAAAAGACGCTTCTCTCGCTCTGAAACGCTCAAAATTGAAATAAGCCAGTTTGCACCTTTAATGAATGAAAGTGCAGGAAAAACCTTGTTTGCCATCAAGAAGATCCAAATTCAACCAGTTCAAGCTAGAAAACTTACTCGAAAAACCTTTTTTCAGACAAATACAGCTTATGCTATTGTACAATGCAAAAAGACGCTTGTCTCGCTCTGAAACGCTCAAAATTGACATAAGCCAGTTTGCACCTTTAATGAATGAAAGTGCAGGAAAAACCTTATTTGCCTTCAAGAAGACCCAAATTCAACCTGTTCAGGCTAGGAAACCTCAGTGAAAAACCTTTTTTCTGACAAATACAGCTTATGCTATTGTACAATGCAAAAAGACGCTTGTCTCGCTCTGAAACGCTCAAAATTGACATAAGCCAGTTTGCACCTTTAATGAATGAAAGTGCAGGAAAAACCTTATTTGCCTTCAAGAAGACCCAAATTCAACCAATTCAGGCTAGGAAACCTCAGTGAAAAACCTTTTTTCTGACAAATACAGCTTATGCTATTGTACAATGCAAAAAGACGCTTGTCTCGCTCTGAAACGCTCAAAATTGACATAAGCCACTTTTCACCCTTAATGAATGAAAGCACAGGAAAAACCTTGTTTGCCATCAAGAAGATCCAAATTCAACCAGTTCAAGCTAGAAAACTTACTCGAAAAACCTTTTTTCAGACAAATACAGCTTATGCTATTGTACAATGCAAAAAGACGCTTGTCTCGCTCTGAAACGCTCAAAATTGACATAAGCCAGTTTGCACCTTTAATGAATGAAAGTGCAGGAAAAACCTTGTTTGCCATCAAAAAGATCCAAATTCAACCAGTTCAAGCTAGAAAACTTACTCGAAAAACCTTTTTTCAGACAAATACAGCTTATGCTATTGTACAATGCAAAAAGACGCTTGTCTCGCTCTGAAACGCTCAAAATTGACATAAGCCAGTTTGCACCTTTAATGAATGAAAGTGCAGGAAAAACCTTATTTGCCTTCAAGAAGACCCAAATTCAACCTGTTCAGGCTAGGAAACCTCAGTGAAAAACCTTTTTTCTGACAAATACAGCTTATGCTATTGTACAATGCAAAAAGACGCTTGTCTCGCTCTGAAACGCTCAAAATTGACATAAGCCAGTTTGCACCTTTAATGAATGAAAGTGCAGGAAAAACCTTATTTGCCTTCAAGAAGACCCAAATTCAACCAATTCAGGCTAGGAAACCTCAGTGAAAAACCTTTTTTCTGACAAATACAGCTTATGCTATTGTACAATGCAAAAAGACGCTTGTCTCGCTCTGAAACGCTCAAAATTGACATAAGCCACTTTTCACCCTTAATGAATGAAAGCACAGGAAAAACCTTGTTTGCCATCAAGAAGATCCAAATTCAACCAGTTCAAGCTAGAAAACTTACTCGAAAAACCTTTTTTCAGACAAATACAGCTTATGCTATTGTACAATGCAAAAAGACGCTTGTCTCGCTCTGAAACGCTCAAAATTGACATAAGCCAGTTTGCACCTTTAATGAATGAAAGTGCAGGAAAAACCTTATTTGCCTTCAAGAAGACCCAAATTCAACCTGTTCAGGCTAGGAAACCTCAGTGAAAAACCTTTTTTCTGACAAATACAGCTTATGCTATTGTACAATGCAAAAAGACGCTTCTCTCGCTCTGAAACGCTAAAAATTGACATAAGCCAGTTTGCACCTTTAATGAATGAAAGTGCAGGAAAAACCTTGTTTGCCATCAAAAAGATCCAAATTCAACCAGTTCAAGCTAGAAAACTTACTCGAAAAACCTTTTTTCAGACAAATACAGCTTATGCTATTGTACAATGCAAAAAGACGCTTCTCTCGCTCTGAAACGCTCAAAATTGACATAAGCCACTTTTCACCCTTAATGAATGAAAGCACAGGAAAAACCTTGTTTGCCATCAAGAAGATCCAAATTCAACCAGTTCAAGCTAGAAAACTTACTCGAAAAACCTTTTTTCAGACAAATACAGCTTATGCTATTGTACAATGCAAAAAGACGCTTCTCTCGCTCTGAAACGCTCAAAATTGACATAAGCCACTTTTCACCCTTAATGAATGAAAGTGCAGGAAAAACCTTGTTTGCCATCAAGAAGATCCAAATTCAACCTGTTCAGGCTAGGAAACCTCAGTGAAAAACCTTTTTTCTGACAAATACAGCTTATGCTATTGTACAATGCAAAAAGACGCTTCTCTCGCTCTGAAACGCTCAAAATTGACATAAGCCAGTTTGCACCTTTAATGAATGAAAGTGCAGGAAAAACCTTATTTGCCTTCAAGAAGACCCAAATTCAACCTGTTCAGGCTAGGAAACCTCAGTGAAAAACCTTTTTTCTGACAAATACAGCTTATGCTATTGTACAATGCAAAAAGACGCTTCTCTCGCTCTGAAACGCTCAAAATTGACATAAGCCAGTTTGCACCTTTAATGAATGAAAGCACAGGAAAAACCTTGTTTGCCATCAAGAACATCCAAATTCAACCAGTTCAAGCTAGAAAACTTACTCGAAAAACCTTTTTTCAGACAAATACAGCTTATGCTATTGTACAATGCAAAAAGACGCTTCTCTCGCTCTGAAACGCTCAAAATTGACATAAGCCAGTTTGCACCTATAATGAATGAAAGCACAGGAAAAACCTTGTTTGCCATCAAGAAGATCCAAATTCAACCAGTTCAAGCTAGAAAACTTACTCGAAAAACCTTTTTTCAGTCCAATACAGCTTATGCTATTGTACAATGCAAAAAGACGCTTCTCTCGCTCTGAAACGCTCAAAATTGACATAAGCCAGTTTGCACCCTTAATGAATGAAAGCACAGGAAAAACCTTGTTTGCCATCAAGAAGATCCAAATTCAACCAGTTCAAGCTAGAAAACTTACTCGAAAAACCTTTTTTCAGACAAATACAGCTTATGCTATTGTACAATGCAAAAAGACGCTTCTCTCGCTCTGAAACGCTCAAAATTGACATAAGCCACTTTTCACCCTTAATGAATGAAAGTGCAGGAAAAACCTTGTTTGCCATCAAGAAGACCCAAATTCAACCAGTTCAGGCTAGGAAACCTCAGTGAAAAACCTTTTTTCTGACAAATACAGCTTATGCTATTGTACAATGCAAAAAGACGCTTCTCTCGCTCTGAAACGCTCAAAATTGACATAAGCCAGTTTGCACCTATAATGAATGAAAGCACAGGAAAAACCTTGTTTGCCATCAAGAAGATCCAAATTCAACCAGTTCAAGCTAGAAAACTTACTCGAAAAACCTTTTTTCAGACAAATACAGCTTATGCTATTGTACAATGCAAAAAGACGCTTCTCTCGCTCTGAAACGCTCAAAATTGACATAAGCCAGTTTGCACCTATAATGAATGAAAGCACAGGAAAAACCTTGTTTGGCATCAAGAAGACCCAAATTCAACCAGTTCAGGTTAGAAAACTTACTCGAAAAACCTTTTTTCAGTCCAATACAGCTTATGCTATTGTACAATGCAAAAAGACGCTTGTCTCGCTCTGAAACGCTCAAAATTGACATAAGCCACTTTTCACCCTTAATGAATGAAAGTGCAGGAAAAACCTTGTTTGCCATCAAGAAGACCCAAATTCAACCAGTTCAGGCTAGGAAACCTCAGTGAAAAACCTTTATTCTGACAAATACAGCTTATGCTATTTTACAATGCAAAAAGACGCTTCTCTCGCTCTGAAACGCTCAAAATTGACATAAGCCACTTTTCACCCTTAATGAATGAAAGCACAGGAAAAACCTTGTTTGCCATCAAGAAGATCCAAATTCAACCAGTTCAAGCTAGAAAACTTACTCGAAAAACCTTTTTTCAGACAAATACAGCTTATGCTATTGTACAATGCAAAAAGACGCTTCTCTCGCTCTGAAACGCTCAAAATTGACATAAGCCACTTTTCACCCTTAATGAATGAAAGTGCAGGAAAAACCTTGTTTGCCATCAAGAAGATCCAAATTCAACCTGTTCAGGCTAGGAAACCTCAGTGAAAAACCTTTTTTCTGACAAATACAGCTTATGCTATTGTACAATGCAAAAAGACGCTTCTCTCGCTCTGAAACGCTCAAAATTGACATAAGCCAGTTTGCACCTTTAATGAATGAAAGTGCAGGAAAAACCTTATTTGCCTTCAAGAAGACCCAAATTCAACCTGTTCAGGCTAGGAAACCTCAGTGAAAAACCTTTTTTCTGACAAATACAGCTTATGCTATTGTACAATGCAAAAAGACGCTTCTCTCGCTCTGAAACGCTCAAAATTGACATAAGCCACTTTTCACCCTTAATGAATGAAAGCACAGGAAAAACCTTGTTTGCCATCAAGAAGATCCAAATTCAACCAGTTCAAGCTAGAAAACTTACTCGAAAAACCTTTTTTCAGACAAATACAGCTTATGCTATTGTACAATGCAAAAAGACGCTTGTCTCGCTCTGAAACGCTCAAAATTGACATAAGCCAGTTTGCACCTTTAATGAATGAAAGTGCAGGAAAAACCTTATTTGCCTTCAAGAAGACCCAAATTCAACCTGTTCAGGCTAGGAAACCTCAGTGAAAAACCTTTTTTCTGACAAATACAGCTTATGCTATTGTACAATGCAAAAAGACGCTTCTCTCGCTCTGAAACGCTCAAAATTGACATAAGCCACTTTTCACCCTTAATGAATGAAAGCACAGGAAAAACCTTGTTTGCCATCAAGAAGATCCAAATTCAACCAGTTCAAGCTAGAAAACTTACTCGAAAAACCTTTTTTCAGACAAATACAGCTTATGCTATTGTACAATGCAAAAAGACGCTTGTCTCGCTCTGAAACGCTCAAAATTGACATAAGCCAGTTTGCACCTTTAATGAATGAAAGCACAGGAAAAACCTTGTTTGCCATCAAGAAGATCCAAATTCAACCAGTTCAAGCTAGAAAACTTACTCGAAAAACCTTTTTTCAGACAAATACAGCTTATGCTATTGTACAATGCAAAAAGACGCTTCTCTCGCTCTGAAACGCTCAAAATTGACATAAGCCAGTTTGCACCCTTAATGAATGAAAGCACAGGAAAAACCTTGTTTGCCATCAAGAAGATCCAAATTCAACCAGTTCAAGCTAGAAAACTTACTCGAAAAACCTTTTTTCAGACAAATACAGCTTATGCTATTGTACAATGCAAAAAGACGCTTCTCTCGCTCTGAAACGCTCAAAATTGACATAAGCCAGTTTGCACCTATAATGAATGAAAGCACAGGAAAAACCTTGTTTGCCATCAAGAAGATCCAAATTCAACCAGTTCAAGCTAGAAAACTTACTCGAAAAACCTTTTTTCAGACAAATACAGCTTATGCTATTGTACAATGCAAAAAGACGCTTCTCTCGCTCTGAAACGCTCAAAATTGACATAAGCCAGTTTGCACCTATAATGAATGAAAGCACAGGAAAAACCTTGTTTGGCATCAAGAAGACCCAAATTCAACCAGTTCAGGTTAGAAAACTTACTCGAAAAACCTTTTTTCAGTCCAATACAGCTTATGCTATTGTACAATGCAAAAAGACGCTTGTCTCGCTCTGAAACGCTCAAAATTGACATAAGCCACTTTTCACCCTTAATGAATGAAAGTGCAGGAAAAACCTTGTTTGCCATCAAGAAGACCCAAATTCAACCAGTTCAGGCTAGGAAACCTCAGTGAAAAACCTTTATTCTGACAAATACAGCTTATGCTATTTTACAATGCAAAAAGACGCTTCTCTCGCTCTGAAACGCTCAAAATTGACATAAGCCACTTTTCACCCTTAATGAATGAAAGCACAGGAAAAACCTTGTTTGCCATCAAGAAGATCCAAATTCAACCAGTTCAAGCTAGAAAACTTACTCGAAAAACCTTTTTTCAGACAAATACAGCTTATGCTATTGTACAATGCAAAAAGACGCTTCTCTCGCTCTGAAACGCTCAAAATTGACATAAGCCACTTTTCACCCTTAATGAATGAAAGTGCAGGAAAAACCTTGTTTGCCATCAAGAAGATCCAAATTCAACCTGTTCAGGCTAGGAAACCTCAGTGAAAAACCTTTTTTCTGACAAATACAGCTTATGCTATTGTACAATGCAAAAAGACGCTTCTCTCGCTCTGAAACGCTCAAAATTGACATAAGCCAGTTTGCACCTTTAATGAATGAAAGTGCAGGAAAAACCTTATTTGCCTTCAAGAAGACCCAAATTCAACCTGTTCAGGCTAGGAAACCTCAGTGAAAAACCTTTTTTCTGACAAATACAGCTTATGCTATTGTACAATGCAAAAAGACGCTTCTCTCGCTCTGAAACGCTCAAAATTGACATAAGCCACTTTTCACCCTTAATGAATGAAAGCACAGGAAAAACCTTGTTTGCCATCAAGAAGATCCAAATTCAACCAGTTCAAGCTAGAAAACTTACTCGAAAAACCTTTTTTCAGACAAATACAGCTTATGCTATTGTACAATGCAAAAAGACGCTTGTCTCGCTCTGAAACGCTCAAAATTGACATAAGCCAGTTTGCACCTTTAATGAATGAAAGTGCAGGAAAAACCTTATTTGCCTTCAAGAAGACCCAAATTCAACCTGTTCAGGCTAGGAAACCTCAGTGAAAAACCTTTTTTCTGACAAATACAGCTTATGCTATTGTACAATGCAAAAAGACGCTTCTCTCGCTCTGAAACGCTCAAAATTGACATAAGCCACTTTTCACCCTTAATGAATGAAAGCACAGGAAAAACCTTGTTTGCCATCAAGAAGATCCAAATTCAACCAGTTCAAGCTAGAAAACTTACTCGAAAAACCTTTTTTCAGACAAATACAGCTTATGCTATTGTACAATGCAAAAAGACGCTTGTCTCGCTCTGAAACGCTCAAAATTGACATAAGCCAGTTTGCACCTTTAATGAATGAAAGCACAGGAAAAACCTTGTTTGCCATCAAGAAGATCCAAATTCAACCAGTTCAAGCTAGAAAACTTACTCGAAAAACCTTTTTTCAGACAAATACAGCTTATGCTATTGTACAATGCAAAAAGACGCTTCTCTCGCTCTGAAACGCTCAAAATTGACATAAGCCAGTTTGCACCCTTAATGAATGAAAGCACAGGAAAAACCTTGTTTGCCATCAAGAAGATCCAAATTCAACCAGTTCAAGCTAGAAAACTTACTCGAAAAACCTTTTTTCAGACAAATACAGCTTATGCTATTGTACAATGCAAAAAGACGCTTCTCTCGCTCTGAAACGCTCAAAATTGACATAAGCCAGTTTGCACCTATAATGAATGAAAGCACAGGAAAAACCTTGTTTGCCATCAAGAAGATCCAAATTCAACCAGTTCAAGCTAGAAAACTTACTCGAAAAACCTTTTTTCAGTCCAATACAGCTTATGCTATTGTACAATGCAAAAAGACGCTTCTCTCGCTCTGAAACGCTCAAAATTGACATAAGCCACTTTTCACCCTTAATGAATGAAAGCACAGGAAAAACCTTGTTTGCCATCAAGAAGATCCAAATTCAACCAGTTCAAGCTAGAAAACTTACTCGAAAAACCTTTTTTCAGACAAATACAGCTTATGCTATTGTACAATGCAAAAAGACGCTTCTCTCGCTCTGAAACGCTCAAAATTGACATAAGCCACTTTTCACCCTTAATGAATGAAAGTGCAGGAAAAACCTTGTTTGCCATCAAGAAGACCCAAATTCAACCTGTTCAGGCTAGGAAACCTCAGTGAAAAACCTTTTTTCTGACAAATACAGCTTATGCTATTGTACAATGCAAAAAGACGTTTCTCTCGCACTGAAACGCTCAAAATTGACATAAGCCAGTTTGCACCTTTAATGAATGAAAGTGCAGGAAAAACCTTGTTTGCCATCAAGAAGATCCAAATTCGACCAGTTCAAGCTAGAAAACTTACTCGAAAAACCTTTTTTCAGACAAATACAGCTTATGCTATTGTACAATGCAAAAAGACGCTTCTCTCGCTCTGAAACGCTCAAAATTGACATAAGCCAGTTTGCACCCTTAATGAATGAAAGCACAGGAAAAACCTTGTTTGCCATCAAGAAGATCCAAATTCAACCAGTTCAAGCTAGAAAACTTACTCGAAAAACCTTTTTTCAGACAAATACAGCTTATGCTATTGTACAATGCAAAAAGACGCTTCTCTCGCTCTGAAACGCTCAAAATTGACATAAGCCAGTTTGCACCTATAATGAATGAAAGCACAGGAAAAACCTTGTTTGCCATCAAGAAGATCCAAATTCAACCAGTTCAAGCTAGAAAACTTACTCGAAAAACCTTTTTTCAGTCCAATACAGCTTATGCTATTGTACAATGCAAAAAGACGCTTCTCTCGCTCTGAAACTCTCAAAATTGACATAAGCCACTTTTCACCCTTAATGAATGAAAGCACAGGAAAAACCTTGTTTGCCATCAAGAAGATCCAAATTCAACCAGTTCAAGCTAGAAAACTTACTCGAAAAACCTTTTTTCAGACAAATACAGCTTATGCTATTGTACAATGCAAAAAGACGCTTCTCTCGCTCTGAAACGCTCAAAATTGACATAAGCCACTTTTCACCCTTAATGAATGAAAGTGCAGGAAAAACCTTGTTTGCCATCAAGAAGACCCAAATTCAACCAGTTCAAGCTAGAAAACTTACTCGAAAAACCTTTTTTCAGACAAATACAGCTTATGCTATTGTACAATGCAAAAAGACGCTTGTCTCGCTCTGAAACGCTCAAAATTGACATAAGCCAGTTTGCACCTTTAATGAATGAAAGTGCAGGAAAAACCTTATTTGCCTTCAAGAAGACCCAAATTCAACCTGTTCAGGCTAGGAAACCTCAGTGAAAAACCTTTTTTCTGACAAATACAGCTTATGCTATTGTACAATGCAAAAAGACGCTTCTCTCGCTCTGAAACGCTCAAAATTGACATAAGCCACTTTTCACCCTTAATGAATGAAAGCACAGGAAAAACCTTGTTTGCCATCAAGAAGATCCAAATTCAACCAGTTCAAGCTAGAAAACTTACTCGAAAAACCTTTTTTCAGACAAATACAGCTTATGCTATTGTACAATGCAAAAAGACGCTTGTCTCGCTCTGAAACGCTCAAAATTGACATAAGCCAGTTTGCACCTTTAATGAATGAAAGCACAGGAAAAACCTTGTTTGCCATCAAGAAGATCCAAATTCAACCAGTTCAAGCTAGAAAACTTACTCGAAAAACCTTTTTTCAGACAAATACAGCTTATGCTATTGTACAATGCAAAAAGACGCTTCTCTCGCTCTGAAACGCTCAAAATTGACATAAGCCAGTTTGCACCCTTAATGAATGAAAGCACAGGAAAAACCTTGTTTGCCATCAAGAAGATCCAAATTCAACCAGTTCAAGCTAGAAAACTTACTCGAAAAACCTTTTTTCAGACAAATACAGCTTATGCTATTGTACAATGCAAAAAGACGCTTCTCTCGCTCTGAAACGCTCAAAATTGACATAAGCCAGTTTGCACCTATAATGAATGAAAGCACAGGAAAAACCTTGTTTGCCATCAAGAAGATCCAAATTCAACCAGTTCAAGCTAGAAAACTTACTCGAAAAACCTTTTTTCAGACAAATACAGCTTATGCTATTGTACAATGCAAAAAGACGCTTCTCTCGCTCTGAAACGCTCAAAATTGACATAAGCCAGTTTGCACCTATAATGAATGAAAGCACAGGAAAAACCTTGTTTGGCATCAAGAAGACCCAAATTCAACCAGTTCAGGTTAGAAAACTTACTCGAAAAACCTTTTTTCAGTCCAATACAGCTTATGCTATTGTACAATGCAAAAAGACGCTTGTCTCGCTCTGAAACGCTCAAAATTGACATAAGCCACTTTTCACCCTTAATGAATGAAAGTGCAGGAAAAACCTTGTTTGCCATCAAGAAGACCCAAATTCAACCAGTTCAGGCTAGGAAACCTCAGTGAAAAACCTTTATTCTGACAAATACAGCTTATGCTATTTTACAATGCAAAAAGACGCTTCTCTCGCTCTGAAACGCTCAAAATTGACATAAGCCACTTTTCACCCTTAATGAATGAAAGCACAGGAAAAACCTTGTTTGCCATCAAGAAGATCCAAATTCAACCAGTTCAAGCTAGAAAACTTACTCGAAAAACCTTTTTTCAGACAAATACAGCTTATGCTATTGTACAATGCAAAAAGACGCTTCTCTCGCTCTGAAACGCTCAAAATTGACATAAGCCACTTTTCACCCTTAATGAATGAAAGTGCAGGAAAAACCTTGTTTGCCATCAAGAAGATCCAAATTCAACCTGTTCAGGCTAGGAAACCTCAGTGAAAAACCTTTTTTCTGACAAATACAGCTTATGCTATTGTACAATGCAAAAAGACGCTTCTCTCGCTCTGAAACGCTCAAAATTGACATAAGCCAGTTTGCACCTTTAATGAATGAAAGTGCAGGAAAAACCTTATTTGCCTTCAAGAAGACCCAAATTCAACCTGTTCAGGCTAGGAAACCTCAGTGAAAAACCTTTTTTCTGACAAATACAGCTTATGCTATTGTACAATGCAAAAAGACGCTTCTCTCGCTCTGAAACGCTCAAAATTGACATAAGCCACTTTTCACCCTTAATGAATGAAAGCACAGGAAAAACCTTGTTTGCCATCAAGAAGATCCAAATTCAACCAGTTCAAGCTAGAAAACTTACTCGAAAAACCTTTTTTCAGACAAATACAGCTTATGCTATTGTACAATGCAAAAAGACGCTTGTCTCGCTCTGAAACGCTCAAAATTGACATAAGCCAGTTTGCACCTTTAATGAATGAAAGTGCAGGAAAAACCTTATTTGCCTTCAAGAAGACCCAAATTCAACCTGTTCAGGCTAGGAAACCTCAGTGAAAAACCTTTTTTCTGACAAATACAGCTTATGCTATTGTACAATGCAAAAAGACGCTTCTCTCGCTCTGAAACGCTCAAAATTGACATAAGCCACTTTTCACCCTTAATGAATGAAAGCACAGGAAAAACCTTGTTTGCCATCAAGAAGATCCAAATTCAACCAGTTCAAGCTAGAAAACTTACTCGAAAAACCTTTTTTCAGACAAATACAGCTTATGCTATTGTACAATGCAAAAAGACGCTTGTCTCGCTCTGAAACGCTCAAAATTGACATAAGCCAGTTTGCACCTTTAATGAATGAAAGCACAGGAAAAACCTTGTTTGCCATCAAGAAGATCCAAATTCAACCAGTTCAAGCTAGAAAACTTACTCGAAAAACCTTTTTTCAGACAAATACAGCTTATGCTATTGTACAATGCAAAAAGACGCTTCTCTCGCTCTGAAACGCTCAAAATTGACATAAGCCAGTTTGCACCCTTAATGAATGAAAGCACAGGAAAAACCTTGTTTGCCATCAAGAAGATCCAAATTCAACCAGTTCAAGCTAGAAAACTTACTCGAAAAACCTTTTTTCAGACAAATACAGCTTATGCTATTGTACAATGCAAAAAGACGCTTCTCTCGCTCTGAAACGCTCAAAATTGACATAAGCCAGTTTGCACCTATAATGAATGAAAGCACAGGAAAAACCTTGTTTGCCATCAAGAAGATCCAAATTCAACCAGTTCAAGCTAGAAAACTTACTCGAAAAACCTTTTTTCAGTCCAATACAGCTTATGCTATTGTACAATGCAAAAAGACGCTTCTCTCGCTCTGAAACGCTCAAAATTGACATAAGCCACTTTTCACCCTTAATGAATGAAAGCACAGGAAAAACCTTGTTTGCCATCAAGAAGATCCAAATTCAACCAGTTCAAGCTAGAAAACTTACTCGAAAAACCTTTTTTCAGACAAATACAGCTTATGCTATTGTACAATGCAAAAAGACGCTTCTCTCGCTCTGAAACGCTCAAAATTGACATAAGCCACTTTTCACCCTTAATGAATGAAAGTGCAGGAAAAACCTTGTTTGCCATCAAGAAGACCCAAATTCAACCTGTTCAGGCTAGGAAACCTCAGTGAAAAACCTTTTTTCTGACAAATACAGCTTATGCTATTGTACAATGCAAAAAGACGTTTCTCTCGCACTGAAACGCTCAAAATTGACATAAGCCAGTTTGCACCTTTAATGAATGAAAGTGCAGGAAAAACCTTGTTTGCCATCAAGAAGATCCAAATTCAACCAGTTCAAGCTAGAAAACTTACTCGAAAAACCTTTTTTCAGACAAATACAGCTTATGCTATTGTACAATGCAAAAAGACGCTTCTCTCGCTCTGAAACGCTCAAAATTGACATAAGCCAGTTTGCACCCTTAATGAATGAAAGCACAGGAAAAACCTTGTTTGCCATCAAGAAGATCCAAATTCAACCAGTTCAAGCTAGAAAACTTACTCGAAAAACCTTTTTTCAGACAAATACAGCTTATGCTATTGTACAATGCAAAAAGACGCTTCTCTCGCTCTGAAACGCTCAAAATTGACATAAGCCAGTTTGCACCTATAATGAATGAAAGCACAGGAAAAACCTTGTTTGCCATCAAGAAGATCCAAATTCAACCAGTTCAAGCTAGAAAACTTACTCGAAAAACCTTTTTTCAGTCCAATACAGCTTATGCTATTGTACAATGCAAAAAGACGCTTCTCTCGCTCTGAAACTCTCAAAATTGACATAAGCCACTTTTCACCCTTAATGAATGAAAGCACAGGAAAAACCTTGTTTGCCATCAAGAAGATCCAAATTCAACCAGTTCAAGCTAGAAAACTTACTCGAAAAACCTTTTTTCAGACAAATACAGCTTATGCTATTGTACAATGCAAAAAGACGCTTCTCTCGCTCTGAAACGCTCAAAATTGACATAAGCCACTTTTCACCCTTAATGAATGAAAGTGCAGGAAAAACCTTGTTTGCCATCAAGAAGACCCAAATTCAACCAGTTCAGGCTAGGAAACCTCAGTGAAAAACCTTTTTTCTGACAAATACAGCTTATGCTATTACACAATGCAAAAAGACGATTGTCTCGCTCTGAAACGCTCAAAATTGACATAAGCCAGTTTGCACCTTTAATGAATGAAAGTGCAGGAAAAACCTTATTTGCCTTCAAGAAGACCCAAATTCAACCTGTTCAGGCTAGGAAACCTCAGTGAAAAACCTTTTTTCTGACAAATACAGCTTATGCTATTGTACAATGCAAAAAGACGCTTCTCTCGCTCTGAAACGCTCAAAATTGACATAAGCCAGTTTGCACCTTTAATGAATGAAAGCACAGGAAAAACCTTGTTTGCCATCAAGAACATCCAAATTCAACCAGTTCAAGCTAGAAAACTTACTCGAAAAACCTTTTTTCAGACAAATACAGCTTATGCTATTGTACAATGCAAAAAGACGCTTCTCTCGCTCTGAAACGCTCAAAATTGACATAAGCCAGTTTGCACCTATAATGAATGAAAGCACAGGAAAAACCTTGTTTGCCATCAAGAAGATCCAAATTCAACCAGTTCAAGCTAGAAAACTTACTCGAAAAACCTTTTTTCAGTCCAATACAGCTTATGCTATTGTACAATGCAAAAAGACGCTTCTCTCGCTCTGAAACGCTCAAAATTGACATAAGCCAGTTTGCACCCTTAATGAATGAAAGCACAGGAAAAACCTTGTTTGCCATCAAGAAGATCCAAATTCAACCAGTTCAAGCTAGAAAACTTACTCGAAAAACCTTTTTTCAGACAAATACAGCTTATGCTATTGTACAATGCAAAAAGACGCTTCTCTCGCTCTGAAACGCTCAAAATTGACATAAGCCACTTTTCACCCTTAATGAATGAAAGTGCAGGAAAAACCTTGTTTGCCATCAAGAAGACCCAAATTCAACCAGTTCAGGCTAGGAAACCTCAGTGAAAAACCTTTTTTCTGACAAATACAGCTTATGCTATTACACAATGCAAAAAGACGATTGTCTCGCTCTGAAACGCTCAAAATTGACATAAGCCAGTTTGCACCTTTAATGAATGAAAGTGCAGGAAAAACCTTATTTGCCTTCAAGAAGACCCAAATTCAACCTGTTCAGGCTAGGAAACCTCAGTGAAAAACCTTTTTTCTGACAAATACAGCTTATGCTATTGTACAATGCAAAAAGACGTTTCTCTCGCACTGAAACGCTCAAAATTGACATAAGCCAGTTTGCACCTATAATGAATGAAAGCACAGGAAAAACCTTGTTTGCCATCAAGAAGATCCAAATTCAACCAGTTCAAGCTAGAAAACTTACTCGAAAAACCTTTTTTCAGACAAATACAGCTTATGCTATTGTACAATGCAAAAAGACGCTTCTCTCGCTCTGAAACGCTCAAAATTGACATAAGCCAGTTTGCACCTATAATGAATGAAAGCACAGGAAAAACCTTGTTTGGCATCAAGAAGACCCAAATTCAACCAGTTCAGGTTAGAAAACTTACTCGAAAAACCTTTTTTCAGTCCAATACAGCTTATGCTATTGTACAATGCAAAAAGACGCTTGTCTCGCTCTGAAACGCTCAAAATTGACATAAGCCACTTTTCACCCTTAATGAATGAAAGTGCAGGAAAAACCTTGTTTGCCATCAAGAAGACCCAAATTCAACCAGTTCAGGCTAGGAAACCTCAGTGAAAAACCTTTATTCTGACAAATACAGCTTATGCTATTGTACAATGCAAAAAGACGCTTCTCTCGCTCTGAAACGCTCAAAATTGACATAAGCCACTTTTCACCCTTAATGAATGAAAGCACAGGAAAAACCTTGTTTGCCATCAAGAAGATCCAAATTCAACCAGTTCAAGCTAGAAAACTTACTCGAAAAACCTTTTTTCAGACAAATACAGCTTATGCTATTGTACAATGCAAAAAGACGCTTGTCTCGCTCTGAAACGCTCAAAATTGACATAAGCCAGTTTGCACCTTTAATGAATGAAAGTGCAGGAAAAACCTTATTTGCCTTCAAGAAGACCCAAATTCAACCTGTTCAAGCTAGGAAACCTCAGTGAAAAACCTTTTTTCTGACAAATACAGCTTATGCTATTGTACAATGCAAAAAGACGCTTCTCTCGCTCTGAAACGCTCAAAATTGACATAAGCCACTTTTCACCCTTAATGAATGAAAGCACAGGAAAAACCTTGTTTGCCATCAAGAAGATCCAAATTCAACCAGTTCAAGCTAGAAAACTTACTCGAAAAACCTTTTTTCAGACAAATACAGCTTATGCTATTGTACAATGCAAAAAGACGCTTGTCTCGCTCTGAAACGCTCAAAATTGACATAAGCCAGTTTGCACCTTTAATGAATGAAAGTGCAGGAAAAACCTTATTTGCCTTCAAGAAGACCCAAATTCAACCTGTTCAGGCTAGGAAACCTCAGTGAAAAACCTTTTTTCTGACAAATACAGCTTATGCTATTGTACAATGCAAAAAGACGCTTCTCTCGCTCTGAAACGCTAAAAATTGACATAAGCCAGTTTGCACCTTTAATGAATGAAAGTGCAGGAAAAACCTTGTTTGCCATCAAAAAGATCCAAATTCAACCAGTTCAAGCTAGAAAACTTACTCGAAAAACCTTTTTTCAGACAAATACAGCTTATGCTATTGTACAATGCAAAAAGACGCTTCTCTCGCTCTGAAACGCTCAAAATTGACATAAGCCACTTTTCACCCTTAATGAATGAAAGCACAGGAAAAACCTTGTTTGCCATCAAGAAGATCCAAATTCAACCAGTTCAAGCTAGAAAACTTACTCGAAAAACCTTTTTTCAGACAAATACAGCTTATGCTATTGTACAATGCAAAAAGACGCTTCTCTCGCTCTGAAACGCTCAAAATTGACATAAGCCACTTTTCACCCTTAATGAATGAAAGTGCAGGAAAAACCTTGTTTGCCATCAAGAAGATCCAAATTCAACCTGTTCAGGCTAGGAAACCTCAGTGAAAAACCTTTTTTCTGACAAATACAGCTTATGCTATTGTACAATGCAAAAAGACGCTTCTCTCGCTCTGAAACGCTCAAAATTGACATAAGCCAGTTTGCACCTTTAATGAATGAAAGCACAGGAAAAACCTTGTTTGCCATCAAGAACATCCAAATTCAACCAGTTCAAGCTAGAAAACTTACTCGAAAAACCTTTTTTCAGACAAATACAGCTTATGCTATTGTACAATGCAAAAAGACGCTTCTCTCGCTCTGAAACGCTCAAAATTGACATAAGCCAGTTTGCACCTATAATGAATGAAAGCACAGGAAAAACCTTGTTTGCCATCAAGAAGATCCAAATTCAACCAGTTCAAGCTAGAAAACTTACTCGAAAAACCTTTTTTCAGTCCAATACAGCTTATGCTATTGTACAATGCAAAAAGACGCTTCTCTCGCTCTGAAACGCTCAAAATTGACATAAGCCAGTTTGCACCCTTAATGAATGAAAGCACAGGAAAAACCTTGTTTGCCATCAAGAAGATCCAAATTCAACCAGTTCAAGCTAGAAAACTTACTCGAAAAACCTTTTTTCAGACAAATACAGCTTATGCTATTGTACAATGCAAAAAGACGCTTCTCTCGCTCTGAAACGCTCAAAATTGACATAAGCCACTTTTCACCCTTAATGAATGAAAGTGCAGGAAAAACCTTGTTTGCCATCAAGAAGACCCAAATTCAACCAGTTCAGGCTAGGAAACCTCAGTGAAAAACCTTTTTTCTGACAAATACAGCTTATGCTATTACACAATGCAAAAAGACGATTGTCTCGCTCTGAAACGCTCAAAATTGACATAAGCCAGTTTGCACCTTTAATGAATGAAAGTGCAGGAAAAACCTTGTTTGCCATCAAGAAGACCCAAATTCAACCAGTTCAGGCTAGGAAACCTCAGTGAAAAACCTTTTTTCTGACAAATACAGCTTATGCTATTACACAATGCAAAAAGACGATTGTCTCGCTCTGAAACGCTCAAAATTGACATAAGCCAGTTTGCACCTTTAATGAATGAAAGTGCAGGAAAAACCTTATTTGCCTTCAAGAAGACCCAAATTCAACCTGTTCAGGCTAGGAAACCTCAGTGAAAAACCTTTTTTCTGACAAATACAGCTTATGCTATTGTACAATGCAAAAAGACGTTTCTCTCGCACTGAAACGCTCAAAATTGACATAAGCCAGTTTGCACCTTTAATGAATGAAAGTGCAGGAAAAACCTTGTTTGCCATCAAGAAGATCCAAATTCAACCAGTTCAAGCTAGAAAACTTACTCGAAAAACCTTTTTTCAGACAAATACAGCTTATGCTATTGTACAATGCAAAAAGACGCTTCTCTCGCTCTGAAACGCTCAAAATTGACATAAGCCAGTTTGCACCTATAATGAATGAAAGCACAGGAAAAACCTTGTTTGGCATCAAGAAGACCCAAATTCAACCAGTTCAGGTTAGAAAACTTACTCGAAAAACCTTTTTTCAGTCCAATACAGCTTATGCTATTGTACAATGCAAAAAGACGCTTGTCTCGCTCTGAAACGCTCAAAATTGACATAAGCCACTTTTCACCCTTAATGAATGAAAGTGCAGGAAAAACCTTGTTTGCCATCAAGAAGACCCAAATTCAACCAGTTCAGGCTAGGAAACCTCAGTGAAAAACCTTTATTCTGACAAATACAGCTTATGCTATTTTACAATGCAAAAAGACGCTTCTCTCGCTCTGAAACGCTCAAAATTGACATAAGCCACTTTTCACCCTTAATGAATGAAAGCACAGGAAAAACCTTGTTTGCCATCAAGAAGATCCAAATTCAACCAGTTCAAGCTAGAAAACTTACTCGAAAAACCTTTTTTCAGACAAATACAGCTTATGCTATTGTACAATGCAAAAAGACGCTTCTCTCGCTCTGAAACGCTCAAAATTGACATAAGCCACTTTTCACCCTTAATGAATGAAAGTGCAGGAAAAACCTTGTTTGCCATCAAGAAGATCCAAATTCAACCTGTTCAGGCTAGGAAACCTCAGTGAAAAACCTTTTTTCTGACAAATACAGCTTATGCTATTGTACAATGCAAAAAGACGCTTCTCTCGCTCTGAAACGCTCAAAATTGACATAAGCCAGTTTGCACCTTTAATGAATGAAAGCACAGGAAAAACCTTGTTTGCCATCAAGAACATCCAAATTCAACCAGTTCAAGCTAGAAAACTTACTCGAAAAACCTTTTTTCAGACAAATACAGCTTATGCTATTGTACAATGCAAAAAGACGCTTCTCTCGCTCTGAAACGCTCAAAATTGACATAAGCCAGTTTGCACCTATAATGAATGAAAGCACAGGAAAAACCTTGTTTGCCATCAAGAAGATCCAAATTCAACCAGTTCAAGCTAGAAAACTTACTCGAAAAACCTTTTTTCAGTCCAATACAGCTTATGCTATTGTACAATGCAAAAAGACGCTTCTCTCGCTCTGAAACGCTCAAAATTGACATAAGCCAGTTTGCACCCTTAATGAATGAAAGCACAGGAAAAACCTTGTTTGCCATCAAGAAGATCCAAATTCAACCAGTTCAAGCTAGAAAACTTACTCGAAAAACCTTTTTTCAGACAAATACAGCTTATGCTATTGTACAATGCAAAAAGACGCTTCTCTCGCTCTGAAACGCTCAAAATTGACATAAGCCACTTTTCACCCTTAATGAATGAAAGTGCAGGAAAAACCTTGTTTGCCATCAAGAAGACCCAAATTCAACCAGTTCAGGCTAGGAAACCTCAGTGAAAAACCTTTTTTCTGACAAATACAGCTTATGCTATTACACAATGCAAAAAGACGATTGTCTCGCTCTGAAACGCTCAAAATTGACATAAGCCAGTTTGCACCTTTAATGAATGAAAGTGCAGGAAAAACCTTATTTGCCTTCAAGAAGACCCAAATTCAACCTGTTCAGGCTAGGAAACCTCAGTGAAAAACCTTTTTTCTGACAAATACAGCTTATGCTATTGTACAATGCAAAAAGACGTTTCTCTCGCACTGAAACGCTCAAAATTGACATAAGCCAGTTTGCACCTTTAATGAATGAAAGTGCAGGAAAAACCTTGTTTGCCATCAAGAAGATCCAAATTCAACCAGTTCAAGCTAGAAAACTTACTCGAAAAACCTTTTTTCAGACAAATACAGCTTATGCTATTGTACAATGCAAAAAGACGCTTCTCTCGCTCTGAAACGCTCAAAATTGACATAAGCCAGTTTGCACCTATAATGAATGAAAGCACAGGAAAAACCTTGTTTGGCATCAAGAAGACCCAAATTCAACCAGTTCAGGTTAGAAAACTTACTCGAAAAACCTTTTTTCAGTCCAATACAGCTTATGCTATTGTACAATGCAAAAAGACGCTTGTCTCGCTCTGAAACGCTCAAAATTGACATAAGCCACTTTTCACCCTTAATGAATGAAAGTGCAGGAAAAACCTTGTTTGCCATCAAGAAGACCCAAATTCAACCAGTTCAGGCTAGGAAACCTCAGTGAAAAACCTTTATTCTGACAAATACAGCTTATGCTATTTTACAATGCAAAAAGACGCTTCTCTCGCTCTGAAACGCTCAAAATTGACATAAGCCACTTTTCACCCTTAATGAATGAAAGCACAGGAAAAACCTTGTTTGCCATCAAGAAGATCCAAATTCAACCAGTTCAAGCTAGAAAACTTACTCGAAAAACCTTTTTTCAGACAAATACAGCTTATGCTATTGTACAATGCAAAAAGACGCTTCTCTCGCTCTGAAACGCTCAAAATTGACATAAGCCACTTTTCACCCTTAATGAATGAAAGTGCAGGAAAAACCTTGTTTGCCATCAAGAAGATCCAAATTCAACCTGTTCAGGCTAGGAAACCTCAGTGAAAAACCTTTTTTCTGACAAATACAGCTTATGCTATTGTACAATGCAAAAAGACGCTTCTCTCGCTCTGAAACGCTCAAAATTGACATAAGCCAGTTTGCACCTTTAATGAATGAAAGTGCAGGAAAAACCTTATTTGCCTTCAAGAAGACCCAAATTCAACCTGTTCAGGCTAGGAAACCTCAGTGAAAAACCTTTTTTCTGACAAATACAGCTTATGCTATTGTACAATGCAAAAAGACGTTTCTCTCGCACTGAAACGCTCAAAATTGACATAAGCCAGTTTGCACCTTTAATGAATGAAAGTGCAGGAAAAACCTTGTTTGCCATCAAGAAGATCCAAATTCAACCAGTTCAAGCTAGAAAACTTACTCGAAAAACCTTTTTTCAGACAAATACAGCTTATGCTATTGTACAATGCAAAAAGACGCTTCTCTCGCTCTGAAACGCTCAAAATTGACATAAGCCAGTTTGCACCTATAATGAATGAAAGCACAGGAAAAACCTTGTTTGCCATCAAGAAGATCCAAATTCAACCAGTTCAAGCTAGAAAACTTACTCGAAAAACCTTTTTTCAGACAAATACAGCTTATGCTATTGTACAATGCAAAAAGACGCTTCTCTCGCTCTGAAACGCTCAAAATTGACATAAGCCAGTTTGCACCTATAATGAATGAAAGCACAGGAAAAACCTTGTTTGGCATCAAGAAGACCCAAATTCAACCAGTTCAGGTTAGAAAACTTACTCGAAAAACCTTTTTTCAGTCCAATACAGCTTATGCTATTGTACAATGCAAAAAGACGCTTGTCTCGCTCTGAAACGCTCAAAATTGACATAAGCCACTTTTCACCCTTAATGAATGAAAGTGCAGGAAAAACCTTGTTTGCCATCAAGAAGACCCAAATTCAACCAGTTCAGGCTAGGAAACCTCAGTGAAAAACCTTTATTCTGACAAATACAGCTTATGCTATTTTACAATGCAAAAAGACGCTTCTCTCGCTCTGAAACGCTCAAAATTGACATAAGCCACTTTTCACCCTTAATGAATGAAAGCACAGGAAAAACCTTGTTTGCCATCAAGAAGATCCAAATTCAACCAGTTCAAGCTAGAAAACTTACTCGAAAAACCTTTTTTCAGACAAATACAGCTTATGCTATTGTACAATGCAAAAAGACGCTTCTCTCGCTCTGAAACGCTCAAAATTGACATAAGCCACTTTTCACCCTTAATGAATGAAAGTGCAGGAAAAACCTTGTTTGCCATCAAGAAGATCCAAATTCAACCTGTTCAGGCTAGGAAACCTCAGTGAAAAACCTTTTTTCTGACAAATACAGCTTATGCTATTGTACAATGCAAAAAGACGCTTCTCTCGCTCTGAAACGCTCAAAATTGACATAAGCCAGTTTGCACCTTTAATGAATGAAAGCACAGGAAAAACCTTGTTTGCCATCAAGAACATCCAAATTCAACCAGTTCAAGCTAGAAAACTTACTCGAAAAACCTTTTTTCAGACAAATACAGCTTATGCTATTGTACAATGCAAAAAGACGCTTCTCTCGCTCTGAAACGCTCAAAATTGACATAAGCCACTTTTCACCCTTAATGAATGAAAGTGCAGGAAAAACCTTGTTTGCCATCAAGAAGACCCAAATTCAACCAGTTCAGGCTAGGAAACCTCAGTGAAAAACCTTTATTCTGACAAATACAGCTTATGCTATTTTACAATGCAAAAAGACGCTTCTCTCGCTCTGAAACGCTCAAAATTGAAATAAGCCAGTTTGCACCTTTAATGAATGAAAGTGCAGGAAAAACCTTGTTTGCCATCAAGAAGATCCAAATTCAACCAGTTCAAGCTAGAAAACTTACTCGAAAAACCTTTTTTCAGACAAATACAGCTTATGCTATTGTACAATGCAAAAAGACGCTTGTCTCGCTCTGAAACGCTCAAAATTGACATAAGCCAGTTTGCACCTTTAATGAATGAAAGTGCAGGAAAAACCTTATTTGCCTTCAAGAAGACCCAAATTCAACCTGTTCAGGCTAGGAAACCTCAGTGAAAAACCTTTTTTCTGACAAATACAGCTTATGCTATTGTACAATGCAAAAAGACGCTTGTCTCGCTCTGAAACGCTCAAAATTGACATAAGCCAGTTTGCACCTTTAATGAATGAAAGTGCAGGAAAAACCTTATTTGCCTTCAAGAAGACCCAAATTCAACCAATTCAGGCTAGGAAACCTCAGTGAAAAACCTTTTTTCTGACAAATACAGCTTATGCTATTGTACAATGCAAAAAGACGCTTGTCTCGCTCTGAAACGCTCAAAATTGACATAAGCCACTTTTCACCCTTAATGAATGAAAGCACAGGAAAAACCTTGTTTGCCATCAAGAAGATCCAAATTCAACCAGTTCAAGCTAGAAAACTTACTCGAAAAACCTTTTTTCAGACAAATACAGCTTATGCTATTGTACAATGCAAAAAGACGCTTCTCTCGCTCTGAAACGCTCAAAATTGACATAAGCCACTTTTCACCCTTAATGAATGAAAGCACAGGAAAAACCTTGTTTGCCATCAAGAAGATCCAAATTCAACCAGTTCAAGCTAGAAAACTTACTCGAAAAACCTTTTTTCAGACAAATACAGCTTATGCTATTGTACAATGCAAAAAGACGCTTCTCTCGCTCTGAAACGCTCAAAATTGACATAAGCCACTTTTCACCCTTAATGAATGAAAGTGCAGGAAAAACCTTGTTTGCCATCAAGAAGATCCAAATTCAACCTGTTCAGGCTAGGAAACCTCAGTGAAAAACCTTTTTTCTGACAAATACAGCTTATGCTATTGTACAATGCAAAAAGACGCTTCTCTCGCTCTGAAACGCTCAAAATTGACATAAGCCAGTTTGCACCTTTAATGAATGAAAGCACAGGAAAAACCTTGTTTGCCATCAAGAACATCCAAATTCAACCAGTTCAAGCTAGAAAACTTACTCGAAAAACCTTTTTTCAGACAAATACAGCTTATGCTATTGTACAATGCAAAAAGACGCTTCTCTCGCTCTGAAACGCTCAAAATTGACATAAGCCAGTTTGCACCCTTAATGAATGAAAGCACAGGAAAAACCTTGTTTGCCATCAAGAAGATCCAAATTCAACCAGTTCAAGCTAGAAAACTTACTCGAAAAACCTTTTTTCAGTCCAATACAGCTTATGCTATTGTACAATGCAAAAAGACGCTTCTCTCGCTCTGAAACGCTCAAAATTGACATAAGCCACTTTTCACCCTTAATGAATGAAAGTGCAGGAAAAACCTTGTTTGCCATCAAGAAGATCCAAATTCAACCTGTTCAGGCTAGGAAACCTCAGTGAAAAACCTTTTTTCTGACAAATACAGCTTATGCTATTGTACAATGCAAAAAGACGCTTCTCTCGCTCTGAAACGCTCAAAATTGACATAAGCCAGTTTGCACCTTTAATGAATGAAAGTGCAGGAAAAACCTTATTTGCCTTCAAGAAGACCCAAATTCAACCTGTTCAGGCTAGGAAACCTCAGTGAAAAACCTTTTTTCTGACAAATACAGCTTATGCTATTGTACAATGCAAAAAGACGCTTCTCTCGCTCTGAAACGCTCAAAATTGACATAAGCCACTTTTCACCCTTAATGAATGAAAGCACAGGAAAAACCTTGTTTGCCATCAAGAAGATCCAAATTCAACCAGTTCAAGCTAGAAAACTTACTCGAAAAACCTTTTTTCAGACAAATACAGCTTATGCTATTGTACAATGCAAAAAGACGCTTCTCTCGCTCTGAAACGCTCAAAATTGACATAAGCCACTTTTCACCCTTAATGAATGAAAGTGCAGGAAAAACCTTGTTTGCCATCAAGAAGATCCAAATTCAACCTGTTCAGGCTAGGAAACCTCAGTGAAAAACCTTTTTTCTGACAAATACAGCTTATGCTATTGTACAATGCAAAAAGACGCTTCTCTCGCTCTGAAACGCTCAAAATTGACATAAGCCAGTTTGCACCTTTAATGAATGAAAGCACAGGAAAAACCTTGTTTGCCATCAAGAACATCCAAATTCAACCAGTTCAAGCTAGAAAACTTACTCGAAAAACCTTTTTTCAGACAAATACAGCTTATGCTATTGTACAATGCAAAAAGACGCTTCTCTCGCTCTGAAACGCTCAAAATTGACATAAGCCACTTTTCACCCTTAATGAATGAAAGCACAGGAAAAACCTTGTTTGCCATCAAGAAGATCCAAATTCAACCAGTTCAAGCTAGAAAACTTACTCGAAAAACCTTTTTTCAGACAAATACAGCTTATGCTATTGTACAATGCAAAAAGACGCTTCTCTCGCTCTGAAACGCTCAAAATTGACATAAGCCACTTTTCACCCTTAATGAATGAAAGTGCAGGAAAAACCTTGTTTGCCATCAAGAAGATCCAAATTCAACCTGTTCAGGCTAGGAAACCTCAGTGAAAAACCTTTTTTCTGACAAATACAGCTTATGCTATTGTACAATGCAAAAAGACGCTTCTCTCGCTCTGAAACGCTCAAAATTGACATAAGCCAGTTTGCACCTTTAATGAATGAAAGCACAGGAAAAACCTTGTTTGCCATCAAGAACATCCAAATTCAACCAGTTCAAGCTAGAAAACTTACTCGAAAAACCTTTTTTCAGACAAATACAGCTTATGCTATTGTACAATGCAAAAAGACGCTTCTCTCGCTCTGAAACGCTCAAAATTGACATAAGCCAGTTTGCACCCTTAATGAATGAAAGCACAGGAAAAACCTTGTTTGCCATCAAGAAGATCCAAATTCAACCAGTTCAAGCTAGAAAACTTACTCGAAAAACCTTTTTTCAGACAAATACAGCTTATGCTATTGTACAATGCAAAAAGACGCTTCTCTCGCTCTGAAACGCTCAAAATTGACATAAGCCAGTTTGCACCTATAATGAATGAAAGCACAGGAAAAACCTTGTTTGCCATCAAGAAGATCCAAATTCAACCAGTTCAAGCTAGAAAACTTACTCGAAAAACCTTTTTTCAGTCCAATACAGCTTATGCTATTGTACAATGCAAAAAGACGCTTCTCTCGCTCTGAAACGCTCAAAATTGACATAAGCCACTTTTCACCCTTAATGAATGAAAGTGCAGGAAAAACCTTGTTTGCCATCAAGAAGATCCAAATTCAACCTGTTCAGGCTAGGAAACCTCAGTGAAAAACCTTTTTTCTGACAAATACAGCTTATGCTATTGTACAATGCAAAAAGACGCTTCTCTCGCTCTGAAACGCTCAAAATTGACATAAGCCAGTTTGCACCTTTAATGAATGAAAGTGCAGGAAAAACCTTATTTGCCTTCAAGAAGACCCAAATTCAACCTGTTCAGGCTAGGAAACCTCAGTGAAAAACCTTTTTTCTGACAAATACAGCTTATGCTATTGTACAATGCAAAAAGACGCTTCTCTCGCTCTGAAACGCTCAAAATTGACATAAGCCACTTTTCACCCTTAATGAATGAAAGCACAGGAAAAACCTTGTTTGCCATCAAGAAGATCCAAATTCAACCAGTTCAAGCTAGAAAACTTACTCGAAAAACCTTTTTTCAGACAAATACAGCTTATGCTATTGTACAATGCAAAAAGACGCTTCTCTCGCTCTGAAACGCTCAAAATTGACATAAGCCACTTTTCACCCTTAATGAATGAAAGTGCAGGAAAAACCTTGTTTGCCATCAAGAAGATCCAAATTCAACCTGTTCAGGCTAGGAAACCTCAGTGAAAAACCTTTTTTCTGACAAATACAGCTTATGCTATTGTACAATGCAAAAAGACGCTTCTCTCGCTCTGAAACGCTCAAAATTGACATAAGCCAGTTTGCACCTTTAATGAATGAAAGCACAGGAAAAACCTTGTTTGCCATCAAGAACATCCAAATTCAACCAGTTCAAGCTAGAAAACTTACTCGAAAAACCTTTTTTCAGACAAATACAGCTTATGCTATTGTACAATGCAAAAAGACGCTTCTCTCGCTCTGAAACGCTCAAAATTGACATAAGCCAGTTTGCACCCTTAATGAATGAAAGCACAGGAAAAACCTTGTTTGCCATCAAGAAGATCCAAATTCAACCAGTTCAAGCTAGAAAACTTACTCGAAAAACCTTTTTTCAGTCCAATACAGCTTATGCTATTGTACAATGCAAAAAGACGCTTCTCTCGCTCTGAAACGCTCAAAATTGACATAAGCCACTTTTCACCCTTAATGAATGAAAGTGCAGGAAAAACCTTGTTTGCCATCAAGAAGATCCAAATTCAACCTGTTCAGGCTAGGAAACCTCAGTGAAAAACCTTTTTTCTGACAAATACAGCTTATGCTATTGTACAATGCAAAAAGACGCTTCTCTCGCTCTGAAACGCTCAAAATTGACATAAGCCAGTTTGCACCTTTAATGAATGAAAGCACAGGAAAAACCTTGTTTGCCATCAAGAACATCCAAATTCAACCAGTTCAAGCTAGAAAACTTACTCGAAAAACCTTTTTTCAGACAAATACAGCTTATGCTATTGTACAATGCAAAAAGACGCTTCTCTCGCTCTGAAACGCTCAAAATTGACATAAGCCAGTTTGCACCCTTAATGAATGAAAGCACAGGAAAAACCTTGTTTGCCATCAAGAAGATCCAAATTCAACCAGTTCAAGCTAGAAAACTTACTCGAAAAACCTTTTTTCAGACAAATACAGCTTATGCTATTGTACAATGCAAAAAGACGCTTCTCTCGCTCTGAAACGCTCAAAATTGACATAAGCCAGTTTGCACCTATAATGAATGAAAGCACAGGAAAAACCTTGTTTGCCATCAAGAAGATCCAAATTCAACCAGTTCAAGCTAGAAAACTTACTCGAAAAACCTTTTTTCAGTCCAATACAGCTTATGCTATTGTACAATGCAAAAAGACGCTTCTCTCGCTCTGAAACGCTCAAAATTGACATAAGCCACTTTTCACCCTTAATGAATGAAAGTGCAGGAAAAACCTTGTTTGCCATCAAGAAGATCCAAATTCAACCTGTTCAGGCTAGGAAACCTCAGTGAAAAACCTTTTTTCTGACAAATACAGCTTATGCTATTGTACAATGCAAAAAGACGCTTCTCTCGCTCTGAAACGCTCAAAATTGACATAAGCCAGTTTGCACCTTTAATGAATGAAAGTGCAGGAAAAACCTTATTTGCCTTCAAGAAGACCCAAATTCAACCTGTTCAGGCTAGGAAACCTCAGTGAAAAACCTTTTTTCTGACAAATACAGCTTATGCTATTGTACAATGCAAAAAGACGCTTCTCTCGCTCTGAAACGCTCAAAATTGACATAAGCCACTTTTCACCCTTAATGAATGAAAGCACAGGAAAAACCTTGTTTGCCATCAAGAAGATCCAAATTCAACCAGTTCAAGCTAGAAAACTTACTCGAAAAACCTTTTTTCAGACAAATACAGCTTATGCTATTGTACAATGCAAAAAGACGCTTCTCTCGCTCTGAAACGCTCAAAATTGACATAAGCCACTTTTCACCCTTAATGAATGAAAGTGCAGGAAAAACCTTGTTTGCCATCAAGAAGATCCAAATTCAACCTGTTCAGGCTAGGAAACCTCAGTGAAAAACCTTTTTTCTGACAAATACAGCTTATGCTATTGTACAATGCAAAAAGACGCTTCTCTCGCTCTGAAACGCTCAAAATTGACATAAGCCAGTTTGCACCTTTAATGAATGAAAGCACAGGAAAAACCTTGTTTGCCATCAAGAACATCCAAATTCAACCAGTTCAAGCTAGAAAACTTACTCGAAAAACCTTTTTTCAGACAAATACAGCTTATGCTATTGTACAATGCAAAAAGACGCTTGTCTCGCTCTGAAACGCTCAAAATTGACATAAGCCAGTTTGCACCTTTAATGAATGAAAGTGCAGGAAAAACCTTATTTGCCTTCAAGAAGACCCAAATTCAACCTGTTCAGGCTAGGAAACCTCAGTGAAAAACCTTTTTTCTGACAAATACAGCTTATGCTATTGTACAATGCAAAAAGACGCTTCTCTCGCTCTGAAACGCTCAAAATTGACATAAGCCAGTTTGCACCTTTAATGAATGAAAGCACAGGAAAAACCTTGTTTGCCATCAAGAACATCCAAATTCAACCAGTTCAAGCTAGAAAACTTACTCGAAAAACCTTTTTTCAGACAAATACAGCTTATGCTATTGTACAATGCAAAAAGACGCTTCTCTCGCTCTGAAACGCTCAAAATTGACATAAGCCAGTTTGCACCCTTAATGAATGAAAGCACAGGAAAAACCTTGTTTGCCATCAAGAAGATCCAAATTCAACCAGTTCAAGCTAGAAAACTTACTCGAAAAACCTTTTTTCAGACAAATACAGCTTATGCTATTGTACAATGCAAAAAGACGCTTCTCTCGCTCTGAAACGCTCAAAATTGACATAAGCCAGTTTGCACCTATAATGAATGAAAGCACAGGAAAAACCTTGTTTGCCATCAAGAAGATCCAAATTCAACCAGTTCAAGCTAGAAAACTTACTCGAAAAACCTTTTTTCAGTCCAATACAGCTTATGCTATTGTACAATGCAAAAAGACGCTTCTCTCGCTCTGAAACGCTCAAAATTGACATAAGCCACTTTTCACCCTTAATGAATGAAAGTGCAGGAAAAACCTTGTTTGCCATCAAGAAGATCCAAATTCAACCTGTTCAGGCTAGGAAACCTCAGTGAAAAACCTTTTTTCTGACAAATACAGCTTATGCTATTGTACAATGCAAAAAGACGCTTCTCTCGCTCTGAAACGCTCAAAATTGACATAAGCCAGTTTGCACCTTTAATGAATGAAAGTGCAGGAAAAACCTTATTTGCCTTCAAGAAGACCCAAATTCAACCTGTTCAGGCTAGGAAACCTCAGTGAAAAACCTTTTTTCTGACAAATACAGCTTATGCTATTGTACAATGCAAAAAGACGCTTCTCTCGCTCTGAAACGCTCAAAATTGACATAAGCCACTTTTCACCCTTAATGAATGAAAGCACAGGAAAAACCTTGTTTGCCATCAAGAAGATCCAAATTCAACCAGTTCAAGCTAGAAAACTTACTCGAAAAACCTTTTTTCAGACAAATACAGCTTATGCTATTGTACAATGCAAAAAGACGCTTCTCTCGCTCTGAAACGCTCAAAATTGACATAAGCCACTTTTCACCCTTAATGAATGAAAGTGCAGGAAAAACCTTATTTGCCATCAAGAAGATCCAAATTCAACCTGTTCAGGCTAGGAAACCTCAGTGAAAAACCTTTTTTCTGACAAATACAGCTTATGCTATTGTACAATGCAAAAAGACGCTTCTCTCGCTCTGAAACGCTCAAAATTGACATAAGCCAGTTTGCACCTTTAATGAATGAAAGCACAGGAAAAACCTTGTTTGCCATCAAGAACATCCAAATTCAACCAGTTCAAGCTAGAAAACTTACTCGAAAAACCTTTTTTCAGACAAATACAGCTTATGCTATTGTACAATGCAAAAAGACGCTTCTCTCGCTCTGAAACGCTCAAAATTGACATAAGCCACTTTTCACCCTTAATGAATGAAAGCACAGGAAAAACCTTGTTTGCCATCAAGAAGATCCAAATTCAACCAGTTCAAGCTAGAAAACTTACTCGAAAAACCTTTTTTCAGACAAATACAGCTTATGCTATTGTACAATGCAAAAAGACGCTTCTCTCGCTCTGAAACGCTCAAAATTGACATAAGCCACTTTTCACCCTTAATGAATGAAAGTGCAGGAAAAACCTTGTTTGCCATCAAGAAGATCCAAATTCAACCTGTTCAGGCTAGGAAACCTCAGTGAAAAACCTTTTTTCTGACAAATACAGCTTATGCTATTGTACAATGCAAAAAGACGCTTCTCTCGCTCTGAAACGCTCAAAATTGACATAAGCCAGTTTGCACCTTTAATGAATGAAAGCACAGGAAAAACCTTGTTTGCCATCAAGAACATCCAAATTCAACCAGTTCAAGCTAGAAAACTTACTCGAAAAACCTTTTTTCAGACAAATACAGCTTATGCTATTGTACAATGCAAAAAGACGCTTCTCTCGCTCTGAAACGCTCAAAATTGACATAAGCCAGTTTGCACCCTTAATGAATGAAAGCACAGGAAAAACCTTGTTTGCCATCAAGAAGATCCAAATTCAACCAGTTCAAGCTAGAAAACTTACTCGAAAAACCTTTTTTCAGACAAATACAGCTTATGCTATTGTACAATGCAAAAAGACGCTTCTCTCGCTCTGAAACGCTCAAAATTGACATAAGCCAGTTTGCACCTATAATGAATGAAAGCACAGGAAAAACCTTGTTTGCCATCAAGAAGATCCAAATTCAACCAGTTCAAGCTAGAAAACTTACTCGAAAAACCTTTTTTCAGTCCAATACAGCTTATGCTATTGTACAATGCAAAAAGACGCTTCTCTCGCTCTGAAACGCTCAAAATTGACATAAGCCACTTTTCACCCTTAATGAATGAAAGTGCAGGAAAAACCTTGTTTGCCATCAAGAAGATCCAAATTCAACCTGTTCAGGCTAGGAAACCTCAGTGAAAAACCTTTTTTCTGACAAATACAGCTTATGCTATTGTACAATGCAAAAAGACGCTTCTCTCGCTCTGAAACGCTCAAAATTGACATAAGCCAGTTTGCACCTTTAATGAATGAAAGCACAGGAAAAACCTTGTTTGCCATCAAGAACATCCAAATTCAACCAGTTCAAGCTAGAAAACTTACTCGAAAAACCTTTTTTCAGACAAATACAGCTTATGCTATTGTACAATGCAAAAAGACGCTTGTCTCGCTCTGAAACGCTCAAAATTGACATAAGCCAGTTTGCACCTTTAATGAATGAAAGTGCAGGAAAAACCTTATTTGCCTTCAAGAAGACCCAAATTCAACCTGTTCAGGCTAGGAAACCTCAGTGAAAAACCTTTTTTCTGACAAATACAGCTTATGCTATTGTACAATGCAAAAAGACGCTTCTCTCGCTCTGAAACGCTAAAAATTGACATAAGCCACTTTTCACCCTTAATGAATGAAAGCACAGGAAAAACCTTGTTTGCCATCAAGAAGATCCAAATTCAACCAGTTCAAGCTAGAAAACTTACTCGAAAAACCTTTTTTCAGACAAATACAGCTTATGCTATTGTACAATGCAAAAAGACGCTTCTCTCGCTCTGAAACGCTCAAAATTGACATAAGCCACTTTTCACCCTTAATGAATGAAAGTGCAGGAAAAACCTTGTTTGCCATCAAGAAGATCCAAATTCAACCTGTTCAGGCTAGGAAACCTCAGTGAAAAACCTTTTTTCTGACAAATACAGCTTATGCTATTGTACAATGCAAAAAGACGCTTCTCTCGCTCTGAAACGCTCAAAATTGACATAAGCCAGTTTGCACCTTTAATGAATGAAAGTGCAGGAAAAACCTTATTTGCCTTCAAGAAGACCCAAATTCAACCTGTTCAGGCTAGGAAACCTCAGTGAAAAACCTTTTTTCTGACAAATACAGCTTATGCTATTGTACAATGCAAAAAGACGCTTCTCTCGCTCTGAAACGCTCAAAATTGACATAAGCCACTTTTCACCCTTAATGAATGAAAGCACAGGAAAAACCTTGTTTGCCATCAAGAAGATCCAAATTCAACCAGTTCAAGCTAGAAAACTTACTCGAAAAACCTTTTTTCAGACAAATACAGCTTATGCTATTGTACAATGCAAAAAGACGCTTCTCTCGCTCTGAAACGCTCAAAATTGACATAAGCCACTTTTCACCCTTAATGAATGAAAGTGCAGGAAAAACCTTGTTTGCCATCAAGAAGATCCAAATTCAACCTGTTCAGGCTAGGAAACCTCAGTGAAAAACCTTTTTTCTGACAAATACAGCTTATGCTATTGTACAATGCAAAAAGACGCTTCTCTCGCTCTGAAACGCTCAAAATTGACATAAGCCACTTTTCATCCTTAATGAATGAAAGTGCAGGAAAAACCTTGTTTGCCATCAAGAAGATCCAAATTCAACCTGTTCAGGCTAGGAAACCTCAGTGAAAAACCTTTTTTCTGACAAATACAGCTTATGCTATTGTACAATGCAAAAAGACGCTTCTCTCGCTCTGAAACGCTCAAAATTGACATAAGCCAGTTTGCACCTTTAATGAATGAAAGTGCAGGAAAAACCTTATTTGCCTTCAAGAAGACCCAAATTCAACCTGTTCAGGCTAGGAAACCTCAGTGAAAAACCTTTTTTCTGACAAATACAGCTTATGCTATTGTACAATGCAAAAAGACGCTTCTCTCGCTCTGAAACGCTCAAAATTGACATAAGCCACTTTTCACCCTTAATGAATGAAAGCACAGGAAAAACCTTGTTTGCCATCAAGAAGATCCAAATTCAACCAGTTCAAGCTAGAAAACTTACTCGAAAAACCTTTTTTCAGACAAATACAGCTTATGCTATTGTACAATGCAAAAAGACGCTTCTCTCGCTCTGAAACGCTCAAAATTGACATAAGCCACTTTTCACCCTTAATGAATGAAAGTGCAGGAAAAACCTTGTTTGCCATCAAGAAGATCCAAATTCAACCTGTTCAGGCTAGGAAACCTCAGTGAAAAACCTTTTTTCTGACAAATACAGCTTATGCTATTGTACAATGCAAAAAGACGCTTCTCTCGCTCTGAAACGCTCAAAATTGACATAAGCCAGTTTGCACCTTTAATGAATGAAAGCACAGGAAAAACCTTGTTTGCCATCAAGAACATCCAAATTCAACCAGTTCAAGCTAGAAAACTTACTCGAAAAACCTTTTTTCAGACAAATACAGCTTATGCTATTGTACAATGCAAAAAGACGCTTGTCTCGCTCTGAAACGCTCAAAATTGACATAAGCCAGTTTGCACCTTTAATGAATGAAAGTGCAGGAAAAACCTTATTTGCCTTCAAGAAGACCCAAATTCAACCTGTTCAGGCTAGGAAACCTCAGTGAAAAACCTTTTTTCTGACAAATACAGCTTATGCTATTGTACAATGCAAAAAGACGCTTCTCTCGCTCTGAAACGCTAAAAATTGACATAAGCCACTTTTCACCCTTAATGAATGAAAGCACAGGAAAAACCTTGTTTGCCATCAAGAAGATCCAAATTCAACCAGTTCAAGCTAGAAAACTTACTCGAAAAACCTTTTTTCAGACAAATACAGCTTATGCTATTGTACAATGCAAAAAGACGCTTCTCTCGCTCTGAAACGCTCAAAATTGACATAAGCCACTTTTCACCCTTAATGAATGAAAGTGCAGGAAAAACCTTGTTTGCCATCAAGAAGATCCAAATTCAACCTGTTCAGGCTAGGAAACCTCAGTGAAAAACCTTTTTTCTGACAAATACAGCTTATGCTATTGTACAATGCAAAAAGACGCTTCTCTCGCTCTGAAACGCTCAAAATTGACATAAGCCAGTTTGCACCTTTAATGAATGAAAGTGCAGGAAAAACCTTATTTGCCTTCAAGAAGACCCAAATTCAACCTGTTCAGGCTAGGAAACCTCAGTGAAAAACCTTTTTTCTGACAAATACAGCTTATGCTATTGTACAATGCAAAAAGACGCTTCTCTCGCTCTGAAACGCTCAAAATTGACATAAGCCACTTTTCACCCTTAATGAATGAAAGCACAGGAAAAACCTTGTTTGCCATCAAGAAGATCCAAATTCAACCAGTTCAAGCTAGAAAACTTACTCGAAAAACCTTTTTTCAGACAAATACAGCTTATGCTATTGTACAATGCAAAAAGACGCTTCTCTCGCTCTGAAACGCTCAAAATTGACATAAGCCACTTTTCACCCTTAATGAATGAAAGTGCAGGAAAAACCTTGTTTGCCATCAAGAAGATCCAAATTCAACCAGTTCAAGCTAGAAAACTTACTCGAAAAACCTTTTTTCAGACAAATACAGCTTATGCTATTGTACAATGCAAAAAGACGCTTCTCTCGCTCTGAAACGCTCAAAATTGACATAAGCCAGTTTGCACCTATAATGAATGAAAGCACAGGAAAAACCTTGTTTGCCATCAAGAAGATCCAAATTCAACCAGTTCAAGCTAGAAAACTTACTCGAAAAACCTTTTTTCAGACAAATACAGCTTATGCTATTGTACAATGCAAAAAGACGCTTCTCTCGCTCTGAAACGCTCAAAATTGACATAAGCCAGTTTGCACCTATAATGAATGAAAGCACAGGAAAAACCTTGTTTGGCATCAAGAAGACCCAAATTCAACCAGTTCAGGTTAGAAAACTTACTCGAAAAACCTTTTTTCAGTCCAATACAGCTTATGCTATTGTACAATGCAAAAAGACGCTTGTCTCGCTCTGAAACGCTCAAAATTGACATAAGCCACTTTTCACCCTTAATGAATGAAAGTGCAGGAAAAACCTTGTTTGCCATCAAGAAGACGCAAATTCAACCAGTTCAGGCTAGGAAACCTCAGTGAAAAACCTTTATTCTGACAAATACAGCTTATGCTATTTTACAATGCAAAAAGACGCTTCTCTCGCTCTGAAACGCTCAAAATTGACATAAGCCACTTTTCACCCTTAATGAATGAAAGCACAGGAAAAACCTTGTTTGCCATCAAGAAGATCCAAATTCAACCAGTTCAAGCTAGAAAACTTACTCGAAAAACCTTTTTTCAGACAAATACAGCTTATGCTATTGTACAATGCAAAAAGACGCTTCTCTCGCTCTGAAACGCTCAAAATTGACATAAGCCACTTTTCACCCTTAATGAATGAAAGTGCAGGAAAAACCTTGTTTGCCATCAAGAAGATCCAAATTCAACCTGTTCAGGCTAGGAAACCTCAGTGAAAAACCTTTTTTCTGACAAATACAGCTTATGCTATTGTACAATGCAAAAAGACGCTTCTCTCGCTCTGAAACGCTCAAAATTGACATAAGCCAGTTTGCACCTTTAATGAATGAAAGCACAGGAAAAACCTTGTTTGCCATCAAGAACATCCAAATTCAACCAGTTCAAGCTAGAAAACTTACTCGAAAAACCTTTTTTCAGACAAATACAGCTTATGCTATTGTACAATGCAAAAAGACGCTTCTCTCGCTCTGAAACGCTCAAAATTGACATAAGCCAGTTTGCACCTTTAATGAATGAAAGCACAGGAAAAACCTTGTTTGCCATCAAGAACATCCAAATTCAACCAGTTCAAGCTAGAAAACTTACTCGAAAAACCTTTTTTCAGACAAATACAGCTTATGCTATTGTACAATGCAAAAAGACGCTTCTCTCGCTCTGAAACGCTCAAAATTGACATAAGCCACTTTTCACCCTTAATGAATGAAAGTGCAGGAAAAACCTTGTTTGCCATCAAGAAGACCCAAATTCAACCAGTTCAGGCTAGGAAACCTCAGTGAAAAACCTTTATTCTGACAAATACAGCTTATGCTATTGTACAATGCAAAAAGACGCTTCTCTCGCTCTGAAACGCTCAAAATTGACATAAGCCAGTTTGCACCCTTAATGAATGAAAGCACAGGAAAAACCTTGTTTGCCATCAAGAAGATCCAAATTCAACCAGTTCAAGCTAGAAAACTTACTCGAAAAACCTTTTTTCAGACAAATACAGCTTATGCTATTGTACAATGCAAAAAGACGCTTGTCTCGCTCTGAAACGCTCAAAATTGACATAAGCCAGTTTGCACCTTTAATGAATGAAAGTGCAGGAAAAACCTTATTTGCCTTCAAGAAGACCCAAATTCAACCTGTTCAGGCTAGGAAACCTCAGTGAAAAACCTTTTTTCTGACAAATACAGCTTATGCTATTGTACAATGCAAAAAGACGCTTCTCTCGCTCTGAAACGCTAAAAATTGACATAAGCCAGTTTGCACCTTTAATGAATGAAAGTGCAGGAAAAACCTTGTTTGCCATCAAAAAGATCCAAATTCAACCAGTTCAAGCTAGAAAACTTACTCGAAAAACCTTTTTTCAGACAAATACAGCTTATGCTATTGTACAATGCAAAAAGACGCTTCTCTCGCTCTGAAACGCTCAAAATTGACATAAGCCACTTTTCACCCTTAATGAATGAAAGTGCAGGAAAAACCTTGTTTGCCATCAAGAAGACCCAAATTCAACCAGTTCAGGCTAGGAAACCTCAGTGAAAAACCTTTATTCTGACAAATACAGCTTATGCTATTGTACAATGCAAAAAGACGCTTCTCTCGCTCTGAAACGCTCAAAATTGACATAAGCCAGTTTGCACCCTTAATGAATGAAAGCACAGGAAAAACCTTGTTTGCCATCAAGAAGATCCAAATTCAACCAGTTCAAGCTAGAAAACTTACTCGAAAAACCTTTTTTCAGACAAATACAGCTTATGCTATTGTACAATGCAAAAAGACGCTTCTCTCGCTCTGAAACGCTCAAAATTGACATAAGCCAGTTTGCACCTATAATGAATGAAAGCACAGGAAAAACCTTGTTTGCCATCAAGAAGATCCAAATTCAACCAGTTCAAGCTAGAAAACTTACTCGAAAAACCTTTTTTCAGACAAATACAGCTTATGCTATTGTACAATGCAAAAAGACGCTTCTCTCGCTCTGAAACGCTCAAAATTGACATAAGCCAGTTTGCACCTATAATGAATGAAAGCACAGGAAAAACCTTGTTTGGCATCAAGAAGACCCAAATTCAACCAGTTCAGGTTAGAAAACTTACTCGAAAAACCTTTTTTCAGTCCAATACAGCTTATGCTATTGTACAATGCAAAAAGACGCTTGTCTCGCTCTGAAACGCTCAAAATTGACATAAGCCACTTTTCACCCTTAATGAATGAAAGTGCAGGAAAAACCTTGTTTGCCATCAAGAAGACCCAAATTCAACCAGTTCAGGCTAGGAAACCTCAGTGAAAAACCTTTATTCTGACAAATACAGCTTATGCTATTTTACAATGCAAAAAGACGCTTCTCTCGCTCTGAAACGCTCAAAATTGACATAAGCCACTTTTCACCCTTAATGAATGAAAGCACAGGAAAAACCTTGTTTGCCATCAAGAAGATCCAAATTCAACCAGTTCAAGCTAGAAAACTTACTCGAAAAACCTTTTTTCAGACAAATACAGCTTATGCTATTGTACAATGCAAAAAGACGCTTCTCTCGCTCTGAAACGCTCAAAATTGACATAAGCCACTTTTCACCCTTAATGAATGAAAGTGCAGGAAAAACCTTGTTTGCCATCAAGAAGATCCAAATTCAACCTGTTCAGGCTAGGAAACCTCAGTGAAAAACCTTTTTTCTGACAAATACAGCTTATGCTATTGTACAATGCAAAAAGACGCTTCTCTCGCTCTGAAACGCTCAAAATTGACATAAGCCAGTTTGCACCTTTAATGAATGAAAGCACAGGAAAAACCTTGTTTGCCATCAAGAACATCCAAATTCAACCAGTTCAAGCTAGAAAACTTACTCGAAAAACCTTTTTTCAGACAAATACAGCTTATGCTATTGTACAATGCAAAAAGACGCTTCTCTCGCTCTGAAACGCTCAAAATTGACATAAGCCAGTTTGCACCTTTAATGAATGAAAGCACAGGAAAAACCTTGTTTGCCATCAAGAACATCCAAATTCAACCAGTTCAAGCTAGAAAACTTACTCGAAAAACCTTTTTTCAGACAAATACAGCTTATGCTATTGTACAATGCAAAAAGACGCTTCTCTCGCTCTGAAACGCTCAAAATTGACATAAGCCACTTTTCACCCTTAATGAATGAAAGTGCAGGAAAAACCTTGTTTGCCATCAAGAAGACCCAAATTCAACCAGTTCAGGCTAGGAAACCTCAGTGAAAAACCTTTATTCTGACAAATACAGCTTATGCTATTGTACAATGCAAAAAGACGCTTCTCTCGCTCTGAAACGCTCAAAATTGACATAAGCCAGTTTGCACCCTTAATGAATGAAAGCACAGGAAAAACCTTGTTTGCCATCAAGAAGATCCAAATTCAACCAGTTCAAGCTAGAAAACTTACTCGAAAAACCTTTTTTCAGACAAATACAGCTTATGCTATTGTACAATGCAAAAAGACGCTTGTCTCGCTCTGAAACGCTCAAAATTGACATAAGCCAGTTTGCACCTTTAATGAATGAAAGTGCAGGAAAAACCTTATTTGCCTTCAAGAAGACCCAAATTCAACCTGTTCAGGCTAGGAAACCTCAGTGAAAAACCTTTTTTCTGACAAATACAGCTTATGCTATTGTACAATGCAAAAAGACGCTTCTCTCGCTCTGAAACGCTAAAAATTGACATAAGCCAGTTTGCACCTTTAATGAATGAAAGTGCAGGAAAAACCTTGTTTGCCATCAAAAAGATCCAAATTCAACCAGTTCAAGCTAGAAAACTTACTCGAAAAACCTTTTTTCAGACAAATACAGCTTATGCTATTGTACAATGCAAAAAGACGCTTCTCTCGCTCTGAAACGCTCAAAATTGACATAAGCCACTTTTCACCCTTAATGAATGAAAGTGCAGGAAAAACCTTGTTTGCCATCAAGAAGACCCAAATTCAACCAGTTCAGGCTAGGAAACCTCAGTGAAAAACCTTTATTCTGACAAATACAGCTTATGCTATTGTACAATGCAAAAAGACGCTTCTCTCGCTCTGAAACGCTCAAAATTGACATAAGCCAGTTTGCACCCTTAATGAATGAAAGCACAGGAAAAACCTTGTTTGCCATCAAGAAGATCCAAATTCAACCAGTTCAAGCTAGAAAACTTACTCGAAAAACCTTTTTTCAGACAAATACAGCTTATGCTATTGTACAATGCAAAAAGACGCTTCTCTCGCTCTGAAACGCTCAAAATTGACATAAGCCAGTTTGCACCTTTAATGAATGAAAGTGCAGGAAAAACCTTGTTTGCCATCAAAAAGATCCAAATTCAACCAGTTCAAGCTAGAAAACTTACTCGAAAAACCTTTTTTCAGACAAATACAGCTTATGCTATTGTACAATGCAAAAAGACGCTTCTCTCGCTCTGAAACGCTCAAAATTGACATAAGCCACTTTTCACCCTTAATGAATGAAAGTGCAGGAAAAACCTTGTTTGCCATCAAGAAGACCCAAATTCAACCAGTTCAGGCTAGGAAACCTCAGTGAAAAACCTTTATTCTGACAAATACAGCTTATGCTATTTTACAATGCAAAAAGACGCTTCTCTCGCTCTGAAACGCTCAAAATTGACATAAGCCACTTTTCACCCTTAATGAATGAAAGTGCAGGAAAAACCTTGTTTGCCATCAAGAAGACCCAAATTCAACCAGTTCAGGCTAGGAAACCTCAGTGAAAAACCTTTATTCTGACAAATACAGCTTATGCTATTTTACAATGCAAAAAGACGCTTCTCTCGCTCTGAAACGCTCAAAATTGACATAAGCCAGTTTGCACCTTTAATGAATGAAAGTGCAGGAAAAACCTTGTTTGCCATCAAGAAGATCCAAATTCAACCAGTTCAAGCTAGAAAACTTACTCGAAAAACCTTTTTTCAGACAAATACAGCTTATGCTATTGTACAATGCAAAAAGACGCTTCTCTCGCTCTGAAACGCTCAAAATTGACATAAGCCACTTTTCACCCTTAATGAATGAAAGTGCAGGAAAAACCTTGTTTGCCATCAAGAAGATCCAAATTCAACCTGTTCAGGCTAGGAAACCTCAGTGAAAAACCTTTTTTCTGACAAATACAGCTTATGCTATTGTACAATGCAAAAAGACGCTTCTCTCGCTCTGAAACGCTCAAAATTGACATAAGCCAGTTTGCACCTTTAATGAATGAAAGCACAGGAAAAACCTTGTTTGCCATCAAGAACATCCAAATTCAACCAGTTCAAGCTAGAAAACTTACTCGAAAAACCTTTTTTCAGACAAATACAGCTTATGCTATTGTACAATGCAAAAAGACGCTTCTCTCGCTCTGAAACGCTCAAAATTGACATAAGCCAGTTTGCACCTTTAATGAATGAAAGCACAGGAAAAACCTTGTTTGCCATCAAGAACATCCAAATTCAACCAGTTCAAGCTAGAAAACTTACTCGAAAAACCTTTTTTCAGACAAATACAGCTTATGCTATTGTACAATGCAAAAAGACGCTTCTCTCGCTCTGAAACGCTCAAAATTGACATAAGCCACTTTTCACCCTTAATGAATGAAAGTGCAGGAAAAACCTTGTTTGCCATCAAGAAGACCCAAATTCAACCAGTTCAGGCTAGGAAACCTCAGTGAAAAACCTTTATTCTGACAAATACAGCTTATGCTATTGTACAATGCAAAAAGACGCTTCTCTCGCTCTGAAACGCTCAAAATTGACATAAGCCAGTTTGCACCCTTAATGAATGAAAGCACAGGAAAAACCTTGTTTGCCATCAAGAAGATCCAAATTCAACCAGTTCAAGCTAGAAAACTTACTCGAAAAACCTTTTTTCAGACAAATACAGCTTATGCTATTGTACAATGCAAAAAGACGCTTGTCTCGCTCTGAAACGCTCAAAATTGACATAAGCCAGTTTGCACCTTTAATGAATGAAAGTGCAGGAAAAACCTTATTTGCCTTCAAGAAGACCCAAATTCAACCTGTTCAGGCTAGGAAACCTCAGTGAAAAACCTTTTTTCTGACAAATACAGCTTATGCTATTGTACAATGCAAAAAGACGCTTCTCTCGCTCTGAAACGCTAAAAATTGACATAAGCCAGTTTGCACCTTTAATGAATGAAAGTGCAGGAAAAACCTTGTTTGCCATCAAAAAGATCCAAATTCAACCAGTTCAAGCTAGAAAACTTACTCGAAAAACCTTTTTTCAGACAAATACAGCTTATGCTATTGTACAATGCAAAAAGACGCTTCTCTCGCTCTGAAACGCTCAAAATTGACATAAGCCACTTTTCACCCTTAATGAATGAAAGTGCAGGAAAAACCTTGTTTGCCATCAAGAAGACCCAAATTCAACCAGTTCAGGCTAGGAAACCTCAGTGAAAAACCTTTATTCTGACAAATACAGCTTATGCTATTGTACAATGCAAAAAGACGCTTCTCTCGCTCTGAAACGCTCAAAATTGACATAAGCCAGTTTGCACCCTTAATGAATGAAAGCACAGGAAAAACCTTGTTTGCCATCAAGAAGATCCAAATTCAACCAGTTCAAGCTAGAAAACTTACTCGAAAAACCTTTTTTCAGACAAATACAGCTTATGCTATTGTACAATGCAAAAAGACGCTTCTCTCGCTCTGAAACGCTCAAAATTGACATAAGCCAGTTTGCACCTTTAATGAATGAAAGTGCAGGAAAAACCTTGTTTGCCATCAAAAAGATCCAAATTCAACCAGTTCAAGCTAGAAAACTTACTCGAAAAACCTTTTTTCAGACAAATACAGCTTATGCTATTGTACAATGCAAAAAGACGCTTCTCTCGCTCTGAAACGCTCAAAATTGACATAAGCCACTTTTCACCCTTAATGAATGAAAGTGCAGGAAAAACCTTGTTTGCCATCAAGAAGACCCAAATTCAACCAGTTCAGGCTAGGAAACCTCAGTGAAAAACCTTTATTCTGACAAATACAGCTTATGCTATTTTACAATGCAAAAAGACGCTTCTCTCGCTCTGAAACGCTCAAAATTGACATAAGCCACTTTTCACCCTTAATGAATGAAAGTGCAGGAAAAACCTTGTTTGCCATCAAGAAGACCCAAATTCAACCAGTTCAGGCTAGGAAACCTCAGTGAAAAACCTTTATTCTGACAAATACAGCTTATGCTATTTTACAATGCAAAAAGACGCTTCTCTCGCTCTGAAACGCTCAAAATTGACATAAGCCAGTTTGCACCTTTAATGAATGAAAGTGCAGGAAAAACCTTGTTTGCCATCAAGAAGATCCAAATTCAACCAGTTCAAGCTAGAAAACTTACTCGAAAAACCTTTTTTCAGACAAATACAGCTTATGCTATTTTACAATGCAAAAAGACGCTTCTCTCGCTCTGAAACGCTCAAAATTGACATAAGCCAGTTTGCACCTTTAATGAATGAAAGTGCAGGAAAAACCTTGTTTGCCATCAAGAAGATCCAAATTCAACCAGTTCAAGCTAGAAAACTTACTCGAAAAACCTTTTTTCAGACAAATACAGCTTATGCTATTGTACAATGCAAAAAGACGCTTCTCTCGCTCTGAAACGCTCAAAATTGACATAAGCCACTTTTCACCCTTAATGAATGAAAGCACAGGAAAAACCTTGTTTGCCATCAAGAAGATCCAAATTCAACCAGTTCAAGCTAGAAAACTTACTCGAAAAACCTTTTTTCAGACAAATACAGCTTATGCTATTGTACAATGCAAAAAGACGCTTCTCTCGCTCTGAAACGCTCAAAATTGACATAAGCCACTTTTCACCCTTAATGAATGAAAGTGCAGGAAAAACCTTGTTTGCCATCAAGAAGATCCAAATTCAACCTGTTCAGGCTAGGAAACCTCAGTGAAAAACCTTTTTTCTGACAAATACAGCTTATGCTATTGTACAATGCAAAAAGACGCTTCTCTCGCTCTGAAACGCTCAAAATTGACATAAGCCAGTTTGCACCTTTAATGAATGAAAGCACAGGAAAAACCTTGTTTGCCATCAAGAAGATCCAAATTCAACCAGTTCAAGCTAGAAAACTTACTCGAAAAACCTTTTTTCAGACAAATACAGCTTATGCTATTGTACAATGCAAAAAGACGCTTCTCTCGCTCTGAAACGCTCAAAATTGACATAAGCCACTTTTCACCCTTAATGAATGAAAGTGCAGGAAAAACCTTGTTTGCCATCAAGAAGACCCAAATTCAACCAGTTCAGGCTAGGAAACCTCAGTGAAAAACCTTTATTCTGACAAATACAGCTTATGCTATTTTACAATGCAAAAAGACGCTTCTCTCGCTCTGAAACGCTCAAAATTGACATAAGCCAGTTTGCACCTTTAATGAATGAAAGTGCAGGAAAAACCTTGTTTGCCATCAAGAAGATCCAAATTCAACCAGTTCAAGCTAGAAAACTTACTCGAAAAACCTTTTTTCAGTCCAATACAGCTTATGCTATTGTACAATGCAAAAAGACGCTTCTCTCGCTCTGAAACGCTCAAAATTGACATAAGCCACTTTTCACCCTTAATGAATGAAAGTGCAGGAAAAACCTTGTTTGCCATCAAGAAGACCCAAATTCAACCAGTTCAGGCTAGGAAACCTCAGTGAAAAACCTTTATTCTGACAAATACAGCTTATGCTATTGTACAATGCAAAAAGACGCTTCTCTCGCTCTGAAACGCTCAAAATTGACATAAGCCAGTTTGCACCCTTAATGAATGAAAGCACAGGAAAAACCTTGTTTGCCATCAAGAAGATCCAAATTCAACCAGTTCAAGCTAGAAAACTTACTCGAAAAACCTTTTTTCAGACAAATACAGCTTATGCTATTGTACAATGCAAAAAGACGCTTCTCTCGCTCTGAAACGCTCAAAATTGACATAAGCCAGTTTGCACCTTTAATGAATGAAAGTGCAGGAAAAACCTTGTTTGCCATCAAAAAGATCCAAATTCAACCAGTTCAAGCTAGAAAACTTACTCGAAAAACCTTTTTTCAGACAAATACAGCTTATGCTATTGTACAATGCAAAAAGACGCTTCTCTCGCTCTGAAACGCTCAAAATTGACATAAGCCACTTTTCACCCTTAATGAATGAAAGTGCAGGAAAAACCTTGTTTGCCATCAAGAAGACCCAAATTCAACCAGTTCAGGCTAGGAAACCTCAGTGAAAAACCTTTATTCTGACAAATACAGCTTATGCTATTTTACAATGCAAAAAGACGCTTCTCTCGCTCTGAAACGCTCAAAATTGACATAAGCCACTTTTCACCCTTAATGAATGAAAGTGCAGGAAAAACCTTGTTTGCCATCAAGAAGACCCAAATTCAACCAGTTCAGGCTAGGAAACCTCAGTGAAAAACCTTTATTCTGACAAATACAGCTTATGCTATTTTACAATGCAAAAAGACGCTTCTCTCGCTCTGAAACGCTCAAAATTGACATAAGCCAGTTTGCACCTTTAATGAATGAAAGTGCAGGAAAAACCTTGTTTGCCATCAAGAAGATCCAAATTCAACCAGTTCAAGCTAGAAAACTTACTCGAAAAACCTTTTTTCAGACAAATACAGCTTATGCTATTTTACAATGCAAAAAGACGCTTCTCTCGCTCTGAAACGCTCAAAATTGACATAAGCCAGTTTGCACCTTTAATGAATGAAAGTGCAGGAAAAACCTTGTTTGCCATCAAGAAGATCCAAATTCAACCAGTTCAAGCTAGAAAACTTACTCGAAAAACCTTTTTTCAGACAAATACAGCTTATGCTATTGTACAATGCAAAAAGACGCTTCTCTCGCTCTGAAACGCTCAAAATTGACATAAGCCACTTTTCACCCTTAATGAATGAAAGCACAGGAAAAACCTTGTTTGCCATCAAGAAGATCCAAATTCAACCAGTTCAAGCTAGAAAACTTACTCGAAAAACCTTTTTTCAGACAAATACAGCTTATGCTATTGTACAATGCAAAAAGACGCTTCTCTCGCTCTGAAACGCTCAAAATTGACATAAGCCACTTTTCACCCTTAATGAATGAAAGTGCAGGAAAAACCTTGTTTGCCATCAAGAAGATCCAAATTCAACCTGTTCAGGCTAGGAAACCTCAGTGAAAAACCTTTTTTCTGACAAATACAGCTTATGCTATTGTACAATGCAAAAAGACGCTTCTCTCGCTCTGAAACGCTCAAAATTGACATAAGCCAGTTTGCACCTTTAATGAATGAAAGCACAGGAAAAACCTTGTTTGCCATCAAGAAGATCCAAATTCAACCAGTTCAAGCTAGAAAACTTACTCGAAAAACCTTTTTTCAGACAAATACAGCTTATGCTATTGTACAATGCAAAAAGACGCTTCTCTCGCTCTGAAACGCTCAAAATTGACATAAGCCACTTTTCACCCTTAATGAATGAAAGTGCAGGAAAAACCTTGTTTGCCATCAAGAAGACCCAAATTCAACCAGTTCAGGCTAGGAAACCTCAGTGAAAAACCTTTATTCTGACAAATACAGCTTATGCTATTTTACAATGCAAAAAGACGCTTCTCTCGCTCTGAAACGCTCAAAATTGACATAAGCCAGTTTGCACCTTTAATGAATGAAAGTGCAGGAAAAACCTTGTTTGCCATCAAGAAGATCCAAATTCAACCAGTTCAAGCTAGAAAACTTACTCGAAAAACCTTTTTTCAGTCCAATACAGCTTATGCTATTGTACAATGCAAAAAGACGCTTCTCTCGCTCTGAAACGCTCAAAATTGACATAAGCCACTTTTCACCCTTAATGAATGAAAGTGCAGGAAAAACCTTGTTTGCCATCAAGAAGATCCAAATTCAACCTGTTCAGGCTAAGAAACCTCAGTGAAAAACCTTTTTTCAGTCCAATACAGCTTATGCTATTACACAATGCAAAAAGACGATTGTCTCGCTCTGAAACGCTCAAAATTGACATAAGCCAGTTTGCACCTTTAATGAATGAAAGTGCAGGAAAAACCTTATTTGCCTTCAAGAAGACCCAAATTCAACCTGTTCAGGCTAGGAAACCTCAGTGAAAAACCTTTTTTCTGACAAATACAGCTTATGCTATTGTACAATGCAAAAAGACGTTTCTCTCGCACTGAAACGCTCAAAATTGAAATAAGCCAGTTTGCACCTTTAATGAATGAAAGTGCAGGAAAAACCTTGTTTGCCATCAAGAAGATCCAAATTCAACCAGTTCAAGCTAGAAAACTTACTCGAAAAACCTTTTTTCAGACAAATACAGCTTATGCTATTGTACAATGCAAAAAGACGCTTCTCTCGCTCTGAAACGCTCAAAATTGACATAAGCCAGTTTGCACCTATAATGAATGAAAGCACAGGAAAAACCTTGTTTGCCATCAAGAAGATCCAAATTCAACCAGTTCAAGCTAGAAAACTTACTCGAAAAACCTTTTTTCAGACAAATACAGCTTATGCTATTGTACAATGCAAAAAGACGCTTCTCTCGCTCTGAAACGCTCAAAATTGACATAAGCCAGTTTGCACCTATAATGAATGAAAGTGCAGGAAAAACCTTGTTTGCCATCAAGAAGACCCAAATTCAACCAGTTCAGGCTAGGAAACCTCAGTGAAAAACCTTTATTCTGACAAATACAGCTTATGCTATTTTACAATGCAAAAAGACGCTTCTCTCGCTCTGAAACGCTCAAAATTGACATAAGCCAGTTTGCACCTTTAATGAATGAAAGTGCAGGAAAAACCTTGTTTGCCATCAAGAAGATCCAAATTCAACCAGTTCAAGCTAGAAAACTTACTCGAAAAACCTTTTTTCAGTCCAATACAGCTTATGCTATTGTACAATGCAAAAAGACGCTTCTCTCGCTCTGAAACGCTCAAAATTGACATAAGCCACTTTTCACCCTTAATGAATGAAAGTGCAGGAAAAACCTTGTTTGCCATCAAGAAGACCCAAATTCAACCAGTTCAGGCTAGGAAACCTCAGTGAAAAACCTTTATTCTGACAAATACAGCTTATGCTATTGTACAATGCAAAAAGACGCTTCTCTCGCTCTGAAACGCTCAAAATTGACATAAGCCAGTTTGCACCCTTAATGAATGAAAGCACAGGAAAAACCTTGTTTGCCATCAAGAAGATCCAAATTCAACCAGTTCAAGCTAGAAAACTTACTCGAAAAACCTTTTTTCAGACAAATACAGCTTATGCTATTGTACAATGCAAAAAGACGCTTCTCTCGCTCTGAAACGCTCAAAATTGACATAAGCCAGTTTGCACCTTTAATGAATGAAAGTGCAGGAAAAACCTTGTTTGCCATCAAAAAGATCCAAATTCAACCAGTTCAAGCTAGAAAACTTACTCGAAAAACCTTTTTTCAGACAAATACAGCTTATGCTATTGTACAATGCAAAAAGACGCTTCTCTCGCTCTGAAACGCTCAAAATTGACATAAGCCACTTTTCACCCTTAATGAATGAAAGTGCAGGAAAAACCTTGTTTGCCATCAAGAAGACCCAAATTCAACCAGTTCAGGCTAGGAAACCTCAGTGAAAAACCTTTATTCTGACAAATACAGCTTATGCTATTTTACAATGCAAAAAGACGCTTCTCTCGCTCTGAAACGCTCAAAATTGACATAAGCCACTTTTCACCCTTAATGAATGAAAGTGCAGGAAAAACCTTGTTTGCCATCAAGAAGACCCAAATTCAACCAGTTCAGGCTAGGAAACCTCAGTGAAAAACCTTTATTCTGACAAATACAGCTTATGCTATTTTACAATGCAAAAAGACGCTTCTCTCGCTCTGAAACGCTCAAAATTGACATAAGCCAGTTTGCACCTTTAATGAATGAAAGTGCAGGAAAAACCTTGTTTGCCATCAAGAAGATCCAAATTCAACCAGTTCAAGCTAGAAAACTTACTCGAAAAACCTTTTTTCAGACAAATACAGCTTATGCTATTTTACAATGCAAAAAGACGCTTCTCTCGCTCTGAAACGCTCAAAATTGACATAAGCCAGTTTGCACCTTTAATGAATGAAAGTGCAGGAAAAACCTTGTTTGCCATCAAGAAGATCCAAATTCAACCAGTTCAAGCTAGAAAACTTACTCGAAAAACCTTTTTTCAGACAAATACAGCTTATGCTATTGTACAATGCAAAAAGACGCTTCTCTCGCTCTGAAACGCTCAAAATTGACATAAGCCACTTTTCACCCTTAATGAATGAAAGCACAGGAAAAACCTTGTTTGCCATCAAGAAGATCCAAATTCAACCAGTTCAAGCTAGAAAACTTACTCGAAAAACCTTTTTTCAGACAAATACAGCTTATGCTATTGTACAATGCAAAAAGACGCTTCTCTCGCTCTGAAACGCTCAAAATTGACATAAGCCACTTTTCACCCTTAATGAATGAAAGTGCAGGAAAAACCTTGTTTGCCATCAAGAAGATCCAAATTCAACCTGTTCAGGCTAGGAAACCTCAGTGAAAAACCTTTTTTCTGACAAATACAGCTTATGCTATTGTACAATGCAAAAAGACGCTTCTCTCGCTCTGAAACGCTCAAAATTGACATAAGCCAGTTTGCACCTTTAATGAATGAAAGCACAGGAAAAACCTTGTTTGCCATCAAGAAGATCCAAATTCAACCAGTTCAAGCTAGAAAACTTACTCGAAAAACCTTTTTTCAGACAAATACAGCTTATGCTATTGTACAATGCAAAAAGACGCTTCTCTCGCTCTGAAACGCTCAAAATTGACATAAGCCACTTTTCACCCTTAATGAATGAAAGTGCAGGAAAAACCTTGTTTGCCATCAAGAAGACCCAAATTCAACCAGTTCAGGCTAGGAAACCTCAGTGAAAAACCTTTATTCTGACAAATACAGCTTATGCTATTTTACAATGCAAAAAGACGCTTCTCTCGCTCTGAAACGCTCAAAATTGACATAAGCCAGTTTGCACCTTTAATGAATGAAAGTGCAGGAAAAACCTTGTTTGCCATCAAGAAGATCCAAATTCAACCAGTTCAAGCTAGAAAACTTACTCGAAAAACCTTTTTTCAGTCCAATACAGCTTATGCTATTGTACAATGCAAAAAGACGCTTCTCTCGCTCTGAAACGCTCAAAATTGACATAAGCCACTTTTCACCCTTAATGAATGAAAGTGCAGGAAAAACCTTGTTTGCCATCAAGAAGATCCAAATTCAACCTGTTCAGGCTAAGAAACCTCAGTGAAAAACCTTTTTTCAGTCCAATACAGCTTATGCTATTACACAATGCAAAAAGACGATTGTCTCGCTCTGAAACGCTCAAAATTGACATAAGCCAGTTTGCACCTTTAATGAATGAAAGTGCAGGAAAAACCTTATTTGCCTTCAAGAAGACCCAAATTCAACCTGTTCAGGCTAGGAAACCTCAGTGAAAAACCTTTTTTCTGACAAATACAGCTTATGCTATTGTACAATGCAAAAAGACGTTTCTCTCGCACTGAAACGCTCAAAATTGAAATAAGCCAGTTTGCACCTTTAATGAATGAAAGTGCAGGAAAAACCTTGTTTGCCATCAAGAAGATCCAAATTCAACCAGTTCAAGCTAGAAAACTTACTCGAAAAACCTTTTTTCAGACAAATACAGCTTATGCTATTGTACAATGCAAAAAGACGCTTCTCTCGCTCTGAAACGCTCAAAATTGACATAAGCCAGTTTGCACCTATAATGAATGAAAGCACAGGAAAAACCTTGTTTGCCATCAAGAAGATCCAAATTCAACCAGTTCAAGCTAGAAAACTTACTCGAAAAACCTTTTTTCAGACAAATACAGCTTATGCTATTGTACAATGCAAAAAGACGCTTCTCTCGCTCTGAAACGCTCAAAATTGACATAAGCCAGTTTGCACCTATAATGAATGAAAGCACAGGAAAAACCTTGTTTGGCATCAAGAAGACCCAAATTCAACCAGTTCAGGTTAGAAAACTTACTCGAAAAACCTTTTTTCAGTCCAATACAGCTTATGCTATTGTACAATGCAAAAAGACGCTTGTCTCGCTCTGAAACGCTCAAAATTGACATAAGCCACTTTTCACCCTTAATGAATGAAAGTGCAGGAAAAACCTTGTTTGCCATCAAGAAGATCCAAATTCAACCAGTTCAAGCTAGAAAACTTACTCGAAAAACCTTTTTTCAGACAAATACAGCTTATGCTATTGTACAATGCAAAAAGACGCTTCTCTCGCTCTGAAACGCTCAAAATTGACATAAGCCACTTTTCACCCTTAATGAATGAAAGTGCAGGAAAAACCTTGTTTGCCATCAAGAAGATCCAAATTCAACCTGTTCAGGCTAGGAAACCTCAGTGAAAAACCTTTTTTCTGACAAATACAGCTTATGCTATTGTACAATGCAAAAAGACGCTTCTCTCGCTCTGAAACGCTCAAAATTGACATAAGCCAGTTTGCACCTTTAATGAATGAAAGCACAGGAAAAACCTTGTTTGCCATCAAGAACATCCAAATTCAACCAGTTCAAGCTAGAAAACTTACTCGAAAAACCTTTTTTCAGACAAATACAGCTTATGCTATTGTACAATGCAAAAAGACGCTTCTCTCGCTCTGAAACGCTCAAAATTGACATAAGCCAGTTTGCACCTTTAATGAATGAAAGCACAGGAAAAACCTTGTTTGCCATCAAGAACATCCAAATTCAACCAGTTCAAGCTAGAAAACTTACTCGAAAAACCTTTTTTCAGACAAATACAGCTTATGCTATTGTACAATGCAAAAAGACGCTTCTCTCGCTCTGAAACGCTCAAAATTGACATAAGCCACTTTTCACCCTTAATGAATGAAAGTGCAGGAAAAACCTTGTTTGCCATCAAGAAGACCCAAATTCAACCAGTTCAGGCTAGGAAACCTCAGTGAAAAACCTTTATTCTGACAAATACAGCTTATGCTATTGTACAATGCAAAAAGACGCTTCTCTCGCTCTGAAACGCTCAAAATTGACATAAGCCAGTTTGCACCCTTAATGAATGAAAGCACAGGAAAAACCTTGTTTGCCATCAAGAAGATCCAAATTCAACCAGTTCAAGCTAGAAAACTTACTCGAAAAACCTTTTTTCAGACAAATACAGCTTATGCTATTGTACAATGCAAAAAGACGCTTCTCTCGCTCTGAAACGCTCAAAATTGACATAAGCCACTTTTCACCCTTAATGAATGAAAGTGCAGGAAAAACCTTGTTTGCCATCAAGAAGACCCAAATTCAACCAGTTCAGGCTAGGAAACCTCAGTGAAAAACCTTTATTCTGACAAATACAGCTTATGCTATTGTACAATGCAAAAAGACGCTTCTCTCGCTCTGAAACGCTCAAAATTGACATAAGCCAGTTTGCACCTTTAATGAATGAAAGTGCAGGAAAAACCTTATTTGCCTTCAAGAAGACCCAAATTCAACCTGTTCAGGCTAGGAAACCTCAGTGAAAAACCTTTTTTCTGACAAATACAGCTTATGCTATTGTACAATGCAAAAAGACGCTTCTCTCGCTCTGAAACGCTAAAAATTGACATAAGCCAGTTTGCACCTTTAATGAATGAAAGTGCAGGAAAAACCTTGTTTGCCATCAAAAAGATCCAAATTCAACCAGTTCAAGCTAGAAAACTTACTCGAAAAACCTTTTTTCAGACAAATACAGCTTATGCTATTGTACAATGCAAAAAGACGCTTCTCTCGCTCTGAAACGCTCAAAATTGACATAAGCCAGTTTGCACCTATAATGAATGAAAGCACAGGAAAAACCTTGTTTGGCATCAAGAAGACCCAAATTCAACCAGTTCAGGTTAGAAAACTTACTCGAAAAACCTTTTTTCAGTCCAATACAGCTTATGCTATTGTACAATGCAAAAAGACGCTTGTCTCGCTCTGAAACGCTCAAAATTGACATAAGCCAGTTTGCACCTTTAATGAATGAAAGTGCAGGAAAAACCTTGTTTGCCATCAAGAAGATCCAAATTCAACCAGTTCAAGCTAGAAAACTTACTCGAAAAACCTTTTTTCAGACAAATACAGCTTATGCTATTGTACAATGCAAAAAGACGCTTCTCTCGCTCTGAAACGCTCAAAATTGACATAAGCCACTTTTCACCCTTAATGAATGAAAGTGCAGGAAAAACCTTGTTTGCCATCAAGAAGACCCAAATTCAACCAGTTCAGGCTAGGAAACCTCAGTGAAAAACCTTTATTCTGACAAATACAGCTTATGCTATTTTACAATGCAAAAAGACGCTTCTCTCGCTCTGAAACGCTCAAAATTGACATAAGCCAGTTTGCACCTTTAATGAATGAAAGTGCAGGAAAAACCTTGTTTGCCATCAAGAAGATCCAAATTCAACCAGTTCAAGCTAGAAAACTTACTCGAAAAACCTTTTTTCAGACAAATACAGCTTATGCTATTGTACAATGCAAAAAGACGCTTCTCTCGCTCTGAAACGCTCAAAATTGACATAAGCCACTTTTCACCCTTAATGAATGAAAGTGCAGGAAAAACCTTGTTTGCCATCAAGAAGACCCAAATTCAACCAGTTCAGGCTAGGAAACCTCAGTGAAAAACCTTTATTCTGACAAATACAGCTTATGCTATTTTACAATGCAAAAAGACGCTTCTCTCGCTCTGAAACGCTCAAAATTGACATAAGCCAGTTTGCACCTTTAATGAATGAAAGTGCAGGAAAAACCTTATTTGCCTTCAAGAAGACCCAAATTCAACCTGTTCAGGCTAGGAAACCTCAGTGAAAAACCTTTTTTCTGACAAATACAGCTTATGCTATTGTACAATGCAAAAAGACGCTTCTCTCGCTCTGAAACGCTCAAAATTGACATAAGCCAGTTTGCACCTTTAATGAATGAAAGTGCAGGAAAAACCTTGTTTGCCATCAAGAAGATCCAAATTCAACCAGTTCAAGCTAGAAAACTTACTCGAAAAACCTTTTTTCAGACAAATACAGCTTATGCTATTGTACAATGCAAAAAGACGCTTCTCTCGCTCTGAAACGCTCAAAATTGACATAAGCCACTTTTCACCCTTAATGAATGAAAGTGCAGGAAAAACCTTATTTGCCTTCAAGAAGACCCAAATTCAACCTGTTCAGGCTAGGAAACCTCAGTGAAAAACCTTTTTTCTGACAAATACAGCTTATGCTATTGTACAATGCAAAAAGACGCTTCTCTCGCTCTGAAACGCTCAAAATTGACATAAGCCAGTTTGCACCCTTAATGAATGAAAGCACAGGAAAAACCTTGTTTGCCATCAAGAAGATCCAAATTCAACCAGTTCAAGCTAGAAAACTTACTCGAAAAACCTTTTTTCAGACAAATACAGCTTATGCTATTGTACAATGCAAAAAGACGCTTGTCTCGCTCTGAAACGCTCAAAATTGACATAAGCCAGTTTGCACCTTTAATGAATGAAAGTGCAGGAAAAACCTTATTTGCCATCAAGAAGACCCAAATTCAACCTGTTCAGGCTAGGAAACCTCAGTGAAAAACCTTTATTCTGACAAATACAGCTTATGCTATTTTACAATGCAAAAAGACGCTTCTCTCGCTCTGAAACGCTCAAAATTGACATAAGCCAGTTTGCACCTTTAATGAATGAAAGTGCAGGAAAAAGCTTGTTTGCCATCAAGAAGATCCAAATTCAACCAGTTCAAGCTAGAAAACTTACTGGAAAAACCTTTTTTCAGACAAATACAGCTTATGCTATTGTACAATGCAAAAAGACGCTTGTCTCGCTCTGAAACGCTCAAAATTGACATAAGCCAGTTTGCACCTTTAATGAATGAAAGTGCAGGAAAAACCTTATTTGCCTTCAAGAAGACCCAAATTCAACCTGTTCAGGCTAGGAAACCTCAGTGAAAAACCTTTTTTCTGACAAATACAGCTTATGCTATTGTACAATGCAAAAAGACGCTTCTCTCGCTCTGAAACGCTAAAAATTGACATAAGCCAGTTTGCACCTTTAATGAATGAAAGTGCAGGAAAAACCTTGTTTGCCATCAAAAAGATCCAAATTCAACCAGTTCAAGCTAGAAAACTTACTCGAAAAACCTTTTTTCAGACAAATACAGCTTATGCTATTGTACAATGCAAAAAGACGCTTGTCTCGCTCTGAAACGCTCAAAATTGACATAAGCCAGTTTGCACCTTTAATGAATGAAAGTGCAGGAAAAACCTTATTTGCCTTCAAGAAGACCCAAATTCAACCTGTTCAGGCTAGGAAACCTCAGTGAAAAACCTTTTTTCTGACAAATACAGCTTATGCTATTGTACAATGCAAAAAGACGCTTCTCTCGCTCTGAAACGCTCAAAATTGACATAAGCCACTTTTCACCCTTAATGAATGAAAGCACAGGAAAAACCTTGTTTGCCATCAAGAAGATCCAAATTCAACCAGTTCAAGCTAGAAAACTTACTCGAAAAACCTTTTTTCAGACAAATACAGCTTATGCTATTGTACAATGCAAAAAGACGCTTCTCTCGCTCTGAAACGCTCAAAATTGACATAAGCCACTTTTCACCCTTAATGAATGAAAGCACAGGAAAAACCTTGTTTGCCATCAAGAAGACCCAAATTCAACCAGTTCAGGCTAAGAAACCTCAGAGAAAAACCTTTTTTCAGTCCAATACAGCTTATGCTATTACACAATGCAAAAAGACGCTTGTCTCGCTCTGAAACGCTCAAAATTGACATAAGCCAGTTTGCACCTTTAATGAATGAAAGTGCAGGAAAAAGCTTGTTTGCCATCAAGAAGATCCAAATTCAACCAGTTCAAGCTAGAAAACTTACTGGAAAAACCTTTTTTCAGACAAATACAGCTTATGCTATTGTACAATGCAAAAAGACGCTTCTCTCGCTCTGAAACGCTCAAAATTGACATAAGCCACTTTTCACCCTTAATGAATGAAAGCACAGGAAAAACCTTGTTTGCCATCAAGAAGATCCAAATTCAACCAGTTCAAGCTAGAAAACTTACTCGAAAAACCTTTTTTCAGACAAATACAGCTTATGCTATTGTACAATGCAAAAAGACGCTTCTCTCGCTCTGAAACGCTCAAAATTGACATAAGCCAGTTTGCACCTTTAATGAATGAAAGTGCAGGAAAAACCTTGTTTGCCATCAAAAAGATCCAAATTCAACCAGTTCAAGCTAGAAAACTTACTCGAAAAACCTTTTTTCAGACAAATACAGCTTATGCTATTGTACAATGCAAAAAGACGCTTCTCTCGCTCTGAAACGCTCAAAATTGACATAAGCCAGTTTGCACCTTTAATGAATGAAAGTGCAGGAAAAACCTTATTTGCCTTCAAGAAGACCCAAATTCAACCTGTTCAGGCTAGGAAACCTCAGTGAAAAACCTTTTTTCTGACAAATACAGCTTATGCTATTGTACAATGCAAAAAGACGCTTCTCTCGCTCTGAAACGCTCAAAATTGACATAAGCCACTTTTCACCCTTAATGAATGAAAGCACAGGAAAAACCTTGTTTGCCATCAAGAAGATCCAAATTCAACCAGTTCAAGCTAGAAAACTTACTCGAAAAACCTTTTTTCAGACAAATACAGCTTATGCTATTGTACAATGCAAAAAGACGCTTCTCTCGCTCTGAAACGCTCAAAATTGACATAAGCCAGTTTGCACCTTTAATGAATGAAAGTGCAGGAAAAACCTTATTTGCCTTCAAGAAGACCCAAATTCAACCTGTTCAGGCTAGGAAACCTCAGTGAAAAACCTTTTTTCTGACAAATACAGCTTATGCTATTGTACAATGCAAAAAGACGCTTCTCTCGCTCTGAAACGCTCAAAATTGACATAAGCCAGTTTGCACCTATAATGAATGAAAGCACAGGAAAAACCTTGTTTGGCATCAAGAAGACCCAAATTCAACATGTTCAGGCTAGGAAACCTCAGTGAAAAACCTTTTTTCTGACAAATACAGCTTATGCTATTGTACAATGCAAAAAGACGCTTCTCTCGCTCTGAAACGCTCAAAATTGACATAAGCCACTTTTCACCCTTAATGAATGAAAGTGCAGGAAAAACCTTGTTTGCCATCAAGAAGATCCAAATTCAACCAGTTCAAGCTAGAAAACTTACTCGAAAAACCTTTTTTCAGACAAATACAGCTTATGCTATTGTACAATGCAAAAAGACGCTTCTCTCGCTCTGAAACGCTCAAAATTGACATAAGCCAGTTTGCACCTTTAATGAATGAAAGTGCAGGAAAAACCTTGTTTGCCATCAAAAAGATCCAAATTCAACCAGTTCAAGCTAGAAAACTTACTCGAAAAACCTTTTTTCAGACAAATACAGCTTATGCTATTGTACAATGCAAAAAGACGCTTCTCTCGCTCTGAAACGCTCAAAATTGACATAAGCCAGTTTGCACCTTTAATGAATGAAAGTGCAGGAAAAACCTTATTTGCCTTCAAGAAGACCCAAATTCAACCTGTTCAGGCTAGGAAACCTCAGTGAAAAACCTTTTTTCTGACAAATACAGCTTATGCTATTGTACAATGCAAAAAGACGCTTCTCTCGCTCTGAAACGCTCAAAATTGACATAAGCCACTTTTCACCCTTAATGAATGAAAGCACAGGAAAAACCTTGTTTGCCATCAAGAAGATCCAAATTCAACCAGTTCAAGCTAGAAAACTTACTCGAAAAACCTTTTTTCAGACAAATACAGCTTATGCTATTGTACAATGCAAAAAGACGCTTCTCTCGCTCTGAAACGCTCAAAATTGACATAAGCCAGTTTGCACCTTTAATGAATGAAAGTGCAGGAAAAACCTTATTTGCCTTCAAGAAGACCCAAATTCAACCTGTTCAGGCTAGGAAACCTCAGTGAAAAACCTTTTTTCTGACAAATACAGCTTATGCTATTGTACAATGCAAAAAGACGCTTCTCTCGCTCTGAAACGCTCAAAATTGACATAAGCCAGTTTGCACCTATAATGAATGAAAGCACAGGAAAAACCTTGTTTGGCATCAAGAAGACCCAAATTCAACATGTTCAGGCTAGGAAACCTCAGTGAAAAACCTTTTTTCTGACAAATACAGCTTATGCTATTGTACAATGCAAAAAGACGCTTCTCTCGCTCTGAAACGCTCAAAATTGACATAAGCCACTTTTCACCCTTAATGAATGAAAGTGCAGGAAAAACCTTGTTTGCCATCAAGAAGATCCAAATTCAACCAGTTCAAGCTAGAAAACTTACTCGAAAAACCTTTTTTCAGACAAATACAGCTTATGCTATTGTACAATGCAAAAAGACGCTTCTCTCGCTCTGAAACGCTCAAAATTGACATAAGCCAGTTTGCACCTTTAATGAATGAAAGTGCAGGAAAAACCTTATTTGCCATCAAGAAGACCCAAATTCAACCAGTTCAGGCTAGGAAACCTCAGTGAAAAACCTTTTTTCTGACAAATACAGCTTATGCTATTGTACAATGCAAAAAGACGCTTCTCTCGCTCTGAAACGCTCAAAATTGACATAAGCCACTTTTCAGCCTTAATGAATGAAAGCGCAGGAAAAACCTTGTTTGCCATCAAGAAGATCCAAATTCAACCTGTTCAGGCTAAGAAACCTCAGTGAAAAACCTTTTTTCAGACAAATACAGCTTATGCTATTGTACAATGCAAAAAGACGCTTCTCTCGCTCTGAAACGCTCAAAATTGACATAAGCCACTTTTCACCCTTAATGAATGAAAGTGCAGGAAAAACCTTGTTTGCCATCAAGAAGATCCAAATTCAACCTGCTCAGGCTAGGAAACCTCAGTGAAAAACCTTTTTTCAGACAAATACAGCTTATGCTATTGTACAATGCAAAAAGACGCTTCTCTCGCTCTGAAACGCTCAAAATTGACATAAGCCAGTTTGCACCTTTAATGAATGAAAGTGCAGGAAAAACCTTCTTTGCCATCAAGAAGATCCAAATTCAACCAGTTCAAGCTAGAAAACTTACTCGGAAAACCTTTTTTCAGACAAATACAGCTTATGCTATTGTACAATGCAAAAAGACGCTTCTCTCGCTCTGAAACGCTCAAAATTGACATAAGCCACTTTTCACCCTTAATGAATGAAAGTGCAGGAAAAACCTTGTTTGCCATCAAGAAGACCCAAATTCAACCTGTTCAGGCTAGGAAACCTCAGTGAAAAACCTTTTTTCTGACAAATACAGCTTATGCTATTGTACAATGCAAAAAGACGCTTCTCTCGCTCTGAAACGCTCAAAATTGACATAAGCCAGTTTGCACCTTTAATGAATGAAAGTGCAGGAAAAACCTTGTTTGCCATCAAGAAGATCCAAATTCAACCAGTTCAAGCTAGAAAACTTACTCGAAAAACCTTTTTTCAGACAAATACAGCTTATGCTATTGTACAATGCAAAAAGACGCTTCTCTCGCTCTGAAACGCTCAAAATTGACATAAGCCAGTTTGCACCTTTAATGAATGAAAGTGCAGGAAAAACCTTATTTGCCATCAAGAAGACCCAAATTCAACCAGTTCAGGCTAGGAAACCTCAGTGAAAAACCTTTTTTCTGACAAATACAGCTTATGCTATTGTACAATGCAAAAAGACGCTTCTCTCGCTCTGAAACGCTCAAAATTGACATAAGCCACTTTTCACCCTTAATGAATGAAAGTGCAGGAAAAACCTTGTTTGCCATCAAGAAGATCCAAATTCAACCTGCTCAGGCTAGGAAACCTCAGTGAAAAACCTTTTTTCAGACAAATACAGCTTATGCTATTGTACAATGCAAAAAGACGCTTCTCTCGCTCTGAAACGCTCAAAATTGACATAAGCCACTTTTCACCCTTAATGAATGAAAGCGCAGGAAAAACCTTGTTTGCCATCAAGAAGATCCAAATTCAACCTGCTCAGGCTAGGAAACCTCAGTGAAAAACCTTTTTTCAGTCCAATACAGCTTATGCTATTACACAATGCAAAAAGACGGTTGTCTCGCTCTGAAACGCTCAAAATTGACATAAGCCAGTTTGCACCTTTAATGAATGAAAGCACAGGAAAAACCTTGTTTGCCATCAAGAAGACCCAAATTCAACCAGTTCAGGCTAGGAAACCTCAGTGAAAAACGTTTTTTCAGTCCAATACAGCTTATGTTATTACACAATGCAAAAAGACGCTTCTCTCGCTCTGAAACGCTCAAAATTGACATAAGCCAGTTTGCACCTTTAATGAATGAAAGTGCAGGAAAAACCTTGTTTGCCATCAAGAAGATCCAAATTCAACCTGCTCAGGCTAGGAAACCTCAGTGAAAAACCTTTTTTCAGACAAATACAGCTTATGCTATTGTACAATGCAAAAAGACGCTTCTCTCGCTCTGAAACGCTCAAAATTGACATAAGCCACTTTTCACCCTTAATGAATGAAAGCACAGGAAAAACCTTGTTTGCCATCAAGAAGATCGAAATTCAACATGTTCAGGCTAAGAAACCTCAGTGAAAAACCTTTTTTCAGACAAATACAGCTTATGCTATTGTACAATGCAAAAAGAGGCTTCTCTCGCTCTGAAACGCTCAAAATTGACATAAGCCAGTTTGCACCTTTAATGAATGAAAGTGCAGGAAAAACCTTGTTTGCCATCAAGAAGATCCAAATTCAACCTGCTCAGGCTAGGAAACCTCAGTGAAAAACCTTTTTTCAGACAAATACAGCTTATGCTATTGTACAATGCAAAAAGACGCTTCTCTCGCTCTGAAACGCTCAAAATTGACATAAGCCACTTTTCACCCTTAATGAATGAAAGCACAGGAAAAACCTTGTTTGCCATCAAGAAGATCGAAATTCAACATGTTCAGGCTAAGAAACCTCAGTGAAAAACCTTTTTTCAGACAAATACAGCTTATGCTATTGTACAATGCAAAAAGAGGCTTCTCTCGCTCTGAAACGCTCAAAATTGACATAAGCCAGTTTGCACCTTTAATGAATGAAAGTGCAGGAAAAACCTTGTTTGCCATCAAGAAGATCCAAATTCAACCAGTTCAAGCTAGAAAACTTACTCGAAAAACCTTTTTTCAGACAAATACAGCTAATGCTATTGTACAATGCAAAAAGACGCTTCTCTCGCTCTGAAACGCTCAAAATTGACATAAGCCACTTTTCACCCTTAATGAATGAAAGCACAGGAAAAACCTTGTTTGCCATCAAGAAGATCGAAATTCAACATGTTCAGGCTAAGAAACCTCAGTGAAAAACCTTTTTTCAGACAAATACAGCTTATGCTATTGTACAATGCAAAAAGAGGCTTCTCTCGCTCTGAAACGCTCAAAATTGACATAAGCCAGTTTGCACCTTTAATGAATGAAAGTGCAGGAAAAACCTTGTTTGCCATCAAGAAGATCCAAATTCAACCAGTTCAAGCTAGAAAACTTACTCGAAAAACCTTTTTTCAGACAAATACAGCTAATGCTATTGTACAATGCAAAAAGACGCTTCTCTCGCTCTGAAACGCTCAAAATTGACATAAGCCACTTTTCACCCTTAATGAATGAAAGCACAGGAAAAACCTTGTTTGCCATCAAGAAGATCGAAATTCAACATGTTCAGGCTAAGAAACCTCAGTGAAAAACCTTTTTTCAGACAAATACAGCTTATGCTATTGTACAATGCAAAAAGAGGCTTCTCTCGCTCTGAAACGCTCAAAATTGACATAAGCCAGTTTGCACCTTTAATGAATGAAAGTGCAGGAAAAACCTTGTTTGCCATCAAGAAGATCCAAATTCAACCAGTTCAAGCTAGAAAACTTACTCGAAAAACCTTTTTTCAGACAAATACAGCTAATGCTATTGTACAATGCAAAAAGACGCTTCTCTCGCTCTGAAACGCTCAAAATTGACATAAGCCACTTTTCACCCTTTATGAATGAAAGTGCAGGAAAAACCTTGTTTGCCATCAAGAAGATCCAAATTCAACATGTTCAGGCTAAGAAACCTCAGTGAAAAACCTTTTTTCAGACAAATACAGCTTATGCTATTGTACAATGCAAAAAGACGCTTCTCTCGCTCTGAAACGCTCAAAATTGACATAAGCCACTTTTCACCCTTAATGAATGAAAGCACAGGAAAAACCTTGTTTGCCATCAAGAAGATCCAAATTCAACCAGTTCAAGCTAGAAAACTTACTCGAAAAACCTTTTTTCAGACAAATACAGCTTATGCTATTGTACAATGCAAAAAGACGCTTCTCTCGCTCTGAAACGCTCAAAATTGACATAAGCCACTTTTCACCCTTAATGAATGAAAGCACAGGAAAAACCTTGTTTGCCATCAAGAAGATCCAAATTCAACCTGCTCAGGCTAAGAAAGCTCAGTGAAAAAGCTTTTGTCAGACAAATACAGCTTATGCTATTGTACAATGCAATAAGAGGCTTCTCTCGCTCTGAAACGCTCAAAATTGACATAAGCCAGTTTGCACCTTTAATGAAAGAAAGTGCAGGAAAAACCTTGTTTGCCATCAAGAAGATCCAAATTCAACCTGTTCAGGCTAGGAAACTTACTTGAAAAACCCTTTTTCAGTGAAATACAACATAGTCTACTTCACAGTTCAAAAACACACGTCTCTCGCTCTGAAATGCTCAAAGTTGACAGAAGTGAGTTATCACCATAAATGGATTAAAGAACACGTTAAACCATGTTTGCCATGATATTTATCCAAATTCAACTATTCCTGGCAAAGAAAATTCCTTGAATAACCCTTTTTCAGTGAAATACAGATTAAGGAACTTCACAGTGAAAAAATACGCTTCTCTCGATCTGAAACGCTCAAAATTGACATAAGTGAGTTTGTAGCGCAGCGTCTCGGCATGAGATGGAGACTAGACTTGCCTGTTATTCGCTGTCCACTCTCTGTAAGGATTGGCAGGATCTCCAGTGTCTTCTCCACTTTCAGAGGACGAGTCAGAGGCACTCACAGAAGTGGGCTCCAGTAAGCATTCTGTGTCAGACTTCCCCTCGAGATTGTGTCTTCTTCAGATGAGTCCTGCAGCTTGCTGGCGGATAAAGGCTGCAGGTCTTTCTCCTTCTCTGCCCACTAATGAAATGACCCCTCAGCCAAGCTGCATGTTTATCTTTGGTTGTGGGAAGCAGCCAGGTGCATAAACACAGTGACAGTTGTTTTTGTTTTTGTTTTTGAGTACAGCAAAGGCAAGAGGCCATGTTTTTACTCAAGCGGCTCTTCAAAGACACATGAAAGACATCTTTCAAAAAATGCCATTTTTTCACCCTTAAAAGATCAATACGTGGTTACAGATTCACACACTCTCTCTCTCACACACACGTACAGGCGCGCAAACACACGCACACACACACACGAAAACTCTTGGGGTCGGCTAATAGTAACAGGGGTGCATAGTATAACTGGCAAAAAGTAGAAGTGAAACCATGTTTGACGTGAGCCAGTTTTCGCCATGAATGAATTGAAAGACAGGTGAAATGCTCTTTGCCTTGAACAAGATCCAAATTCAACCTGTTCAGGCTAAGAAACCTCAGTGAAAAACCTTTTTTCAGACAAATACAGCTTATGCTATTGTACAATGCAAAAAGACGCTTCTCTCGCTCTGAAACGCTCAAAATTGACATAAGCCACTTTTCACCCTTAATGAATGAAAGGACAGGAAAAACCTTGTTTGCCATCAAGAAGATCCAAATTCAACCTGTTCAGGCTAAGAAACCTCAGTGAAAAACCTTTTTTCAGACAAATACAGCTTATGCTATTACACAATGCAAAAAGACGCTTGTCTCGATCTGAAACGCTCAAAATTGACATAAGCCAGTTTGCACCTTTAAAAAATGAAAGTGCAGGAAAAACCTTGTTTGCCATTAAGAAAATCCAAATTCAACCAGTTCAAGCTAGAAAACTTACTCGAAAAACCTTTTTTCAGTCCAATACAGCTTATGCTATTACACAATGCAAAAAGACGCTTGTCTCGCTCTGAAACGCTCAAAATTGACATAAGCCAGTTTGCACCTTTAATGAATGAAAGTGCAGGAAAACCCTTGTTTGCCATCAAGAAGACCCAAATTCAACCACTTCAGGCTAGAAAACCTCAGTGAAAAACCTTTTTTCAGTCAAATACAGCTTATGCTATTACACAATGCTAAAAGACGCTTCTCTCGCTCTGAAACGCTCAAAATTGACATAAGCCAGTTTGCACCTTTAATGAATGAAAGTGCAGGAAAAACCTTGTTTGCCATCAAGAAGACCCAAATTCAACCAGTTCAGGCTAGGAAACCTCAGTGAAAAACCTTTTTTCAGTCCAATACAGCTTATGCTATTACACAATGCAAAAAGACGCTTGTCTCGCTCTGAAACGCTCAAAATTGACATAAGCCAGTTTGCACCTTTAATGAATGAAAGTGCAGGAAAACCCTTGTTTGCCATCAAGAAGACCCAAAGTCAACCACTTCAGGCTAGGAAACCTCAGTGAAAAATCTTTTTTCAGTCAAATACAGCTTATGCTATTACACAATGCAAAAAGACGCTTCTCTCGCTCTGAAACGCTCAAAATTGACATAAGCCAGTTTGCACCTTTAATGAAAGAAAGTGCAGGAAAAACCTTGTTTGCCATCAAGAAGATCCAAATTCAACCAGTTCAGGCTAGAAAACTTACTCGAAAAACCTTTTTTCAGTCCAATACAGCTTATGCTATTACACAATGCAAAAAGACGCTTGTCTCGCTCTGAAACGCTCAAAATTGACATAAGCCAGTTTGCACCTTTAATGAATGAAAGTGCAGGAAAACCCTTGTTTGCCATCAAGAAGACCCAAATTCAACCACTTCAGGCTAGAAAACCTCAGTGAAAAACCTTTTTTCAGTCAAATACAGCTTATGCTATTACACAATGCTAAAAGACGCTTCTCTCGCTCTGAAACGCTCAAAATTGACATAAGCCAGTTTGCACCTTTAATGAATGAAAGTGCAGGAAAAACCTTGTTTGCCATCAAGAAGACCCAAATTCAACCAGTTCAGGCTAGGAAACCTCAGTGAAAAACCTTTTTTCAGTCCAATACAGCTTATGCTATTACACAATGCAAAAAGACGCTTGTCTCGCTCTGAAACGCTCAAAATTGACATAAGCCAGTTTGCACCTTTAATGAATGAAAGTGCAGGAAAACCCTTGTTTGCCATCAAGAAGACCCAAAGTCAACCACTTCAGGCTAGGAAACCTCAGTGAAAAATCTTTTTTCAGTCAAATACAGCTTATGCTATTACACAATGCAAAAAGACGCTTCTCTCGCTCTGAAACGCTCAAAATTGACATAAGCCAGTTTGCACCTTTAATGAAAGAAAGTGCAGGAAAAACCTTGTTTGCCATCAAGAAGATCCAAATTCAACCAGTTCAGGCTAGAAAACTTACTCGAAAAACCTTTTTTCAGTCCAATACAGCTTATGCTATTACACAATGCAAAAAGACGCTTGTCTCGCTCTGAAACGCTCAAAATTGACATAAGCCAGTTTGCACCTTTAATGAATGAAAGTGCAGGAAAAACCTTGTTTGCCATCAAGAAGACCCAAATTCAACCACTTCAGGCTAGAAAACCTCAGTGAAAAACCTTTTTTCAGTCAAATACAGCTTATGCTATTACACAATGCTAAAAGACGCTTCTCTCGCTCTGAAACGCTCAAAATTGACATAAGCCAGTTTGCACCTTTAATGAATGAAAGTGCAGGAAAAACCTTGTTTGCCATCAAGAAGACCCAAATTCAACCAGTTCAGGCTAGGAAACCTCAGTGAAAAACCTTTTTTCAGTCCAATACAGCTTATGCTATTACACAATGCAAAAAGACGCTTGTCTCGCTCTGAAACGCTCAAAATTGACATAAGCCAGTTTGCACCTTTAATGAATGAAAGTGCAGGAAAAACCTTGTTTGCCATCAAGAAGACCCAAATTCAACCAGTTCAGGCTAGGAAACCTCAGTGAAAAACCTTTTTTCAGTCCAATACAGCTTATGCTATTACACAATGCAAAAAGACGCTTGTCTCGCTCTGAAACGCTCAAAATTGACATAAGCCAGTTTGCACCTTTAATGAATGAAAGTGCAGGAAAACCCTTGTTTGCCATCAAGAAGACCCAAAGTCAACCACTTCAGGCTAGGAAACCTCAGTGAAAAATCTTTTTTCAGTCAAATACAGCTTATGCTATTACACAATGCAAAAAGACGCTTCTCTCGCTCTGAAACGCTCAAAATTGACATAAGCCAGTTTGCACCTTTAATGAAAGAAAGTGCAGGAAAAACCTTGTTTGCCATCAAGAAGATCCAAATTCAACCAGTTCAGGCTAGAAAACTTACTCGAAAAACCTTTTTTCAGTCCAATACAGCTTATGCTATTACACAATGCAAAAAGACGCTTGTCTCGCTCTGAAACGCTCAAAATTGACATAAGCCAGTTTGCACCTTTAATGAATGAAAGTGCAGGAAAACCCTTGTTTGCCATCAAGAAGACCCAAATTCAACCACTTCAGGCTAGAAAACCTCAGTGAAAAACCTTTTTTCAGTCAAATACAGCTTATGCTATTACACAATGCTAAAAGACGCTTCTCTCGCTCTGAAACGCTCAAAATTGACATAAGCCAGTTTGCACCTTTAATGAATGAAAGTGCAGGAAAAACCTTGTTTGCCATCAAGAAGATCCAAATTCAACCAGTTCAGGCTAGAAAACTTACTCGAAAAACCTTTTTTCAGTCCAATACAGCTTATGCTATTACACAATGCAAAAAGACGCTTGTCTCGCTCTGAAACGCTCAAAATTGACATAAGCCAGTTTGCACCTTTAATGAATGAAAGTGCAGGAAAACCCTTGTTTGCCATCAAGAAGACCCAAATTCAACCACTTCAGGCTAGAAAACCTCAGTGAAAAACCTTTTTTCAGTCAAATACAGCTTATGCTATTACACAATGCAAAAAGACGCTTCTCTCGCTCTGAAACGCTCAAAATTGACATAAGCCAGTTTGCACCTTTAATGAATGAAAGTGCAGGAAAAACCTTGTTTGCCATCAAGAAGATCCAAATTCAACCAGTTCAGGCTAGGAAACCTCAGTGAAAAACCTTTTTTCAGTCCAATACAGCTTATGCTATTACACAATGCAAAAAGACGCTTGTCTCGCTCTGAAACGCTCAAAATTGACATAAGCCAGTTTGCACCTTTAATGAATGAAAGTGCAGGAAAAACCTTGTTTGCCATCAAGAAGACCCAAATTCAACCAGTTCAGGCTAGGAAACCTCAGTGAAAAACCTTTTTTCAGTCCAATACAGCTTATGCTATTACACAATGCAAAAAGACGCTTGTCTCGCTCTGAAACGCTCAAAATTGACATAAGCCAGTTTGCACCTTTAATGAATGAAAGTGCAGGAAAACCCTTGTTTGCCATCAAGAAGACCCAAAGTCAACCACTTCAGGCTAGGAAACCTCAGTGAAAAATCTTTTTTCAGTCAAATACAGCTTATGCTATTACACAATGCAAAAAGACGCTTCTCTCGCTCTGAAACGCTCAAAATTGACATAAGCCAGTTTGCACCTTTAATGAAAGAAAGTGCAGGAAAAACCTTGTTTGCCATCAAGAAGATCCAAATTCAACCAGTTCAGGCTAGAAAACTTACTCGAAAAACCTTTTTTCAGTCCAATACAGCTTATGCTATTACACAATGCAAAAAGACGCTTGTCTCGCTCTGAAACGCTCAAAATTGACATAAGCCAGTTTGCACCTTTAATGAATGAAAGTGCAGGAAAACCCTTGTTTGCCATCAAGAAGACCCAAATTCAACCACTTCAGGCTAGAAAACCTCAGTGAAAAACCTTTTTTCAGTCAAATACAGCTTATGCTATTACACAATGCTAAAAGACGCTTCTCTCGCTCTGAAACGCTCAAAATTGACATAAGCCAGTTTGCACCTTTAATGAATGAAAGTGCAGGAAAAACCTTGTTTGCCATCAAGAAGACCCAAATTCAACCAGTTCAGGCTAGGAAACCTCAGTGAAAAACCTTTTTTCAGTCCAATACAGCTTATGCTATTACACAATGCAAAAAGACGCTTGTCTCGCTCTGAAACGCTCAAAATTGACATAAGCCAGTTTGCACCTTTAATGAATGAAAGTGCAGGAAAACCCTTGTTTGCCATCAAGAAGACCCAAAGTCAACCACTTCAGGCTAGGAAACCTCAGTGAAAAATCTTTTTTCAGTCAAATACAGCTTATGCTATTACACAATGCAAAAAGACGCTTCTCTCGCTCTGAAACGCTCAAAATTGACATAAGCCAGTATGCACCTTTAATGAAAGAAAGTGCAGGAAAAACCTTGTTTGCCATCAAGAAGATCCAAATTCAACCAGTTCAGGCTAGAAAACTTACTCGAAAAACCTTTTTTCAGTCCAATACAGCTTATGCTATTACACAATGCAAAAAGACGCTTGTCTCGCTCTGAAACGCTCAAAATTGACATAAGCCAGTTTGCACCTTTAATGAATGAAAGTGCAGGAAAAACCTTGTTTGCCATCAAGAAGACCCAAATTCAACCACTTCAGGCTAGAAAACCTCAGTGAAAAACCTTTTTTCAGTCAAATACAGCTTATGCTATTACACAATGCTAAAAGACGCTTCTCTCGCTCTGAAACGCTCAAAATTGACATAAGCCAGTTTGCACCTTTAATGAATGAAAGTGCAGGAAAAACCTTGTTTGCCATCAAGAAGACCCAAATTCAACCAGTTCAGGCTAGGAAACCTCAGTGAAAAACCTTTTTTCAGTCCAATACAGCTTATGCTATTACACAATGCAAAAAGACGCTTGTCTCGCTCTGAAACGCTCAAAATTGACATAAGCCAGTTTGCACCTTTAATGAATGAAAGTGCAGGAAAAACCTTGTTTGCCATCAAGAAGACCCAAATTCAACCAGTTCAGGCTAGGAAACCTCAGTGAAAAACCTTTTTTCAGTCCAATACAGCTTATGCTATTACACAATGCAAAAAGACGCTTGTCTCGCTCTGAAACGCTCAAAATTGACATAAGCCAGTTTGCACCTTTAATGAATGAAAGTGCAGGAAAACCCTTGTTTGCCATCAAGAAGACCCAAAGTCAACCACTTCAGGCTAGGAAACCTCAGTGAAAAATCTTTTTTCAGTCAAATACAGCTTATGCTATTACACAATGCAAAAAGACGCTTCTCTCGCTCTGAAACGCTCAAAATTGACATAAGCCAGTTTGCACCTTTAATGAAAGAAAGTGCAGGAAAAACCTTGTTTGCCATCAAGAAGATCCAAATTCAACCAGTTCAGGCTAGAAAACTTACTCGAAAAACCTTTTTTCAGTCCAATACAGCTTATGCTATTACACAATGCAAAAAGACGCTTGTCTCGCTCTGAAACGCTCAAAATTGACATAAGCCAGTTTGCACCTTTAATGAATGAAAGTGCAGGAAAACCCTTGTTTGCCATCAAGAAGACCCAAATTCAACCACTTCAGGCTAGAAAACCTCAGTGAAAAACCTTTTTTCAGTCAAATACAGCTTATGCTATTACACAATGCTAAAAGACGCTTCTCTCGCTCTGAAACGCTCAAAATTGACATAAGCCAGTTTGCACCTTTAATGAATGAAAGTGCAGGAAAAACCTTGTTTGCCATCAAGAAGATCCAAATTCAACCAGTTCAGGCTAGAAAACTTACTCGAAAAACCTTTTTTCAGTCCAATACAGCTTATGCTATTACACAATGCAAAAAGACGCTTGTCTCGCTCTGAAACGCTCAAAATTGACATAAGCCAGTTTGCACCTTTAATGAATGAAAGTGCAGGAAAACCCTTGTTTGCCATCAAGAAGACCCAAATTCAACCACTTCAGGCTAGAAAACCTCAGTGAAAAACCTTTTTTCAGTCAAATACAGCTTATGCTATTACACAATGCAAAAAGACGCTTCTCTCGCTCTGAAACGCTCAAAATTGACATAAGCCAGTTTGCACCTTTAATGAATGAAAGTGCAGGAAAAACCTTGTTTGCCATCAAGAAGATCCAAATTCAACCAGTTCAGGCTAGGAAACCTCAGTGAAAAACCTTTTTTCAGTCCAATACAGCTTATGCTATTACACAATGCAAAAAGACGCTTGTCTCGCTCTGAAACGCTCAAAATTGACATAAGCCAGTTTGCACCTTTAATGAATGAAAGTGCAGGAAAAACCTTGTTTGCCATCAAGAAGACCCAAATTCAACCAGTTCAGGCTAGGAAACCTCAGTGAAAAACCTTTTTTCAGTCCAATACAGCTTATGCTATTACACAATGCAAAAAGACGCTTGTCTCGCTCTGAAACGCTCAAAATTGACATAAGCCAGTTTGCACCTTTAATGAATGAAAGTGCAGGAAAACCCTTGTTTGCCATCAAGAAGACCCAAAGTCAACCACTTCAGGCTAGGAAACCTCAGTGAAAAATCTTTTTTCAGTCAAATACAGCTTATGCTATTACACAATGCAAAAAGACGCTTCTCTCGCTCTGAAACGCTCAAAATTGACATAAGCCAGTATGCACCTTTAATGAAAGAAAGTGCAGGAAAAACCTTGTTTGCCATCAAGAAGATCCAAATTCAACCAGTTCAGGCTAGAAAACTTACTCGAAAAACCTTTTTTCAGTCCAATACAGCTTATGCTATTACACAATGCAAAAAGACGCTTGTCTCGCTCTGAAACGCTCAAAATTGACATAAGCCAGTTTGCACCTTTAATGAATGAAAGTGCAGGAAAAACCTTGTTTGCCATCAAGAAGACCCAAATTCAACCACTTCAGGCTAGAAAACCTCAGTGAAAAACCTTTTTTCAGTCAAATACAGCTTATGCTATTACACAATGCTAAAAGACGCTTCTCTCGCTCTGAAACGCTCAAAATTGACATAAGCCAGTTTGCACCTTTAATGAATGAAAGTGCAGGAAAAACCTTGTTTGCCATCAAGAAGACCCAAATTCAACAACTTCAGGCTAGAAAACCTCAGTGAAAAACCTTTTTTCAGTCCAATACAGCTTATGCTATTACACAATGCAAAAAGACGCTTGTCTCGCTCTGAAACGCTGAAAATTGACATAAGCCAGTTTGCACCTTTAATGAATGAAAGTGCAGGAAAAACCTTGTTTGCCATCAAGAAGATCCAAATTCAACCAGTTCAGGCTAGAAAACTTACTCGAAAAACCTTTTTTCAGTCCAATACAGCTTATGCTATTACACAATGCAAAAAGACGCTTGTCTTGCTCTGAAACGCTCAAAATTGACATAAGCCAGTTTGCACCTTTAATGAATGAAAGTGCAGGAAAAACCTTGTTTGCCATCAAGAAGACCCAAATTCAACAACTTCAGGCTAGAAAACCTCAGTGAAAAACCTTTTTTCAGTCCAATACAGCTTATGCTATTACACAATGCAAAAAGACGCTTGTCTCGCTCTGAAACGCTGAAAATTGACATAAGCCAGTTTGCACCTTTAATGAATGAAAGTGCAGGAAAAACCTTGTTTGCCATCAAGAAGATCCAAATTCAACCAGTTCAGGCTAGGAAACCTCAGTGAAAAACCTTTTTTCAGTCCAATACAGCTTATGCTATTACACAATGCAAAAAGACGCTTCTCTCGCCCTGAAACGCTCAAAATTGACATAAGCCAGTTTGCACCTTTAATGAAAGAAAGTGCAGGAAAAACCTTGTTTGCCATCAAGAAGACCCAAATTCAACAACTTCAGGCTAGAAAACCTCAGTGAAAAACCTTTTTTCAGTCCAATACAGCTTATGCTATTACACAATGCAAAAAGACGCTTCTCTCGCTCTGAAACGCTCAAAATTGACATAAGCCAGTTTGCACCTTTAATGAAAGAAAGTGCAGGAAAAACCTTGTTTGCCATCAAGAAGATCCAAATTCAACCAGTTCAGGCTAGAAAACTTACTCGAAAAACCTTTTTTCAGTCCAATACAGCTTATGCTATTACACAATGCAAAAAGACGCTTGTCTCGCTCTGAAACGCTCAAAATTGACATAAGCCAGTTTGCACCTTTAATGAATGAAAGTGCAGGAAAAACCTTGTTTGCCATCAAGAAGACCCAAATTCAACAACTTCAGGCTAGAAAACCTCAGTGAAAAACCTTTTTTCAGTCCAATACAGCTTATGCTATTACACAATGCAAAAAGACGCTTCTCTCGCTCTGAAACGCTCAAAATTGACATAAGCCAGTTTGCACCTTTAATGAATGAAAGTGCAGGAAAACCCTTGTTTGCCATCAAGAAGACCCAAATTCAACCAGTTCAGGCTAGGAAACCTCAGTGAAAAACCTTTTTTCAGTCCAATACAGCTTATGCTATTACACAATGCAAAAAGACGCTTCTCTCGCTCTGAAACGCTCAAAATTGACATAAGCCAGTTTGCACCTTTAATGAAAGAAAGTGCAGGAAAAACCTTGTTTGCCATCAAGAAGATCCAAATTCAACCAGTTCAGGCTAGAAAACTTACTCGAAAAACCTTTTTTCAGTCCAATACAGCTTATGCTATTACACAATGCAAAAAGACGCTTGTCTGGCTCTGAAACGCTCAAAATTGACATAAGCCAGTTTGCACCTTTAATGAATGAAAGTGCAGGAAAAACCTTGTTTGCCATCAAGAAGACCCAAATTCAACCACTTCAGGCTAGAAAACCTCAGAGAAAAACCTTTTTTCAGTCCAATACAGCTTATGCTATTACACAATGCAAAAAGACGCTTGTCTCGCTCTGAAACGCTCAAAATTGACATAAGCCAGTTTGCACCTTTAATGAAAGAAAGTGCAGGAAAAACCTTGTTTGCCATCAAGAAGATCCAAATTCAACCAGTTCAGGCTAGAAAACTTACTCGAAAAACCTTTTTTCAGTCCAATACAGCTTATGCTATTACACAATGCAAAAAGACGCTTGTCTCGCTCTGAAACGCTCAAAATTGACATAAGCCAGTTTGCACCTTTAATGAAAGAAAGTGCAGGAAAAACCTTGTTTGCCATCAAGAAGATCCAAATTCAACCAGTTCAGGCTAGAAAACTTACTCGAAAAACCTTTTTTCAGTCCAATACAGCTTATGCTATTACACAATGCAAAAAGACGCTTGTCTCGCTCTGAAACGCTCAAAATTGACATAAGCCAGTTTGCACCTTTAATGAATGAAAGTGCAGGAAAAACCTTGTTTGCCATCAAGAAGACCCAAATTCAACCACTTCAGGCTAGAAAACCTCAGAGAAAAACCTTTTTTCAGTCCAATACAGCTTATGCTATTACACAATGCAAAAAGACGCTTGTCTCGCTCTGAAACGCTCAAAATTGACATAAGCCAGTTTGCACCTTTAATGAATGAAAGTGCAGGAAAAACCTTGTTTGCCATCAAGAAGATCCAAATTCAACCAGTTCAGGCTAGGAAACCTCAGTGAAAAACCTTTTTTCAGTCCAATACAGCTTATGCTATTACACAATGCAAAAAGACGCTTCTCTCGCTCTGAAACGCTCAAAATTGACATAAGCCAGTTTGCACCTTTAATGAAAGAAAGTGCAGGAAAAACCTTGTTTGCCATCAAGAAGATCCAAATTCAACCAGTTCAGGCTAGAAAACTTACTCGAAAAACCTTTTTTCAGTCCAATACAGCTTATGCTATTACACAATGCAAAAAGACGCTTGTCTGGCTCTGAAACGCTCAAAATTGACATAAGCCAGTTTGCACCTTTAATGAATGAAAGTGCAGGAAAAACCTTGTTTGCAATCAAGAAGACCCAAATTCAACCACTTCAGGCTAGAAAACCTCAGAGAAAAACCTTTTTTCAGTCCAATACAGCTTATGCTATTACACAATGCAAAAAGACGCTTCTCTCGCTCTGAAACGCTCAAAATTGACATAAGCCAGTTTGCACCTTTAATGAAAGAAAGTGCAGGAAAAACCTTGTTTGCCATCAAGAAGATCCAAATTCAACCAGTTCAGGCTAGAAAACTTACTCGAAAAACCTTTTTTCAGTCCAATACAGCTTATGCTATTACACAATGCAAAAAGACGCTTGTCTCGCTCTGAAACGCTCAAAATTGACATAAGCCAGTTTGCACCTTTAATGAAAGAAAGTGCAGGAAAAACCTTGTTTGCCATCAAGAAGATCCAAATTCAACCAGTTCAGGCTAGGAAACCTCAGTGAAAAACCTTTTTTCAGTCCAATACAGCTTATGCTATTACACAATACAAAAAGACGCTTCTCTCGCTCTGAAACGCTCAAAATTGACATAAGCCAGTTTGCACCTTTAATGAAAGAAAGTGCAGGAAAAACCTTGTTTGCCATCAAGAAGATCCAAATTCAACCAGTTCAGGCTAGAAAACTTACTCGAAAAACCTTTTTTCAGTCCAATACAGCTTATGCTATTACACAATGCAAAAAGACGCTTCTCTCGCTCTGAAACGCTCAAAATTGACATAAGCCAGTTTGCACCTTTAATGAAAGAAAGTGCAGGAAAAACCTTGTTTGCCATCAAGAAGATCCAAATTCAACCAGTTCAGGCTAGAAAACTTACTCGAAAAACCTTTTTTCAGTCCAATACAGCTTATGCTATTACACAATGCAAAAAGACGCTTGTCTCGCTCTGAAACGCTCAAAATTGACATAAGCCAGTTTGCACCTTTAATGAATGAAAGTGCAGGAAAAACCTTGTTTGCCATCAAGAAGATCCAAATTCAACCAGTTCAAGCTAGGAAACCTCAGTGAAAAACCTTTTTTCAGTCCAATACAGCTTATGCTATTACACAATGCAAAAAGACGCTTGTCTCGCTCTGAAACGCTCAAAATTGACATAAGCCAGTTTGCACCTTTAATGAAAGAAAGTGCAGGAAAAACCTTGTTTGCAATCAAGAAGACCCAAATTCAACCACTTCAGGCTAGAAAACCTCAGAGAAAAACCTTTTTTCAGTCCAATACAGCTTATGCTATTACACAATGCAAAAAGACGCTTCTCTCGCTCTGAAACGCTCAAAATTGACATAAGCCAGTTTGCACCTTTAATGAAAGAAAGTGCAGGAAAAACCTTGTTTGCCATCAAGAAGATCCAAATTCAACCAGTTCAGGCTAGAAAACTTACTCGAAAAACCTTTTTTCAGTCCAATACAGCTTATGCTATTACACAATGCAAAAAGACGCTTGTCTCGCTCTGAAACGCTCAAAATTGACATAAGCCAGTTTGCACCTTTAATGAAAGAAAGTGCAGGAAAAACCTTGTTTGCCATCAAGAAGATCCAAATTCAACCAGTTCAGGCTAGGAAACCTCAGTGAAAAACCTTTTTTCAGTCCAATACAGCTTATGCTATTACACAATGCAAAAAGACGCTTCTCTCGCTCTGAAACGCTCAAAATTGACATAAGCCAGTTTGCACCTTTAATGAAAGAAAGTGCAGGAAAAACCTTGTTTGCCATCAAGAAGATCCAAATTCAACCAGTTCAGGCTAGAAAACTTACTCGAAAAACCTTTTTTCAGTCCAATACAGCTTATGCTATTACACAATGCAAAAAGACGCTTCTCTCGCTCTGAAACGCTCAAAATTGACATAAGCCAGTTTGCACCTTTAATGAAAGAAAGTGCAGGAAAAACCTTGTTTGCCATCAAGAAGATCCAAATTCAACCAGTTCAGGCTAGAAAACTTACTCGAAAAACCTTTTTTCAGTCCAATACAGCTTATGCTATTACACAATGCAAAAAGACGCTTGTCTCGCTCTGAAACGCTCAAAATTGACATAAGCCAGTTTGCACCTTTAATGAATGAAAGTGCAGGAAAAACCTTGTTTGCCATCAAGAAGATCCAAATTCAACCAGTTCAGGCTAGGAAACCTCAGTGAAAAACCTTTTTTCAGTCCAATACAGCTTATGCTATTACACAATGCAAAAAGACGCTTCTCTCGCTCTGAAACGCTCAAAATTGACATAAGCCAGTTTGCACCTTTAATGAAAGAAAGTGCAGGAAAAACCTTGTTTGCCATCAAGAAGATCCAAATTCAACCAGTTCAGGCTAGGAAACCTCAGTGAAAAACCTTTTTTCAGTCCAATACAGCTTATGCTATTACACAATGCAAAAAGACGCTTGTCTCGCTCTGAAACGCTCAAAATTGACATAAGCCAGTTTGCACCTTTAATGAATGAAAGTGCAGGAAAAACCTTGTTTGCCATCAAGAAGATCCAAATTCAACCAGTTCAGGCTAGGAAACCTCAGTGAAAAACCTTTTTTCAGTCCAATACAGCTTATGCTATTACACAATGCAAAAAGACGCTTCTCTCGCTCTGAAACGCTCAAAATTGACATAAGCCAGTTTGCACCTTTAATGAAAGAAAGTGCAGGAAAAACCTTGTTTGCCATCAAGAAGATCCAAATTCAACCAGTTCAGGCTAGAAAACTTACTCGAAAAACCTTTTTTCAGTCCAATACAGCTTATGCTATTACACAATGCAAAAAGACGCTTGTCTGGCTCTGAAACGCTCAAAATTGACATAAGCCAGTTTGCACCTTTAATGAATGAAAGTGCAGGAAAAACCTTGTTTGCCATCAAGAAGACCCAAATTCAACCACTTCAGGCTAGAAAACCTCAGAGAAAAACCTTTTTTCAGTCCAATACAGCTTATGCTATTACACAATGCAAAAAGACGCTTCTCTCGCTCTGAAACGCTCAAAATTGACATAAGCCAGTTTGCACCTTTAATGAAAGAAAGTGCAGGAAAAACCTTGTTTGCCATCAAGAAGATCCAAATTCAACCAGTTCAGGCTAGAAAACTTACTCGAAAAACCTTTTTTCAGTCCAATACAGCTTATGCTATTACACAATGCAAAAAGACGCTTGTCTCGCTCTGAAACGCTCAAAATTGACATAAGCCAGTTTGCACCTTTAATGAATGAAAGTGCAGGAAAAACCTTGTTTGCCATCAAGAAGATCCAAATTCAACCAGTTCAGGCTAGGAAACCTCAGTGAAAAACCTTTTTTCAGTCCAATACAGCTTATGCTATTACACAATGCAAAAAGACGCTTGTCTCGCTCTGAAACGCTCAAAATTGACATAAGCCAGTTTGCACCTTTAATGAATGAAAGTGCAGGAAAAACCTTGTTTGCCATCAAGAAGACCCAAATTCAACCACTTCAGGCTAGAAAACCTCAGAGAAAAACCTTTTTTCAGTCCAATACAGCTTATGCTATTACACAATGCAAAAAGACGCTTCTCTCGCTCTGAAACGCTCAAAATTGACATAAGCCAGTTTGCACCTTCAATGAATGAAAGTGCAGGAAAAACCTTGTTTGCCATCAAGAAGACCCAAATTCAACCAGTTCAGGCTAGGAAACCTCAGTGAAAAACCTTTTTTCAGTCCAATACAGCTTATGCTATTACACAATGCAAAAAGACGCTTGTCTCGCTCTGAAACGCTCAAAATTGACATAAGCCAGTTTGCACCTTTATTGAATGAAAGTGCAGGAAAACCCTTGTTTGCCATCAAGAAGACCCAAATTTAACCATTTCAGGCTAGAAAACTTACTGGAAAAACCTTTTTTCAGTTCTATACAGCTTATGCTATTACACAATGCAAAAAGACGCTTGTCTCGCTCTGAAACGCTCAAAATTGACATAAGCCAGTTTGCACCTTTAATGAATGAAAGTGCAGGAAAAACCTTGTTTGCCATCAAGAAGACCCAAATTCAACCACTTCAGGCTAGGAAACCTCAGTGAAAAACCTTTTTTCAGTCCAATACAGCTTATGCTATTACACAATGCAAAAAGACGCTTGTCTCGCTCTGAAACGCTCAAAATTGACATAAGCCAGTTTGCACCTTTAATGAATGAAAGTGCAGGAAAAACCTTGTTTGCCATCAAGAAGATCCAAATTCAACCAGTTCAGGCTAGGAAACCTCAGTGAAAAACCTTTTTTCAGTCCAATACAGCTTATGCTATTACACAATGCAAAAAGACGCTTGTCTCGCTCTGAAACGCTCAAAATTGACATAAGCCAGTTTGCACCTTTAATGAATGAAAGTGCAGGAAAAACCTTGTTTGCCATCAAGAAGACCCAAATTCAACCAGTTCAGGCTAGGAAACCTCAGTGAAAAACCTTTTTTCAGTCCAATACAGCTTATGCTATTACACAATGCAAAAAGACGCTTGTCTCGCTCTGAAACGCTCAAAATTGACATAAGCCAGTTTGCACCTTTAATGAATGAAAGTGCAGGAAAACCCTTGTTTGCCATCAAGAAGACCCAAAGTCAACCACTTCAGGCTAGGAAACCTCAGTGAAAAATCTTTTTTCAGTCAAATACAGCTTATGCTATTACACAATGCAAAAAGACGCTTCTCTCGCTCTGAAACGCTCAAAATTGACATAAGCCAGTTTGCACCTTTAATGAAAGAAAGTGCAGGAAAAACCTTGTTTGCCATCAAGAAGATCCAAATTCAACCAGTTCAGGCTAGAAAACTTACTCGAAAAACCTTTTTTCAGTCCAATACAGCTTATGCTATTACACAATGCAAAAAGACGCTTGTCTCGCTCTGAAACGCTCAAAATTGACATAAGCCAGTTTGCACCTTTAATGAATGAAAGTGCAGGAAAACCCTTGTTTGCCATCAAGAAGACCCAAATTCAACCACTTCAGGCTAGAAAACCTCAGTGAAAAACCTTTTTTCAGTCAAATACAGCTTATGCTATTACACAATGCAAAAAGACGCTTCTCTCGCTCTGAAACGCTCAAAATTGACATAAGCCAGTTTGCACCTTTAATGAAAGAAAGTGCAGGAAAAACCTTGTTTGCCATCAAGAAGATCCAAATTCAACCAGTTCAGGCTAGAAAACTTACTCGAAAAACCTTTTTTCAGTCCAATACAGCTTATGCTATTACACAATGCAAAAAGACGCTTGTCTCGCTCTGAAACGCTCAAAATTGACATAAGCCAGTTTGCACCTTTAATGAATGAAAGTGCAGGAAAAACCTTGTTTGCCATCAAGAAGATCCAAATTCAACCAGTTCAGGCTAGGAAACCTCAGTGAAAAACCTTTTTTCAGTCCAATACAGCTTATGCTATTACACAATGCAAAAAGACGCTTCTCTCGCTCTGAAACGCTCAAAATTGACATAAGCCAGTTTGCACCTTTAATGAAAGAAAGTGCAGGAAAAACCTTGTTTGCCATCAAGAAGATCCAAATTCAACCAGTTCAGGCTAGGAAACCTCAGTGAAAAACCTTTTTTCAGTCCAATACAGCTTATGCTATTACACAATGCAAAAAGACGCTTGTCTCGCTCTGAAACGCTCAAAATTGACATAAGCCAGTTTGCACCTTTAATGAATGAAAGTGCAGGAAAAACCTTGTTTGCCATCAAGAAGATCCAAATTCAACCAGTTCAGGCTAGGAAACCTCAGTGAAAAACCTTTTTTCAGTCCAATACAGCTTATGCTATTACACAATGCAAAAAGACGCTTCTCTCGCTCTGAAACGCTCAAAATTGACATAAGCCAGTTTGCACCTTTAATGAAAGAAAGTGCAGGAAAAACCTTGTTTGCCATCAAGAAGATCCAAATTCAACCAGTTCAGGCTAGAAAACTTACTCGAAAAACCTTTTTTCAGTCCAATACAGCTTATGCTATTACACAATGCAAAAAGACGCTTGTCTGGCTCTGAAACGCTCAAAATTGACATAAGCCAGTTTGCACCTTTAATGAATGAAAGTGCAGGAAAAACCTTGTTTGCCATCAAGAAGACCCAAATTCAACCACTTCAGGCTAGAAAACCTCAGAGAAAAACCTTTTTTCAGTCCAATACAGCTTATGCTATTACACAATGCAAAAAGACGCTTCTCTCGCTCTGAAACGCTCAAAATTGACATAAGCCAGTTTGCACCTTTAATGAAAGAAAGTGCAGGAAAAACCTTGTTTGCCATCAAGAAGATCCAAATTCAACCAGTTCAGGCTAGAAAACTTACTCGAAAAACCTTTTTTCAGTCCAATACAGCTTATGCTATTACACAATGCAAAAAGACGCTTGTCTCGCTCTGAAACGCTCAAAATTGACATAAGCCAGTTTGCACCTTTAATGAATGAAAGTGCAGGAAAAACCTTGTTTGCCATCAAGAAGATCCAAATTCAACCAGTTCAGGCTAGGAAACCTCAGTGAAAAACCTTTTTTCAGTCCAATACAGCTTATGCTATTACACAATGCAAAAAGACGCTTGTCTCGCTCTGAAACGCTCAAAATTGACATAAGCCAGTTTGCACCTTTAATGAATGAAAGTGCAGGAAAAACCTTGTTTGCCATCAAGAAGACCCAAATTCAACCACTTCAGGCTAGAAAACCTCAGAGAAAAACCTTTTTTCAGTCCAATACAGCTTATGCTATTACACAATGCAAAAAGACGCTTCTCTCGCTCTGAAACGCTCAAAATTGACATAAGCCAGTTTGCACCTTCAATGAATGAAAGTGCAGGAAAAACCTTGTTTGCCATCAAGAAGACCCAAATTCAACCAGTTCAGGCTAGGAAACCTCAGTGAAAAACCTTTTTTCAGTCCAATACAGCTTATGCTATTACACAATGCAAAAAGACGCTTGTCTCGCTCTGAAACGCTCAAAATTGACATAAGCCAGTTTGCACCTTTATTGAATGAAAGTGCAGGAAAACCCTTGTTTGCCATCAAGAAGACCCAAATTTAACCATTTCAGGCTAGAAAACTTACTGGAAAAACCTTTTTTCAGTTCTATACAGCTTATGCTATTACACAATGCAAAAAGACGCTTGTCTCGCTCTGAAACGCTCAAAATTGACATAAGCCAGTTTGCACCTTTAATGAATGAAAGTGCAGGAAAAACCTTGTTTGCCATCAAGAAGACCCAAATTCAACCACTTCAGGCTAGGAAACCTCAGTGAAAAACCTTTTTTCAGTCCAATACAGCTTATGCTATTACACAATGCAAAAAGACGCTTGTCTCGCTCTGAAACGCTCAAAATTGACATAAGCCAGTTTGCACCTTTAATGAATGAAAGTGCAGGAAAAACCTTGTTTGCCATCAAGAAGATCCAAATTCAACCAGTTCAGGCTAGGAAACCTCAGTGAAAAACCTTTTTTCAGTCCAATACAGCTTATGCTATTACACAATGCAAAAAGACGCTTGTCTCGCTCTGAAACGCTCAAAATTGACATAAGCCAGTTTGCACCTTTAATGAATGAAAGTGCAGGAAAAACCTTGTTTGCCATCAAGAAGACCCAAATTCAACCAGTTCAGGCTAGGAAACCTCAGTGAAAAACCTTTTTTCAGTCCAATACAGCTTATGCTATTACACAATGCAAAAAGACGCTTGTCTCGCTCTGAAACGCTCAAAATTGACATAAGCCAGTTTGCACCTTTAATGAATGAAAGTGCAGGAAAACCCTTGTTTGCCATCAAGAAGACCCAAAGTCAACCACTTCAGGCTAGGAAACCTCAGTGAAAAATCTTTTTTCAGTCAAATACAGCTTATGCTATTACACAATGCAAAAAGACGCTTCTCTCGCTCTGAAACGCTCAAAATTGACATAAGCCAGTTTGCACCTTTAATGAAAGAAAGTGCAGGAAAAACCTTGTTTGCCATCAAGAAGATCCAAATTCAACCAGTTCAGGCTAGAAAACTTACTCGAAAAACCTTTTTTCAGTCCAATACAGCTTATGCTATTACACAATGCAAAAAGACGCTTGTCTCGCTCTGAAACGCTCAAAATTGACATAAGCCAGTTTGCACCTTTAATGAATGAAAGTGCAGGAAAACCCTTGTTTGCCATCAAGAAGACCCAAATTCAACCACTTCAGGCTAGAAAACCTCAGTGAAAAACCTTTTTTCAGTCAAATACAGCTTATGCTATTACACAATGCTAAAAGACGCTTCTCTCGCTCTGAAACGCTCAAAATTGACATAAGCCAGTTTGCACCTTTAATGAATGAAAGTGCAGGAAAAACCTTGTTTGCCATCAAGAAGACCCAAATTCAACCAGTTCAGGCTAGGAAACCTCAGTGAAAAACCTTTTTTCAGTCCAATACAGCTTATGCTATTACACAATGCAAAAAGACGCTTGTCTCGCTCTGAAACGCTCAAAATTGACATAAGCCAGTTTGCACCTTTAATGAATGAAAGTGCAGGAAAACCCTTGTTTGCCATCAAGAAGACCCAAAGTCAACCACTTCAGGCTAGGAAACCTCAGTGAAAAATCTTTTTTCAGTCAAATACAGCTTATGCTATTACACAATGCAAAAAGACGCTTCTCTCGCTCTGAAACGCTCAAAATTGACATAAGCCAGTTTGCACCTTTAATGAAAGAAAGTGCAGGAAAAACCTTGTTTGCCATCAAGAAGATCCAAATTCAACCAGTTCAGGCTAGAAAACTTACTCGAAAAACCTTTTTTCAGTCCAATACAGCTTATGCTATTACACAATGCAAAAAGACGCTTGTCTCGCTCTGAAACGCTCAAAATTGACATAAGCCAGTTTGCACCTTTAATGAATGAAAGTGCAGGAAAAACCTTGTTTGCCATCAAGAAGACCCAAATTCAACCACTTCAGGCTAGAAAACCTCAGTGAAAAACCTTTTTTCAGTCAAATACAGCTTATGCTATTACACAATGCTAAAAGACGCTTCTCTCGCTCTGAAACGCTCAAAATTGACATAAGCCAGTTTGCACCTTTAATGAATGAAAGTGCAGGAAAAACCTTGTTTGCCATCAAGAAGACCCAAATTCAACCAGTTCAGGCTAGGAAACCTCAGTGAAAAACCTTTTTTCAGTCCAATACAGCTTATGCTATTACACAATGCAAAAAGACGCTTGTCTCGCTCTGAAACGCTCAAAATTGACATAAGCCAGTTTGCACCTTTAATGAATGAAAGTGCAGGAAAACCCTTGTTTGCCATCAAGAAGACCCAAAGTCAACCACTTCAGGCTAGGAAACCTCAGTGAAAAATCTTTTTTCAGTCAAATACAGCTTATGCTATTACACAATGCAAAAAGACGCTTGTCTCGCTCTGAAACGCTCAAAATTGACATAAGCCAGTTTGCACCTTTAATGAAAGAAAGTGCAGGAAAAACCTTGTTTGCCATCAAGAAGATCCAAATTCAACCAGTTCAGGCTAGAAAACTTACTCGAAAAACCTTTTTTCAGTCCAATACAGCTTATGCTATTACACAATGCAAAAAGACGCTTGTCTCGCTCTGAAACGCTCAAAATTGACATAAGCCAGTTTGCACCTTTAATGAATGAAAGTGCAGGAAAAACCTTGTTTGCCATCAAGAAGACCCAAATTCAACCAGTTCAGGCTAGGAAACCTCAGTGAAAAACCTTTTTTCAGTCCAATACAGCTTATGCTATTACACAATGCAAAAAGACGCTTCTCTCGCTCTGAAACGCTCAAAATTGACATAAGCCAGTTTGCACCTTTAATGAAAGAAAGTGCAGGAAAAACCTTGTTTGCCATCAAGAAGATCCAAATTCAACCAGTTCAGGCTAGAAAACTTACTCGAAAAACCTTTTTTCAGTCCAATACAGCTTATGCTATTACACAATGCAAAAAGACGCTTGTCTTGCTCTGAAACGCTCAAAATTGACATAAGCCAGTTTGCACCTTTAATGAATGAAAGTGCAGGAAAAACCTTGTTTGCCATCAAGAAGACCCAAATTCAACAACTTCAGGCTAGAAAACCTCAGTGAAAAACCTTTTTTCAGTCCAATACAGCTTATGCTATTACACAATGCAAAAAGACGCTTGTCTCGCTCTGAAACGCTGAAAATTGACATAAGCCAGTTTGCACCTTTAATGAATGAAAGTGCAGGAAAAACCTTGTTTGCCATCAAGAAGATCCAAATTCAACCAGTTCAGGCTAGGAAACCTCAGTGAAAAACCTTTTTTCAGTCCAATACAGCTTATGCTATTACACAATGCAAAAAGACGCTTCTCTCGCCCTGAAACGCTCAAAATTGACATAAGCCAGTTTGCACCTTTAATGAAAGAAAGTGCAGGAAAAACCTTGTTTGCCATCAAGAAGATCCAAATTCAACCAGTTCAGGCTAGAAAACTTACTCGAAAAACCTTTTTTCAGTGAAATACATAGCACACAGTACAAAAACACTGTAGTAACACACATCACACATTAGAAATACACAGTAGAAATACAGAGCACGAAGTAGAATTACACATAACACAGTATAAATACACAGAAAACAGTAGAAGTATATTGTAGGAATACACAGCACACAGTAGGAATACCGAGTAGAAATAAACATCACACAATCGAAAAACACAGTAGAACTACACAGCACAGAGTCGAATTACATAGCAGAAATACAGAAAAGACAATAGAAATACACAGTAGAAATACACATCACAATAGAAATGCACAGTAGAAATACATAGCACACAGTACAAATACACTAGAAATACATATCACAGTCGAAATACACAGTAGAAATAAACATCACACAGTCGAAATAGACAGTAGAAATACAGAGCAGACAATAGAAATACACAGAAGAAATACAAAGCAGACAGTACAAATACACTAGAAATACATAGCACACAGTCGAAATACACAGGAGAAATATTAAGCGCACAATAAAAATACACAGTAGAAATACACATCACAGTAGAAATACACATCACAATAGAAATACACATCACAATAGAGATACACAGTAGAAATACACAGTAGAAATACACATCACAATAGAGATACACAGTAGAAATACACAGTAGAAAAAAACATCACACAGTCGAAATACACAGTAGAAATACACAGCACAGTCGAAATACACAGCAGAAATACAGAGAAGACAATAGAAATACACAGTAGAAATACACATCACAATAGAAATACACAGTAGAAAACAGCAGACAATAGAAATACACAGCACACAGTAAACATACACAAGAAATACATAGCACACAGTAGAAATACACAGCACAGAGTCGAAATACACAGCAGAAATACAGAGAAGACAATAGAAATACACAGTAGAAATACACATCACAGTAGAAATACACATCACAATAGAAATACACAGTAGAAAACAGCAGACAATAGAAATACACAGCACACAGTAAACATACACAAGAAATACATAGCACACAGTAGAAATACACAGTAGAAATACGCAGCACAGAGTCGAAATACACAGCAGAAATACAGAGAAGACAATAGAAATACACAGTAGAAATACACAGCACAGAGTCGAAATGCACAGCAGAAATACAGAGAAGACAATAGAAATACACAGTAGAAATACACAGCACAGAGTCGAAATGCACAGCAGAAATACAGAGAAGACAATAGAAATACACAGTAGAAAACAGCAGACAATAGAAATACACAGCACACAGTAAACATACACAAGAAATACATAGCACACAGTAGAAATACACAGCACAGAGTCGAAATACACAGCAGAAATACAGAGAAGACAATAGAAATACACAGTAGAAATACACGTAACAGTAGAAATACACATCACAATAGACATACACAGTAGAAATAAACACCACACAGTCGAAATACACAGTAGAAATACACATCACAATAGAGATACACAGTAAAAATACACAGTAGAAATAAACATCACACAGTCGAAATACACAGTAGAAATACACAGCACAGAGTCAAAATACACAGCAGAAATACAGAGAAGACAATAGAAATACACAGTAGAAATACACAGCACAGAGTCGAAATACACAGCAGAAATACAGAGAAGACAATAGAAATCCACAGTAGAAATACACATCACAATAGAAATGCACAGTAGAAATACACAGCACACAGTACACATACACTAGAAATACATAGCACACAGTAGAAATACACAGTAGAAATACATAGCACACAGTCAAAATACACAGCAGAAATACAGAGAGGACAATAGAAATTCACAGTAGAAATACACAGCACAGAGTCGAAATACACAGCAGAAATACAGAGAAGACAATAGAAATACACAGTAGAAATACACATCACAGTAGAAATACACATCACAATAGAAATACACAGTAGAAATACACAGTAGAAATACACAGCACAGTCAAAATACACAGCAGAAATACAGAGAAGACAATAGAAATACACAGTAGAAATACACATCACAGGAGAAATACACATCACAATAGAAATACACAGTAGAAAACAGCAGACAATAGAAATACACAGCACACAGTAAACATACACAAGAAATACATAACAAACAGTAGAAATACACAGTAGAAATACACAGCACAGAGTCGAAATACACAGCAGAAATACAGAGAAGACAATAGAAATACACAGCAGAAATACACATCACAGTAGAAATACACATCACAATAGAAATACACAGTAGAAATAAACATCACACAGTAGAAATACACAGCACAGAGTCGAAATACACAGCAGAAATACAGAGAAGACAATAGAAATACACAGTAGAAATACACATCACAATAGAAATGCACAGTAGAAATACACAGCACACAGTACACATACACTAGAAATACATAGCACACAGTAGAAATACACAGTAGAAATACATAGCACACAGTCAAAATACATAGCAGAAATACAGAGAAGACAATAGAAATTCACAGTAGAAATACACAGCACAGTGTCGAAATACACAGCAGAAATACAGAGAAGACAATAGAAATACACAGTAGAAATACACATCACAGTAGAAATACACATCACAATAGAAATACACAGTAGAAATACACAGTAGAAATACACAGCACAGTCAAAATACACAGCAGAAATACAGAGAAGACAATAGAAATACACAGTAGAAATACACATCACAGTAGAAATACACATCACAATAGAAATACACAGTAGAAATGCACATCACAATAAAAATGCACAGTAGAAATACATAGCCACAGTACACATACACTAGAAATACATAGCACACAGTAGAAATACACAGCAGAAATACAGAGAAGACAATAGAAATACACAGTAGAAATACACAGCACACAGTACACATACACAGTAGAAATTCACAGCACAGAGTCGAAATACAAAGCAGAAATACAGAGAAGACAATAGAAATACACAGTAGATTTACACATCACAGTAGAAATACACATCACAATAGAAATACACAGTAGAAAACAGCAGACAATAGAAATACACAGTAGAAATGCACATCACAATAGAAATATACAGTAGAAATACACAGCACACAGTACACATACACTAGAAATACATAGCACACAGTAGAAATACATTGTAGAAATACACATCACACAGTCCAAACACACTGTAGAAATACACAGTAGCAATACAGATCACATTATAAATACACAGTAGAAATATTGGACAGTGCCTAAAGAAGCTTGTATCCCTCTGAAACGCTCAAAATTGACATGAGTGAGTTTTCACCATGAATGAATTAAAGGACAGGTGAAACCATCTTTGCCATACAATAGATCCACATTCAGCCAGTCCAGGCTAGGAAACGCTCAAAATTGACATAAGTGAGTTTGTAGCGCAGCGTCTCGGCATGAGATGGAGACTAGACTTGCCTGTTATTCGCTGTCCACTCACTGTAAGGATCGGCAGGATCTCCAGTGTCTTCTCCACTTTCAGAGGACGAGTCAGAGGCATTCACAGAAGTGGTCCAGTGAGCATTCTGTGTCAGACTTCCCCTCGGGATTGTGTCTTCTTCAGATGAGTCCTGCAGCTTGCTGGCGGATAAAGGCTGCAGGTCTTTCTCCTTCTCTGCCCACTAATGAAATGACCCCTCAGCCAAGCTGCATGTTTATCTTTGGCTGTGAAAGCAGCCAGGTGCATAAACACAGTGACAGTTGTTTTTATTTTTGTTTTTGAGTACAGCAAAGGCAAGAGGCCATGTTTTTACTCAAGCGGCTCTTCAAAGACACATGAAAGACATCTTTCAAAAAATGCCATTTTTTGACCCCTAAAAGATCAATACGTGGTTAGAGATTCACACACAGTCTCTCTCTCTCTCACACACACACGCACAGGCACGCAAACACACACACACACACACACACACACACACACACACACACACACACACACACATGAAAACTCTTCGGGTCGGCTAATAGTCAGAGGGTGGCATAATATAACTGGCAAAAAGTACAAGTGAAACCATGTTTGACGTGAGCCAGTTTTCACAATATATGAATTGAAAGACAGGTGAAATGCTCTTTGCCTTGAACAAGATCCAAATTGAACCAGTTCAGGCTAGGAAACCTCAGTGAAAAACCTTTTTTCAGTCAAATACAGCTTATGCTATTACACAATGCAAAAAGACGCTTCTCTCGCTCTGAAACGCTCAAAATTGACATAAGCCAGTTTGCACCTTTAATGAATGAAAGTGCAGGAAAAACCTTGTTTGCCATCAAGAAGATCCAAATTCAACCAGTTCAGGCTAGGAAACCTCAGTGAAAAACCTTTTTATAGTGAAATACAACTTTAGTTACTGCACAGTGCAAAAAGAGGCTTCTATCGCTCTGAAACGCTCAAAATTGACATGAGTGAGTGTTCACCATAAATGAATTAAAAGACAGGTGAGACCACGTTTGCCATGAAATAGATCCAAATTCAGCAAGTCCAGGCTAGGAAACTTGTTTGAAAATCCTTTTTTCAGTAAAATTCAGCTTTCTCTACTGCAAAGTGCAAAAAGACGCTTCTATCGCTCTGAAACGCTCAAAATTGACATAAGCCAGTTTGCACCTTTAATGAATGAAAGTGCAGAAAAAACCTTGTTTGCCATCAAGAAGATCCAAATTCAACCAGTTCAGGCTAGGAAACCTCAGTGAAAAACCTTTTTTCAGTCCAATACAGCTTATGCTATTACACAATGCAAAAAGACGCTTCTATCGCTCTGAAACGCTCAAAATTGACATGAGTGAGTGTTCACCATAAATGAATTAAAGACAGGTGAGACCATGTTTGCCATGAAATAGATCCAAATTCAGCAAGTCCAGGCTAGGAAACTTGTTTGAAAATCCTTTTTTCAGTAAAATTCAGCTTTCTCTACTGCACAGTGCAAAACGACGCTTCTATCGCTCTGAAACGCTCAAAATTGACATAAGCCAGTTTGCACCTTTAATGAATGAAAGTGCAGGAAAAACCTTGTTTGCCATCAAGAAGATCCAAATTCAACCAGTTCAGGCTAGGAAACTTGCTTGAAAATCCCTTTTTCAGTGAAATACAGCTTACTCTACTGCAGAGTGCCAAAACTTGCTCCTATCGCTCTGAAACGCTCAAAATTGACATAAGCCAGTTTTCACCTCTAATGAATGAAAGTACAGGAAAAACCTTGTTTGCCATCAAGAAGATCCAAATTCAACCAGTTCAGGCTAGGAAACTTGCTTGAAAATCACTTTTTCAGTGAAATACAGCTTACTCTACTGCAGAGTGCCAAAACTTGCTCCTATCGCTCTGAAACGCTCAAAATTGACATAAGCCAGTTTTCACCTCTAATGAATGAAAGTACAGGAAAAACCTTGTTTGCCATCAAGAAGATCCAAATTCAACCAGTTCAGGCTAGGAAACTTGCTTGAAAATCCCTTTTTCAGTGAAATACAGCTTACTCTACTGCAGAGTGCCAAAACTTGCTCCTATCGCTCTGAAACGCTCAAAATTGACATAAGCAAGTTTTCACCTCTAATGAATGAAAGTACAGGAAAAACCTTGTTTGCCATCAAGAAGATCCAAATTCAACCAGTTCAGGCTAGGAAACCTCAGTGAAAAACCTTTTTATAGTGAAATACAACTTTAGTTACTGCACAGTGCAGAAAGAGGCTTCTATCGCTCTGAAACGCTCAAAATTGACATGAGTGAGTGTTCACCATAAATGAATTAAAAGACAGGTGAGACCATGTTTGCCATGAAATAGATCCAAATTCAGCAAGTCCAGGCTAGGAAACTTGTTTGAAAATCCCTTTTTCAGTAAAATTCAGCTTTCTCTACTGCACAGTGCAAAAAGACGCTTCTATCGCTCTGAAACGCTCAAAATTGACATAAGCCAGTTTGCACCTTTAATGAATGAAAGTGCAGGAAAAACCTTGTTTGCCATCAAGAAGATCCAAATTCAACCAGTTCAGGCTAGGAAACTTGCTTGAAAATCCCTTTTTCAGTGAAATACAGCTTACTCTACTGCAGAGTGCCAAAACTTGCTCCTATCGCTCTGAAACGCTCAAAATTGACATAAGCCAGTTTTCACCTCTAATGAATGAAAGTACAGGAAAAACCTTGTTTGCCATCAAGAAGATCCAAATTCAACCAGTTCAGGCTAGGAAACCTCAGTGAAAAACCTTTTTATAGTGAAATACAACTTTAGTTACTGCACAGTGCAAAAAGAGGCTTCTATCGCTCTGAAACGCTCAAAATTGACATGAGTGAGTGTTCACCATAAATGAATTAAAAGACAGGTGAGACCATGTTTGCCATGAAATAGATCCAAATTCAGCAAGTCCAGGCTAGGAAACTTGTTTGAAAATCCCTTTTTCAGTAAAATTCAGCTTTCTCTACTGCACAGTGCAAAAAGACGCTTCTATCGCTCTGAAACGCTCAAAATTGACATAAGCCAGTTTGCACCTTTAATGAATGAAAGTGCAGGAAAAACCTTGTTTGCCATCAAGAAGATCCAAATTCAACCAGTTCAGGCTAGGAAACCTCAGTGAAAAACCTTTTTTCAGTCCAATACAGCTTATGCTATTACACAATGCAAAAAGACGCTTCTATCGCTCTGAAACGCTCAAAATTGACATAAGCCAGTTTGCACCTTTAATGAATGAAAGTGCAGGAAAAACCTTGTTTGCCATCAAGAAGATCCAAATTCAACCAGTTCAGGCTAGGAAACTTGCTTGAAAATCCCTTTTTCAGTGAAATACAGCTTACTCTACTGCAGAGTGCCAAAACTTGCTCCTATCGCTCTGAAACGCTCAAAATTGACATAAGCCAGTTTTCACCTCTAATGAATGAAAGTACAGGAAAAACCTTGTTTGCCATCAAGAAGATCCAAATTCAACCAGTTCAGGCTAGGAAACCTCAGTGAAAAACCTTTTTATAGTGAAATACAACTTTAGTTACTGCACAGTGCAAAAAGACGCTTCTATCGCTCTAAAAAGCTCAAAATTGACATAAGCCAGTTTGCACCTTTAATGAATGAAAGTGCAGGAAAAACCTTGTTTGCCATCAAGAAGATCCAAATTCAACCAGTTCAGGCTAGGAAACCTCAGTGAAAAACCTTTTTTCAGTCCAATACAGCTTATGCTATTACACAATGCAAAAAGACGCTTCTATCGCTCTGAAACGCTCAAAATTGACATGAGTGAGTGTTCACCATAAATGAATTAAAGACAGGTGAGACCATGTTTGCCATGAAATAGATCCAAATTCAGCAAGTCCAGGCTAGGAAACTTGTTTGAAAATCCTTTTTTCAGTAAAATTCAGCTTTCTCTACTGCACAGTGCAAAACGACGCTTCTATCGCTCTGAAACGCTCAAAATTGACATAAGCCAGTTTGCACCTTTAATGAATGAAAGTGCAGGAAAAACCTTGTTTGCCATCAAGAAGATCCAAATTCAACCAGTTCAGGCTAGGAAACTTGCTTGAAAATCCCTTTTTCAGTGAAATACAGCTTACTCTACTGCAGAGTGCCAAAACGTGCTCCTATCGCTCTGAAACGCTCAAAATTGACATAAGCCAGTTTTCACCTCTAATGAATGAAAGTACAGGAAAAACCTTGTTTGCCATCAAGAAGATCCAAATTCAACCAGTTCAGGCTAGGAAACCTCAGTGAAAAACCTTTTTATAGTGAAATACAACTTTAGTTACTGCACAGTGCAAAAAGAGGCTTCTATCGCTCTGAAACGCTCAAAATTGACATGAGTGAGTGTTCACCATAAATTAATTAAAAGACAGGTGAGACCATGTTTGCCATGAAATAGATCCAAATTCAGCAAGTCCAGGCTAGGAAACTTGTTTGAAAATCCCTTTTTGAGTAAAATTCAGCTTTCTCTACTGCACAGTGCAAAAAGACGCTTCTATCGCTCTGAAACGCTCAAAATTGACATAAGCCAGTTTGCACCTTTAATGAATGAAAGTGCAGGAAAAACCTTGTTTGCCATCAAGAAGATCCAAATTCAACCAGTTCAGGCTAGGAAACTTGCTTGAAAATCCCTTTTTCAGTGAAATACAGCTTACTCTACTGCAGAGTGCCAAAACTTGCTCCTATCGCTCTGAAACGCTCAAAATTGACATAAGCCAGTTTTCACCTCTAATGAATGAAAGTACAGGAAAAACCTTGTTTGCCATCAAGAAGATCCAAATTCAACCAGTTCAGGCTAGGAAACCTCAGTGAAAAACCTTTTTATAGTGAAATACAACTTTAGTTACTGCACAGTGCAAAAAGAGGCTTCTATCGCTCTGAAACGCTCAAAATTGACATGAGTGAGTGTTCACCATAAATGAATTAAAAGACAGGTGAGACCATGTTTGCCATGAAATAGATCCAAATTCAGCAAGTCCAGGCTAGGAAACTTGTTTGAAAATCCTTTTTTCAGTAAAATTCAGCTTTCTCTACTGCACAGTGCAAAAAGACGCTTCTATCGCTCTGAAACGCTCAAAATTGACATAAGCCAGTTTGCACCTTTAATGAATGAAAGTGCAGGAAAAACCTTGTTTGCCATCAAGAAGATCCAAATTCAACCAGTTCAGGCTAGGAAACTTGCTTGAAAATCCCTTTTTCAGTGAAATACAGCTTACTCTACTGCAGAGTGCCAAAACTTGCTCCTATCGCTCTGAAACGCTCAAAATTGACATAAGCCAGTTTTCACCTCTAATGAATGAAAGTACAGGAAAAACCTTGTTTGCCATCAAGAAGATCCAAATTCAACCAGTTCAGGCTAGGAAACCTCAGTGAAAAACCTTTTTATAGTGAAATACAACTTTAGTTACTGCACAGTGCAAAAAGAGGCTTCTATCGCTCTGAAACGCTCAAAATTGACATGAGTGAGTGTTCACCATAAATTAATTAAAAGACAGGTGAGACCATGTTTGCCATGAAATAGATCCAAATTCAGCAAGTCCAGGCTAGGAAACTTGTTTGAAAATCCTTTTTTCAGTAAAATTCAGCTTTCTCTACTGCACAGTGCAAAAAGACGCTTCTATCGCTCTGAAACGCTCAAAATTGACATAAGCCAGTTTGCACCTTTAATGAATGAAAGTGCAGGAAAAACCTTGTTTGCCATCAAGAAGATCCAAATTCAACCAGTTCAGGCTAGGAAACTTGCTTGAAAATCCCTTTTTCAGTGAAATACAGCTTACTCTACTGCAGAGTGCCAAAACTTGCTCCTATCGCTCTGAAACGCTCAAAATTGACATAAGCCAGTTTTCACCTCTAATGAATGAAAGTACAGGAAAAACCTTGTTTGCCATCAAGAAGATCCAAATTCAACCAGTTCAGGCTAGGAAACCTCAGTGAAAAACCTTTTTATAGTGAAATACAACTTTAGTTACTGCACAGTGCAAAAAGAGGCTTCTGTCGCTCTGAAACGCTCAAAATTGACATGAGTGAGTGTTCACCATAAATGAATTAAAAGACAGGTGAGACCATGTTTGCCATGAAATAGATCCAAATTCAGCAAGTCCAGGCTAGGAAACTTGTTTGAAAATCCTTTTTTCAGTAAAATTCAGCTTTCTCTACTGCACAGTGCAAAAAGACGCTTCTATCGCTCTGAAACGCTCAAAATTGACATAAGCCAGTTTGCACCTTTAATGAATGAAAGTGCAGGAAAAACCTTGTTTGCCATCAAGAAGATCCAAATTCAACCAGTTCAGGCTAGGAAACTTGCTTGAAAATCCCTTTTTCAGTGAAATACAGCTTACTCTACTGCAGAGTGCCAAAACTTGCTCCTATCGCTCTGAAACGCTCAAAATTGACATAAGCCAGTTTTCACCTCTAATGAATGAAAGTACAGGAAAAACCTTGTTTGCCATCAAGAAGATCCAAATTCAACCAGTTCAGGCTAGGAAACCTCAGTGAAAAACCTTTTTATAGTGAAATACAACTTTAGTTACTGCACAGTGCAAAAAGAGGCTTCTATCGCTCTGAAACGCTCAAAATTGACATGAGTGAGTGTTCACCATAAATGAATTAAAAGACAGGTGAGACCATGTTTGCCATGAAATAGATCCAAATTCAGCAAGTCCAGGCTAGGAAACTTGTTTGAAAATCCTTTTTTCAGTAAAATTCAGCTTTCTCTACTGCACAGTGCAAAAAGACGCTTCTATCGCTCTGAAACGCTCAAAATTGACATAAGCCAGTTTGCACCTTTAATGAATGAAAGTGCAGGAAAAACCTTGTTTGCCATCAAGAAGATCCAAATTCAACCAGTTCAGGCTAGGAAACTTGCTTGAAAATCCCTTTTTCAGTGAAATACAGCTTACTCTACTGCAGAGTGCCAAAACTTGCTCCTATCGCTCTGAAACGCTCAAAATTGACATAAGCCAGTTTTCACCTCTAATGAATGAAAGTACAGGAAAAACCTTGTTTGCCATCAAGAAGATCCAAATTCAACCAGTTCAGGCTAGGAAACCTCAGTGAAAAACCTTTTTATAGTGAAATACAACTTTAGTTACTGCACAGTGCAAAAAGAGGCTTCTGTCGCTCTGAAACGCTCAAAATTGACATGAGTGAGTGTTCACCATAAATGAATTAAAAGACAGGTGAGACCATGTTTGCCATGAAATAGATCCAAATTCAGCAAGTCCAGGCTAGGAAACTTGTTTGAAAATCCTTTTTTCAGTAAAATTCAGCTTTCTCTACTGCACAGTGCAAAAAGACGCTTCTATCGCTCTGAAACGCTCAAAATTGACATAAGCCAGTTTGCACCTTTAATGAATGAAAGTGCAGGAAAAACCTTGTTTGCCATCAAGAAGATCCAAATTCAACCAGTTCAGGCTAGGAAACTTGCTTGAAAATCCCTTTTTCAGTGAAATACAGCTTACTCTACTGCAGAGTGCCAAAACTTGCTCCTATCGCTCTGAAACGCTCAAAATTGACATAAGCCAGTTTTCACCTCTAATGAATGAAAGTACAGGAAAAACCTTGTTTGCCATCAAGAAGATCCAAATTCAACCAGTTCAGGCTAGGAAACCTCAGTGAAAAACCTTTTTATAGTGAAATACAACTTTAGTTACTGCACAGTGCAAAAAGAGGCTTCTATCGCTCTGAAACGCTCAAAATTGACATGAGTGAGTGTTCACCATAAATGAATTAAAAGACAGGTGAGACCATGTTTGCCATGAAATAGATCCAAATTCAGCAAGTCCAGGCTAGGAAACTTGTTTGAAAATCCTTTTTTCAGTAAAATTCAGCTTTCTCTACTGCACAGTGCAAAAAGACGCTTCTATCGCTCTGAAACGCTCAAAATTGACATAAGCCAGTTTGCACCTTTAATGAATGAAAGTGCAGGAAAAACCTTGTTTGCCATCAAGAAGATCCAAATTCAACCAGTTCAGGCTAGGAAACTTGCTTGAAAATCCCTTTTTCAGTGAAATACAGCTTACTCTACTGCAGAGTGCCAAAACTTGCTCCTATCGCTCTGAAACGCTCAAAATTGACATAAGCCAGTTTTCACCTCTAATGAATGAAAGTACAGGAAAAACCTTGTTTGCCATCAAGAAGATCCAAATTCAACCAGTTCAGGCTAGGAAACCTCAGTGAAAAACCTTTTTATAGTGAAATACAACTTTAGTTACTGCACAGTGCAAAAAGAGGCTTCTGTCGCTCTGAAACGCTCAAAATTGACATGAGTGAGTGTTCACCATAAATGAATTAAAAGACAGGTGAGACCATGTTTGCCATGAAATAGATCCAAATTCAGCAAGTCCAGGCTAGGAAACTTGTTTGAAAATCCTTTTTTCAGTAAAATTCAGCTTTCTCTACTGCACAGTGCAAAAAGACGCTTCTATCGCTCTGAAACGCTCAAAATTGACATAAGCCAGTTTGCACCTTTAATGAATGAAAGTGCAGGAAAAACCTTGTTTGCCATCAAGAAGATCCAAATTCAACCAGTTCAGGCTAGGAAACTTGCTTGAAAATCCCTTTTTCAGTGAAATACAGCTTACTCTACTGCAGAGTGCCAAAACTTGCTCCTATCGCTCTGAAACGCTCAAAATTGACATAAGCCAGTTTTCACCTCTAATGAATGAAAGTACAGGAAAAACCTTGTTTGCCATCAAGAAGATCCAAATTCAACCAGTTCAGGCTAGGAAACCTCAGTGAAAAACCTTTTTATAGTGAAATACAACTTTAGTTACTGCACAGTGCAAAAAGAGGCTTCTATCGCTCTGAAACGCTCAAAATTGACATGAGTGAGTGTTCACCATAAATGAATTAAAAGACAGGTGAGACCATGTTTGCCATGAAATAGATCCAAATTCAGCAAGTCCAGGCTAGGAAACTTGTTTGAAAATCCTTTTTTCAGTAAAATTCAGCTTTCTCTACTGCACAGTGCAAAAAGACGCTTCTATCGCTCTGAAACGCTCAAAATTGACATAAGCCAGTTTGCACCTTTAATGAATGAAAGTGCAGGAAAAACCTTGTTTGCCATCAAGAAGATCCAAATTCAACCAGTTCAGGCTAGGAAACTTGCTTGAAAATCCCTTTTTCAGTGAAATACAGCTTACTCTACTGCAGAGTGCCAAAACTTGCTCCTATCGCTCTGAAACGCTCAAAATTGACATAAGCCAGTTTTCACCTCTAATGAATGAAAGTACAGGAAAAACCTTGTTTGCCATCAAGAAGATCCAAATTCAACCAGTTCAGGCTAGGAAACCTCAGTGAAAAACCTTTTTATAGTGAAATACAACTTTAGTTACTGCACAGTGCAAAAAGACGCTTCTATCACTCTAAAAAGCTCAAAATTGACATAAGCCAGTTTGCACCTTTAATGAATGAAAGTGCAGGAAAAACCTTGTTTGCCATCAAGAAGATCCAAATTCAACCAGTTCAGGCTAGGAAACTTGCTTGAAAATCCCTTTTTCAGTGAAATACAGCTTACTCTACTGCAGAGTGCCAAAACTTGCTCCTATCGCTCTGAAACGCTCAAAATTGACATAAGCCAGTTTTCACCTCTAATGAATGAAAGTACAGGAAAAACCTTGTTTGCCATCAAGAAGATCCAAATTCAACCAGTTCAGGCTAGGAAACCTCAGTGAAAAACCTTTTTATAGTGAAATACAACTTTAGTTACTGCACAGTGCAAAAAGAGGCTTCTATCGCTCTGAAACGCTCAAAATTGACATGAGTGAGTGTTCACCATAAATGAATTAAAAGACAGGTGAGACCATGTTTGCCATGAAATAGATCCAAATTCAGCAAGTCCAGGCTAGGAAACTTGTTTGAAAATCCTTTTTTCAGTAAAATTCAGCTTTCTCTACTGCACAGTGCAAAAAGACGCTTCTATCGCTCTGAAACGCTCAAAATTGACATAAGCCAGTTTGCACCTTTAATGAATGAAAGTGCAGGAAAAACCTTGTTTGCCATCAAGAAGATCCAAATTCAACCAGTTCAGGCTAGGAAACTTGCTTGAAAATCCCTTTTTCAGTGAAATACAGCTTACTCTACTGCAGAGTGCCAAAACTTGCTCCTATCGCTCTGAAACGCTCAAAATTGACATAAGCCAGTTTTCACCTCTAATGAATGAAAGTACAGGAAAAACCTTGTTTGCCATCAAGAAGATCCAAATTCAACCAGTTCAGGCTAGGAAACCTCAGTGAAAAACCTTTTTATAGTGAAATACAACTTTAGTTACTGCACAGTGCAAAAAGAGGCTTCTGTCGCTCTGAAACGCTCAAAATTGACATGTGTGAGTGTTCACCATAAATGAATTAAAAGACAGGTGAGACCATGTTTGCCATGAAATAGATCCAAATTCAGCAAGTCCAGGCTAGGAAACTTGTTTGAAAATCCTTTTTTCAGTAAAATTCAGCTTTCTCTACTGCACAGTGCAAAAAGACGCTTCTATCGCTCTGAAACGCTCAAAATTGACATAAGCCAGTTTGCACCTTTAATGAATGAAAGTGCAGGAAAAACCTTGTTTGCCATCAAGAAGATCCAAATTCAACCAGTTCAGGCTAGGAAACTTGCTTGAAAATCCCTTTTTCAGTGAAATACAGCTTACTCTACTGCAGAGTGCCAAAACTTGCTCCTATCGCTCTGAAACGCTCAAAATTGACATAAGCCAGTTTTCACCTCTAATGAATGAAAGTACAGGAAAAACCTTGTTTGCCATCAAGAAGATCCAAATTCAACCAGTTCAGGCTAGGAAACCTCAGTGAAAAACCTTTTTATAGTGAAATACAACTTTAGTTACTGCACAGTGCAAAAAGAGGCTTCTATCGCTCTGAAACGCTCAAAATTGACATGAGTGAGTGTTCACCATAAATGAATTAAAAGACAGGTGAGACCATGTTTGCCATGAAATAGATCCAAATTCAGCAAGTCCAGGCTAGGAAACTTGTTTGAAAATCCTTTTTTCAGTAAAATTCAGCTTTCTCTACTGCACAGTGCAAAAAGACGCTTCTATCGCTCTGAAACGCTCAAAATTGACATAAGCCAGTTTGCACCTTTAATGAATGAAAGTGCAGGAAAAACCTTGTTTGCCATCAAGAAGATCCAAATTCAACCAGTTCAGGCTAGGAAACTTGCTTGAAAATCCCTTTTTCAGTGAAATACAGCTTACTCTACTGCAGAGTGCCAAAACTTGCTCCTATCGCTCTGAAACGCTCAAAATTGACATAAGCCAGTTTTCACCTCTAATGAATGAAAGTACAGGAAAAACCTTGTTTGCCATCAAGAAGATCCAAATTCAACCAGTTCAGGCTAGGAAACCTCAGTGAAAAACCTTTTTATAGTGAAATACAACTTTAGTTACTGCACAGTGCAAAAAGAGGCTTCTATCGCTCTGAAACGCTCAAAATTGACATGAGTGAGTGTTCACCATAAATGAATTAAAAGACAGGTGAGACCATGTTTGCCATGAAATAGATCCAAATTCAGCAAGTCCAGGCTAGGAAACTTGTTTGAAAATCCTTTTTTCAGTAAAATTCAGCTTTCTCTACTGCACAGTGCAAAAAGACGCTTCTATCGCTCTGAAACGCTCAAAATTGACATAAGCCAGTTTGCACCTTTAATGAATGAAAGTGGAGGAAAAACCTTGTTTGCCATCAAGAAGATCCAAATTCAACCAGTTCAGGCTAGGAAACTTGTTTGAAAATCCTTTTTTCAGTAAAATTCAGCTTTCTCTACTGCACAGTGCAAAAAGACGCTTCTATCGCTCTGAAACGCTCAAAATTGACATAATCCAGTTTGCACCTCTAATGAATGAAAGTGCAGGAAAAAACATGTTTGCCATGAAATAGATCCAAATTCAGCAAGTCCAGGCTAGGAAACTTGTTTGAAAATCCTTTTTTCAGTAAAATTCAGCTTTCTCTACTGCACAGTGCAAAAAGACGCTTCTATCGCTCTGAAACGCTCAAAATTGACATAAGCCAGTTTGCACCTTTAATGAATGAAAGTGCAGGAAAAACCTTGTTTGCCATCAAGAAGATCCAAATTCAACCAGTTCAGGCTAGGAAACTTGCTTGAAAATCCCTTTTTCAGTGAAATACAGCTTACTCTACTGCAGAGTGCCAAAACTTGCTCCTATCGCTCTGAAACGCTCAAAATTGACATAAGCCAGTTTTCACCTCTAATGAATGAAAGTACAGGAAAAACCTTGTTTGCCATCAAGAAGATCCAAATTCAACCAGTTCAGGCTAGGAAACTTGTTTGAAAATCCTTTTTTCAGTAAAATTCAGCTTTCTCTACTGCACAGTGCAAAAAGACGCTTCTATCGCTCTGAAACGCTCAAAATTGACATAATCCAGTTTGCACCTCTAATGAATGAAAGTGCAGGAAAAAACATGTTTGCCATGAAATAGATCCAAATTCAGCAAGTCCAGGCTAGGAAACTTGTTTGAAAATCCTTTTTTCAGTAAAATTCAGCTTTCTCTACTGCACAGTGCAAAAAGACGCTTCTATCGCTCTGAAACGCTCAAAATTGACATAAGCCAGTTTGCACCTTTAATGAATGAAAGTGCAGGAAAAACCTTGTTTGCCATCAAGAAGATCCAAATTCAACCAGTTCAGGCTAGGAAACTTGCTTGAAAATCCCTTTTTCAGTGAAATACAGCTTACTCTACTGCAGAGTGCCAAAACTTGCTCCTATCGCTCTGAAACGCTCAAAATTGACATAAGCCAGTTTTCACCTCTAATGAATGAAAGTACAGGAAAAACCTTGTTTGCCATCAAGAAGATCCAAATTCAACCAGTTCAGGCTAGGAAACCTCAGTGAAAAACCTTTTTATAGTGAAATACAACTTTAGTGACTGCACAGTGCAAAAAGAGGCTTCTATCGCTCTGAAACGCTCAAAATTGACATGAGTGAGTGTTCACCATAAATGAATTAAAAGACAGGTGAGACCATGTTTGCCATGAAATAGATCCAAATTCAGCAAGTCCAGGCTAGGAAACTTGTTTGAAAATCCTTTTTTCAGTAAAATTCAGCTTTCTCTACTGCACAGTGCAAAAAGACGCTTCTATCGCTCTGAAACGCTCAAAATTGACATAAGCCAGTTTGCACCTTTAATGAATGAAAGTGCAGGAAAAACCTTGTTTGCCATCAAGAAGATCCAAATTCAACCAGTTCAGGCTAGGAAACTTGCTTGAAAATCCCTTTTTCAGTGAAATACAGCTTACTCTACTGCAGAGTGCCAAAACTTGCTCCTATCGCTCTGAAACGCTCAAAATTGACATAAGCCAGTTTGCACCTTTAATGAATGAAAGTGCAGGAAAAACCTTGTTTGCCATCAAGAAGATCCAAATTCAACCAGTTCAGGCTAGGAAACTTGCTTGAAAATCCCTTTTTCAGTGAAATACAGCTTACTCTACTGCAGAGTGCCAAAACTTGCTCCTATCGCTCTGAAACGCTCAAAATTGACATAAGCCAGTTTTCACCTCTAATGAATGAAAGTACAGGAAAAACCTTGTTTGCCATCAAGAAGATCCAAATTCAACCAGTTCAGGCTAGGAAACCTCAGTGAAAAACCTTTTTATAGTGAAATACAACTTTAGTTACTGCACAGTGCAAAAAGAGGCTTCTATCGCTCTGAAACGCTCAAAATTGACATGAGTGAGTGTTCACCATAAATTAATTAAAAGACAGGTGAGACCATGTTTGCCATGAAATAGATCCAAATTCAGCAAGTCCAGGCTAGGAAACTTGTTTGAAAATCCCTTTTTCAGTAAAATTCAGCTTTCTCTACTGCACAGTGCAAAAAGACGCTTCTATCGCTCTGAAACGCTCAAAATTGACATAAGCCAGTTTGCACCTTTAATGAATGAAAGTGCAGGAAAAACCTTGTTTGCCATCAAGAAGATCCAAATTCAACCAGTTCAGGCTAGGAAACTTGCTTGAAAATCCCTTTTTCAGTGAAATACAGCTTACTCTACTGCAGAGTGCCAAAACTTGCTCCTATCGCTCTGAAACGCTCAAAATTGACATAAGCCAGTTTTCACCTCTAATGAATGAAAGTACAGGAAAAACCTTGTTTGCCATCAAGAAGATCCAAATTCAACCAGTTCAGGCTAGGAAACCTCAGTGAAAAACCTTTTTATAGTGAAATACAACTTTAGTTACTGCACAGTGCAAAAAGAGGCTTCTATCGCTCTGAAACGCTCAAAATTGACATGAGTGAGTGTTCACCATAAATGAATTAAAAGACAGGTGAGACCATGTTTGCCATGAAATAGATCCAAATTCAGCAAGTCCAGGCTAGGAAACTTGTTTGAAAATCCTTTTTTCAGTAAAATTCAGCTTTCTCTACTGCACAGTGCAAAAAGACGCTTCTATCGCTCTGAAACGCTCAAAATTGACATAAGCCAGTTTGCACCTTTAATGAATGAAAGTGCAGGAAAAACCTTGTTTGCCATCAAGAAGATCCAAATTCAACCAGTTCAGGCTAGGAAACTTGCTTGAAAATCCCTTTTTCAGTGAAATACAGCTTACTCTACTGCAGAGTGCCAAAACTTGCTCCTATCGCTCTGAAACGCTCAAAATTGACATAAGCCAGTTTTCACCTCTAATGAATGAAAGTACAGGAAAAACCTTGTTTGCCATCAAGAAGATCCAAATTCAACCAGTTCAGGCTAGGAAACCTCAGTGAAAAACCTTTTTATAGTGAAATACAACTTTAGTGACTGCACAGTGCAAAAAGAGGCTTCTATCGCTCTGAAACGCTCAAAATTGACATGAGTGAGTGTTCACCATAAATGAATTAAAAGACAGGTGAGACCATGTTTGCCATGAAATAGATCCAAATTCAGCAAGTCCAGGCTAGGAAACTTGTTTGAAAATCCTTTTTTCAGTAAAATTCAGCTTTCTCTACTGCACAGTGCAAAAAGACGCTTCTATCGCTCTGAAACGCTCAAAATTGACATAAGCCAGTTTGCACCTTTAATGAATGAAAGTGCAGGAAAAACCTTGTTTGCCATCAAGAAGATCCAAATTCAACCAGTTCAGGCTAGGAAACTTGCTTGAAAATCCCTTTTTCAGTGAAATACAGCTTACTCTACTGCAGAGTGCCAAAACTTGCTCCTATCGCTCTGAAACGCTCAAAATTGACATAAGCCAGTTTTCACCTCTAATGAATGAAAGTACAGGAAAAACCTTGTTTGCCATCAAGAAGATCCAAATTCAACCAGTTCAGGCTAGGAAACCTCAGTGAAAAACCTTTTTATAGTGAAATACAACTTTAGTGACTGCACAGTGCAAAAAGAGGCTTCTATCGCTCTGAAACGCTCAAAATTGACATGAGTGAGTGTTCACCATAAATGAATTAAAAGACAGGTGAGACCATGTTTGCCATGAAATAGATCCAAATTCAGCAAGTCCAGGCTAGGAAACTTGTTTGAAAATCCCTTTTTCAGTAAAATTCAGCTTTCTCTACTGCACAGTGCAAAAAGACGCTTCTATCGCTCTGAAACGCTCAAAATTGACATAATCCAGTTTGCACCTCTAATGAATGAAAGTGCAGGAAAAAACATGTTTGCCATGAAATAGATCCAAATTCAGCAAGTCCAGGCTAGGAAACTTGTTTGAAAATCCTTTTTTCAGTAAAATTCAGCTTTCTCTACTGCACAGTGCAAAAAGAGGCTTCTATCGCTCTGAAACGCTCAAAATTGACATGAGTGAGTGTTCACCATAAATGAATTAAAAGACATGTGAGACCATGTTTGCCATGAAATAGATCCAAATTCAGCAAGTCCAGGCTAGGAAACTTGTTTGAAAATCCTTTTTTCAGTAAAATTCAGCTTTCTCTACTGCACAGTGCAAAAAGACGCTTCTATCGCTCTGAAACGCTCAAAATTGACATAAGCCAGTTTGCACCTTTAATGAATGAAAGTGCAGGAAAAACCTTGTTTGCCATCAAGAAGATCCAAATTCAACCAGTTCAGGCTTGGAAACTTGTTTGAAAATCATTGTTTCAGTGAAATACAGCTTACTCTACTGCAGAGTGCCAAAACGTGCTCCTATCGCTCTGAAACGCTCAAAATTGGCATAAGCCAGTTTGCACCTTTAATGAATGAAAGTGCAGGAAAAACCTTGTTTGCCATCAAGAAGATCCAAATTCAACCAGTTCAGGCTAGGAAACCTCAGTGAAAAACCTTTTTATCGTGGAATACAACTTTAGTTACTGCACAGTGCAAGAGGCTTCTATCGCTCTGAAACGCTCAAAATTGACATGAGTGAGTGTTCACCATAAATGAATTAAAAGACAGGTGAGACCATGTTTGCCGTGAAATAGATCCAAATTCAGCAAGTCCAGGCTAGGAAACTTGTTTGAAAATCCTTTTTTCAGTAAAATTCAGCTCTCTCTACTGCACAGTGCAAAAAGACGCTTCTATCGCTCTGAAACGCTGAAAATTGACATAAGCCAGTTTGCACCTTTAATGAATGAAAGTGCAGGAAAAACCTTGTTTGCCATCAAGAAGATCCAAATTCAACCAGTTCAGGGTAGGAAACTTGTTTGAAAATCATTGTTTCAGTGAAATACAGCTTACTCTACTGCAGAGTGCCAAAACGTGCTCCTATCGCTCTGAAACGCTCAAAATTGACATAAGCCAGTTTTCACCTTTAATGAATGAAAGTACAGGAAAAACCTTGTTTGCCATCAAGAAGATCCAAATTCAACCAGTTCAGGCTAGGAAACCTCAGTGAAAAACCTTTTTATAGTGAAATACAACTTTAGTTACTGCACAGTGCAAAAAGAGGCTTCTATCGCTCTGAAACGCTCAAAATTGACATGAGTGAGTGTTCACCATAAATGAATTAAAAGACAGGTGAGACCATGTTTGCCATGAAATAGATCCAAATTCAGCAAGTCCAGGCTAGGAAACTTGTTTGAAAATCCTTTTTTCAGTAAAATTCAGCTTTCTCTACTGCACAGTGCAAAAAGACGCTTCTATCGCTCTGAAACGCTCAAAATTGACATAAGCCAGTTTGCACCTTTAATGAATGAAAGTGAAGGAAAAACCTTGTTTGCCATCAAGAAGATCCAAATTCAACCAGTTAAGGCTAGTAAACCTCAGTGAAAAACCTTTTTATAGTGAAATACAACTTCAGTTACTGCACAGTGCAAAAAGAGGCTTCTATCGCTCTGAAACGCTCAAAATTGACATAAGCCAGTTTGCACCTTTAATGAATGAAAGTGCAGGAAAAACCTTGTTTGCCATCAAGAAGATCCAAATTCAACCAGTTCAGGCTAGGAAACCTCAGTGAAAAACCTTTTTATAGTGAAATACAACTTTAGTTACTGCACAGTGCAAAAAGAGGCTTCTATCGCTCTGAAACGCTCAAAATTGACATGAGTGAGTGTTCACCATAAATGAATTAAAAGACAGGTGAGACCATGTTTGCCATGAAATAGATCCAAATTCAGCAAGTCCAGGCTAGGAAACTTGTTTGAAAATCCTTTTTTCAGTAAAATTCAGCTTTCTCTACTGCACAGTGCAAAAAGACGCTTCTATCGCTCTGAAACGCTCAAAATTGACATAAGCCAGTTTGCACCTTTAATGAATGAAAGTGCAGGAAAAACCTTGTTTGCCATCAAGAAGATCCAAATTCAACCAGTTCAGGCTAGGAAACTTGCTTGAAAATCCCTTTTTCAGTGAAATACAGCTTACTCTACTGCAGAGTGCCAAAACTTGCTCCTATCGCTCTGAAACGCTCAAAATTGACATAAGCCAGTTTTCACCTCTAATGAATGAAAGTACAGGAAAAACCTTGTTTGCCATCAAGAAGATCCAAATTCAACCAGTTCAGGCTAGGAAACCTCAGTGAAAAACCTTTTTATAGTGAAATACAACTTTAGTTACTGCACAGTGCAAAAAGAGGCTTCTATCGCTCTGAAACGCTCAAAATTGACATGAGTGAGTGTTCACCATAAATGAATTAAAAGACAGGTGAGACCATGTTTGCCATGAAATAGATCCAAATTCAGCAAGTCCAGGCTAGGAAACTTGTTTGAAAATCCTTTTTTCAGTAAAATTCAGCTTTCTCTACTGCACAGTGCAAAAAGACGCTTCTATCGCTCTGAAACGCTCAAAATTGACATAAGCCAGTTTGCACCTTTAATGAATGAAAGTGGAGGAAAAACCTTGTTTGCCATCAAGAAGATCCAAATTCAACCAGTTCAGGCTAGGAAACTTGTTTGAAAATCCTTTTTTCAGTAAAATTCAGCTTTCTCTACTGCACAGTGCAAAAAGACGCTTCTATCGCTCTGAAACGCTCAAAATTGACATAAGCCAGTTTGCACCTTTAATGAATGAAAGTGCAGGAAAAACCTTGTTTGCCATCAAGAAGATCCAAATTCAACCAGTTCAGGCTAGGAAACTTGCTTGAAAATCCCTTTTTCAGTGAAATACAGCTTACTCTACTGCAGAGTGCCAAAACTTGCTCCTATCGCTCTGAAACGCTCAAAATTGACATAAGCCAGTTTTCACCTCTAATGAATGAAAGTACAGGAAAAACCTTGTTTGCCATCAAGAAGATCCAAATTCAACCAGTTCAGGCTAGGAAACCTCAGTGAAAAACCTTTTTATAGTGAAATACAACTTTAGTGACTGCACAGTGCAAAAAGAGGCTTCTATCGCTCTGAAACGCTCAAAATTGACATGAGTGAGTGTTCACCATAAATGAATTAAAAGACAGGTGAGACCATGTTTGCCATGAAATAGATCCAAATTCAGCAAGTCCAGGCTAGGAAACTTGTTTGAAAATCCTTTTTTCAGTAAAATTCAGCTTTCTCTACTGCACAGTGCAAAAAGACGCTTCTATCGCTCTGAAACGCTCAAAATTGACATAAGCCAGTTTGCACCTTTAATGAATGAAAGTGCAGGAAAAACCTTGTTTGCCATCAAGAAGATCCAAATTCAACCAGTTCAGGCTAGGAAACTTGCTTGAAAATCCCTTTTTCAGTGAAATACAGCTTACTCTACTGCAGAGTGCCAAAACTTGCTCCTATCGCTCTGAAACGCTCAAAATTGACATAAGCCAGTTTGCACCTTTAATGAATGAAAGTGCAGGAAAAACCTTGTTTGCCATCAAGAAGATCCAAATTCAACCAGTTCAGGCTAGGAAACTTGCTTGAAAATCCCTTTTTCAGTGAAATACAGCTTACTCTACTGCAGAGTGCCAAAACTTGCTCCTATCGCTCTGAAACGCTCAAAATTGACATAAGCCAGTTTTCACCTCTAATGAATGAAAGTACAGGAAAAACCTTGTTTGCCATCAAGAAGATCCAAATTCAACCAGTTCAGGCTAGGAAACCTCAGTGAAAAACCTTTTTATAGTGAAATACAACTTTAGTTACTGCACAGTGCAAAAAGAGGCTTCTATCGCTCTGAAACGCTCAAAATTGACATGAGTGAGTGTTCACCATAAATTAATTAAAAGACAGGTGAGACCATGTTTGCCATGAAATAGATCCAAATTCAGCAAGTCCAGGCTAGGAAACTTGTTTGAAAATCCCTTTTTCAGTAAAATTCAGCTTTCTCTACTGCACAGTGCAAAAAGACGCTTCTATCGCTCTGAAACGCTCAAAATTGACATAATCCAGTTTGCACCTCTAATGAATGAAAGTGCAGGAAAAAACATGTTTGCCATGAAATAGATCCAAATTCAGCAAGTCCAGGCTAGGAAACTTGTTTGAAAATCCTTTTTTCAGTAAAATTCAGCTTTCTCTACTGCACAGTGCAAAAAGAGGCTTCTATCGCTCTGAAACGCTCAAAATTGACATGAGTGAGTGTTCACCATAAATGAATTAAAAGACAGGTGAGACCATGTTTGCCATGAAATAGATCCAAATTCAGCAAGTCCAGGCTAGGAAACTTGTTTGAAAATCCTTTTTTCAGTAAAATTCAGCTTTCTCTACTGCACAGTGCAAAAAGACGCTTCTATCGCTCTGAAACGCTGAAAATTGACATAAGCCAGTTTGCACCTTTAATGAATGAAAGTGCAGGAAAAACCTTGTTTGCCATCAAGAAGATCCAAATTCAACCAGTTCAGGCTTGGAAACTTGTTTGAAAATCATTGTTTCAGTGAAATACAGCTTACTCTACTGCAGAGTGCCAAAACGTGCTCCTATCGCTCTGAAACGCTCAAAATTGGCATAAGCCAGTTTGCACCTTTAATGAATGAAAGTGCAGGAAAAACCTTGTTTGCCATCAAGAAGATCCAAATTCAACCAGTTCAGGCTAGGAAACCTCAGTGAAAAACCTTTTTATCGTGGAATACAACTTTAGTTACTGCACAGTGCAAGAGGCTTCTATCGCTCTGAAACGCTCAAAATTGACATGAGTGAGTGTTCACCATAAATGAATTAAAAGACAGGTGAGACCATGTTTGCCGTGAAATAGATCCAAATTCAGCAAGTCCAGGCTAGGAAACTTGTTTGAAAATCCTTTTTTCAGTAAAATTCAGCTTTCTCTACTGCACAGTGCAAAAAGACGCTTCTATCGCTCTGAAACGCTGAAAATTGACATAAGCCAGTTTGCACCTTTAATGAATGAAAGTGCAGGAAAAACCTTGTTTGCCATCAAGAAGATCCAAATTCAACCAGTTCAGGGTAGGAAACTTGTTTGAAAATCATTGTTTCAGTGAAATACAGCTTACTCTACTGCAGAGTGCCAAAACGTGCTCCTATCGCTCTGAAACGCTCAAAATTGACATAAGCCAGTTTTCACCTTTAATGAATGAAAGTACAGGAAAAACCTTGTTTGCCATCAAGAAGATCCAAATTCAACCAGTTAAGGCTAGTAAACCTCAGTGAAAAACCTTTTTATAGTGAAATACAACTTCAGTTACTGCACAGTGCAAAAAGAGGCTTCTATCGCTCTGAAACGCTCAAAATTGACATAAGCCAGTTTGCACCTTTAATGAATGAAAGTGAAGGAAAAACCTTGTTTGCCATCAAGAAGATCCAAATTCAACCAGTTAAGGCTAGTAAACCTCAGTGAAAAACCTTTTTATAGTGAAATACAACTTCAGTTACTGCACAGTGCAAAAAGAGGCTTCTATCGCTCTGAAACGCTCAAAATTGACATAAGCCAGTTTGCACCTTTAATGAATGAAAGTGCAGGAAAAACCTTGTTTGCCATCAAGAAGATCCAAATTCAACCAGTTCAGGCTAGGAAACCTCAGTGAAAAACCTTTTTATAGTGAAATACAACTTTAGTTACTGCACAGTGCAAAAAGAGGCTTCTATCGCTCTGAAACGCTCAAAATTGACATGAGTGAGTGTTCACCATAAATGAATTAAAAGACAGGTGAGACCATGTTTGCCATGAAATAGATCCAAATTCAGCAAGTCCAGGCTAGGAAACTTGTTTGAAAATCCTTTTTTCAGTAAAATTCAGCTTTCTCTACTGCACAGTGCAAAAAGACGCTTCTATCGCTCTGAAACGCTCAAAATTGACATAAGCCAGTTTGCACCTTTAATGAATGAAAGTGCAGGAAAAACCTTGTTTGCCATCAAGAAGATCCAAATTCAACCAGTTCAGGCTAGGAAACTTGCTTGAAAATCCCTTTTTCAGTGAAATACAGCTTACTCTACTGCAGAGTGCCAAAACTTGCTCCTATCGCTCTGAAACGCTCAAAATTGACATAAGCCAGTTTTCACCTCTAATGAATGAAAGTACAGGAAAAACCTTGTTTGCCATCAAGAAGATCCAAATTCAACCAGTTCAGGCTAGGAAACCTCAGTGAAAAACCTTTTTATAGTGAAATACAACTTTAGTTACTGCACAGTGCAAAAAGAGGCTTCTATCGCTCTGAAACGCTCAAAATTGACATGAGTGAGTGTTCACCATAAATGAATTAAAAGACAGGTGAGACCATGTTTGCCATGAAATAGATCCAAATTCAGCAAGTCCAGGCTAGGAAACTTGTTTGAAAATCCTTTTTTCAGTAAAATTCAGCTTTCTCTACTGCACAGTGCAAAAAGACGCTTCTATCGCTCTGAAACGCTCAAAATTGACATAAGCCAGTTTGCACCTTTAATGAATGAAAGTGGAGGAAAAACCTTGTTTGCCATCAAGAAGATCCAAATTCAACCAGTTCAGGCTAGGAAACTTGTTTGAAAATCCTTTTTTCAGTAAAATTCAGCTTTCTCTACTGCACAGTGCAAAAAGACGCTTCTATCGCTCTGAAACGCTCAAAATTGACATAATCCAGTTTGCACCTCTAATGAATGAAAGTGCAGGAAAAAACATGTTTGCCATGAAATAGATCCAAATTCAGCAAGTCCAGGCTAGGAAACTTGTTTGAAAATCCTTTTTTCAGTAAAATTCAGCTTTCTCTACTGCACAGTGCAAAAAGACGCTTCTATCGCTCTGAAACGCTCAAAATTGACATAATCCAGTTTGCACCTCTAATGAATGAAAGTGCAGGAAAAAACATGTTTGCCATGAAATAGATCCAAATTCAGCAAGTCCAGGCTAGGAAACTTGCTTGAAAATCCCTTTTTCAGTGAAATACAGCTTACTCTACTGCAGAGTGCCAAAACTTGCTCCTATCGCTCTGAAACGCTCAAAATTGACATAAGCCAGTTTTCACCTCTAATGAATGAAAGTACAGGAAAAACCTTGTTTGCCATCAAGAAGATCCAAATTCAACCAGTTCAGGCTAGGAAACCTCAGTGAAAAACCTTTTTATAGTGAAATACAACTTTAGTGACTGCACAGTGCAAAAAGAGGCTTCTATCGCTCTGAAACGCTCAAAATTGACATGAGTGAGTGTTCACCATAAATGAATTAAAAGACAGGTGAGACCATGTTTGCCATGAAATAGATCCAAATTCAGCAAGTCCAGGCTAGGAAACTTGTTTGAAAATCCTTTTTTCAGTAAAATTCAGCTTTCTCTACTGCACAGTGCAAAAAGACGCTTCTATCGCTCTGAAACGCTCAAAATTGACATAAGCCAGTTTGCACCTTTAATGAATGAAAGTGCAGGAAAAACCTTGTTTGCCATCAAGAAGATCCAAATTCAACCAGTTCAGGCTAGGAAACTTGCTTGAAAATCCCTTTTTCAGTGAAATACAGCTTACTCTACTGCAGAGTGCCAAAACTTGCTCCTATCGCTCTGAAACGCTCAAAATTGACATAAGCCAGTTTGCACCTCTAATGAATGAAAGTACAGGAAAAACCTTGTTTGCCATCAAGAAGATCCAAATTCAACCAGTTCAGGCTAGGAAACCTCAGTGAAAAACCTTTTTATAGTGAAATACAACTTTAGTGACTGCACAGTGCAAAAAGAGGCTTCTATCGCTCTGAAACGCTCAAAATTGACATGAGTGAGTGTTCACCATAAATGAATTAAAAGACAGGTGAGACCATGTTTGCCATGAAATAGATCCAAATTCAGCAAGTCCAGGCTAGGAAACTTGTTTGAAAATCCTTTTTTCAGTAAAATTCAGCTTTCTCTACTGCACAGTGCAAAAAGACGCTTCTATCGCTCTGAAACGCTCAAAATTGACATAAGCCAGTTTGCACCTTTAATGAATGAAAGTGCAGGAAAAACCTTGTTTGCCATCAAGAAGATCCAAATTCAACCAGTTCAGGCTAGGAAACTTGCTTGAAAATCCCTTTTTCAGTGAAATACAGCTTACTCTACTGCAGAGTGCCAAAACTTGCTCCTATCGCTCTGAAACGCTCAAAATTGACATAAGCCAGTTTGCACCTCTAATGAATGAAAGTACAGGAAAAACCTTGTTTGCCATCAAGAAGATCCAAATTCAACCAGTTCAGGCTAGGAAACCTCAGTGAAAAACCTTTTTATAGTGAAATACAACTTTAGTGACTGCACAGTGCAAAAAGAGGCTTCTATCGCTCTGAAACGCTCAAAATTGACATGAGTGAGTGTTCACCATAAATGAATTAAAAGACAGGTGAGACCATGTTTGCCATGAAATAGATCCAAATTCAGCAAGTCCAGGCTAGGAAACTTGTTTGAAAATCCTTTTTTCAGTAAAATTCAGCTTTCTCTACTGCACAGTGCAAAAAGACGCTTCTATCGCTCTGAAACGCTCAAAATTGACATAAGCCAGTTTGCACCTCTAATGAATGAAAGTGCAGGAAAAAACATGTTTGCCATGAAATAGATCCAAATTCAGCAAGTCCAGGCTAGGAAACTTGTTTGAAAATCCTTTTTTCAGTAAAATTCAGCTTTCTCTACTGCACAGTGCAAAAAGACGCTTCTATCGCTCTGAAACGCTCAAAATTGACATAAGCCAGTTTTCACCTCTAATGAATGAAAGTACAGGAAAAACCTTGTTTGCCATCAAGAAGATCCAAATTCAACCAGTTCAGGCTAGGAAACTTGCTTGAAAATCCCTTTTTCAGTGAAATACAGCTTACTCTACTGCAGAGTGCCAAAACTTGCTCCTATCGCTCTGAAACGCTCAAAATTGACATAAGCCAGTTTGCACCTTTAATGAATGAAAGTGCAGGAAAAACCTTGTTTGCCATCAAGAAGATCCAAATTCAACCAGTTCAGGCTAGGAAACCTCAGTGAAAAACCTTTTTATAGTGAAATACAACTTTAGTTACTGCACAGTGCAAAAAGAGGCTTCTATCGCTCTGAAACGCTCAAAATTGACATGAGTGAGTGTTCACCATAAATGAATTAAAAGACAGGTGAGACCATGTTTGCCATGAAATAGATCCAAATTCAGCAAGTCCAGGCTAGGAAACTTGTTTGAAAATCTTTTTTTCAGTAAAATTCAGCTTTCTCTACTGCACAGTGCAAAAAGACGCTTCTATCGCTCTGAAACGCTCAAAATTGACATAAGCCAGTTTGCACCTTTAATGAATGAAAGTGCAGGAAAAACCTTGTTTGCCATCAAGAAGATCCAAATTCAACCAGTTCAGGCTAGGAAACTTGCTTGAAAATCCCTTTTTCAGTGAAATACAGCTTACTCTACTGCAGAGTGCCAAAACTTGCTCCTATCGCTCTGAAACGCTCAAAATTGACATAAGCCAGTTTTCACCTCTAATGAATGAAAGTACAGGAAAAACCTTGTTTGCCATCAAGAAGATCCAAATTCAACCAGTTCAGGCTAGGAAACCTCAGTGAAAAACCTTTTTATAGTGAAATACAACTTTAGTTACTGCACAGTGCAAAAAGAGGCTTCTATCGCTCTGAAACGCTCAAAATTGACATGAGTGAGTGTTCACCATAAATGAATTAAAAGACAGGTGAGACCATGTTTGCCATGAAATAGATCCAAATTCAGCAAGTCCAGGCTAGGAAACTTGTTTGAAAATCCTTTTTTCAGTAAAATTCAGCTTTCTCTACTGCAAAGTGCAAAAAGACGCTTCTATCGCTCTGAAACGCTCAAAATTGACATAAGCCAGTTTGCACCTTTAATGAATGAAATTGCAGGAAAAACCTTGTTTGCCATCAAGAAGATCCAAATTCAACCAGTTCAGGCTAGGAAACTTGCTTGAAAATCCCTTTTTCAGTGAAATACAGCTTACTCTACTGCAGAGTGCCAAAACTTGCTCCTATCGCTCTGAAACGCTCAAAATTGACATAAGCCAGTTTTCACCTCTAATGAATGAAAGTACAGGAAAAACCTTGTTTGCCATCAAGAAGATCCAAATTCAACCAGTTCAGGCTAGGAAACCTCAGTGAAAAACCTTTTTATAGTGAAATACAACTTTAGTTACTGCACAGTGCAAAAAGAGGCTTCTATCGCTCTGAAACGCTCAAAATTGACATGAGTGAGTGTTCACCATAAATGAATTAAAAGACAGGTGAGACCATGTTTGCCATGAAATAGATCCAAATTCAGCAAGTCCAGGCTAGGAAACTTGTTTGAAAATCCTTTTTTCAGTAAAATTCAGCTTTCTCTACTGCACAGTGCAAAAAGACGCTTCTATCGCTCTGAAACGCTCAAAATTGACATAAGCCAGTTTGGACCTTTAATGAATGAAAGTGCAGGAAAAACCTTGTTTGCCATCAAGAAGATCCAAATTCAACCAGTTCAGGCTAGGAAACTTGCTTGAAAATCCCTTTTTCAGTGAAATACAGCTTACTCTACTGCAGAGTGCCAAAACTTGCTCCTATCGCTCTGAAACGCTCAAAATTGACATAAGCCAGTCTTCACCTCTAATGAATGAAAGTACAGGAAAAACCTTGTTTGCCATCAAGAAGATCCAAATTCAACCAGTTCAGGCTAGGAAACCTCAGTGAAAAACCTTTTTATAGTGAAATACAACTTTAGTTACTGCACAGTGCAAAAAGAGGCTTCTATCGCTCTGAAACGCTCAAAATTGACATGAGTGAGTGTTCACCATAAATGAATTAAAAGACAGGTGAGACCATGTTTGCCATGAAATAGATCCAAATTCAGCAAGTCCAGGCTAGGAAACTTGTTTGAAAATCCTTTTTTCAGTAAAATTCAGCTTTCTCTACTGCAAAGTGCAAAAAGACGCTTCTATCGCTCTGAAACGCTCAAAATTGACATAAGCCAGTTTGCACCTTTAATGAATGAAAGTGCAGGAAAAACCTTGTTTGCCATCAAGAAGATCCAAATTCAACCAGTTCAGGCTAGGAAACTTGCTTGAAAATCCCTTTTTCAGTGAAATACAGCTTACTCTACTGCAGAGTGCCAAAACTTGCTCCTATCGCTCTGAAACGCTCAAAATTGACATAAGCCAGTTTGCACCTTTAATGAATGAAAGTGCAGGAAAAACCTTGTTTGCCATCAAGAAGATCCAAATTCAACCAGTTCAGGCTAGGAAACTTGCTTGAAAATCCCTTTTTCAGTGAAATACAGCTTACTCTACTGCAGAGTGCCAAAACTTGCTCCTATCGCTCTGAAACGCTCAAAATTGACATAAGCCAGTTTTCACCTCTAATGAATGAAAGTACAGGAAAAACCTTGTTTGCCATCAAGAAGATCCAAATTCAACCAGTTCAGGCTAGGAAACCTCAGTGAAAAACCTTTTTATAGTGAAATACAACTTTAGTGACTGCACAGTGCAAAAAGAGGCTTCTATCGCTCTGAAACGCTCAAAATTGACATGAGTGAGTGTTCACCATAAATGAATTAAAAGACAGGTGAGACCATGTTTGCCATGAAATAGATCCAAATTCAGCAAGTCCAGGCTAGGAAACTTGTTTGAAAATCCTTTTTTCAGTAAAATTCAGCTTTCTCTACTGCACAGTGCAAAAAGACGCTTCTATCGCTCTGAAACGCTCAAAATTGACATAAGCCAGTTTGCACCTTTAATGAATGAAAGTGCAGGAAAAACCTTGTTTGCCATCAAGAAGATCCAAATTCAACCAGTTCAGGCTAGGAAACTTGCTTGAAAATCCCTTTTTCAGTGAAATACAGCTTACTCTACTGCAGAGTGCCAAAACTTGCTCCTATCGCTCTGAAACGCTCAAAATTGACATAAGCCAGTTTTCACCTCTAATGAATGAAAGTACAGGAAAAACCTTGTTTGCCATCAAGAAGATCCAAATTCAACCAGTTCAGGCTAGGAAACCTCAGTGAAAAACCTTTTTATAGTGAAATACAACTTTAGTGACTGCACAGTGCAAAAAGAGGCTTCTATCGCTCTGAAACGCTCAAAATTGACATGAGTGAGTGTTCACCATAAATGAATTAAAAGACAGGTGAGACCATGTTTGCCATGAAATAGATCCAAATTCAGCAAGTCCAGGCTAGGAAACTTGTTTGAAAATCCTTTTTTCAGTAAAATTCAGCTTTCTCTACTGCACAGTGCAAAAAGACGCTTCTATCGCTCTGAAACGCTCAAAATTGACATAAGCCAGTTTGCACCTCTAATGAATGAAAGTACAGGAAAAACCTTGTTTGCCATCAAGAAGATCCAAATTCAACCAGTTCAGGCTAGGAAACTTGCTTGAAAATCCCTTTTTCAGTGAAATACAGCTTACTCTACTGCAGAGTGCCAAAACTTGCTCCTATCGCTCTGAAACGCTCAAAATTGACATAAGCCAGTTTGCACCTTTAATGAATGAAAGTGCAGGAAAAACCTTGTTTGCCATCAAGAAGATCCAAATTCAACCAGTTCAGGCTAGGAAACTTGCTTGAAAATCCCTTTTTCAGTGAAATACAGCTTACTCTACTGCAGAGTGCCAAAACTTGCTCCTATCGCTCTGAAACGCTCAAAATTGACATAAGCCAGTTTTCACCTCTAATGAATGAAAGTACAGGAAAAACCTTGTTTGCCATCAAGAAGATCCAAATTCAACCAGTTCAGGCTAGGAAACCTCAGTGAAAAACCTTTTTATAGTGAAATACAACTTTAGTGACTGCACAGTGCAAAAAGAGGCTTCTATCGCTCTGAAACGCTCAAAATTGACATGAGTGAGTGTTCACCATAAATGAATTAAAAGACAGGTGAGACCATGTTTGCCATGAAATAGATCCAAATTCAGCAAGTCCAGGCTAGGAAACTTGTTTGAAAATCCTTTTTTCAGTAAAATTCAGCTTTCTCTACTGCACAGTGCAAAAAGACGCTTCTATCGCTCTGAAACGCTCAAAATTGACATAAGCCAGTTTGCACCTTTAATGAATTAAAGTACAGGAAAAACCTTGTTTGCCATCAAGAAGATCCAAATTCAACCAGTTCAGGCTAGGAAACCTCAGTGAAAAACCTTTTTATAGTGAAATACAACTTTAGTTACTGCACAGTGCAAAAAGAGGCTTCTATCGCTCTGAAACGCTCAAAATTGACATAAGCCAGTTTTCACCTCTAATGAATGAAAGTACAGGAAAAACCTTGTTTGCCATCAAGAAGATCCAAATTCAACCAGTTCAGGCTAGGAAACCTCAGTGAAAAACCTTTTTATAGTGAAATACAACTTTAGTTACTGCACAGTGCAAAAAGAGGCTTCTATCGCTCTGAAACGCTCAAAATTGACATGAGTGAGTGTTCACCATAAATGAATTAAAAGACAGGTGAGACCATGTTTGCCATGAAATAGATCCAAATTCAGCAAGTCCAGGCTAGGAAACTTGTTTGAAAATCCTTTTTTCAGTAAAATTCAGCTTTCTCTACTGCACAGTGCAAAAAGACGCTTCTATCGCTCTGAAACGCTGAAAATTGACATAAGCCAGTTTGCACCTTTAATGAATGAAAGTGCAGGAAAAAACTTGTTTGCCATGAAATAGATCCAAATTCAGCAAGTCCAGGCTAGGAAACTTGTTTGAAAATCCTTTTTTCAGTAAAATTCAGCTTTCTCTACTGCACAGTGCAAAAAGAGGCTTCTATCGCTCTGAAACGCTCAAAATTGACATGAGTGAGTGTTCACCATAAATGAATTAAAAGACAGGTGAGACCATGTTTGCCATGAAATAGATCCAAATTCAGCAAGTCCAGGCTAGGAAACTTGTTTGAAAATCCTTTTTTCAGTAAAATTCAGCTTTCTCTACTGCACAGTGCAAAAAGACGCTTCTATCGCTCTGAAACGCTGAAAATTGACATAAGCCAGTTTGCACCTTTAATGAATGAAAGTGCAGGAAAAACCTTGTTTGCCATCAAGAAGATCCAAATTCAACCAGTTCAGGCTTGGAAACTTGTTTGAAAATCATTGTTTCAGTGAAATACAGCTTACTCTACTGCAGAGTGCCAAAACGTGCTCCTATCGCTCTGAAACGCTCAAAATTGGCATAAGCCAGTTTGCACCTTTAATGAATGAAAGTGCAGGAAAAACCTTGTTTGCCATCAAGAAGATCCAAATTCAACCAGTTCAGGCTAGGAAACCTCAGTGAAAAACCTTTTTATCGTGGAATACAACTTTAGTTACTGCACAGTGCAAGAGGCTTCTATCGCTCTGAAACGCTCAAAATTGACATGAGTGAGTGTTCACCATAAATGAATTAAAAGACAGGTGAGACCATGTTTGCCGTGAAATAGATCCAAATTCAGCAAGTCCAGGCTAGGAAACTTGTTTGAAAATCCTTTTTTCAGTAAAATTCAGCTTTCTCTACTGCACAGTGCAAAAAGACGCTTCTATCGCTCTGAAACGCTGAAAATTGACATAAGCCAGTTTGCACCTTTAATGAATGAAAGTGCAGGAAAAACCTTGTTTGCCATCAAGAAGATCCAAAGTCAACCAGTTCAGGGTAGGAAACTTGTTTGAAAATCATTGTTTCAGTGAAATACAGCTTACTCTACTGCAGAGTGCCAAAACGTGCTCCTATCGCTCTGAAACGCTCAAAATTGACATAAGCCAGTTTTCACCTTTAATGAATGAAAGTACAGGAAAAACCTTGTTTGCCATCAAGAAGATCCAAATTCAACCAGTTCAGGCTAGGAAACCTCAGTGAAAAACCTTTTTATAGTGAAATACAACTTTAGTTACTGCACAGTGCAAAAAGAGGCTTCTATCGCTCTGAAACGCTCAAAATTGACATGAGTGAGTGTTCACCATAAATGAATTAAAAGACAGGTGAGACCATGTTTGCCATGAAATAGATCCAAATTCAGCAAGTCCAGGCTAGGAAACTTGTTTGAAAATCCTTTTTTCAGTAAAATTCAGCTTTCTCTACTGCACAGTGCAAAAAGACGCTTCTATCGCTCTGAAACGCTCAAAATTGACATAAGCCAGTTTGCACCTTTAATGAATGAAAGTGAAGGAAAAACCTTGTTTGCCATCAAGAAGATCCAAATTCAACCAGTTCAGGCTAGTAAACCTCAGTGAAAAACCTTTTTATAGTGAAATACAACTTTAGTGACTGCACAGTGCAAAAAGAGGCTTCTATCGCTCTGAAACGCTCAAAATTGACATGAGTGAGTGTTCACCATAAATGAATTAAAAGACAGGTGAGACCATGTTTGCCATGAAATAGATCCAAATTCAGCAAGTCAAGGCTAGGAAACTTGTTTGAAAATCCTTTTTTCAGTAAAATTCAGCTTTCTCTACTGCACAGTGCAAAAAGACGCTTCTATCGCTCTGAAACGCTCAAAATTGACATAAGCCAGTTTGCACCTCTAATGAATGAAAGTACAGGAAAAACCTTGTTTGCCATCAAGAAGATCCAAATTCAACCAGTTCAGGCTAGGAAACTTGCTTGAAAATCCCTTTTTCAGTGAAATACAGCTTACTCTACTGCAGAGTGCCAAAACTTGCTCCTATCGCTCTGAAACGCTCAAAATTGACATAAGCCAGTTTGCACCTTTAATGAATGAAAGTGCAGGAAAAACCTTGTTTGCCATCAAGAAGATCCAAATTCAACCAGTTCAGGCTAGGAAACTTGCTTGAAAATCCCTTTTTCAGTGAAATACAGCTTACTCTACTGCAGAGTGCCAAAACTTGCTCCTATCGCTCTGAAACGCTCAAAATTGACATAAGCCAGTTTGCACCTCTAATGAATGAAAGTACAGGAAAAACCTTGTTTGCCATCAAGAAGATCCAAATTCAACCAGTTCAGGCTAGGAAACCTCAGTGAAAAACCTTTTTATAGTGAAATACAACTTTAGTGACTGCACAGTGCAAAAAGAGGCTTCTATCGCTCTGAAACGCTCAAAATTGACATGAGTGAGTGTTCACCATAAATGAATTAAAAGACAGGTGAGACCATGTTTGCCATGAAATAGATCCAAATTCAGCAAGTCCAGGCTAGGAAACTTGTTTGAAAATCCTTTTTTCAGTAAAATTCAGCTTTCTCTACTGCACAGTGCAAAAAGACGCTTCTATCGCTCTGAAACGCTCAAAATTGACATAAGCCAGTTTGCACCTCTAATGAATGAAAGTGCAGGAAAAAACATGTTTGCCATGAAATAGATCCAAATTCAGCAAGTCCAGGCTAGGAAACTTGTTTGAAAATCCTTTTTTCAGTAAAATTCAGCTTTCTCTACTGCACAGTGCAAAAAGACGCTTCTATCGCTCTGAAACGCTCAAAATTGACATAAGCCAGTTTTCACCTCTAATGAATGAAAGTACAGGAAAAACCTTGTTTGCCATCAAGAAGATCCAAATTCAACCAGTTCAGGCTAGGAAACTTGCTTGAAAATCCCTTTTTCAGTGAAATACAGCTTACTCTACTGCAGAGTGCCAAAACTTGCTCCTATCGCTCTGAAACGCTCAAAATTGACATAAGCCAGTTTGCACCTTTAATGAATGAAAGTGCAGGAAAAACCTTGTTTGCCATCAAGAAGATCCAAATTCAACCAGTTCAGGCTAGGAAACTTGCTTGAAAATCCCTTTTTCAGTGAAATACAGCTTACTCTACTGCAGAGTGCCAAAACTTGCTCCTATCGCTCTGAAACGCTCAAAATTGACATAAGCCAGTTTTCACCTCTAATGAATGAAAGTACAGGAAAAACCTTGTTTGCCATCAAGAAGATCCAAATTCAACCAGTTCAGGCTAGGAAACCTCAGTGAAAAACCTTTTTATAGTGAAATACAACTTTAGTTACTGCACAGTGCAAAAAGAGGCTTCTATCGCTCTGAAACGCTCAAAATTGACATGAGTGAGTGTTCACCATAAATGAATTAAAAGACAGGTGAGACCATGTTTGCCATGAAATAGATCCAAATTCAGCAAGTCCAGGCTAGGAAACTTGTTTGAAAATCCTTTTTTCAGTAAAATTCAGCTTTCTCTACTGCACAGTGCAAAAAGACGCTTCTATCGCTCTGAAACGCTCAAAATTGACATAAGCCAGTTTGCACCTTTAATGAATGAAAGTGCAGGAAAAACCTTGTTTGCCATCAAGAAGATCCAAATTCAACCAGTTCAGGCTAGGAAACTTGCTTGAAAATCCCTTTTTCAGTGAAATACAGCTTACTCTACTGCAGAGTGCCAAAACTTGCTCCTATCGCTCTGAAACGCTCAAAATTGACATAAGCCAGTTTTCACCTCTAATGAATGAAAGTACAGGAAAAACCTTGTTTGCCATCAAGAAGATCCAAATTCAACCAGTTCAGGCTAGGAAACCTCAGTGAAAAACCTTTTTATAGTGAAATACAACTTTAGTTACTGCACAGTGCAAAAAGAGGCTTCTATCGCTCTGAAACGCTCAAAATTGACATGAGTGAGTGTTCACCATAAATGAATTAAAAGACAGGTGAGACCATGTTTGCCATGAAATAGATCCAAATTCAGCAAGTCCAGGCTAGGAAACTTGTTTGAAAATCCTTTTTTCAGTAAAATTCAGCTTTCTCTACTGCACAGTGCAAAAAGACGCTTCTATCGCTCTGAAACGCTCAAAATTGACATAAGCCAGTTTTCACCTCTAATGAATGAAAGTACAGGAAAAACCTTGTTTGCCATCAAGAAGATCCAAATTCAACCAGTTCAGGCAAGGAAACCTCAGTGAAAAACCTTTTTATAGTGAAATACAACTTCAGTTACTGCACAGTGCAAAAAGAGGCTTCTATCGCTCTGAAACGCTCAAAATTGACATAAGCCAGTTTGCACCTTTAATGAATGAAAGTGCAGGAAAAACCTTGTTTGCCATCAAGAAGATCCAAATTCAACCAGTTCAGGCTAGGAAACTTGCTTGAAAATCCCCTTTTCAGTGAAATACAGCTTACTCTACTGCAGAGTGCCAAAACGTGCTCCTATCCCTCTGAAACGCTCAAAATTGACATAAGCCAGTTTGCACCTTTAATGAATGAAAGTGCAGGAAAAACCTTGTTTGCCATCAAGAAGATCCAAATTCAACCAGTTCAGGCTAGGAAACCTCAGTGAAAAACCTTTTTATAGTGAAATACAACTTTAGTTACTGCACAGTGCAAAAAGAGGCTTCTATCGCTCTGAAACGCTCAAAATTGACATGAGTGAGTGTTCACCATAAATGAATTAAAAGACAGGTGAGACCATGTTTGCCGTGAAATAGATCCAAATTCAGCAAGTCCAGGATAGGAAACTTGCTTGAAAATCCTTTTTTCAGTAAAATTCAGCTTTCTCTACTGCACAGTGCAAAAAGAGGCTTCTATCGCTCTGAAACGCTCAAAATTGACATGAGTGAGTGTTCACCATAAATGAATTAAAAGACAGGTGAGACCATGTTTGCCATGAAATAGATCCAAATTCAGCAAGTCCAGGCTAGGAAACTTGTTTGAAAATCCTTTTTTCAGTAAAATTCAGCTTTCTCTACTGCACAGTGCAAAAAGACGCTTCTATCGCTCTGAAACGCTCAAAATTGACATAAGCCAGTTTGCACCTTTAATGAATGAAAGTGCAGGAAAAACCTTGTTTGCCATCAAGAAGATCCAAATTCAACCAGTTCAGGCTAGGAAACCTCAGTGAAAAACCTTTTTATAGTGAAATACAACTTTAGTGACTGCACAGTGCAAAAAGAGGCTTCTATCGCTCTGAAACGCTCAAAATTGACATGAGTGAGTGTTCACCATAAATGAATTAAAAGACAGGTGAGACCATGTTTGCCATGAAATAGATCCAAATTCAGCAAGTCCAGGCTAGGAAACTTGTTTGAAAATCCTTTTTTCAGTAAAATTCAGCTTTCTCTACTGCACAGTGCAAAAAGACGCTTCTATCGCTCTGAAACGCTCAAAATTGACATAAGCCAGTTTGCACCTCTAATGAATGAAAGTGCAGGAAAAAACATGTTTGCCATGAAATAGATCCAAATTCAGCAAGTCCAGGCTAGGAAACTTGTTTGAAAATCCTTTTTTCAGTAAAATTCAGCTTTCTCTACTGCACAGTGCAAAAAGACGCTTCTATCGCTCTGAAACGCTCAAAATTGACATAAGCCAGTTTTCACCTCTAATGAATGAAAGTACAGGAAAAACCTTGTTTGCCATCAAGAAGATCCAAATTCAACCAGTTCAGGCTAGGAAACTTGCTTGAAAATCCCTTTTTCAGTGAAATACAGCTTACTCTACTGCAGAGTGCCAAAACTTGCTCCTATCGCTCTGAAACGCTCAAAATTGACATAAGCCAGTTTGCACCTTTAATGAATGAAAGTGCAGGAAAAACCTTGTTTGCCATCAAGAAGATCCAAATTCAACCAGTTCAGGCTAGGAAACTTGCTTGAAAATCCCTTTTTCAGTGAAATACAGCTTACTCTACTGCAGAGTGCCAAAACTTGCTCCTATCGCTCTGAAACGCTCAAAATTGACATAAGCCAGTTTTCACCTCTAATGAATGAAAGTACAGGAAAAACCTTGTTTGCCATCAAGAAGATCCAAATTCAACCAGTTCAGGCTAGGAAACCTCAGTGAAAAACCTTTTTATAGTGAAATACAACTTTAGTTACTGCACAGTGCAAAAAGAGGCTTCTATCGCTCTGAAACGCTCAAAATTGACATGAGTGAGTGTTCACCATAAATGAATTAAAAGACAGGTGAGACCATGTTTGCCATGAAATAGATCCAAATTCAGCAAGTCCAGGCTAGGAAACTTGTTTGAAAATCCTTTTTTCAGTAAAATTCAGCTTTCTCTACTGCACAGTGCAAAAAGACGCTTCTATCGCTCTGAAACGCTCAAAATTGACATAAGCCAGTTTGCACCTTTAATGAATGAAAGTGCAGGAAAAACCTTGTTTGCCATCAAGAAGATCCAAATTCAACCAGTTCAGGCTAGGAAACTTGCTTGAAAATCCCTTTTTCAGTGAAATACAGCTTACTCTACTGCAGAGTGCCAAAACTTGCTCCTATCGCTCTGAAACGCTCAAAATTGACATAAGCCAGTTTTCACCTCTAATGAATGAAAGTACAGGAAAAACCTTGTTTGCCATCAAGAAGATCCAAATTCAACCAGTTCAGGCTAGGAAACCTCAGTGAAAAACCTTTTTATAGTGAAATACAACTTTAGTTACTGCACAGTGCAAAAAGAGGCTTCTATCGCTCTGAAACGCTCAAAATTGACATGAGTGAGTGTTCACCATAAATGAATTAAAAGACAGGTGAGACCATGTTTGCCATGAAATAGATCCAAATTCAGCAAGTCCAGGCTAGGAAACTTGTTTGAAAATCCTTTTTTCAGTAAAATTCAGCTTTCTCTACTGCACAGTGCAAAAAGACGCTTCTATCGCTCTGAAACGCTCAAAATTGACATAAGCCAGTTTTCACCTCTAATGAATGAAAGTACAGGAAAAACCTTGTTTGCCATCAAGAAGATCCAAATTCAACCAGTTCAGGCAAGGAAACCTCAGTGAAAAACCTTTTTATAGTGAAATACAACTTCAGTTACTGCACAGTGCAAAAAGAGGCTTCTATCGCTCTGAAACGCTCAAAATTGACATAAGCCAGTTTGCACCTTTAATGAATGAAAGTGCAGGAAAAACCTTGTTTGCCATCAAGAAGATCCAAATTCAACCAGTTCAGGCTAGGAAACTTGCTTGAAAATCCCCTTTTCAGTGAAATACAGCTTACTCTACTGCAGAGTGCCAAAACGTGCTCCTATCCCTCTGAAACGCTCAAAATTGACATAAGCCAGTTTGCACCTTTAATGAATGAAAGTGCAGGAAAAACCTTGTTTGCCATCAAGAAGATCCAAATTCAACCAGTTCAGGCTAGGAAACCTCAGTGAAAAACCTTTTTATAGTGAAATACAACTTTAGTTACTGCACAGTGCAAAAAGAGGCTTCTATCGCTCTGAAACGCTCAAAATTGACATGAGTGAGTGTTCACCATAAATGAATTAAAAGACAGGTGAGACCATGTTTGCCGTGAAATAGATCCAAATTCAGCAAGTCCAGGATAGGAAACTTGCTTGAAAATCCTTTTTTCAGTAAAATTCAGCTTTCTCTACTGCACAGTGCAAAAAGAGGCTTCTATCGCTCTGAAACGCTCAAAATTGACATGAGTGAGTGTTCACCATAAATGAATTAAAAGACAGGTGAGACCATGTTTGCCATGAAATAGATCCAAATTCAGCAAGTCCAGGCTAGGAAACTTGTTTGAAAATCCTTTTTTCAGTAAAATTCAGCTTTCTCTACTGCACAGTGCAAAAAGACGCTTCTATCGCTCTGAAACGCTCAAAATTGACATAAGCCAGTTTGCACCTTTAATGAATGAAAGTGCAGGAAAAACCTTGTTTGCCATCAAGAAGATCCAAATTCAACCAGTTCAGGCTAGGAAACCTCAGTGAAAAACCTTTTTATAGTGAAATACAACTTTAGTGACTGCACAGTGCAAAAAGAGGCTTCTATCGCTCTGAAACGCTCAAAATTGACATGAGTGAGTGTTCACCATAAATGAATTAAAAGACAGGTGAGACCATGTTTGCCATGAAATAGATCCAAATTCAGCAAGTCCAGGCTAGGAAACTTGTTTGAAAATCCTTTTTTCAGTAAAATTCAGCTTTCTCTACTGCACAGTGCAAAAAGACGCTTCTATCGCTCTGAAACGCTCAAAATTGACATAAGCCAGTTTGCACCTCTAATGAATGAAAGTGCAGGAAAAAACATGTTTGCCATGAAATAGATCCAAATTCAGCAAGTCCAGGCTAGGAAACTTGTTTGAAAATCCTTTTTTCAGTAAAATTCAGCTTTCTCTACTGCACAGTGCAAAAAGACGCTTCTATCGCTCTGAAACGCTCAAAATTGACATAAGCCAGTTTTCACCTCTAATGAATGAAAGTACAGGAAAAACCTTGTTTGCCATCAAGAAGATCCAAATTCAACCAGTTCAGGCTAGGAAACTTGCTTGAAAATCCCTTTTTCAGTGAAATACAGCTTACTCTACTGCAGAGTGCCAAAACTTGCTCCTATCGCTCTGAAACGCTCAAAATTGACATAAGCCAGTTTGCACCTTTAATGAATGAAAGTGCAGGAAAAACCTTGTTTGCCATCAAGAAGATCCAAATTCAACCAGTTCAGGCTAGGAAACTTGCTTGAAAATCCCTTTTTCAGTGAAATACAGCTTACTCTACTGCAGAGTGCCAAAACTTGCTCCTATCGCTCTGAAACGCTCAAAATTGACATAAGCCAGTTTTCACCTCTAATGAATGAAAGTACAGGAAAAACCTTGTTTGCCATCAAGAAGATCCAAATTCAACCAGTTCAGGCTAGGAAACCTCAGTGAAAAACCTTTTTATAGTGAAATACAACTTTAGTTACTGCACAGTGCAAAAAGAGGCTTCTATCGCTCTGAAACGCTCAAAATTGACATGAGTGAGTGTTCACCATAAATGAATTAAAAGACAGGTGAGACCATGTTTGCCATGAAATAGATCCAAATTCAGCAAGTCCAGGCTAGGAAACTTGTTTGAAAATCCTTTTTTCAGTAAAATTCAGCTTTCTCTACTGCACAGTGCAAAAAGACGCTTCTATCGCTCTGAAACGCTCAAAATTGACATAAGCCAGTTTGCACCTTTAATGAATGAAAGTGCAGGAAAAACCTTGTTTGCCATCAAGAAGATCCAAATTCAACCAGTTCAGGCTAGGAAACTTGCTTGAAAATCCCTTTTTCAGTGAAATACAGCTTACTCTACTGCAGAGTGCCAAAACTTGCTCCTATCGCTCTGAAACGCTCAAAATTGACATAAGCCAGTTTTCACCTCTAATGAATGAAAGTACAGGAAAAACCTTGTTTGCCATCAAGAAGATCCAAATTCAACCAGTTCAGGCTAGGAAACCTCAGTGAAAAACCTTTTTATAGTGAAATACAACTTTAGTTACTGCACAGTGCAAAAAGAGGCTTCTATCGCTCTGAAACGCTCAAAATTGACATGAGTGAGTGTTCACCATAAATGAATTAAAAGACAGGTGAGACCATGTTTGCCATGAAATAGATCCAAATTCAGCAAGTCCAGGCTAGGAAACTTGTTTGAAAATCCTTTTTTCAGTAAAATTCAGCTTTCTCTACTGCACAGTGCAAAAAGACGCTTCTATCGCTCTGAAACGCTCAAAATTGACATAATCCAGTTTGCACCTCTAATGAATGAAAGTGCAGGAAAAAACATGTTTGCCATGAAATAGATCCAAATTCAGCAAGTCCAGGCTAGGAAACTTGTTTGAAAATCCTTTTTTCAGTAAAATTCAGCTTTCTCTACTGCACAGTGCAAAAAGAGGCTTCTATCGCTCTGAAACGCTCAAAATTGACATGAGTGAGTGTTCACCATAAATGAATTAAAAGACAGGTGAGACCATGTTTGCCATGAAATAGATCCAAATTCAGCAAGTCCAGGCTAGGAAACTTGTTTGAAAATCCTTTTTTCAGTAAAATTCAGCTTTCTCTACTGCACAGTGCAAAAAGACGCTTCTATCGCTCTGAAACGCTGAAAATTGACATAAGCCAGTTTGCACCTTTAATGAATGAAAGTGCAGGAAAAACCTTGTTTGCCATCAAGAAGATCCAAATTCAACCAGTTCAGGCTTGGAAACTTGTTTGAAAATCATTGTTTCAGTGAAATACAGCTTACTCTACTGCAGATGGCCAAAACGTGCTCCTATCGCTCTGAAACGCTCAAAATTGGCATAAGCCAGTTTGCACCTTTAATGAATGAAAGTGCAGGAAAAACCTTGTTTGCCATCAAGAAGATCCAAATTCAACCAGTTCAGGCTAGGAAACCTCAGTGAAAAACCTTTTTATCGTGGAATACAACTTTAGTTACTGCACAGTGCAAGAGGCTTCTATCGCTCTGAAACGCTCAAAATTGACATGAGTGAGTGTTCACCATAAATGAATTAAAAGACAGGTGAGACCATGTTTGCCGTGAAATAGATCCAAATTCAGCAAGTCCAGGCTAGGAAACTTGTTTGAAAATCCTTTTTTCAGTAAAATTCAGCTTTCTCTACTGCACAGTGCAAAAAGACGCTTCTATCGCTCTGAAACGCTGAAAATTGACATAAGCCAGTTTGCACCTTTAATGAATGAAAGTGCAGGAAAAACCTTGTTTGCCATCAAGAAGATCCAAATTCAACCAGTTCAGGGTAGGAAACTTGTTTGAAAATCATTGTTTCAGTGAAATACAGCTTACTCTACTGCACAGTGCAAAAAGACGCTTCTATCGCTCTGAAACGCTCAAAATTGACATAAGCCAGTTTGCACCTTTAATGAATGAAAGTGAAGGAAAAACCTTGTTTGCCATCAAGAAGATCCAAATTCAACCAGTTAAGGCTAGTAAACCTCAGTGAAAAACCTTTTTATAGTGAAATACAACTTCAGTTACTGCACAGTGCAAAAAGAGGCTTCTATCGCTCTGAAACGCTCAAAATTGACATAAGCCAGTTTGCACCTTTAATGAATGAAAGTGCAGGAAAAACCTTGTTTGCCATCAAGAAGATCCAAATTCAACCAGTTCAGGCTAGGAAACCTCAGTGAAAAACCTTTTTATAGTGAAATACAACTTTAGTTACTGCACAGTGCAAAAAGAGGCTTCTATCGCTCTGAAACGCTCAAAATTGACATGAGTGAGTGTTCACCATAAATGAATTAAAAGACAGGTGAGACCATGTTTGCCATGAAATAGATCCAAATTCAGCAAGTCCAGGCTAGCCATCAAGAAGATCCAAATTCAACCAGTTCAGGCTAGGAAACTTGCTTGAAAATCCCCTTTTCAGTGAAATACAGCTTACTCTACTGCAGAGTGCCAAAACGTGCTCCTATCCCTCTGAAACGCTCAAAATTGACATAAGCCAGTTTGCACCTTTAATGAATGAAAGTGCAGGAAAAACCTTGTTTGCCATCAAGAAGATCCAAATTCAACCAGTTCAGGCTAGGAAACCTCAGTGAAAAACCTTTTTATCGTGGAATACAACTTTAGTTACTGCACAGTGCAAGAGGCTTCTATCGCTCTGAAACGCTCAAAATTGACATGAGTGAGTGTTCACCATAAATGAATTAAAAGACAGGTGAGACCATGTTTGCCATGAAATAGATCCAAATTCAGCAAGTCCAGGCTAGGAAACTTGTTTGAAAATCCTTTTTTCAGTAAAAATCAGCTTTATCTACTGCACAGTGCAAAAAGACGCTTCTATCGCTCTGAAACGCTCAAAATTGACATAAGCCAGTTTGCACCTTTAATGAATGAAAGTGAAGGAAAAACCTTGTTTGCCATCAAGAAGATCCAAATTCAACCAGTTAAGGCTAGTAAACCTCAGTGAAAAACCTTTTTATAGTGAAATACAACTTCAGTTACTGCACAGTGCAAAAAGAGGCTTCTATCGCTCTGAAACGCTCAAAATTGACATAAGCCAGTTTGCACCTTTAATGAATGAAAGTGCAGGAAAAACCTTGTTTGCCATCAAGAAGATCCAAATTCAACCAGTTCAGGCTAGGAAACCTCAGTGAAAAACCTTTTTATAGTGAAATACAACTTTAGTTACTGCACAGTGCAAAAAGAGGCTTCTATCGCTCTGAAACGCTCAAAATTGACATGAGTGAGTGTTCACCATAAATGAATTAAAAGACAGGTGAGACCATGTTTGCCATGAAATAGATCCAAATTCAGCAAGTCCAGGCTAGGAAACTTGTTTGAAAATCCTTTTTTCAGTAAAATTCAGCTTTCTCTACTGCACAGTGCAAAAAGACGCTTCTATCGCTCTGAAACGCTCAAAATTGACATAAGCCAGTTTGCACCTTTAATGAATGAAAGTGCAGGAAAAACCTTGTTTGCCATCAAGAAGATCCAAATTCAACCAGTTCAGGCTAGGAAACTTGCTTGAAAATCCCTTTTTCAGTGAAATACAGCTTACTCTACTGCAGAGTGCCAAAACTTGCTCCTATCGCTCTGAAACGCTCAAAATTGACATAAGCCAGTTTTCACCTCTAATGAATGAAAGTACAGGAAAAACCTTGTTTGCCATCAAGAAGATCCAAATTCAACCAGTTCAGGCTAGGAAACCTCAGTGAAAAACCTTTTTATAGTGAAATACAACTTTAGTTACTGCACAGTGCAAAAAGAGGCTTCTATCGCTCTGAAACGCTCAAAATTGACATGAGTGAGTGTTCACCATAAATGAATTAAAAGACAGGTGAGACCATGTTTGCCATGAAATAGATCCAAATTCAGCAAGTCCAGGCTAGCCATCAAGAAGATCCAAATTCAACCAGTTCAGGCTAGGAAACTTGCTTGAAAATCCCCTTTTCAGTGAAATACAGCTTACTCTACTGCAGAGTGCCAAAACGTGCTCCTATCCCTCTGAAACGCTCAAAATTGACATAAGCCAGTTTGCACCTTTAATGAATGAAAGTGCAGGAAAAACCTTGTTTGCCATCAAGAAGATCCAAATTCAACCAGTTCAGGCTAGGAAACCTCAGTGAAAAACCTTTTTATCGTGGAATACAACTTTAGTTACTGCACAGTGCAAGAGGCTTCTATCGCTCTGAAACGCTCAAAATTGACATGAGTGAGTGTTCACCATAAATGAATTAAAAGACAGGTGAGACCATGTTTGCCATGAAATAGATCCAAATTCAGCAAGTCCAGGCTAGGAAACTTGTTTGAAAATCCTTTTTTCAGTAAAAATCAGCTTTATCTACTGCACAGTGCAAAAAGACGCTTCTATCGCTCTGAAACGCTCAAAATTGACATAAGCCAGTTTGCACCTTTAATGAAGGAAAAACCTTGTTTGCCATCAAGAAGATCCAAATTCAACCAGTTCAGGCTAGGAAACTTGCTTGAAAATCCCTTTTTCAGTGAAATACAGCTTACTCTACTGCAGAGTGCCAAAACTTGCTCCTATCGCTCTGAAACGCTCAAAATTGACATAAGCCAGTTTGCACCTTTAATGAATGAAAGTGCAGGAAAAACCTTGTTTGCCATCAAGAAGATCCAAATTCAACCAGTTCAGGCTAGGAAACCTCAGTGGAAAAACCTTTTTATAGTGAAATACAACTTTAGTTACTGCACAGTGCAAGAGGCTTCTATCGCTCTGAAACGCTCAAAATTGACATGAGTGAGTGTTCACCATAAATGAATTAAAAGACAGGTGAGACCATGTTTGCCGTGAAATAGATCCAAATTCAGCAAGTCCAGGCTAGGAAACTTGTTTGAAAATCCTTTTTTCAGTAAAATTCAGCTTTCTCTACTGCACAGTGCAAAAAGAGGCTTCTATCGCTCTGAAACGCTCAAAATTGACATAAGCCAGTTTGCACCTTTAATGAATGAAAGTGCAGGAAAAACCTTGTTTGCCATCAAGAAGATCCAAATTCAACCAGTTCAGGCTAGGAAACTTGCTTGAAAATCCCCTTTTCAGTGAAATACAGCTTACTCTACTGCAGAGTGCCAAAACGTGCTCCTATCCCTCTGAAACGCTCAAAATTGACATAAGCCAGTTTGCACCTTTAATGAATGAAAGTGCAGGAAAAACCTTGTTTGCCATCAAGAAGATCCAAATTCAACCAGTTCAGGCTAGGAAACCTCAGTGAAAAACCTTTTTATAGTGAAATACAACTTTAGTTACTGCACAGTGCAAAAAGAGGCTTCTATCGCTCTGAAACGCTCAAAATTGACATGAGTGAGTGTTCACCATAAATGAATTAAAAGACAGGTGAGACCATGTTTGCCGTGAAATAGATCCAAATTCAGCAAGTCCAGGATAGGAAACTTGCTTGAAAATCCTTTTTTCAGTAAAATTCAGCTTTCTCTACTGCACAGTGCAAAAAGAGGCTTCTATCGCTCTGAAACGCTCAAAATTGACATAAGCCAGTTTGCACCTTTAATGAATGAAAGTGCAGGAAAAACCTTGTTTGCCATCAAGAAGATCCAAATTCAACCAGTTCAGGCTAGGAAACCTCAGTGAAAAACCTTTTTATCGTGGAATACAACTTTAGTTACTGCACAGTGCAAGAGGCTTCTATCGCTCTGAAACGCTCAAAATTGACATGAGTGAGTGTTCACCATAAATGAATTAAAAGACAGGTGAGACCATGTTTGCCATGAAATAGATCCAAATTCAGCAAGTCCAGGCTAGGAAACTTGTTTGAAAATCCTTTTTTCAGTAAAAATCAGCTTTATCTACTGCACAGTGCAAAAAGACGCTTCTATCGCTCTGAAACGCTCAAAATTGACATAAGCCAGTTTGCACCTTTAATGAAGGAAAAACCTTGTTTGCCATCAAGAAGATCCAAATTCAACCAGTTCAGGCTAGGAAACTTGCTTGAAAATCCCTTTTTCAGTGAAATACAGCTTACTCTACTGCAGAGTGCCAAAACTTGCTCCTATCGCTCTGAAACGCTCAAAATTGACATAAGCCAGTTTTCACCTCTAATGAATGAAAGTACAGGAAAAACCTTGTTTGCCATCAAGAAGATCCAAATTCAACCAGTTCAGGCTAGGAAACCTCAGTGAAAAACCTTTTTATAGTGAAATACAACTTTAGTTACTGCACAGTGCAAAAAGAGGCTTCTATCGCTCTGAAACGCTCAAAATTGACATGAGTGAGTGTTCACCATAAATGAATTAAAAGACAGGTGAGACCATGTTTGCCATGAAATAGATCCAAATTCAGCAAGTCCAGGCTAGGAAACTTGTTTGAAAATCCTTTTTTCAGTAAAATTCAGCTTTCTCTACTGCACAGTGCAAAAAGACGCTTCTATCGCTCTGAAACGCTCAAAATTGACATAAGCCAGTTTGCACCTTTAATGAATGAAAGTGCAGGAAAAACCTTGTTTGCCATCAAGAAGATCCAAATTCAACCAGTTCAGGCTAGGAAACTTGCTTGAAAATCCCTTTTTCAGTGAAATACAGCTTACTCTACTGCAGAGTGCCAAAACGTGCTCCTATCGCTCTGAAACGCTCAAAATTGACATAAGCCAGTTTGCACCTTTAATGAATGAAAGTGCAGGAAAAACCTTGTTTGCCATCAAGAAGATCCAAATTCAACCAGTTAAGGCTAGTAAACCTCAGTGAAAAACCTTTTTATAGTGAAATACAACTTTAGTTACTGCACAGTGCAAAAAGAGGCTTCTATCGCTCTGAAACGCTCAAAATTGACATGAGTGAGTGTTCACCATAAATGAATTAAAAGACAGGTGAGACCATGTTTGCCATGAAATAGATCCAAATTCAACAAGTCCAGGCTAGGAAACTTGCTTGAAAATCCTTTTTTCAGTAAAATTCAGCTTCCTCTACTGCACAGTGCAAAAAGACGCTTCTATCGCTCTGAAACGCTCAAAATTGACATAAGCCAGTTTTCACCTTTAATGAATTAAAGTACAGGAAAAACCTTGTTTGCCATCAAGAAGATCCAAATTCAACCAGTTCAGGTTAGGAAACCTCAGTGAAAAACCTTTTTATAGTGAAATACAACTTTAGTTACTGCACAGTGCAAAAAGAGGCTTCTATCGCTCTGAAACGCTCAAAATTGACATGAGTGAGTGTTCACCATAAATGAATTAAAAGACAGGTGAGACCATGTTTGCCATGAAATAGATCCAAATTCAACAAGTCCAGGCTAGGAAACTTGCTTGAAAATCCTTTTTTCAGTAAAATTCAGCTTTCTCTACTGCACAGTGCAAAAAGACGCTTCTATCGCTCTGAAACGCTCAAAATTGACATAAGCCAGTTTTCACCTTTAATGAATTAAAGTACAGGAAAAACCTTGTTTGCCATCAAGAAGATCCAAATTCAACCAGTTCAGGCTAGGAAACCTCAGTGAAAAACCTTTTTATAGTGAAATACAACTTTAGTTACTGCACAGTGCAAAAAGAGGCTTCTATCGCTCTGAAACGCTCAAAATTGACATGAGTGAGTGTTCACCATAAATGAATTAAAAGACAGGTGAGACCATGTTTGCCTTGAAATAGATCCAAATTCAGCAAGTCCAGGATAGGAAACTTACTTGAAAATCCTTTTTTCAGTAAAATTCAGCTTTCTCTACTGCACAGTGCAAAAAGACGCTTCTATCGCTCTGAAACGCTCAAAATTGACATAAGCCAGTTTGCACCTTTAATGAATGAAAGTGCAGGAAAAACCTTGTTTGCCATCAAGAAGATCCAAATTCAAACAGTTCAGGCTAGGAAACTTGCTTGAAAATCCCTTTTTCAGTGAAATACAGCTTACTCTACTGCAGAGTGCCAAAACTTGCTCCTATCGCTCTGAAACGCTCAAAATTGACATAAGCCAGTTTGCACCTTTAATGAATGAAAGTGCAGGAAAAACCTTGTTTGCCATCAAGAAGATCCAAATTCAACCAGTTAAGGCTAGTAAACCTCAGTGAAAAACCTTTTTATAGTGAAATACAACTTTAGTTACTGCACAGTGCAAAAAGAGGCTTCTATCGCTCTGAAACGCTCAAAATTGACATGAGTGAGTGTTCACCATAAATGAATTAAAAGACAGGTGAGACCATGTTTGCCATGAAATAGATCCAAATTCAGCAAGTCCAGGCTAGGAAACTTGTTTGAAAATCCTTTTTTCAGTAAAAATCAGCTTTCTCTACTGCACAGTGCAAAAAGACGCTTCTATCGCTCTGAAACGCTCAAAATTGACATAAGCCAGTTTGCACCTTTAATGAATGAAAGTGCAGGAAAAACCTTGTTTGCCATCAAGAAGATCCAAATTCAACCAGTTCAGGCTAGGAAACTTGCTTGAAAATCCCTTTTTCAGTGAAATACAGCTTACTCTACTGCAGAGTGCCAAAACGTGCTCCCATCGCTCTGAAACGCTCAAAATTGACATAAGCCAGTTTGCACCTTTAATGAATGAAAGTGCAGGAAAAACCTTGTTTGCCATCAAGAAGATCCAAATTCAACCAGTTAAGGCTAGTAAACCTCAGTGAAAAACCTTTTTATAGTGAAATACAACTTTAGTTACTGCACAGTGCAAAAAGAGGCTTCTATCGCTCTGAAACGCTCAAAATTGACATGAGTGAGTGTTCACCATAAATGAATTAAAAGACAGGTGAGACCATGTTTGCCATGAAATAGATCCAAATTCAACAAGTCCAGGCTAGGAAACTTGCTTGAAAATCCTTTTTTCAGTAAAATTCAGCTTTCTCTACTGCACAGTGCAAAAAGACGCTTCTATCGCTCTGAAACGCTCAAAATTGACATAAGCCAGTTTTCACCTTTAATGAATTAAAGTACAGGAAAAACCTTGTTTGCCATCAAGAAGATCCAAATTCAACCAGTTCAGGCTAGGAAACCTCAGTGAAAAACCTTTTTATAGTGAAATACAACTTTAGTTACTGCACAGTGCAAAAAGAGGCTTCTATCGCTCTGAAACGCTCAAAATTGACATGAGTGAGTGTTCACCATAAATGAATTAAAAGAGAGGTGAGACCATGTTTGCCTTGAAATAGATCCAAATTCAGCAAGTCCAGGATAGGAAACTTACTTGAAAATCCTTTTTTCAGTAAAATTCAGCTTTCTCTACTGCACAGTGCAAAAAGACGCTTCTATCGCTCTGAAACGCTCAAAATTGACATAAGCCAGTTTGCACCTTTAATGAATGAAAGTGCAGGAAAAACCTTGTTTGCCATCAAGAAGATCCAAATTCAACCAGTTCAGGCTAGGAAACTTGCTTGAAAATCCCTTTTTCAGTCAAATACAGCTTACTCTACTGCAGAGTGCCAAAACTTGCTCCTATCGCTCTGAAACGCTCAAAATTGACATAAGCCAGTTTTCACCTCTAATGAATGAAAGTACAGGAAAAACCTTGTTTGCCATCAAGAAGATCCAAATTCAACCAGTTCAGGCTAGGAAACCTCAGTGAAAAACCTTTTTATAGTGAAATACAACTTTAGTTACTGCACAGTGCAAAAAGAGGCTTCTATCGCTCTGAAACGCTCAAAATTGACATGAGTGAGTGTTCACCATAAATGAATTAAAAGACAGGTGAGACCATGTTTGCCATGAAATAGATCCAAATTCAGCAAGTCCAGGCTAGGAAACTTGTTTGAAAATCCTTTTTTCAGTAAAAATCAGCTTTCTCTACTGCACAGTGCAAAAAGACGCTTCTATCGCTCTGAAACGCTCAAAATTGACATAAGCCAGTTTGCACCTTTAATGAATGAAAGTGCAGGAAAAACCTTGTTTGCCATCAAGAAGATCCAAATTCAACCAGTTCAGGCTAGGAAACTTGCTTGAAAATCCCTTTTTCAGTGAAATACAGCTTACTCTACTGCAGAGTGCCAAAACGTGCTCCTATCGCTCTGAAACGCTCAAAATTGACATAAGCCAGTTTGCACCTTTAATGAATGAAAGTGCAGGAAAAACCTTGTTTGCCATCAAGAAGATCCAAATTCAACCAGTTAAGGCTAGTAAACCTCAGTGAAAAACCTTTTTATAGTGAAATACAACTTTAGTTACTGCACAGTGCAAAAAGAGGCTTCTATCGCTCTGAAACGCTCAAAATTGACATGAGTGAGTGTTCACCATAAATGAATTAAAAGACAGGTGAGACCATGTTTGCCATGAAATAGATCCAAATTCAACAAGTCCAGGCTAGGAAACTTGCTTGAAAATCCTTTTTTCAGTAAAATTCAGCTTTCTCTACTGCACAGTGCAAAAAGACGCTTCTATCGCTCTGAAACGCTCAAAATTGACATAAGCCAGTTTTCACCTTTAATGAATTAAAGTACAGGAAAAACCTTGTTTGCCATCAAGAAGATCCAAATTCAACCAGTTCAGGCTAGGAAACCTCAGTGAAAAACCTTTTTATAGTGAAATACAACTTTAGTTACTGCACAGTGCAAAAAGAGGCTTCTATCGCTCTGAAACGCTCAAAATTGACATGAGTGAGTGTTCACCATAAATGAATTAAAAGACAGGTGAGACCATGTTTGCCTTGAAATAGATCCAAATTCAGCAAGTCCAGGATAGGAAACTTACTTGAAAATCCTTTTTTCAGTAAAAATCAGCTTTCTCTACTGCACAGTGCAAAAAGACGCTTCTATCGCTCTGAAACGCTCAAAATTGACATAAGCCAGTTTGCACCTTTAATGAATGAAAGTGCAGGAAAAACCTTGTTTGCCATCAAGAAGATCCAAATTCAACCAGTTCAGGCTAGGAAACTTGCTTGAAAATCCCTTTTTCAGTCAAATACAGCTTACTCTACTGCAGAGTGCCAAAACTTGCTCCTATCGCTCTGAAACGCTCAAAATTGACATAAGCCAGTTTTCACCTCTAATGAATGAAAGTACAGGAAAAACCTTGTTTGCCATCAAGAAGATCCAAATTCAACCAGTTCAGGCTAGGAAACCTCAGTGAAAAACCTTTTTATAGTGAAATACAACTTTAGTTACTGCACAGTGCAAAAAGAGGCTTCTATCGCTCTGAAACGCTCAAAATTGACATGAGTGAGTGTTCACCATAAATGAATTAAAAGACAGGTGAGACCATGTTTGCCATGAAATAGATCCAAATTCAGCAAGTCCAGGCTAGGAAACTTGTTTGAAAATCCTTTTTTCAGTAAAATTCAGCTTTCTCTACTGCACAGTGCAAAAAGACGCTTCTATCGCTCTGAAACGCTCAAAATTGACATAAGCCAGTTTGCACCTTTAATGAATGAAAGTGCAGGAAAAACCTTGTTTGCCATCAAGAAGATCCAAATTCACCCAGTTCAGGCTAGGAAACTTGCTTGAAAATCCCTTTTTCAGTGAAATACAGCTTACTCTACTGCAGAGTGCCAAAACTTGCTCCTATCGCTCTGAAACGCTCAAAATTGACATAAGCCAGTTTTCACCTCTAATGAATGAAAGTACAGGAAAAACCTTGTTTGCCATCAAGAAGATCCAAATTCAACCAGTTCAGGCTAGGAAACCTCAGTGAAAAACCTTTTTATAGTGAAATACAACTTTAGTTACTGCACAGTGCAAAAAGAGGCTTCTATCGCTCTGAAACGCTCAAAATTGACATGAGTGAGTGTTCACCATAAATGAATTAAAAGACAGGCGAGACCATGTTTGCCATGAAATAGATCCAAATTCAGCAAGTCCAGGCTAGGAAACTTGTTTGAAAATCCTTTTTTCAGTAAAAATCAGCTTTCTCTACTGCACAGTTCAAAAAGACGCTTCTATCGCTCTGAAACGCTCAAAATTGACATAAGCCAGTTTGCACCTTTAATGAATGAAAGTGCAGGAAAAACCTTGTTTGCCATCAAGAAGATCCAAATTCAACCAGTTCAGGCTAGGAAACTTGTTTGAAAATCATTGTTTCAGTGAAATACAGCTTACTCTACTGCAGAGTGCCAAAACGTGCTCCTATCGCTCTGAAACGCTCAAAATTGACATAAGCCAGTTTGCACCTTTAATGAATGAAAGTGCAGGAAAAACCTTGTTTGCCATCAAGAAGATCCAAATTCAACCAGTTCAGGCTAGGAAACCTCAGTGGAAAAACCTTTTTATAGTGAAATACAACTTTAGTTACTGCACAGTGCAAAAAGAGGCCTTCTATCGCTCTGAAACGCTCAAAATTGACATTAGTGAGTATTCACCATAAATGAATTAAAAGACAGGTGAGACCATGTTTGCCGTGAAATAGATCCAAATTCAGCAAGTCCAGGCTAGGAAACTTGTTTGAAAATCCTTTTTTCAGTAAAATTCAGCTTTCTCTACTGCACAGTGCAAAAAGACGCTTCTATCGCTCTGAAACGCTCAAAATAGACATAAGCCAGTTTGCACCTTTAATGAATGAAAGTGCAGGAAAAACCTTGTTTGCCATCAAGAAGATCCAAATTCAACCAGTTAAGGCTAGTAAACCTCAGTGAAAAACCTTTTTATAGTGAAATACAACTTCAGTTACTGCACAGTGCAAAAAGAGGCTTCTATCGCTCTGAAACGCTCAAAATTGACATAAGCCAGTTTGCACCTTTAATGAATGAAAGTGCAGGAAAAACCTTGTTTGCCATCAAGAAGATCCAAATTCAACCAGTTCAGGCTAGGAAACCTCAGTGAAAAACCTTTTTATAGTGAAATACAACTTTAGTTACTGCACAGTGCAAAAAGAGGCTTCTATCGCTCTGAAACGCTCAAAATTGACATGAGTGAGTGTTCACCATAAATGAATTAAAAGACAGGTGAGACCATGTTTGCCATGATATAGATCCAAATTCAGCAAGTCCAGGCTAGGAAACTTGTTTGAAAATCCTTTTTTCAGTAAAAATCAGCTTTCTCTACTGCACAGTGCAAAAAGACGCTTCTATTGCTCTGAAACGCTCAAAATTGACATAAGCCAGTTTGCACCTTTAATGAATGAAAGTGCAGGAAAAACCTTGTTTGCCATCAAGAAGATCCAAATTCAACCAGTTCAGGCTAGGAAACTTGTTTGAAAATCATTGTTTCAGTGAAATACAGCTTACTCTACTGCAGAGTGCCAAAACGTGCTCCTATCGCTCTGAAACGCTCAAAATTGACATAAGGCAGTTTGCACCTTTAATGAATGAAAGTGCAGGAAAAACCTTGTTTGCCATCAAGAAGATCCAAATTCAACCAGTTCAGGCTAGGAAACCTCAGTGAAAAACCTTTTTATAGTGAAATACAACTTTAGTTACTGCACAGTGCAAAAAGAGGCTTCTATCGCTCTGAAACGCTCAAAATTGACATGAGTGAGTGTTCACCATAAATGAATTAAAAGACAGGTGAGACCATGTTTGCCATGAAATAGATCCAAATTCAGCAAGTCCAGGCTAGGAAACTTGTTTGAAAATCCTTTTTTCAGTAAAATTCAGCTTTCTCTACTGCACAGTGCAAAAAGACGCTTCTATCGCTCTGAAACGCTCAAAATTGACATAAGCCAGTTTGCACCTTTAATGAATGAAAGTGCAGGAAAAACCTTGTTTGCCATCAAGAAGATCCAAATTCAACCAGTTCAGGCTAGGAAACCTCAGTGAAAAACCTTTTTATAGTGAAATACAACTTTAGTTACTGCACAGTGCAAAAAGAGGCTTCTATCGCTCTGAAACGCTCAAAATTGACATGAGTGAGTGTTCACCATAAATGAATTAAAAGACAGGTGAGACCATGTTTGCCGTGAAATAGATCCAAATTCAGCAAGTCCAGGATAGGAAACTTGCTTGAAAATCCTTTTTTCAGTAAAATTCAGCTTTCTCTACTGCACAGTTCAAAAAGACGCTTCTATCGCTCTGAAACGCTCAAAATTGACATAAGCCAGTTTGCACCTTTAATGAATGAAAGTGCAGGAAAAACCTTGTTTGCCATCAAGAAGATCCAAATTCAACCAGTTCAGGCTAGGAAACTTGCTTGAAAATCCCCTTTTCAGTGAAATACAGCTTACTCTACTGCAGAGTGCCAAAACGTGCTCCTATCGCTCTGAAACGCTCAAAATTGACATAAGCCAGTTTGCACCTTTAATGAATGAAAGTGCAGGAAAAACCTTGTTTGCCATCAAGAAGATCCAAATTCAACCAGTTCAGGCTAGGAAACCTCAGTGAAAAACCTTTTTATAGTGAAATACAACTTTAGTTACTGCACAGTGCAAAAAGAGGCTTCTATCGCTCTGAAACGCTCAAAATTGACATGAGTGAGTGTTCACCATAAATGAATTAAAAGACAGGTGAGACCATGTTTGCCATGAAATAGATCCAAATTCAGCAAGTCCAGGCTAGGAAACTTGTTTGAAAATCCTTTTTTCAGTAAAATTCAGCTTTCTCTACTGCACAGTGCAAAAAGACGCTTCTATCGCTCTGAAACGCTCAAAATTGACATAAGCCAGTTTGCACCTTTAATGAATGAAAGTGCAGGAAAAACCTTGTTTGCCATCAAGAAGATCCAAATTCAACCAGTTCAGGCTAGGAAACTTGCTTGAAAATCCTTTTTTCAGTGAAATACAGCTTACTCTACTGCAGAGTGCCAAAACGTGCTCCTATCGCTCTGAAACGCTCAAAATTGACATAAGCCAGTTTGCACCTTTAATGAATGAAAGTGCAGGAAAAACCTTGTTTGCCATCAAGAAGATCCAAATTCAACCAGTTAAGGCTAGGAAACCTCAGTGAAAAACCTTTTTATAGTGAAATACAACTTTAGTTACTGCACAGTGCAAAAAGAGGCTTCTATCGCTCTGAAACGCTCAAAATTGACATGAGTGAGTGTTCACCATAAATGAATTAAAAGACAGGTGAGACCATGTTTGCCATGAAATAGATCCAAATTCAGCAAGTCCAGGCTAGGAAACTTGTTTGAAAATCCTTTTTTCAGTAAAATTCAGCTTTCTCTACTGCACAGTGCAAAAAGACGCTTCTATCGCTCTGAAACGCTCAAAATTGACATAAGCCAGTTTGCACCTTTAATGAATTAAAGTACAGGAAAAACCTTGTTTGCCATCAAGAAGATCCAAATTCAACCAGTTCAGGCTAGGAAACCTCAGTGAAAAACCTTTTTATAGTGAAATACAACTTTAGTTACTGCACAGTGCAAAAAGAGGCTTCTATCGCTCTGAAACGCTCAAAATTGACATAAGCCAGTTTTCACCTTTAATGAATTAAAGTACAGGAAAAACCTTGTTTGCCATCAAGAAGATCCAAATTCAACCAGTTCAGCCTAGGAAACCTCAGTGAAAAACCTTTTTATAGTGAAATACAACTTTAGTTATTGCACAGTGCAAAAAGAGGCTTCTATCGCTCTGAAACGCTCAAAATTGACATAAGCCAGTTTTCACCATAAATGAATTAAAGGACAGGTGAGACCAGGTTTGCCATGAAAAATATCCAAATTCAGCAAGTCCAGGCTAGGAAACTTGCTTGAAAAATCGTTTTTTTAGTGAAACACAGCTTAAGTTACTGCACAGTGCAGAGAGGCGCTTCTATCGCTCTGAAACGCTCAAAATTGACATAAGCCAGTTTTCACCCTTAATGAATTAAAGGACAGGAAAAACCTTGTTTGCCATCAAATAGATCCAAATTCAACCAGTGCAGGGCAGGAAACTTCCTTGAAAATCCTTTTTTCAGTGAAATACAGAGCACACAGTACAAATACACAGTAGTAACACACATCACACAATAGAAATACACTGCACACATTATAAATACACAGTAGAAATACAGAGCACAAAGTAGAAATACACATAAAACAGTAGAAATACACAGTAGAAATACACATCACAGTAAAATACACAATAGACATACACAGTACATAGTAGAAATACACAGGAAAAAATACACATCACACAGTAGTTATACACTGTAGAAATACACATCACGCATTAGAAATAAAGAGGTTGAATCCACATCACACAGTAGAAACAGACTGTAGAAATACAGAGCACAAATTGGAAATACACATCACACATTTGAAATACACTGTAGGGTTAGGGCTAGACATATACTGTAGACATACACAGCACATAGTAGGAATACAGATCAGAAACAAACATCACATAGTCAAAATACACAGTAGAAATACACAGCACACAGTCAAAATACACAGTAGAAATACAGAGCAGACAATAGGATTTCACAGTAGAAATAGACATCACAGTAGAAGTACACATCACAATAGAAAAACACAGTAGACATAGCGGACAGTACAAATACAATCGCAATACACATCACAATAGAAATACACAGTAGTAATACAGAGCAGACAATAGAAATACACAGTAGAAATACACATCACAATAGAAATACACAGTAGAAATACACAGCACACAGTATAAATACACTAGAAATACATAGCACAGTCGAAATACACAGTAGAAATACTAAGCATACAATAGAAATACACTGTAGAAATACACATCACAGTAGTAATACACATCACAATAGAAATACACAGTAGAAATACACAGCACACAGTATAAATACACTAGAAATACATAGCACACAGTCGAAATACACAGTAGAAATACAGAGCAGACAATAGAAATACACAGCACAAATACACATCACAGTAGAAATACACATCACAATAGAGATACACAGCAGAAATACACAGTAGAAATAAACATCGCACAGTAGAAATACACATCACAGTAGAAATACACATCACAATAGAGATACACAGTAGAAATACACAGTAGAAATAAACATCACACAGTCGAAATACACAGTAGAAATACACAGTAGAAATAAACATCACACAGTCGAAATACACAGTAGAAATTCACAGCACACAGTCGAAATAGACAGTAGAAATACAGAGCAGACAATAGAAATACACAGTAGAAATACACAGCACACAGTACAAATACACTAGAAATACATAGCACACAGTCGAAATACACCGTAGAAATACTAAGCATACAATAGAAATACACAGTAGAAATACTAAGCATACCATAGAAATACACTGTAGAAATACACAGTACATAGTAGACATATACTGTAGACATACACAGCACATAGTAGGAATACAGATCAGAAACAAACATCACATAGTCAAAATACACAGTAGAAATACACAGCACACAGTCAAAATACACAGTAGAAATACAGAGCAGACAATAGGATTTCACAGTAGAAATAGACATCACAGTAGAAATACACATCACAATAGAAAAACACAATAGACATAGCGGACAGTACAAATACAATCGCAATACATATCACAGTCGAAATACACAGGAGAAATGCAGAGCAGACAATTGAAATACATAGAAATACATATCACAGTGGAAATACACATCAACATAGACATACACAGTAGAAATACACAGTAGAAATAAACATCGCACAGTAGAAATAAACATCGCACAGTAGAAATACATATCACAGTAGAAATACACATCACAATAGAGATACACAGTTGAAATAAACATCACACAGTCAAAATACACAGTAGAAATACACAGCACAGAGTCGAAATATACAGCAGAAATACAGAGAAGACAATAGAAATACACAGTAGAAATACACATCACCGTAGAAATACGCATCACAATAGAGATACACAGTGGAAATACACAGTAGAAATAAACATCACACAGTCAAAATACACAGTAGAAATACACAGCAGAAATACAGAGAAGACAATAGAAATACACAGTAGTAATACAGAGCAGACAATAGAAATACACAGTAGAAATACACATCACAATAGAAATACACAGTAGAAATACACAGCACACAGTATAAATACACTAGAAATACATAGCACAGTCGAAATACACAGTAGAAATACTAAGCATACAATAGAAATACACTGTAGAAATACACATCACAGTAGTAATACACATCACAATAGAAATACACAGCACACAGTATAAATACACTAGAAATACATAGCACACAGTCGAAATACACAGTAGAAATACAGAGCAGACAATAGAAATACACAGTACAAATACACATCACAGTAGAAATACACATCACAATAGAAATACACAGTAGAAATACACATCACAGTAGAAATTCACATCACAATAGAGATACACAGTAGAAATTCACAGTAGAAATAAACATCGCACAGTAGAAAACACATCACAATAGAAATACACAGTAGAAATACACAGCACACAGTACAAATACACTAGAAATACATAGCACAGTTGAAATACACAGTACAAATACTAAGCATACAATAGAAATACACAGTAGAAATACACAGCACACAGTACAAATACACTAGAAATACATAGCACAGTTGAAATACACAGTACAAATACTAAGCATACAATAGAAATACACTGTAGAAATACACATCACAATAGAAATACACAGTAGAAATACACAGCACACAGTAGAAATACACTAGAAATACATAGCACACAGTCGAAATACACAGTACAAATACAGAGCAGACAATAGAAATACACAGTACAAATACACATCACAGTAGAAATACACATCACAATAGAGATACACAGTAGAAATACACAGTAGAAATAAACATCGCACAGTAGAAATACACATCACAGTAGAAATACACATCACAATAGAGATACACAGTAGAAATACACAGTAGAAATAAACATCACACAGTCGAAATACACAGTAGAAATTCACAGCACAATAGAAATACACAGTAGAAATACACAGCACACAGTATAAATACACCAGAAATACATAGCACACAGTCGAAATACACATCACAATAGAGATACACAGTAGAAATAAACATCGCACAGTAGAAATACACATCACAGTAGAAATACACATCACAATAGAGATACACAGTAGAAATACACAGTAGAAATAAACATCACACAGTCGAAATACACAGTAGAAATACACAGTAGAAATAAACATCACACAGTCGAAATACACAGTAGAAATTCACAGCACACAGTCGAAATAAACAGTAGAAATACAGAGCAGACAATAGAAATACACAGTAGAAATACACAGCACACAGTACAAATACACTAGAAATACATAGCACACAGTCGAAATACACCGTAGAAATACTAAGCATACAATAGAAATACACAGTAGAAATAGTAAGCATACAATAGAAACACACTGTAGAAATACACATCACAGTAGAAATACACATCACAATAGAGATACACAGTAGAAATTCACAGTAGAAATAAACATCGCACAGTAGAAAACACATCACAATAGAAATACACAGTAGAAATACACAGCACACTACAAATACACTAGAAATACATAGCACAGTCGAAATACACAGTAGAAATACTAAGCATACAATAGAAATACACTGTAGAAATACACATCACAGTAGAAATACACATCACAATAGAAATACACAGTAGAAATACACAGCACACAGTATAAATACACTAGAAATACATAGCACACAGTCGAAATACACAGTAGAAATACAGAGCAGACAATAGAAATACACAGTACAAATACACATCACAGTAGAAATACACATCACAATAGAGATACACAGTGGAAATACACATTAGAAATAAACATTGCACAGTAGAAATACACATCACAGTAGAAATACACATCACAATAGAGAGACGCAGTAGAAATACACAGTAGAAATAAACATCACACAGTAGAAATACACAGTAGAAATAAACATCACACAGTCGAAATACACAGTAGAAATACACAGCACAGAGTCGAAATGTCACAGTAGAAATACACATCACAATAGAAATACACAGTAGAAATACAGAGAAGACAATAGCAATACACAGTAGAAATACACATCACAGTATAAATACACATCACAATAGAAATACACAGTAGAAATACAGAGCAGACAATAGAAATACACAGTAGAAATACACATCAAAGTAGAAATACACATCACAATAGAAATACACAGTAGAAATACACAGCACACAGTAGAAATACACCAGAAATACATAGCACACAGTCGAAATACACATCACAATAGAGATACACAGTAGAAATAAACATCGCACAGTAGAAATACACATCACAATAGAGATACACAGTAGAAATACACAGTAGAAATAAACATCACACAGTCAAAATACACAGTAGAAATACACAGTAGAAATAAACATCACACAGTCGAAATACACAGTAGAAATTCACAGCACACAGTCGAAATAAACAGTAGAAATACAGAGCAGACAATAGAAATACACAGTAGAAATACACAGCACACAGTACAAATACACTAGAAATACATAGCACACAGTCGAAATACACCGTAGAAATACTAAGCATACAATAGAAATACACAGTAGAAATAGTAAGCATACAATAGAAACACACTGTAGAAATACACATCACAGTAGAAATACACATCACAATAGAGATACACAGTAGAAATTCACAGTAGAAATAAACATCGCACAGTAGAAAACACATCACAATAGAAATACACAGTAGAAATACACAGCACACTACAAATACACTAGAAATACATAGCACAGTCGAAATACACAGTAGAAATACTAAGCATACAATAGAAATACACTGTAGAAATACACATCACAGTAGAAATACACATCACAATAGAAATACACAGTAGAAATACACAGCACACAGTATAAATACACTAGAAATACATAGCACACAGTCGAAATACACAGTAGAAATACAGAGCAGACAATAGAAATACACAGTACAAATACACATCACAGTAGAAATACACATCACAATAGAGATACACAGTGGAAATACACATTAGAAATAAACATTGCACAGTAGAAATACACATCACAGTAGAAATACACATCACAATAGAGAGACGCAGTAGAAATACACAGTAGAAATAAACATCACACAGTAGAAATACACAGTAGAAATAAACATCACACAGTCGAAATACACAGTAGAAATACACAGCACAGAGTCGAAATGTCACAGTAGAAATACACATCACAATAGAAATACACAGTAGAAATACAGAGAAGACAATAGCAATACACAGTAGAAATACACATCACAGTATAAATACACATCACAATAGAAATACACAGTAGAAATACAGAGCAGACAATAGAAATACACAGTAGAAATACACATCAAAGTAGAAATACACATCACAATAGAAATACACAGTAGAAATACACAGCACACAGTAGAAATACACCAGAAATACATAGCACACAGTCGAAATACACATCACAATAGAGATACACAGTAGAAATAAACATCGCACAGTAGAAATACACATCACAGTAGAAATACACATCACAATAGAGATACACAGTAGAAATACACAGTAGAAATAAACATCACACAGTCGAAATACACAGTAGAAATACACAGTAGAAATAAACATCACACAGTCGAAATACACAGTAGAAATTCACAGCACACAGTCGAAATAAACAGTAGAAATACAGAGCAGACAATAGAAATACACAGTAGAAATACACAGCACACAGTACAAATACACTAGAAATACATAGCACACAGTCGAAATACACCGTAGAAATACTAAGCATACAATAGAAATACACAGTAGAAATAGTAAGCATACAATAGAAACACACTGTAGAAATACACATCACAGTAGAAATACACATCACAATAGAGATACACAGTAGAAATTCACAGTAGAAATAAACATCGCACAGTAGAAAACACATCACAATAGAAATACACAGTAGAAATACACAGCACACTACAAATACACTAGAAATACATAGCACAGTCGAAATACACAGTAGAAATACTAAGCATACAATAGAAATACACTGTAGAAATACACATCACAGTAGAAATACACATCACAATAGAAATACACAGTAGAAATACACAGCACACAGTATAAATACACTAGAAATACATAGCACACAGTCGAAATACACAGTAGAAATACAGAGCAGACAATAGAAATACACAGTACAAATACACATCACAGTAGAAATACACATCACAATAGAGATACACAGTGGAAATACACATTAGAAATAAACATTGCACAGTAGAAATACACATCACAGTAGAAATACACATCACAATAGAGAGACGCAGTAGAAATACACAGTAGAAATAAACATCACACAGTAGAAATACACAGTAGAAATAAACATCACACAGTCGAAATACACAGTAGAAATACACAGCACAGAGTCGAAATGTCACAGTAGAAATACACATCACAATAGAAATACACAGTAGAAATACAGAGAAGACAATAGCAATACACAGTAGAAATACACATCACAGTATAAATACACATCACAATAGAAATACACAGTAGAAATACAGAGCAGACAATAGAAATACACAGTAGAAATACACATCAAAGTAGAAATACACATCACAATAGAAATACACAGTAGAAATACACAGCACACAGTAGAAATACACCAGAAATACATAGCACACAGTCGAAATACACATCACAATAGAGATACACAGTAGAAATAAACATCGCACAGTAGAAATACACATCACAATAGAGATACACAGTAGAAATACACAGTAGAAATAAACATCACACAGTCAAAATACACAGTAGAAATACACAGTAGAAATAAACATCACACAGTCGAAATACACAGTAGAAATTCACAGCACACAGTCGAAATAAACAGTAGAAATACAGAGCAGACAATAGAAATACACAGTAGAAATACACAGCACACAGTACAAATACACTAGAAATACATAGCACACAGTCGAAATACACCGTAGAAATACTAAGCATACAATAGAAATACACAGTAGAAATAGTAAGCATACAATAGAAACACACTGTAGAAATACACATCACAGTAGAAATACACATCACAATAGAGATACACAGTAGAAATTCACAGTAGAAATAAACATCGCACAGTAGAAAACACATCACAATAGAAATACACAGTAGAAATACACAGCACACTACAAATACACTAGAAATACATAGCACAGTCGAAATACACAGTAGAAATACTAAGCATACAATAGAAATACACTGTAGAAATACACATCACAGTAGAAATACACATCACAATAGAAATACACAGTAGAAATACACAGCACACAGTATAAATACACTAGAAATACATAGCACACAGTCGAAATACACAGTAGAAATACAGAGCAGACAATAGAAATACACAGTACAAATACACATCACAGTAGAAATACACATCACAATAGAGATACACAGTAGAAATACACAGTAGAAATAAACATCGCACAGTAGAAATACACATCACAGTAGAAATACACATCACAATAGAGATACACAGTAGAAATACACAGTAGAAATAAACATCACACAGTAGAAATACACAGTAGAAATAAACATCACACAGTCGAAATACACAGTAGAAATACACAGCACAGAGTCGAAATGTCACAGTAGAAATACACATCACAATAGAAATACACAGTAGAAATACAGAGAAGACAATAGAAATACACAGTAGAAATACACATCACAGTAGAAATACACATCACAATAGAAATACACAGTAGAAATACACATCAAAGTAGAAATACACATCACAATAGAAATACACAGTAGAAATACACAGCACACAGTACACATACACTAGAAATACATAGCACACAGTAGAAATACATTGTAGAAATACACATCACACAGTCCAAATACACTGTAGAAATACACAGTAGCAATACACATCACATTACAAATACACAGTAGAAATACTGCACAGTGCAAAAAGAAGCTTCTATCCCTCTGAAACGCTCAAAATTGACAGTGAGCTTTCACCATAAATGAATTAAAGAGCAAGGGAAACCATGTTTGCCATGATATTTATCCAAATTCAAATATTCCTGGCAAGGCAGCTTCCTTGTAAAAACCTTTTTTCAATGAAGTACCTCATACTGCACAGTGCAAAAAGTGAATTAAAGACCAATGGAAACCATGTTTGCAACAATATTAATCCAACTTCGGCCATCCACAACAAAATAGAACACAACAGAACAGAAGAAATATCCATATTTTATCGTTCATTTCTAGCAGAAGACCAGAAGGTCCTGCAGCATGTGACCTGGTGCTCTCTACAAATGCACCTGTTACACTTGGTGCAGGTGGTAGAAGACCTCTATTTTAGCCTTGTGCACAACCAGCATTCAGCTCTCCTTCTGGTCGAGCTGGTGGCAGCAGTGGCAATGGCGGTGTCGGTGGTTTCTGCTAGGGCAGCAACAGTGGTCTGTAACTTCACCACCATGGCAGCAGCATGTCAGTCATCGAATCGGAGGCTGGCGCTTATCATTTGAAATCGTTTGTGGGACATGGTGGCCCTGACGACTGGTCTCCCACTCTGGTCATCCCACAGACTGCGGGTAGAGTCCCCTTTGGACCGGTACACACCTGCCAGGATGAGAAGTCCCAAGTACGCTCGAATCTTATGGGCATCCACATCACTCCATCCTGACACTGCACGCCTCCGTGTAAGGTTTGTCATTTGCAAAATCAGCTGGATCATGTCAGGAGTGAAAAAAGGGTCAAAAGGGGATGACACATCATGGATTCTTGATATGGCATATCTCGTGGGCCCTGGCATCATGCCGGTTGATGCCTGAATGTAGCGCAGTGTCTCGGCATGAGATGGAGACTAGACTTGCCTGTTATTCGCTGTCCACTCACTGTAAGGATCGGCAGGATCCCCAGTGTCCTCTCCACTTTCAGAGGACGGGTCAGAGGCACTCACAGAAGTGGGCTCCAGTGAGCATTCTGTGTCAGACTCCCCCTCGAGATTGTGTCTTCTTCAGATGAGTCCTGCAGCTCGCTGTCGAAATACACAGTAGAAATGCAGAGCACACAATAGTAATACAAAGTAGAAATACACATCACACAGTAGAAATACATAGCACACAATAGAAATACAAAGTAGAAATACATAGCATACAATAGAAATACAAAGTAGAAATACAAATCACTCTGTAGAAATACACATCACACAGTCGAAATACACAAGACACAGTAGAAATACACAGTAGAAATACACATCATACAGTAGAAAGAGAGAGTAGAAATGCAAAGCACACAATAGAAATATAAAGTAGAAATACACAGAACACAGTAAATACACATTGCACAGGAATAATACACAGCACACAGTAGAAATACACTATAGAAATACACAGCACTCAGAAGAAATACACAGCAGAAATACACAGTAGAAATATACAGCACTGAGTATTAATACACCGCAGAAATACACATCACACATTAGAAATAGACAGTAGAAACACACAGCACACATTAGAAATACACAGTAGTAACACACAGCACACAGTAGAAATACACAGTAGAAATACACAGGACACAGTAGAAATACACAGCACACAGTCGAAATACACAGTAGAAATACAGAGCACACAATAGAAATACACATCACACAGTAGAAATACACTGTAGACATACAGAGCACACAGTAGAAATACACATCACACAGTAGAAATACACTGTAGAAATACAGAGCACACAGTTGAAATACACAGTAGAAATACAGAGCACACAATAGAAATACACATCACACAGTAGAAATACACTGTAGAAATACAGAGCACACAGTAGAAATACACATCACACAGTCGAAATACACAGTAGAAATACACATCACACAGTTGAAATAAACAGTAGAAATACAGAGCACACAATAGAAATACACAGTAGAAATACACAACACAGTAAAAATACACAGCACACAGTAGAAATACATAGGACACAGTAGACATACACATCAGAGAGTAGAAATACACAGGACACAGTAGAAATACACATCAGAGAGTAGAATTACACAGTACATAGAAATACACAGTAGCAATTCACAGCACAGAGTCGAAATACACAGAAGAAATACAGAGCACACAACAGATAGACACAGTAGAAATACAGAGCACACAACAGATAGACACAGTAGAAATACACATCACTGTAGAGATACAGAGCACACAGTAGAAATACACTGTAGAAATACAGAGCACACAGTAGAAATACACATCACACAGCAGAAATACACTGTAGAAATACAGAGCACACATCACACAGTAGGAATACACATCACAAAGTCGAAATACACAGAAGAAATACACATCACACAGAAATACACAGTAGAAATACAGAGCACATAATAGAAATACACATCACACAGTAGAAATACACAGTCGAAATGAACATCACACAGTAGAAATACACAGCAGAAATACATCTCACACAGTAGAAATACACATCACACAGTAGAAATACACAGCAGAAATACATCTCACACAGTAGAAATACACATCACACAGTAGAAATACACAGTTGAAATGCACAGCACACAGTAAAAATACACAGTAGAAATACACAGCAGAAATACACAGCACACAGTAGAAATACACAGTCGAAGAAAACATCACAGTAGAAATGTACAGTAGAAATACACAGCACATAGTAGAAATACATAGCAGAAATACACGTCACACAGTAGAAATACACATCACACAGTTGGAATACACAGTCGAAATACACATCACACGGTAGAATACACAGTTGAAAAACACATCACACAGTCAAAATACACAGCACACATATACATACACAGTACACAGTATAAATACACAAGAAACAGTATAAATAAACTGTACAAAGTATAAATACACACTTTAAATTCACATTGCACAGTATAAATACAGAGTACACAGTATAAATACACAGTACGCAGTATGAATACACATTACAAGGTATACATACACAGTACACAGTATGAATACCCAGTACACAGTACAGAGTATAAATATACATCACACAGTAGAAATACACAGTAGAAATACACTTCACACAGTAGAAATACACTGTAGAAATACACAGTACATAGTAGAAATACACTGTAGAAATACACATCACACAGTAGAAATACACTGTAGAAATACAGAGCACACAGTAGTAATACACTATAGAAATACACATCACACAGTAGAAATACACTAGAAATACAGAGCATACAGTAGAAGTACACAGTAGAAATACACTGTAGAAATACACGTCACACAGTAGAAATACACTGTAGAAATACATGTCACACAGTGGAAATACACAGTAGAAATACACAGCACACAGTAGAAATAGACAACAGAAACAGGATTTGCTTAATTTCTGGACGTATCCTACCTGCACTCCAAGACAAAATAATGAAACGCAATCTGAGGGCATCTTTAAAAGGCTTGTTTTGGGGTGCAAGTGTGGCTCACGCCCATGCCAATTTGAACACGCCGAATCTCGGAAGCTAAGAAGTGTTGGTCCTGGTGAGAGTTTGGATGGGAGATCGCTTGGGAATGCCAGGTGCTAAGCTTTTTGACTTTGCTCTACAGACACCAGAGGGCGCTGCAGCTTCTTCAGTGGAGACAGGGTTGAAAAAAAACAGCAGCCTGTTTCTTGTTTTCCGGTTATGCAGGCTGTCTGTTTAGGTGGAGAAATGTAAATGACTAGTCCTTCACTTCCTATTTCCACTTTATGCTGTTTTATACTACTACTTCATTCCATTTCAGAGGGAAATATGGTACATTTCCCTCCTCTAAACATGTAATTATTTGATCAAATTGAATACATCAATGGAAATGCTGCTGAGACAATAATGTGTCAGTGCTTACCAATCCACTGATAGCTGTTTTTCATACAGCGAAAGCCTTAGAAATGTAAAAACAGGTGACAGCAGAGCTTGTTATGAAGGCTCATTTTTCATCCTGGTAACAGGATTTGCCTTATTTCTGGACGTATCCTACCTGCACTACCGGCCTTTTTTGGGGTGTAAGTGTGGCTTACGGCCATACCACTCTGAACACGCCCCCTTTGGTGAAGTAGTAAGTGTGTGTATTGGTGAGAAGAAAAAAAATCAAAAAAATCATGGACGGACTAAAAATCAAAAACAATATAATCATGGCGAGGGAATTGGGCATAGACAAAATGGTGGTCTCTTTTATTAATTTGCCCACTTATATTGAGGACATGGCAATACTGGAGAAATTAAGAGACTGGGGAGTCAAGCCTGGTTCCGGAATCAGGAGACGGATGTGGCCAGGGACGGAGATCACGGACGGAACTTTGCATTCGGCCTGGACATATTGTTAGACACATGTTTTAAATGTGGAAAACAGGGCCATTATGCCCTGGAGTGCACGGAGCAGCAGACGGGAGGAGGAGGCTGGAGTAAGGAGAGGTCTAAAGACAAGTGAGAGTACCGGGGGTGAGAATGACTGGGTTAGAGTGGACGGTGTCTGATGTTACGGGCAGTGAGGGAGGTACCATGGAGAAGGTGGGAGAAGTGAGGAAAAGACCCATGACAAGACGGCAAGTGAAAAGAACTCATGGAGACACTCTTTTCAATTTTGCTTATCATGCTCCATATTTCCTCCTTCGATGGGAATGGGCTCCGAGACAGAGACAGAAGACAGCAAACCTTGCTGGTGTGTGAGGCTGACATCATTTGCCTACAAGAGACTCACTGGGATGATGAGTGTGTGAGAGAGACTGAGAGAGAATGGATGGGTGAGATGTATGTTAACAATGGGGGAACTAAATCAAGAGGGGTGGCAATTTTGGTGAAGAGGGGAGTGATTGAGGATGTAAGAAAGAGTGTGGATGATGAGTGATTGGGATAACATTTGAACACATGGAGGAAAAGTTTTAACTAATGAATGTATATGCACCGAATGAGGAAAGAGAGAGAAGGTGGGAGTGGGAGGAATGTGTGGTGACAACTGTATGATTGTGGGTGATTTTAATGTGTGGTGGGAAGGTTGGATGCTTCATCAATTGTGTGTTTCAGGAGTGATTCATCCAGAGGTGTGCTGAGACAGGTGATGAAAGAGAAGAGACTGATTGATATGTGGAGAGATAGAAATCCAGAGGGGAGGGTTTTTTCTAGACAGACAAGAGGTGGGGGGTGTTAAAACAGAGTATAAAAAACAGGATAGATTTAGTTTTGGGAGCAAAGGGCATAGCAGACAGGATAGGTAGGGCAGAATATAAAGCCACAGCGCCCAGACAAATTGAAAGGAGGGGAGTGGTGTGTGGTGTTTGAATGGTGGTTTAGCAAAGGATGAAAGGTATAAAAAGAAAGTGAGAGAATGTATAAACAGGAGAATGAATGAGAGTATGAAAATAAAACACAACTACGTCAGTTCAGGGTCCAATATAAAAATATATATTTGCAAAATAATAGCCCATTAAATGATTGATCAATGAATGATTTCTTTCACCTGGTTAATGTGATTTCTGCTCCCGAACTTCACTGCACAGCTTATCAATATCAGGGCTGTAAGACGTCACTTTGATCTTCACACAGGATTGCAAGCTGTCATCTGTGAGGCGGGAGCTATGTTTGCTATTTATGTAGTTCATGCTGGGTAAAACCTGCTCACATAAGTATGTGGATCCAAAGATTGACAGGACTCCAAATGCATATTTTTTCATGTTCATATAAGTGTCAGGAATGGCATTCCATGTTTCGAACACAAGTTTGTCTGGTTTGGGGAGGTTTTCAATATCATTCCATTTGTTCTTCTGAGCAAGAGTGGCCTTCTGATGAGCAACATCCTCAAGATCAGCTGTCAAGCTTCTTAACTTAGACACCCTTACGTCTTTGTCAGCTATGACGGCCAGTTCGATCTCAAGATCGGGTTGACTTACAACTGTAAATGCAGTCATATTCAACGGGGATGGATCGGTGTTCAGGGGGGTGACGGGAAAGGATAATGTGTTTTTTTCCTGTCTGAAATCTCAGAATCTTTTTCCAAACGCAGTTTGCATTGCGATGATTGCATGCTGCAAATGGTCATAATTTATCTCATTGTGTGCTTCTTTGAACTTGAAAGAGGAAAAGTGAGACAGCGTACCTAGCATATTGCTTATTTGGAATACCAATCCTAATCGGTAATTGTAATAGAGCTAATTTTCATATTCCCCTTTTGGAATTACATCAGTATGAAAGATCACTTATGTGATCCAATAGTCATTTGCAGATTGTGTTCTTGGAATTAGGTATCATGCAAAATATCACCCATTAGGATTTTTTTACTCATTACTTTAATTATGAATTAATGCTCATTGCATATTGCATATTATATTGCATATTGCATATTGGATTGTTGGACTTACAGATAGTGTAAAATATAACTCGATTGGAATGAGACTGTTACTTGCAGAAAACATATTACATCAGAATCAGAATCAGAATCAGAATACTTTATTAATCCCGGGGGGAAATTGTTTTTGTTCTGGATGCTCCGTGCAAAGTAGAAATAGAAATATAGCATGAATGGAAACAAGAGATAAAGATAAAGATATAAATAAAATAGTAAAGTAGACAATAAAATAAAATATAATAAAATAAAATAATAAAGTAGACAATCTCAAGTGTTCAATGACCACTCCAAGTATTTACATATATACAGTGCAAAATATATATATGGTATGGGAAATATACATAGATAGATACTGTCTCCTCCATTGACTCTCTCACCCATGTTAAATCCTCTGTCAGCCCTGGTGCTGGTGCTGGTGGTGATGGTGGTGATTGTTTTATCAAGTCACTTATTCCTGTTAGGATTCCTGTTAGGATCACTGAAAGGCAGTGTGCACTACCATCTTCCACTCAAAGTCCACACAGAAACAACCTCATCACAGTTAAAACCACTTCTTTAACCCCTGCTTTTAAATCAGCTAATTTCTGTTTACTCAATGTAAGGTCCCTTGCAAATAAGTCTTTTATCTGCCAGGATTTTATCATGTCAAACAATATTGACTTTTTTATCATCACAGAGTCCTGGATTAATCCTGATGAATGTGCCCCTCTCATTGAGTCTTCCCCCCCAGATTATTTATTTTTCCACCAGCCGAGAATGACAGGCCGAGGGGGGGGCCTTGCTGTAATTCACAGAAATGATTTTAACTGTTGTCAAGTCCCGCTTGGCTGCTTCTCTACTTTTGAGAGTCTTACCTTTATTTTAAAGAATAAATTGCCTATTTTATGTGTTTTAATTTACCGACCCCCTAAGCTCATTTCTGGTTTTATTAAGGAATTTTCAGACCTTTTATCAGTCATCATGTTACAATATGACAGAGTTCTCATTCTTGGTGATTTTAATATCCATGTCTGTTGCCCTTCCTCCTCCTCGTTTACCTCTGATTTTATGAAACTTTTAGATTCTTTTAGTTTGACCCAATATGTGAAGCAGCCCAGCCATGACAAAGGGCACGCACTTGACCTTGTGCTCGCCCATGGTTTCTGTGTGGATGAAGTGAACTTGGTTGATTTTGCCGTCTCTGATCACAAGGCAGTGCTTTTCCAGGTTCCGCTCCTCTCTCCTGACCCCAAACCCCCCACACTGATTCACTCCCGCCCCCTAAATTCACTGTCTGTTCCTCGTTTCAGCCAAGCTTTTATGTCCTCAAGCACGGTTCTTAATACAGGTGAACAACATGGCCTCACCGTAGATGAACTTGTCAGTGGTTTTAACAGCTCTTGCACAAACATCTTAAACTCTATAGCTCCAGTCAGACTTAAAAAGCTGAAACCTCATTCTCTGCCATGGCTAAAGGAAGAACTAAAGATTTTAAAGAGACGATGCAGGATGGCAGAGAGAAAATGGAAAAAGGATCAACTCAGTGTCTCCCTTGCTTCTCTAAAAGAGCTTATGTTGCATTATCAGTGTTCAATCAGAGAAGCAAGAAACAACTATTTTTCTGAGTTGATTTCCAAACAGGGTCATAATCCCAGAATTATTTTTAAAACTATTAATTCTGTGGTTGGTCCCCCTCCCAGCCAGCCAGTTGAATCCTCCCCAGACAAAAGTGAAGAATTTCTTAATCACTTTTTAAACAAAATAGTGGAGATCCGGCAGCATTTTAACAATGATTCCAGAGACTTGGTAGTTGACTCCTGCCCACTTTCAACGTTAACCCACTTCAGTGAAATCTCTCTGTCTACCCTGGAACGTACTATTGCACTTTCAAAATCATCCACCTGCCTTTCAGACTGCATTCCCACTTGGTTTTTAAAAGCTGTATTTCAGACGGTTGGTCCAGACATCTTGGCCATTATTAACAGCTCATTGTCTACTGGTACTTTCCCCTCCTATTTTAAACATGCCACTGTTTACCCTCTTTTAAAGAAACCCTCTCTAGATCCCTCTATTTTAAGTAATTTTAGACCAATTTCAAAGCTGCCTTATTTATCCAAGATTTTAGAAAAAATTGTCTCTACTCAACTGATTTCTTTTATGAACAACAATCATATCTTTGAAAAATTTCAATCTGGTTTCCGCTCCCTTCACAGCACCGAGACTGCACTGGTCAAGGTTGCCAATGACTTACTGCTTGCAGCAGACACAGGCCTGTATTCAATATTAATTCTCCTTGACCTGAGCTCAGCTTTTGATACAGTGGACCATAATGTCCTAATCAGCCGTCTGAGGAATTATGTTGGTATCAGTGATGTGGCTCTGGATTGGTTCATCTCCTATTTGTCCAACAGGTCTTTCTCTGTAATGTGTGGAGAAGCCTCCTCTTCTTGTGCTCCTCTCTTCTGTGGGGTCCCTCAGGGGTCTATTTTGGGTCCCCTCCTTTTCACTGTTTACATGTTACCCCTGGGGCAAATCATGCGTAGACATAATATTGATTTTCATTGCTATGCAGATGATACGCAGTTGTATGTCCCACTACAGCCTGGTAAAACTGATGTGTCTTGTATATTGTCCTGCCTTGCTGAGATAAAAAATTGGATGTCGGCAAATTTTCTGCAGTTGAATGACTCCAAATCAGACATTGTTATAATAAGCCCCTCTGGCCCCAACACTAGTAGCATTACCAATCTCTCCTCTAGTCTGGGTGCCTTATCTAACAATGTTCGAAAAGAGGCCCGCAATCTCGGTGTCATCTTTGACTCAGAGTTATCTTTTGACACTCAGGTGACTAAAGTGGTGCAGTCCTGCTTTGCCCAACTGAGACAGCTAACGAAGATCAGGTCATTCTTGTCCTCTGCAGACTTAGAAAAGGTTATCCATGCTTTTATCTCCTCCAGACTGGACTACTGCAACGCACTTTATTCTGGTATCAGCAGGCGAAACATCCAACGACTGCAGCTGATACAAAATGCTGCTGCTAGGTTTTTAACACGTACTAAGAGATGTGACCACATTACACCAATCCTTGCTGCCCTTCACTGGTTACCTGTGAGTTTTAGAATTGATTTTAAGATTTTACTGCTTGTTTTTAAAGCCTTGAATGGTCAAGGTCCTGCCTATATTTATGATCTGCTGACTCCTTATGAGCCTGATCGCCGCCTGAGATCCTCCAGCAGGGCCCTCCTAATGGTTCCAAAATCTCGACTTGTCACTAAAGGTGACCGGGCCTTTGCTGTTCGGGCCCCTCGGCTATGGAACTCCCTGCCTGGAGATCTCAGGCAGGCAAACTCAGTATCCTCTTTTAAATCTCTTCTTAAAACTCACTTTTATACTATGGCCTTTTCTTAATTGATGGTAATTGCTGTAACTATTTAAATTGTTTTAAATATTATATCTCTGTTTGGATTTTAACTAATTATTTTATCTGTTTTATTGTAAAGCACTTTGTAACTTGTTTTTGAAAAGTGCTATATAAATAAAGTTATTATTATTATTATTATTATACACGTATACATATATAAATATATATAGCCATTTGAGTCCGATCATCAGAGGGAGGAGTTGTAAAGTTTAATGGCCACAGGTAGGAATGACAAGTAATTAGTGGGCTGTGCTACGCAAAGCCCACTATGGACACCCATAAGGAATGAATGGGACGAGGAAAAAAAACTCGAAAAATCTGCAACGTTTTTCAAACATCTCCCACTCTGGCCTACATTCACCTAGAAACACCATTCAAACTTTAAAATGTAGGCACAGGTCTTGTCTATTTAAGTCGTATTTGAACTTTTTTCCTACGATGTTTCGTTTTTGAACGGTGACCCTTGAAAGATGGTGAGTGATTTTTGGAAAAATTCAAGATTTATAATGGGTGTGTATTGCGGAATGTTCGTGCAGAGCCAACTGCCAGAGTGGGAGAGACTAAAAAAAACTCTCAGAAATTCTCTCTTTCTCTGACGACCCCAGCCACAAATTACACAGTAGAAATGTGATTTTTTCATAGAGCTGTAGCCACACTTGTCTTCTTTCTCCCAATGTGTCTAGTTTATCAGTAGGATTTACGGTTTTTGATTTATCTGCCCCTAACCGACAAGAGTAGCTCTCAACTGCTCCATTTACTCCAATGTTAATCGGGAGGAGGATTTTCCAGGATTTTCCAAACTGCACCTGTTTTGAACTCGCTCCTATTACCACATTTTAGAAGCTAGGACCACAAAAAATTATGGCTGTGTTCTTTAAGGCCTTTCTGGCTTGATGGTGAAGAAATTTTGCCCATATCATGTTTGGTTTTGAAGATATAGCAGTAGTTTGAAGTCCTGCTTCTGAGCCAAAAGTCACTCTCAAATCAGCTGTCACAGGCCGTTGCTAGGGGGTTCCGACAACCATCACCGTAGCAACCGAGATCAACTGGGCCACCAGAGACACACAATTCATATTCACCCTGTCTAATCTTTGGCGCTTAACTCGTCCCGCACCGTTGAGAGCACACAAACAAAAAATATATCAGCACGTGCGGCTCGATCTGACTCGGTATGCTATTATTTATATCTCCAGAATATTAATTTTTCGCGTCGTGAGACGCGAAAAACTTTTCCATAAGCAATGAATGGGACGAGGTCAAAAACCTTGCAAATCTGCCACTTTTTCAAACATCTCCTGCTCTGGCCTACGTTCACCTACAAACACCATTCAAACTTTAAAATGTAGGCACGGGTCTTGTGTACTTAAGTTGTATTTGAACTTTTTTCCTACGATGTTTTGTTTTTGAACCCTGACCCTTTAATGATGGTGAGTGATTTTGGAAAAATTCAGGATTTTCAATGATTGTGTTTGGCAGAATGTTGGTGCAGCAGGCTCTCAACTCCTCCATTCACTTCAATGTAAATCACACGCACGCAGACAGGCAGACAGACAGACAGACAGACAGACAGGCAGGCAGGCAGGCAGGCAGGCAGACAGGCAGGCAGACAGACAGACAGACAGACAGACAGGCAGGCAGGCAGGCAGGCAGACAGGCAGGCAGACAGACAGACACACACGCAGAGACACACACATGCACACAAACACACACATACACACAGAGAGACAGAGAGACAGACACAGAGACACACACACACAGAGACAGACAGACAGAGACAGACACACAGACAGACGACAGACACACACACACAGAGACAGACAGACGACAGACACACACAGAGACAAACAGACGGACAGACGACAGACACACACATGCACACAAACACACACATACACACAGACAGACAGACAGACAGACAGACAACAGACAGACGACAGACACACACAGACACACATGCACACACACACACAGTATCTCAACATTTCAACTATACTTAATGATTATCTTTTCATTCATTCAAGCCAGGAACTCACACAGAGACAGACAGACGACAGACACACACAGAGACAGACAGACAGACAGACGACAGACACACACATGCACACAAACACACACATACACACAGACAGACAGACAGACAGACACAGAGACACATACACAGAGACAGACACACAGACAGACGATAGACACACACACACAAACACAGACAGACAGACAGACAGACAGACAGACACACACACACAAGCAATGAATGGGACGAGGTCAAAAACCTTGCAAATCTGCCACTTTTTTCAAACATCTCCTGCTCTGGCCTACGTTCACCTACAAACACCGTTCAAACTTTAAAATGTAGGCACGGGTCTTGTGTACTTAAGTTGTATTTGAACTTTTTTCCTACGATGTTTTGTTTTTGAACCCTGACCCTTTAATGATGGTGAGTGATTTTGGAAAAATTCAGGATTTTCAATGATTGTGTATGGCAGAATGTTGATGCAGCAGGCTGCAAGAGCCAAATGACAGAGTGGTAGAGACTCAAAAAAACTCTCAGAAATTCTCTCTCTCTTTCTGTGACGACCCCAGCCACAAATTACACAGTAGAAATGTGATTTTTCACAGAGTAGTAGCCACTCTTGTCTTCTTTCTCCCAATGTGTCTCCTTTATCAGTAGGATTTACGTTTTTTGATTTATTTGCCTCGAACCGACAAGAGCAGCTCTCAACTGCTCCATTCACTCCAATGTAAATCACACACACGCAGGTAGGCAGGCAGGCAGGCAGGCAGGCAGGCAAACAGTCAGGCAGGCAGGCAGGCAGGCAGGCAGGCAGACAAACAGACAGACAGACAGGCAGGCAGACGACACAAACACACACAGAGACAGACACACACAGACAGACAGACAGGCAGGCAGGCGACACACACACAGACATGCAGCGCAGCACAGCCCACTCTCGCGATTTCCCAACGGGGAATTGTCTAGTTAAACTATATTCTTGGAATTTCTGATTAAGTCTTTGGAATTGCTTATCCAATTTTCATATTGTTAACCCTTACCTTCAAAAATATCAACACAGGACTTTTCACACATATCCGTGTTGCACAGTCCACAGCAGCCCTAAGAACTACTGCGGTGATACTGCAGTTCGTTTTCCAATTATCTTTTTATTGTCTTATATATAGAACAAACATAACACAAGTTACACACATAAAAAGCAAATCATTAAACATAAATGAAAAGTAGGAATAAGTTAAAAAAAATAATATAGAAAATTATAGCATTTGTGGTCAACATATTACACATACAGTAATTGAAATAAGTACACAGTATAGAAGTTGTCAGAGGTCCATAAGAGGTTTCCAAGTCTTCAGAAAAATATCCTCTTTATTTTTCAAGGAGTAAGTATGCTGTTCCAATCGTAATGTCTCGTTGAGAATTCTTATAAACAAATCAAAGGTTGGAGGTTGTTGTTTGTTCCAGTACAGCAGAATACATTTCTTTGCTATGTATGATATTATGCTAATCTGTTTGGCTGAAATGGGGTCTAGTGTCTTGTCCAATTCTGTTCCGAAGAGGTACCGTATTGGAGAGATGTCCAGTGGGATTTGGAGGACCTTAACAGTCAGATCACGTACCTCTGACCAGAAGCGTTTTATTTGTCTACACTAGGGCTGGGCGATATGGCCTCAAATCAATATCACGATATATTGAGCAACTCACCTCGATAACGATAGATGAACGATAAGTAAGTATTTGTACAGTCAAACTAACCAAAAGCTTCTTATTGATCATTATAAAGTTTCAGGGCGTTCCTGTAACCATGGTAACTCACGGTGCCAGAGGGGAGGGAGAGACGCTGAATGAAGCTGTTTACACAGATACACTGCAGACAAAGTCCAGACTACAGTTGTTATTTCACACATGTAGCACACAACAGGAGACTCTCCGTGTCAGACGGGTTCTCACGTGCTGACTAAACTCAGCTGATAACGTAGCAGCGCGACGAGTCCTTGCTAGCTAAGCAGCTAAACTTTAGCACCGCTCCATGCTGAGATCCCGCCCTGTGTGGGTCACTACACTGTCATTGGTCAGGCGCGCACACGCTGTTAACGACACCATTGGCTGTAGAGTGTGACAATCTGTCAATAAAAATCAGCCAACAGCTCTCTGATCTGCTTTGATCTCACAAGTCGCCTCTGTGAAGTTTGAATGACCGAAATCCGTCATAGCGACGGAGAACTTTAATCCATGTTCAAAGTATAAAATAACTTAAATTTCCTTCAAACACAAAGTATTAAAAATACAGTCTCTTATAAAGAGATTCGACAGCAGCCGCAGCAGCAGCCGCCTTATCTTTTGACCCCGCGTGCTCCATTTTCTCCGTCTCACGTCTCTTTCCCTTCTTGTAACAGACTGGATGGAGTCACGTGACTACAAGCGCTGTATACTAGTACAGCCGAGCGTCTTGAAGGGACATGAACATACCGGTAGCCTACCGACACACACAGCCAAACAAGACAAAAACGACTTTTCCTTTTTTTTTTTAAACACCGAATATACCGACAGGGGCAAAATGACGTCGGTTATCGTCGTAAATTTCGGTATCGGTAAATTTTCGGTTTATCGCCCAGGCCTAGTCTACACTCCCAGAAAACGTGAATGACAGATCCTATACATATTTTACAACGATGGCATTTAGAGGAAGAATTAGGATATATCTTGTTTAAACGAACTGGGGTAAGGTACATTCTGTACATTAACTTATAATTCTGTTCAATTATTTTATTACAGAACAGTGATGTAAATACATTTTGACATATAGCGTCCCATTGATCTCTACTTAGGTTGCATCCCAGAACTTTTTTGCTATATATTTCTAAGTGGCGTATAGGAAGAACTATGATGGTCTAGCAGAGTATTGTAAATCAAAGAGATTTTCCCTTCAACGAAGTAGCACTATTCAAAATTTCTTCCAGACTTGTTAGCCCCAAACACAACCGTCCAGATCTTTCTAGAGTAGTAACTAGGTGACAAATTTGTAAATATTTATTAAAGTCTTGTTTAGGGATTTTAAACTCCGACCTTAATTAAGGAAATGACTTAAGGCGGCCTTCATTGAATATGTCTTTAAAATTGTGTAAACCATGATCTTTCCATTTTGTAAGCAAGGACTTTCCGATTGAGGATGGCAAGTCCGGGTTAGAGGATAAAAGAGCTAATAAAGAAATTCTAACATCTAGCCAGGCCTTAAAGGAATAGTTCACTCTAGAACGAAATTCAGTCATTATCGACTCACCCTCATGCTGATGAGAAGTCCGGTGTAGTTTCTTATTCCTCAAAGTGCAGCTGGAGACCCGCGGGGGTACCCTCCAACAGCAATAATCTATGTGAAGAGTGTTGATGGCGTCCGAGACCAGGGCCGGTTTTTGCTATGGACAATGTGGGCGACCGCCAAGGGCGCAATCTATGTGAGGGCGCACGAGCGCCCTCAAAAAAAAAAAAAGACAAAACAAAACTTGCCAGTTTTCTAGACTACCTCATTTCCATGTCAAGTTAGTGGAGTGGGCGCTGGGGCGCCCTCATTGTCATGTCAACTTGCTGCTGAGAGTCACACAGGTTGTGTGTGTCAGAAGAGGTAAGGGGGAGGGGGGCGGGGGATCAACTTGTGATAATGATGAGTGATAATTAAAAAGAACTACAAAAAAACTGCAAAAGAACTACAAAAAGACGGAAGGAGGAACCATTGCACAGTTGCTGGCCGGACCATAAAAAACGGCGCACATCATCGCAGGTGCAGATCATCATCAATCAATCACACGCAAACAGTGACAGGGAAGGAGACAGTTCTCTCGTCGCCTGAACCCTGCAGTGAGCCCATGCAGAAGAGAGCTTCTACAAACACCAGAGAGGCAGCCGGTAAGACGAGTGAACAGAGACTCTTGCTACGGAGGTTCAATTGCTGATTGTTTGTGTTAGCGCTAGCTTAGCCACGGGGTTGGTTGCCCAGTAACGCGTGGCTTATTAAACACTTAATGCCCACGTGTGCTGATTGTTTGTTAACGTCCTGAGTCTAATGAAATGTGTTGAGAATGTACCATACATAGAATGTAAAGATTAACTGGTACTTATGTATTGAGCACATCTGAGGGTTTCACTTTGATCTTGAAACTTGGTAAATTATTAAATGAAAATTGATTGGGTTGTGTTAATCACAAAAGCAATTTAAGTATAGCATGATTTGAGCATTTCATACTTGTGTAAAGACTAATTTCACTTTATTTATTAAAATCTGACCATAAAATGTGATTAAGGTTGAAAAGTAATTCATGTTAAAATACAATTGAAATTGAGAAAATTTGTTAAAATGCATTAAAAAATAAAAAGACTAACAATAAATATTAAAAAGAAGTGAAATTCATACTTACCTGACAACATGCTAAAACAATTGACAGCTGTGGGTAACTTTATTTGCACTTAATTTGCAATGTAATATAAACAGTTTTGGGTTTCACAATATTTATTTATTTAGGTATTTTTCTGGTCTTTTGTATACTTTCCTATTAGTCATTTGAAATATCATTGGCATTATGTACAGAATTTAAACATGTTTTCTTTTTGTGTGTTCTATGTTTGAAAGGTTTTTCACCTAATGCCTGATGGCTAATGGCACTTGGAAAAAAAAAAGGAAAAAAAAAAAGGAAGAAAAGGAAAAGCTGCCTGGTCATTAAGTGAATTCCAGTTAAACCTCTGAGTAGATGACTCCATCCCTTTCAAGTGGGAAAATTGCATGGCAAAACTTAAAGAAACTTGACACAAACACAAGAGGGATCTGCCTGCACTAGTGATTTGAAACTTTGAAACTCACAGCAGGATGTAAATACCGGCGTGTATCTATCGCGAGTCTCGTTGATCTTGTCTGGCGCGGCTTCCGTAGTGCAAACGCTGTGAGGGAGACTCGCGTGAACTATATTCCGAACTTGTCAATAAGATCTAACTTCTGGGACTGATCTCTCTGGATCGGCAAGGTACAGAACGATATCATCGGCATATGATATTCTATTATCTGTTGTCCCAAACTGAATACCGGAAATTTCTTCACTTGTCCTTATGACTTCAGCAAGGGGTTCGATCGCTAAATTAAATAAAAACGGGCATAGGGGACATCCCTGTCGACAGCCTCTGCTTAAGTTAAATTTTTCTGAGACAGCACCATTAACACATATTTGAGCTTGTGGATTACTGTACATTGCTTTGACCCAACTGATACATCTATCGCCAAAATTAAACTTCTCCAAAACCCAAAGTAAGTATGACCACTCGACCCTATCAAACACTTTTTCTGCATCAAGGGATATTATCATAGCTGGTTGGTTGCAAAGGGTCGAGTGGTACGCTATGTCTAACAGCCTTCAAATATTATGTCGCATATCGTGCCTTTACAAAACCTGCCTGGTCGGGGTTAATTAGCTGAGGAAGAATGTCTTCTAGTCTATGTGCAATTAATCTAGCAATAATCTTAAAATCAACTGGTAGTAACGAAATTGGACCAAATGATGTACATTCTGCAATGTCTTTATCTTTTTTATGTATCAATGATATGACAGCTGTCTTCATTGATTTGGGAAGGGTCCCATTTTCAAAGAAATCTGTAACCATAGGCATAAGGAGAGGTTCAATCTGTGGCCAAAAGGTCTTATAGAACTCTGCACAGTATCCATCTAATCCTGGAGTTTTCCCAGAAGACAGAGACATAATTGCCTGTAGAACTTCTTTTGAGGTGAATGGAGAGTTCAGGTATTGTTTATCTTCTTCAGAGATGGAGAGGAGAGATACATTTTCTAAAAACAGGTTAATGTCAATCAGAGGGGTTTTCAGATGAGTATAATTGCTTAGAAAAAAAAAGTCTATAAAATAAGACTATTGACTGCAAGTCATATTTTAGCTGTCCCTTTGCATTGCGTATGCGGTTGGCGCTTTCTTTTTTAAGCTGGTACGCTAAGAGTCTGCTAGGTTTATTTTCATACTCATGATATTGCTGTTTAGTAAAGAACAGGAGTTTTTTTATATGTTCGGTTTGAGTAAGGTTGAGACGGTTTCTGACGTCATTAAGCTTCTTCAAGTTTTCATCTGTGGGTGACTGAAGTGTCTCCAAGTTGACAAGCTCCTTTGTAAGTAGTTCAGTTTGTTTGGTAATATTTTTCTTTCTTGCAGATGTGTATGACATCAACTGCCCTCTAATCACGGCTTTGGCTGCATCCCATATTACCACAGAAGTGACAGGGGAAGCTGCATTATCTTGCCTGTATTGGTCAAGCCATAGTCTTATTTTGTTACAAGCTTCAACATTTGTGAGAAGTGAAGAGTTAAACTTCCAGTTCTTGTTTGTTGGGGGATAGATAGCTGAAGATAGACTGGTGAGTGGTCCGATATAAGGATGGATCCTATATCACAGGAAACCACAGAGGAAAGATGATGCTTCAGCATTAAAAAAAAGGTCCAGTCGAGAGTATGTTTTGTGGTGATACTGCAGTTTAGAAAATAAAAATACACATTTTGGAATGGTTATCAATGCTTTCAGCTAATCCCTGTAGAAGAAATACTTCTGTCAAACACTGACTTTCCAGAAGTCTTTATTTGAACATATGAACATTATTAATAGAAAAAAAGGTTTTGAATTAATTTAAAGTAAAATAACGTCTTTACATTTTTAACTAAAATAATTTTTAATCTTTTTTAAAAATGTATTAAAATAAAACTCAAATACAATCTTTAACAAAAACTGTTGTGATTTTCAGTTCTTTTTTTTACAATCACTTCTCACTTTAATGTCACTGTAACAAAAACTGTTGTGATTTTAAGTTTTTTTGTACAATCACTGCAACAATTGAACTGTTGACATTTTTTTTGTCCTTTCATTTTTAAAGTTCCTTAAAGAGGTCCAGAAGGTGTTGCAGCACAGGCAGCAGACCAAGGAGGAGATCCAGAAGGTGCCCCCTGAAGTTCCTGGAGATAAAGACCTTTTCTAGCTCTTACTGCTCTCTGCCTCTTCAGGTCCTCCAAAGCCTTGGTATCCAACCTTACCACTACCTGGCACATTTGTGGGCAAAGCCGTCTAGAGCTGATGAGTTTCTTGAGAGGAGAGTCATTTACCTTCTTTTGGAGGTAAATGTACTTTGCTCTTGGGCTTTTGTTTCTCGCCCTAGGAGACTTCACTGGGGAGCAGGAAAGCCTGGTAATTTTTTTGGCCTCGTTATGTTTCCCAGTAGACTTCACTGGGGTGCAAGACAGCTTGGGACGTTTCTTGGCCTTGTGCGGTTTCACTGTCTTTCTTACAGCATCTTCCCAAACCGGTGCCCCTGTTGTCTTTGTTACATCCTCCTCTTCCTCTGAAGATGAGCCAACCTCTACCACATTGTCAGCTGGTCTCTTGGGGTCATTGTCTCTGTCTTTTCTAAGCCTCTTTGTCATCATTTTTTTTACTTTTGGCTGCTGCCTCCTTCTGAGCTTTTGCTGCTGCCACTGTCTCGTATATGTCTCTTCGTCATCTTCTTTCCTTTGCCCTGTGTTATGCTCTTGCTTGTTCCTGCGTCACTGTCACACTGCATTGTGCCCTCCTTGTGTCCTGTCTCCTTCGCAACACATTTCTTGCCCTTGTCTGCTCCCTCTTAAGTCATGGAAAAACTGTTGTCCTTGTCAACTCTTTTTGTGCTCTCACCCTGCATGTTGGTGTAGATCTTGCACCTGTTTTTGTTTGTCTTTGCAAGCGCGATTGGCTGTGTCTTCACGCATCTGGAAAGCTTCGCCAAAGCCCAGGTCAGCCTCATAGGATTTCTCTGCTGTGGCTGTTGAGTGGCACATCAGCCTGTGGATGTTTCCCTTCTTGCTCTCCTCCAAACTTCGCCCAACCTACAGAAAATGAAACAATTACAAATACATTAATAGTTGTGCACAATTACAATTGTGCACACTTGTCATTAATATCTGACAAAAATGTCTTGCACGTGCTGATGCTGATGCCGCTGCAAAGCAGGGAGAGCATTGGCCTCCCTGGAAGGCCAAATGACTCCCAGCAGTTCTGAAAAGCAGTGAGTATTTCATGATATGGGCCACCGTTGTTGTTGGAAAATACCAGTTCAGAGTTGCCGGTTAGGTAGTTGTGTAGGTTGTACATTAGTCGGTAAAACCACATGTACTATCTCTTCGTAAGTGGAATCAGGGCATGACCAAAGCTCTTTGGTTTTGTGGTCTTTAACCTGTGAAGGAAACAAGCAAGCAAGCCCCGACATGTAGTGGAAATGTGGAATAATAGCAAATCATTGCCCATATCCGGAATGTAAAGGAAGTTAGAGGCTAAGTTTGGATTAATTAGCAGTTTTCATTATGTGGAAAGTAGAGCACTTTCATGCTGTATTTGGAAGCATAGCAAATTGTGACCCATACATGGAATATAAAGGAATTTAGAGGATATATTGGAATTCATTGACAGTTGACATTCAATATGTGGAAAGGGAAGTACTCTACACTATGTGCTGTAATTTGGTGCATCCTCTTACTCGAGTTATCCTCCGTTCCAACTCATCCTCCTCTGCCTGGGCAAACTCCTCCACCGCAAGGTTGGTGATGACCACCTTCCTGTGGCCATTGATACATGCAATATACCCACTCAGTAAACCATACACACGCTCGAGTGCCTCCCTGCTCTTGTCTCTCTCAAGGGTGTCTGTAAAGTCAAAGGACATTGTCAAGTCTATTTGATGTTTATAGTGCCAAACCATAACGTAAGTTCTTCATTAATCTTGGGGCATTTTCCATATAAAGCAGGTCAAGGCCATACTCTTTCTAATATTCGAATAGAAGGTTGCTCCCTACATACTTGCGTAGAGCTAGCGGTATGACTCTACAGTCATGAACGCTGTTGTGTATTACCCTCACCCCAGTCCTTACAACCACAACCTGTGCTTGAGGTGGAGGCACATCACCAGTGGGCTGGAAGAGAATGTAGAGTGTTTAAGTTTCAACTGATGTCATGAGTCTAAAATGCAGCACACTTTAACAAGAAAATGAAGAACATGTTGGTCTTACAAGGCAATGAAGGGTGTCTGGGATTTGCGGGGCAGCCACCCTGCCAAGGACTCTTGCTGCCCAGGTTCTTTGCATCGTTGTTTGTGGCATCTGAATATAAGCAGAGACTACATGTAACAAAATAATCAAATAAATTAGACACTACTATCTCCATTTTGGAGTGGGTTAGGGAGCTGGATAGGCTTTTGTAATATGTCTCCATCTCTGGAATCACTAGGAAGCAAAACTACATTTGTGAATTTTACCAACAGTGCTACCGTGTACATATGCAGCAAAGCCGACAACACGCTACATGTTGCAAACCATTTAACACAAAATTCACTTCACAGTCCGTACTTGCATCCCTAAGTAGCGAATTGGGTCGTGAGAAAGACATTCCAACACGGTCCTTGAAATAGAGAAAATATCATATTTTATAACAATAATAATTAATATGTCATTAGAGATTTCTATTCAGTATTTGGAATATATGGGTCCTTTCATTGGCGGCTATAATGTCAATATTGGAACAATCACTGCTTTTCATTTTACCCCGGTAATTTGTGTTTTCGATTTAAATCCAAAAATTGAAAGCAGCACTAATTGGGATTTTATCTGTATCATTTCATCTTACTGTTTTCTGACGTGAATCCTGGTGGCCTGTCTACAGTGAACAAGACACTTCCTGAATTTATTTATTTATTTTTAATTTAAACAATTTTATCGAACAATTTGAATGTACAAAACAGCAAGGTACACAATAACAAACAGCACATTGGGGACATAAACAATAAATAAAACAGAGTACAAATATAAAAATAAATACAAAAATAAATAAATACATGGTTCAAGCAGGGGCTTCAGGGAAAAACTTTTCATAATGACTCGGTAAGGTATTACTTTTTTTGTTATTTATCAAAATTAGAGATTTGAGCAAAGAGCTCAGTTCCAGGAGAAAAGGAGCAAATTTAGGTAAGGATTTTGCAAATTTTTGTTTGTGAATAAAACATTTTGCATATAGGATAACAGTTCATCAAGTGTTCAAAAGCATTATCTTCTGGGTTAACATAGTAGCAAATAACATCCTTGAGGGTAAGAGAGTAGACAGTTAGCAGCATCAGAAAAATGAGATTCAAGATCACTCCAAAACCTTTTAGACATATCACAATAAAAAAACAGATGTGAAATTGTTTCTGTATTATGATTACAAAAAGTACAGGAATCATCAACATCTATAAACTTAGCAATAATAGGGATAATGCTGGATATACGAAGTGAGACAAGCCTTCTGCTTAAGAGAGAAGAACTCTACCTAGAACAGACAAGTCCCTTTGAAGCCAAATGTTAAAAATAGATTTGGTTTTTTTAGTCTGTTTGAGAAATTTAAATGTTGCCTAGCTGTAAGATCTTTAGTTATGAATATTCCTAAATATTTAACAGAAGTCTTTACTGGGATATTTTCAATTGTAGAATCACTGGAATTATGCAAAGACAAAATTTCACATTTGGACATATTAAGTTTTAGACCTGAGGCGTTAGAAAATTGGTTAATTAGAGTAATAGCATTAGAGAGTTGATTCTTGTCTTTCAAAAAAAGTGTAGTGTCATCTGCCAGTTGGGAGATTTTTAATTTCATTAACTTCATTAGCATAGTCTAATAAATTTAAAATGAGTCTAATGTTACTGCTAATATGTCGATTTTTCATAAAACCTGTTTGAGTTTCTGCAATAATCATGTCTAGCCCTACTTTTAACCTGTTGGCATACACTAAGGCCAATATTTTATAATCAATTGTTAGGAGAGTAATAGGATGCCAATTCTCTATTATTATGGGGTCTTTATCCGGCTTGGGAATAAGAGATATAATACCCTGCTTCATTGTAACCATCATCTCTCCTTGACTGATGCATTCCTTGTACATAAATAATAATGAGTTTTGAATAGATTCCCAAAAGTGAGTATAGAATTCGACAGATAAGCCGTCAATACCTGGTGACTTTCCTTTCTTCATTGAGAATAATGCATTTTTGAGTTCAATAGTTGACAGGTCAGAGTCACATATAGATTTGAAATCTTCAGTAATTAAGGGAATATTAGTCTGAATTTTTCCTAGAAAACATGCACAATCCTTTGCATTAAAGTTAGAATTATACAGTTTTCCGTAAAAATCAGAAACAAACTCACTTATCAAATTCGGATCTTTCGAGGGTTAATATTAAGGGCAGTTAATGATTTTCTTTTCACATTTCTTTTTTCTAGAGCAAAAAAGTAATTATTCCTTTCTCCTTCCTCTAGCCATTTAGCCCTCGATCTAACAAATGCACCTTTTGCCAAATCTAGATAAAATTGATCCAGTTGTAACTGGATGTTCTTTACTTCGAGCTCTTCTTCCAAAGAAATGTGTTCTTTATTGAGTAAAAGGCTAAGATTGTACGTCAGATCTGTTTCTAGCTTGTGTTTTTCATTCTTTAATTCTTTACTTCTTTTGATAGCAATATACCTAACTTTATATTTGAAGAACTCCCATTTTTTCCTATAATTATCATTAAGGCCATCACTAAGAGTATCTTGTAAGTTTTTTAACGGCATTATTGAAAGACATCTTTTAGAAGAGAATTATTGAATTTCCAATAACCTCGCATACCAAAGGTTTCCTGATTAGAGGCTAGCTTCAGAATGATTTGCTTATGATCCGATAAGGGGGCATATAGATGGCTAACATCTTTTACATATTGAAGGGAAGAAGATGAAATTAGAAATAAGTCAATTCTAGATTTTAAGGATAGTCCTCTATTACACCAGGTGAAATCTTTTGTAGAGGGATTAAAAAAAACGCCACGCATCAGTCAAGGAGAGGTTGGAACAAAGTAATGAAATGAGGTTATTATTCTGAGAAGTTTGATTTAATCTAGGAGGGTATCTGTCATATCATCTGGACATTCATTAAAGTCACCACACAAAATTATATGTGATCCATTGTATTTCCTGTGGAATTCTGTCAGTTTTGCTATTATTTCATTAAATAAAATCTTGTTGGAAGCATGAGAATTAAACCCATATATATTGCAAACGATGAAGAGAGCATTGTCTTGTTTAATTATTAGTGCAATCCATCTACCATTATCAGAAGGCACTGTTTCAAGAACATCCCCTTTAAACTTGTGTAGAAAAATTAGCACCCCAGCTGAGTGATTAGTGCCATGACTAAAGTGAACTACGTTACCCCATTGTATTTTCCAAAACTTTGTATCTGACTCACAAGAATGTGTTTCTTGAAGTAAAATTAAGTCAGCCTCATTTCTCCTGCAAAGCAAAAAAATCGCTTTCCTCTTAGTAATGTCCCTAATACCCCTGACATTTAACGACATGACATTAAGAGAGTTAAACTTAAAATCCATAAGACAGAAAAATAACGGGCCGCAGAAGGAGGCTTTCTTCCCCTCCTCTCTTGCGTTCTTAACCAGGGGCCACAGTTTCTCTCTCGCTGCCTTGTCTTCTGGAGACAGTGCTTCGGAGATTCTCAGTTTTTTGTTGAGCAGAAACTTGGAGCCTTTCGCCTCTCTCCATATCGCGTCCCGAAGACATCTCAATGCAAATAGGATGATGGTCGATCTACTCCATCTGTCTGCCGCCGCTGCCCAACGCGATGTACGATGTCCAGGCCCTCTTCCAGATTGTTGTGGATTTGGGGAGCCGTATTGCCCAGGATGTTGATAATCTTGTGCCGTATGTCCTCTCCCTCCTCCTCTTTCACACCGTGCACCTTCAGGGACCATCTCCGGCTGTACCGCTGGCGCTCCGCGATGTGCGCTTTCAGTGTTTTGTTCTCAGTTTGCAGTTTTTTAACCACGTTTTTCAAGCCGTCCACTGTTTGTTTTTGTTGGTTAACGTCGAGAGTGAGTTGCTGGACGGTTGCGGATAATTTCTCCAGGTGCTTCAAAGTTAACTCCGTTGTTGTCTTTATGGCGGAGACAGTACGTAAAGTCTCATCATGCTTTCCAGAGAGCACGCGAATTGCTTCCAGTATTTCCGCGTTCTCTCCGCCACCTGTCTTTATCTTCTTTGGTGGAGGTTTAATCGGAGTGTCTGGAAGTGGGACAGCGAGGCAGATATGTTGAGGGTCTTGGTTAGCCTCAAACCAGTTACTGTCCTCCATTAACTCATGTCCACTAGGAACCTTCAAATCCTTGATGGAGACTAGCTTGTTGCTAGCCTCGGCCTCGTTTGATGTACCAAGTATGTCGCCGTTAGCTTCCTCCATCTCTGTGGTTGTGAACGATATTTTCCTGCCTTTCCTTTTTCCCCATTCGACTTAATTTCAGTTTAATGTGTAAAGTAGTTACTTGTGCGTTGGCCAATGCGCATCTTAAACTTCACATTGGTTGTTTAACCACAAACCTCCTAAATTACCTGAGAGAGCTTGAAAAACACGTCTTACTAGAGCGCCGCCATCTTGGCCTCCCTTCCTGAATTTATATCCTAAACCAGCCACTTTCTGATTACTTAATGGGCAACCTATCAGGCCTGTGATTACAGTTTTTGAAAGCTTTTATCATCATCTTTTATTTGAATGGCTGCCAATGCCTCAATGAGAGATTATTATATTCTCCTTTGAAGGCTGTGACCCTTTGATGTCTGAAAGAGTTTACATTCCCCAATAGTGTACCGAGAAGCATTCTGGGAGTGTTGTCAGTAGTCACTCAAGTCTCTTTTTTGAAGTAGTTTGGCATGGAGGATCGCTTGTTGGGAATGCTGATCGCTAATTAGCAAAATTCACCCATTTTTAATTAGAGTTAGCATCTAAGATTTCACTTTTGGAATATGAGTTATCCTTGTAATTACAGTAGTGATTTCTGTGCAATATTTTCAATGAGTAGGAATGCTACATTGGGACTGATTAGGGTTAGGGTTACACCTTGCAATTTAAAGTAAAATTGGTAATGTGAGCTTATTGCATTACGCTATGCCATTTTTTCCCCAACGTACCTCAATTCCAGCTGTCCTTCTGGTAGAAGTCTGGCAAATACAAACAGTTTCCTCAGCCTTCCACGGATGTTGTCCAATGTCAGATTTAGCTCCTTTGCCGCTGTAACCAGCTCCGCAAACTCCTTTAGATCTTCTTTGATCCAAAAGGTGGACAAACAAAAGGGGGAAAATAAACACTGTCATGTGCATTGTTTTGAAGGTAATCCTGCCAAGGCCTCGAAGCTCAGAGGGCAGTTTTCTTTTTTACAGTGGAAAGTAAATAAAATGGAAGGGACACATTTTCAAAGCAGCAAGACAGTGTTGTTAAAGCATACAACAACAAAACTTACCCGTTGGCAACTGAGGTCCTTGCACTTCAGTTCTTTCCCAAACAGGTGTCGCAGTAACTTGTCAAACTCCGGCGGATAGGTCAGTCTTCTGCGTTTTCCCTTTGTGGATAATTACATGTTATGTGTGAGAAAAGAAAGAAAATACTGTTATATAACAATCACTACAAGGATTATTTATTTATCTGTAGTACTTCTAGCCATGATCGCTGTGCTAAAGACATTGTATAAATTTGTGTGTTTCACTCACAGGCAGTGGTGCCAATGTTGGCAAGTCCTCTGAACTGCTGGAACTGTGAGCCTCCTCCTCCTTCAATGAACTACAATTGCAGCAATCTGGCTGACTCTACCATGTCACAGTAAATCAGAATATAGTTGTTAAGAATTTGGACATTGTCACACCATGGTGAGGAATGTCCTGTCCTGGGTTTTGTGTCTCGTGAACTTCCTGTTTTATTTTGAAAAGTAACTCTCCTCTCGTTTCAGGTCACTTGCCCTTCCTCATGTGCCACCAGTCTGATGTCTCCTCTAATCCCTAATTGTTTCCACCTGTGTTCCCTCACCTGATGTGTCTTATAGTCTGCGTCTCCCTTTGTTCTGTACCAGAGTGTTGTATTCGTCACGCACCCCAGCCCTCATTCACAGCCTTGATCACGCCAAGAGTCAAAGTTTGTATTTCTGTTCTTGATCTTCTTAAGTGAGTGACTTTTTGTTTGTAATTTTTCTCAGTGAATTCCAGGTCTAGTTTATAGCCATTTGTTTGCCTCCAGTGGAGTGCCTCATTTGTTTCATTGTTTTTCATAGTCAGTCGAGAGAGTAGTTTATGTTTATAGCCTTTTCTTCTTCCTCCGATTGGAGTGATTTTTTGTTATAAGTTTTCATAGCCAGTGAGCCAGAGTAGTTTAGTTCTTAGTCCTTTTATTTGCCTCCTCAGGAGTGATTTTCAGTTCCCTTATTCCTTTTTCTTTGAGGTTGTTTTGCCTCATTTTGTTGTAGTGCTGTTGCTTGTTTTTTTTAGCCAGCAGATTAGATATTGTGCTTTATAGCGTATTTGTTTGTCACCTTGCTCAAGAGTTCAAGTGAAGAAAACAAATTTCTCAATAAAAGCCTGCTCTAATTGTCCTAATTCTGCTCCTGAGTCCTCCTTCCTAGCCCAGGCCTGACAGACATTTGATTTAGTATATAATCACATTCTGTTGTATATTTAAGGACTACTGTATATGTCACATCAATTTTAATTTGTGCATGTTAAATACTAAAGTCACTAAAATTGCTTGTGTGGCATTTTACCTCAGCACCCTCACACTCTGACTCCTCCTCGCATGCAGTAAATGTTGACCCAGCTTCAATCTGAACGGTATGAATGGATTTAAGTTGAAGGTTTATCATCTTATACTGTGTTAAGTATGACTGCTTTACTCAGAAATTTGGTGTTTGTGTGAATGTGTACTCACTGGTGAACCATGCTCTTCTTCACCAAAATGTAATGGATTGTTTCTTGGGACATAACCTACCAGTCCTGAAAATTTCACCAAAATCCATCCATAACTTTTTGAGTAATCTTGCTAACAGTCAGACAGACAAACAAACAAATGCTGGCAAAAACATAACCTCCTTGGCAGAGTTAATAATTAGGGCAATAGTCTTTCCATGGAAGCGGGGTTAGGGTTAGGTAGAGGAAATAGTGTTGTTAAGTTACCTGGGGAGGTTTGTTTGCACGGGCAGCAGGGAAGAGCGAAGCCCCGTCCACTCAGCTATAATGCGTGGGTGTGTGTCAATGTGAGCATAAGGAGGAGTGCTCAGAAGGTTGATGTGGGACTCGAACCCGGGTGTCGTTCTGGGAAGAGTGTTCCTCCTTGTGCTGGTCAGGAGGAGCAATATATAAATACAGTAAGGATTATATACATGGTTGAGTGATGGACGTGAACCCGGGTCCCCCTGTGTGATAGGTGGAAAGTTATGTCTTGCACCATCGAGGGATGATGCCATTAAATCTGTGGGGGCATGTAAAATGATTGCCGGATTAAAGTGGAGGAAACAGAAAAAGAGAGGGGGAAAGGGGTAATAGGAGTGGGGGGGTTTTCTATTCATTTGTTAAATAAGAATTCATATAAAATATCTGTAAAAAGAGGAATGGAGCATCGGTAGGGTGGGGGATGGCGTGGGTTGCAGCCCCCTGAGATGAGAAAGGGTTAATGAATAAGAATGCAAATAATTATCGAATAAAACAGGTAGGCACACAAAACCAGTGTGATAAAATGGTGTAATAAGTCAAAGCATGCCAGGTCCAAGGACCGTGAGGAGGAAATCCGGCCAAATAACCATCCCACCGAGCTCCATGTCCTGTCTATGTGAAACCATACTTTCAAAATAAATTAGATAGGGTTAGGCTGAGGGAACTGAGCCTGCCCCCTGAAGGGGACAGGTGGTGCACAGTCGTTCCCCCGGTCGTACTCGACCCCCCGGTCCCAATAGTTCCAATAGGGTTGGTTGGTGCATCGGCGTCTCTTGCTGTATCGGACCACAGTCCACCCTCCATCAAAATTTCCCATCCTTGTGGGTAAATATTTTTCAATTGTTTTTTAATTCTGGTGTAGCCTTTTGGTATATATGTAATAACGTAGATGTTTGTTATTCATTTATGAAATGAACTGTTTTATCTGAATTAATATTTTTAAACTCAAATTTTGATATAAACTAAAGAAATGAAATTGTTTTTAAATGTTTTAAACAAAAAATACGAGTGCCTGGGGCATTGTTTCGACCCTGTCTGGGTTTTCTTCAGGCCTGCAAACAAATGCTAACTGTCTGACTGACTTGTGGAGAGATGGTTCCCTTTCAGTGGTCTGAGCAAAGGTGAGCTCCTTCTCCTGAGCGTATCATTTTATATCCCTCTACTCTTGTGTTTCAATGGTCCCGCCCCCTTTCTACGTTAGGAAGCAATACTATAGTTCCCCTACAGATTTAAACTTTTTTGTACATGAAATAATCTGAATGTAGGTTTTTGAAGAAAGTATGAATTTATGTATTTATGAAATTATCTAATTAAAGACTAACTTTTTAAGGTATTTAGGGCCAATATACCTTGTTTACATAAAAGTATACCATGTTTTTGAGTGAAAATAAAATGAAACAATTATTTTGACTTTATATCATTTTGACTATTTGACTTATCACAGAGTGGTATATGTCAAAGTTTAGTGAGGATTCCATTTTTGAATCATTTGAATTTTTTTTAATGGCAGCACATAATCACACCTGCTGTCCTCTGGGGTCAAAATTGACCCCGTCTGGTTTGACTGTTTATAAAACAAAGTATAAATTATCACCCACCTCTGTGTTTCAACTTTTTAGTCAACTTTATTCCAACTCATTACCTGACATATAAAACATAAACATTCATTTCCAAAACATTTAACTTTTCAAAATTAACTTTTCAGAATAGGGAGAAGAAAGAGCAACAGAAATGTAGCTTAATGCTCACCTTGCGTCGCATGATGTGAGGTATCACCAGCTGTCGCCCGAGCTCCTCCAAGAGCAGTCTCCTCCTGTTGTATGCAGACACGTCAAGAATGTTGTAGAAGACAACGAGGGGCCAACGGGCTGTCAATCTTGTGCACGTATACATACTGGTAACCTGAAACAAACCAAAAAATATTCAGGAAAGGAAGTTTATTTCCCTACACACAAATTCAATGCATTATTCCTTTCTATATATAATATAAATATTATGAATAATAAATGTGCATTACCTTGTCAAGGTTATCGACACTCCCTTTGTTGTGATTGTAATCTTCGATGATTTTTGGCCTTTTGTCATCCCTGTTGCTCACAGCAGCATCCCGAAGCAGAGTGCTCATCAGAAGAACATTTTTCTGTTTTTTGGGGCGATAGGACACCAGAGCATGGGTCTCGGTGAAGGCAAACTTCGATGAGAACCGAGCCCTGTCCGTTTTTGACACCAGTGCAGGGGGTAGCTTGGGCTTATTCCTCAGTACTGTTCCCAACATGTACAGCTTTCTTTTCAGCAGCTGCAGGCCAAGGACATGTGAAGTAAAGAAGTTGTCACAGGTGATTGTTTTCCCCTGGAGCCCTTCTGTCATGTTAAGGACAATTCGCATGCCCTGATTTCTGATTGCGCACCAGTAGGTTTGCCAGCAAATACCTGCATGTTCCATGCATAGCTGTACCTGGCATGGCATGCTGCCCATATTTTTATCCCATATTTCCCTGGTTTACTCGGGATGTACTGTTTGAATGGACAACGACCTCTGAAGGGCGACCAGGCGCTCATCCACAGTCACATCAGTGTATGGATCGTACATCAACGGCAAGAGAGACACCCACTTGTCCCATACGTCTCGAATGGGAGCAAGTTTGTCTCGTGCACGGCGATCTTCTCTTGTGTCTTTATCATCAAATCGAATCACTCTTGAGATTTTATGAAACATCTTGAGCAGGGGTCCCCAAACTTTTTTCTCTGGGGGCCACATTGTCGTTCCTGACTGTGATGGGGGGCCGGGATCGGGTCGGCTTACATAGAATTGTATGACCCAGACAAAAATCATCATCAGCAGGCCTCATTGTGTAGCCTAGTACAGATTACTAGCCTGGCACAGCCATGCACACTACTATATCAACACTTGATTCCTGGCACATATCTTTACTACTTTTGCAACCCACTAGTAATCAAGTCTTCACACATTGTTTTAATTTGAAATACCACAGATATTCCATTTATTTTATTTTTAAATAAAAATAACATCAAAGGTAAGAAACAGCTGCCTAGTTGAGGTGATTGACACTGGCAAAGGTGAGTGAAAAAATTATATTTTGTAGGTAGGCCTATTGATATTATTAATATTAACAATAATAACTGTGCAGCACTAGGTCAAATAAAGAGGCCTATAAAATGAATGTACAAAACAGTGAAATCATAATATGAATGATAGATAGCCAGCTCTTATGCCTATCCAGGTGAATATGTTCTGTAAACATTTTTTTAAGTCAAGGTGAAAATTAAATGAGCAGTAGGCCATTCACAAGTCAAAACTAAAGGACAACAATAATACAGAATAATGGGAATCAAAATCAGTAGTAGCCTATAGGTGAGCTGGATTTGTACTTAATGAATTGTGCTGTCTTTGGAAAGGAGTCAGCAACAGCAGTCTCCTCTCACTCCTTCTGCCTTCTGGAGCCCTGGCATGAGCACAAGAAGCACCATATTCAGTAAAAGACAAGACATACTGCTATCAGTTTTTCTCTAACAGAATTTTACAAAATATGTAGCATTCATATTTCATATGTATTATTTATTCAAATTAAAATCAGTAATTATCAAAATCAGTGTGCTTACCTTATCAGTGTGAGCTGTGTGCTTGCTTCTGACTGGTGAGAAGTTCAATGTCTGGTTGCAGTCTAGTGGTAGCCAGTCTCAAGGTCTGATGCAAGTGTTCATCTGTGAGTCTGCTCCTTGTTGGATTCTTTGTTTGCTTCATATGGGAAAAGGTTTGCTCACAGATGTAGGTGCTGCCAAAAACCGTGGACATCTTCATTGCATGTTGTTTGATGTTTGGGTAGTTTTCCTCAGGGAGCGCTCCATAGAACTCAATAAGACGGTCACGCGTCTTTAAGGATATCACAATTCTGCAACTCGGCTAGTTCAAACTGAAGAGAGGGAAGGACATCATTTATGTCGGCAGTAAAAGGGTTCTGGAACAAGCGTATTCCTTTACCGTTGACATGAAGCTCGCAGAACCGCGCTCTGAACTCTCCCTGCAGCATTTCCAGCGCATCCTTGCACTTTTCGACTGGGAACGGGAAAGCTGGTTTCTCAGCGCAGAAGCTTTGGGTGGCAGGGAGATGCGTGAAGTCCAACTTTTGGACCTGTTGCACAAGCAGCACTAGTTTGACCTCGAATGCTTTGATGGGGGAATACATGTCACTAATTAGCTTCCCTTTGCCTTGGAGCTGCACGTTAAGGTGGTTCAGCATCTCGGTCACATCAGTTAAAAATGCGAGATGCCATTTCCATTCCTGATCGGTCAGCTCTTGTACCATTTCACCTTTAGACTGGAGGAAGGTGTTGATTTCAGGTAGCAGGTCGTAGAAACGGCGCAACACTCTGCCTCGACTTAACCATCGGATTTCTGTGTAGTACAGAACATCTCCGTAAGCAGACTCAAGTTCGGAGAGAAAGGCCTGGAACTGTCTGTGTTTCAGCGCATTTTTCCGGATGTAGTTGACACAGTGCACAACCACTTTCATGACAGACGCCCACCTCAGAACTTTGCAGCATAGTGCTTGCTGGTGAATTAGACAGTGGACTTGTAGTGGGGGGGTGAGACCTCGTTCCTTGAATACGCTGTTCAAGCGCCCTACTAGCCCCCTCGTTGTACCAACCATGCTAGGTGCGCCATCAGTGGTGATGCTGGCCAATTTAGACCAGTGTAGATTGAGGTCATCCATCGTTCTGCTCACTTGGACATAAATATCCTCTCCTGTCGTTGTTCCTTTGAGACTTTTTAGTGATGCCAGCTCCTCAGACACTTCGAAGCTCGCGCTAACGCCTCGAATAAAAATTAGAAGTTGTGCTGTGTCCTGCACGTCATTACTCTCGTCGATGGCCAAAGCAAAAAAATCTAATTCTGACGCTTTCTCATGCAGCTGGTCATATACGTTGTCCCCCAAATCTTCTGTTCGCCTGGTCATAGTATTTGCGGAAAGACTCACGAGCGCATCCTTATTGTCGGGACACACCTCTTCGGCCACAGCAAGCATGCATTCTTTAACAAAGTCCCCATCAGTAAATGGCTTTCCGTGGGTAGCTAGTAGGTGAGCTACCTTATAACTAGCTCGGACAGCAGCCTGGTTGATCTGGGTTTGGCGAAGGAATACGTTCTGTTGTGCAGCCAGTCCGCCTTTCATCCTCCGAATCCGGTCTTCTCTTGGCTGCCCTTGCAAACTAGCATACTCTTTATGTCGGCTTTCATAGTGACGACGCAGATTGTATTCTTTGAATACCGACACACTTTCTTTGCATACAAGACAAACTGCACGGTCCTTACACTGAATGAAAAAATAATTGCTGGTCCACTGTTCTTTAAAAACTCTGCACTCTCTGTCTACTTTTCGTTTACCACTAGCCATTTTGCTGAACACTGACAGTTCTCTGCGCATGCGCTGCCTGATCTCGCGAAAATTCGGAAAGTATGAATAGTTCATTTTTATAACTAAGTATCAATTTTAATTAATAAATTCAACACAATACAAGGTGCAGACATATTATCATTTGCCAAAAAGCAATTTTAAACAGTATGCCATAACCACTTTTGGGGATTGCCTCATAGGGCCGGTTCAAATGGTGGGGGGGTGGGGGGTGGGGGGGCCGGTCAGGGGGGGGGGGGGGGGGGGGACCCCTGATCTTGAGTGTCATGGTAGCACGGAAAATTTCCATGCCAGACTCAGTTTGCCATAAACTAGCTGTAGCTTCTTAACTGGATCGGTACACACCAGCGAGCAGAGGTGAGACCAAGTCATTGTTTTGCAAGTCACAAGTTAGTCTAAAGTCTTTGCCTTCAAGTGCCGAGTCAAGTCCCGAGTCAAGACAGGCAAGTCCCGAGTCACAAGACCAATAAGTCTCAAGTCAAGTCCCAAGTCCTACCGTTTGAGTTTCGAGTCTTTTCGAGTCCTTTTAACAACAGAGATTTACACAGATCATGTATGCTTTTAAAATCTGTATATATTTATCAAACCTTTTTTTGCAGGAACATTGTTCAAACACATTTGAAATAAACAAATGCAAATGCAATTTCCACAGAAAGCACTGACATTGTATTTCCATAGCTTATTGCACTATAATTAGCTGCACAGCAGTTTCCCGCCCTGTATTGTATTGAACGCATATAATTTTGCATAACAGTTTTCACCTTCAACTAGACAGGTGCTTTAAATATAGCCTTAACCTTTTCCAAACATGGCATCACTTAAAAAGAAAAAAAAAAAAAAAAGATTTCCTCAAGATTCAAGTGTCTTGACTTTCCAAAAGTGTTTGTTTCTGTCTCAAAAGACCCTCATTTTTGTAAAACACTCTTCAACTTAAAACTTAAATTTAGCCTTAAACTAAAAACCATGTCTTCACCCTCAAACAGGTATTTGGATGAAGTGAGCATCACAAAAACAGTTAAATGTTACTTTTCCAAATATGTCACCACTTTCTAAAACATATTTTTGACTCATTTCAAAAGCTAAGTGTAACCTTAACTTTTCAAACATGTCACCACTTTATAAAAGATATCCTCACTCAAAAAAATGATCTTAATAATCTAGTGAGTGTATGTGTGTGTGTGTATATGTGTGTGAGAGTGAGTGTATTTGTGAGAGTGTGAGTGTGAGTGAGTGAGATTGGAAGGGGACTGGATTGGAAGTGTCATGAACATGGCAATGAACAGAGTTGTGCTTTTCTATGTCAGGGCCCTATGCTGCATTGCATTTGCAGAAGATCAAATTGGCCAAAAGGTTGTCAGTCATTTGTGCACGATGGGGACGTAGTATGATGCCACCGTGGCTGAAAACTCGCTCCACTGGAGCACTAGAGGCAGGCACTGCCAAGACTCTGATGGCCACTCGGAAGAGTGAAGGAAGATTCTTCATGTTCAGTGCCCAGAACAAAAGTGCGTTCTGTCCTTCGGCTATGTCTAGGTAGTGACTTAGCTGTAGTGCTGGAGTGGTCCCAACATCCTTCTTCTGCCTCTTATGGTATGCAGCAAACAGCCCTTCTCCTTCTCCAAGGTCTTCTTGCTCTTCTTCGTCAACCAGAGACACGGGTTGCTCAGTCTCTGCTGCATCTTGCAGGATCAATTCTGCAAAAACATTTAACAACAACAGCAGAAACAAAAGAACCCTTAATACCATTGGTGTTGGTGATACAGTGTTAGACTGAAAAATGCAATTATTGATGCTGTTAATTAGATTAGACTATGAGGAAAAGAGTTGCATTGAAGTCAATAATATTTACCTTTAACTCTTTGTGCCACCTCTGCCTTGATGTCACGATTGACCAGAACATGGGGCTCCACCCACAGCAGAGAAAAGGCTGGATCCAAGGTGGCTGCTTTGAGGTAGACTTGGTCTGAAAAGGGGGCAGGTTGGTCACAGATTCTTTCGGCTGTGTGTGAGCCTTTGAAGTGATTGCAGGCCAAGAGATTCGTTTTTAGCTGTATCCTCGTTGTCTCTCTCTCTATCCAGTGGACAGTGACACCAAGGAATCCCCTCATCTTACGATCAGACCAGATGTCCACAGTGACTGAAACATGCTCAGCGTTGCTCAATTGAGTTTTCAATCTTGAACGTCTCTTCTCAGCGAGGCTCTCGGTTTTTGATGTCAATGTTCTGCGACACACTGGGCTGTACTTACTGTCAACTACTGTCAGAAAGTGCCAAAAGCTCTTGTTTTCCACAATAGACAGGGGAAAGTTGCAATCAATGATTAAGTCGGACAGTATTGCATTGGTAATAGCCTTCTGTTGTGGATGACTCATGCTGTAGTGCCCTACACGAATGTCCAAGAATTGTGAGATTGAAGGCTGTTGTGGTTCATCTATGATGCTTTTATTCATCTGGTATTCTTCAAATCTGTAAATGGTAAGCATATCAAACAGATGTCAGAAAATCCCTTTTAGCCACACATAAATTGCATTGAAACTATCTCCTCATATATCAATTATAACATTGTTTTAACATTACATTGATAAAATAAATTTCATTATCAGTGTACACTTACTATAATAATAATATTTTACTGCTTTACCTTGCCATGAAACAGCCCTTTCCGACAGGAAACTTAAGTATGCTAGTTAATTCACTCTCTACAGCACACCAGATTCCATTGGCAAAAACAGCAATTTTACCTGCATCACACAGAAATGGCTGGTTTACTGCTGGCTATTCTATGTCTTCATGATAGTTCAGCTTAGTTGTGATTTACCTAAATAACATGACCTAATGAGGCAGCAGTAGACTAGCAGCTAGCAACTCCTGTGTGCTGCAAAGTAAAATGGCCATTTTTGTCAATGGAATGAAATGGAGAGAATGAGATATACTTAGTTTTCCTATTGTCTGGCAGCAAGCTAAAATGGTACACATATTCTTAAAATAAAGTACATTAGCAGCTAAACTGACCTTGATTTGATTAGGCTTGCTTAAGTTTTGCTGCTGGCAGCAGTTTACTGTGTATGATCCACTGACTAGCTGCTAAGCACATACAATCTCACTTCAAAAAAATCTTAAACTATCCTTTTACCATATAAGTAAGGAGAAGTTCACTATTTTGCACTTTGAGCCCAATTTCTGGTTTGTATGGGATGAAATAGTATGTTTGACAGACATTTTGACGATTGGTCCAGTCTCGAGCATTTAGTTAATTTAGAATCACCCCCATGCTTCAGATATGGGCATTCAGCGGTCCTTAAATCAACCCTAAACGTTCGTTTTCAAAAGACGTGCAACTCACAGAGTGGTTAACTGCTAATGGTATTCGTTAATGTTCCAAAACGAGTGTCTTTTTAACGAAATACAGTTTCTGTCGTGCCTGTAGCGAAAATTCTGAAGTAGGGGGTGATTCTAGCCAAACGCTTGAGACTAGACCAATTGTCAACATTTCCGTGTCACTCTATTTCATCCAAGACTAGCAGCTACACAGAAAGGGAGCTCAAAGTGCAAAATAATGAACTTATCCATTAATGAACCCACTGGAGATACAGTTTGCCGTGTTTGTAAGCCAAGGTGACGTTACAGTCTCGTTGAGCTAGCTAGCAAGCAAGATTTTACTTAGCCAATAAGCTAGTGTTGGCTTTCATTCAAAACTTACTGTTCTTTGTGCAACTTCAAATGTCGAACGAAGTTGGAGGTTGTCGCGTCTCCGTCTGTAATCTTCGACCCGCATGTTTTACAGACTGCAATTCGTTTTTGTAGACCACTTCATAGTTTTTAAAGCCAAATGAAACTACAGTTGGTATCATTTTTGCCTACTGGCGCGTTGTAGTATGTTCCCCTTCATGGTTTTCCAGTACTCTGATTGGTTCGATGCTGTCAGCTCGAAACAACGTGGATCTAATTTGATTGGATGTCGTGCCGCACACACATCACGAACACAGGTGCAAAGAGAGAGAGAGCGGTCCATGTCAACATACTTTTTAATCTTTTTTTTCGGGGAAAGTAGCAAGTCTTTTCAAGTCAAGAGGGTCAAGTCCAAGTGAAATCACGAGTCACTGATGTTAAAGTCCAAGTCGAGTTGCAAGTCTTTTTAGATTTTTTCGAGTCGAGTCTAAAGTCATCAAATTCATGACTCGAGTCTGACTCGATTCCAAGTCACGTGACTCGAGTCCACAACTCTGCCAGCGAGAATCAACATACCCACATGCCTGCAGGATCATTCGATCCATCTTTCTCCACTTGTTGCCATACACACGTTGCCCCTCCTTGTTTGTCATGTTCAGCACCACCTTTTCAATAGGCTTGGGCAGAAACAGGTCAAAAGTGGGCTTTATGTCTTCAATACGAGACCTTGCATATGCGGTTGGACCATGGTAGTTTCTCTCTCTCTCTCTCTCTCTCTCTCTCTCTCTCTCTGCTGTCAACATGCGTCCTCCGTCACTGGGAGGGATGGAAGACCAGATCAATGTTTCATCCTTTGACTGGAAATATTCTTCTATCTCAGCTGGGTCCTCCCCCTCAGATTCTTTCTCATCAGTTGATTTTTCCTCTTCATCATCACAAGTGCAGTCCTCCACTTCTGACACTTCTTCCATTTCAGCTTCAGATTTTACCTCATCATCATGTTCATCATTTCCTTCACTTCATACCCTTCTTCCATTTCTGCAGCAGGCGATGTGGGGGCTTCTTCAGAGGAAGAAGTAGCATGTGTTCCGTATGTTGGATCTATCACCTCATCATTATTTCAAGTTCAAGTTCAAGTTACTTTATTAGTACCCAGAGGTAGATTTTGTTTGCAGTAGAGTCCTCATACACACATATGGAAAAAACAGACACATATCACACATCATCCAACTTAAAAATTAAAAAGTTCTTACACGTCCAGATCATACTAAGATATTGAAGTGAACTACAATACTAATAGTAAAAAGAAAATAAGTAAGTAAATAAAATAAATACAGCAAGGAGTAAATAAAAGCAATAATCATCTGTGCAAAATACAGCTATGCATGGATTAAAGCAAAAAAAAATCTTTTGACTGAAATGTATTTTCGAGCTGTAGCCAAGTCATATTCCCAATTTGTAATTTGTGAAACATGTTACAGGGCACGTTACTTGACACGTGCTAAAAAAATAAGCTAAGATTTACAGCCTCACCCCACACCATGTTCTCTAATGCAGACATAAAGTTTAAATATTTGACCAACAGTGTGTTACAGGAGGATGATCTGAACAGCTGTTCCATTCACACTTAAAATGTTTTTTGTCTTTTCAATGTAATTTTCAATCTATGAAATCAAACTGTCTTTACTCTTCCGAATAATCAACCATCTACAGAGCTTTTCAGTACGCTATTTTTCTACTTCTTCTTCTCATCATCATCATTATCATTAATTATTATTATTATTATTATTATTACTACTACTAATAATAATAATAATATTGTTTAAAGTGAGCCTCTTATTGTTTAACAGAAAAATACATCATACAAGCAGCAACTTTTGCAGCCTTGTCAGTCTGATGGTGAGTTATCACCTTTCTGTCATCACTAACATACTGTTAGTAATCAAAGAAGCTCTGAGGCTTTGTTATATGTTATAATACAAGATTTCAGCATTGAGCTACAATCAGGCAGCGTTCCTGTAACCATGGTAACTCACGGTGCCAGAGGGGAGGGAGAGACGCTGAATGAAGCCGTTTACACAGATACACTGCAGACAAAGTCCAGACTATAGTTGTTATTTCACACATGTAGCACACAACAGGAGACTCTCCATGTCAGACGAGTTCTCACGTGTTGACTAAACTCAAAAACTAATTGATAATTGGTCAGGCGTGCACACACTGTTAACGATACCCACCACTAATGAATTGTTGTTTTAACTTTTTAAGGTAAGTATGAATTGTTGTTTTTAACTTTTATGGTAAGTATGAACAGAGTATGCAAGGTTAAAATCTCATATCGAGCAGGCTCTACATTAACCTGCACAGGCACATTAGAACTGTACATTCATCAGATCAGTTGGAAGTGAACCTGCTACTAATGAAAGTGCCAGTTTGTCTGCTGCATCTATTGCTGCTGCTGCAGTTGTAACCCAGCTGTAGTTTCAGTCAGCTGATGTTTTCAGTTAGTATCGTTTTGTGTAGTGCCCTTTAGACGGTGTCATATTACGACAGTGTTACGACAGCCAATAGTATGGTGCTTCTGGTAGGGATCGCGGGCTCAGAAGATCATTATTGCTGTGTATTGCCGTGTGTCCTGCTCGTCAGTGCTCTGTATTAGCCTGCCTTCATTTCATTTATAAATACGATGTTTCCTTGCTAGTGGGTCGTCATTGGAGCAGAGACTGTGCTTTTCCTGTGGCTACTGGGAGAACAGCTGCCGCCTGCCACCTCTTGGACCCCGTCTGATATTTTCAGGCAAAACATCACACTGCACTTCACATATAGATCTCTATATAACTTTTATTTTTTTGCTGGCCAGTACTAAACATATTTTGTTTTGCTAACGACAATTAAAAGGAAAAACAAAGGCTTCCTTTCATTTTGAATTGAAGACCGTCCGGTATTGAATTATTCTCGTGGGTTGAGAAAGGGACTCCCAATTCAAACAGACAAGGAGCATCTTGTCCGGTGCCTTTGTAAAGAGTAAAAATAATAATTACATTGTTTATAGAGAACGTAAACAATCATTTGTTTTCAGAAAAGAAAGAAAGAGGGAAATATATTTGTGTTTTATTTTAATTTTAATCTATTGATAAAGAGTTAAGGTCATACAGTTGTGGTTGTATGTTGATCGTAATGTATATTTCTATGGTTTCCACTTCTAGCATTTGTAGCATTTCAGTTCAGAAATTGAAAATTGTGAATAAAACTGGATAGGTAGTAAACTGCTACCATAACCCTGGTTAAATTCCACTTAGTGGTTACACAGTGTCTACACTACACCACCACAACCCAGAGCTCTATAAGACAGTTTGTGCAAAAGGCTATGTACTTAAAAAAATATTTTTTGTAGCACTCTGTTCCATGTTGAGTATAATAAGCCATATAAATAATAAATCACCCATTCTTGAGAATTGTGACAAAACCTTATTTTGTTTTTTTTTATTTTTAACCTTCAATCATGCTTGGAAGATATATTTAAAAGATCAAAGTCTTGGCTATTAAACCTTTTAATGGGCCAACCACCCAGTGATTTAATTTTTTCTTAAATAGCATTTTTTGCAGCTGAGGACTTGAACTTTGTCAACTCCGTCAGGCACACAAAAAGTCATAGTATTATAATATAAAACATTAAGGAAATGTTTGATGATTTTTGTTGTATTAAATACAAGATGATTTAATTAGCTGTATAATAAAAATGTTTAATATTTTCTTATTCAAGAAATAAATACCATTATAATGTTGCCAACTTACAATTTTTGTTGATAATGTCATTTGTCTTCGCGATAAACAACATATAATTTTTTAACACAAAGGACACACATTAGGTGTACCAAAGACACTTTTTATTGACATGAACTCATTTTATAAACCATTATGAACATATATTTCATGAATATCACAGAAAAAGTCCGTCTGACGGAGGTGACTTCTCTATGACGGAGTTGACAGCCAACTGACGGAGTTGACGCATATGAAACATAATAGTATACAAACCTTAAAAACTGGAAGCACACAGAAAGCCATTCCAAACATGATTGAGAACATGATTGAGAAACTTTGTAACCAAACTGATCAACTTTCAAACTAAATAACAATAACTGTGAAAGACCTATTTTCCCCTGAATTAAACAGCCACCATTTATTACAACTAGGGATGGGACGACATATCTAAATTCAATATTGCAATACAAAAATGTAAGGACATATATAGGTCAGAAAATTGGATGGGGATAGTATCTGTGATTTTCTGCGCCAGTAACCATAAATGGGACATTTGACTATCATAATTTAAGAAGCCCTCCATGCAAATTATATGATTTATACTTTGTAATGACATTTTGAAATTGTGTACATTGTAGCAAGACAATGCCATTGCTTGAAAGATTTGTGGCTCAGAAATAAAGAAACATATCTGACATTGACATTGGACATTGGCCTGTGTAACAAAACTGTTGCTGTTTAGTCACCAGGAAGCAGATGGCTAATGTGTTCACATTCTATGAAGTCCATTACATCTGGAGAAATGCTATACATTTCCCTTGTTCGACTGAGACGCATAGGAGCTGCATTTCCCACCAGGTTAACAAGAACATCTTTAACTGGGCAAAGGCATTCATCTCCCCTGCCATGTTGAGGTGTGAATTTCTCATTGGGGCCATGGGGATGCAGGAATTCCACTCTCACATCCTGGTTTTCACCATCCACAGAAACAGCTCTGGCCAACCACCAGTGCTCTTCATAAACTACTGCCATCCAGTCCCCAGGTTTAATACTCTCAGCAGTTATTCCTGTGGATGTGCCCTCAGGGCCTGATGGTGGCTCTTCTTCCTCCAGAAAAACATGATTATGCGATTGCATAATTCAACGCATAATCAGCCAAAGTCCGCACATTTATGCAGGGGCCGCATTTTTTTCAAAGACGCCACACTTTGGCCGCATAAATCTCCGATTTCCGCGCAAAATGCGCAAAATATGCAGGGCTTGCATGATTTCATAATCCCCGCATTTTCGTTGCAAAAAAGTCACATATATCTTCGCAGAAAGTTGAAAAATGTTGCGTTTACTTCACACAAGAGCAGCCATTTTCCTCCTGTTGCCTTGGGAACGTTATGAAGTGAAGTCATCAGAAAGCTGAGAACTTAATTACTCCCAGCACTTTCTGTGATGTAGTATGCTTGCTTATCATAGGAAGTCATTAGAAATGACTCTTTACATTAAGGTAGTAGCCTAGTGAGCCTAGTAACAGAGTGTTGGGGGAATCACTTTTTTTCTTCTTCATCAAACCGCAGTTTTTGCAAGTTCCCGCAATTTTTGCAAATTCCCGCAATTTCATCGCATAAAATTGCATAAATATCCTGCATATTCCATCGCAAACATGCCGCATAATCAAAGATTTTTGCCCGCAACAATCACAAAAAAACTCCGCATTTTTCTGGAAGGACTGACATTTTCTTTGGGGGCTGCAGAATATCTCTGGTTATTCATGCTGCCTCTCTCAGTGCCTAAAGCAAAACAAACTGGACTGAAACAGTGACACATTCTTGGTTTACTGCAGAAACATGTCAATTCTCTGTACCAGAGACTCTTTTGATTTGGGATGACCTGGTGAATCTTTCTTGTTGCAGGCAAAGGTTTCAGGTTAGGAGGAAGGACTTTGTCGAACCTCTCCATTTCTTGTCCATCAGTGAGGTAGAGTAGTACATTGTTAAGGCTGTTGGAAAACTTGTCATGGAACTGCTTGGCATTGACAATGTCATGTCCTCTTAAAACCAGACTGTCAGCTGCCCTCTTCACTGCCCCTCTAATTCCATCTGGAGCGCCCTTTCCGTGTGAAGTTGGAAAAAAGTTCCACGTTGCCCTTTTAAACCTCAATTTCAGAGGAATGTCACTGAGGAGGATGAAATTTTTCTTATTCTTGTATTGCTTGCTTGGACCATCTGACCAGAAATGTACTGTATCAACTGATGGATGTGCCCTCTGTATCTCTCTCAGTACAGGATCCATGTAGGCCCAAATGGATGCAGCATCTTGGCGTTTAGAGTCAGAGATTGTGCTGAATCCTGACTTTGCTTCCTTTGTGTAATACATACCAGTATGTGAATTTAACAGAGGTAAGTTCTGTCCGAAATGGCATGCCTGGACTTCAGCATGGTACTCGCATTTCCATGCCTCTGAAAAATCAGTGTGTACGATGACTTCGTTCTCTTTGCACATTTGAATCAGGTTGCGGTATTCTTGTGACTGGTTCCGGACAAGACACACGTGTTGTGGTTTTACTTTTGAGTTTTTCCTCATATAATTGTATGAGCTCTGAGAGCTTGCCTTCATGAGTTATCATTATTGTTGAGGTGTATGTTTCATCTGCTGTTGACTGTCGCACTCTTTCCCATTGTCTCCAGTGAACATTAGTTGCTTCATGTTCTGGGAGCAGCAATGTCTGCTTGTTTACACAGCGTGTACATTTTCAAAGGAGGCAGGACTCAGTCGCTGGTGTGCAACACACCAATTTAAAACTATCCTCCAGTTTTGCTGAATCCACAACCCCCGACTATTTCAGCACCTCCAACATTAAAGCTGCATTCTCATGAAGTTTACATAGGCATGTATGAAAGGGCCTTAAGGCACAAAAGGATGAGCAGCTGAGTTTTACTGTAGGGTTGCTTGTGGTGAATTCCTTGTGTAGGTTTATCATGCTGTCCATCAAGATCATCCTCTGATGCTTTACTTTGTTCCTTGTTATGGTGTCTTGTTCGTCTGTTGTAATCCGGGCAGAGTTGTGGAAGAAGTCTTGAACGTCTTTGGTGATGACCTGGAGGTATCTTGCTTGTTTTGCCTTGGTTTGTTTTTTGTTCAGAGATTTACAAGATATTCCAAACTGTTGGATCTTGTGGAAAATGCGATATTTTGTCAGAATTTTTCCTGATAAGGTTAATGCTTGTTTCCTGGGTGGAGTTTTGTGTTTGCTTGCGGAGAACTCATTTACCAAAGCATGGTGGAAAAGAAGGGTACTCTTAATTGAGGGATTTCTCAAGTCACTTCCGCTAATCATCTTCTCAGTCATGGTTTGTGGAGAGTTTATGACACATTCGGATGCATGCTTCGCTCGTAATTTAATTGAAAATAAAGTACTGATTTCAAACACATTATTCAATTATTAAAGAGAACTGAGAGTTATGTCACCTCCGTCAGCACAGATGTCAACTCCATAAGATGCAATATCTGACGGAGTTGACGTCTTACGGTGTTGACGAAATGTCACTTTTTTTCACTTCACAGCATAGTTGTAGTGAGTAGCCATTTTATTTTTGAAAGATGCTAAGAGTTCTCTTAATGCTAATCAAAATACACCTTTTTAAACCACAATTCATATTCTGTTTTGATTTAGAAGGGCAACTGAGTTGACCTGTTATGGTTGAGACACACCTGATAGCAATATTATTTCATGAATTTATCAGAAAATAGTGCCTAAACAGCATTCCCGCCTTTTTTTGAAACCAGGAAGTGAAACAGGGGTCCTTAGGATATAGCTGACCGTTTTTATGCCTGATTAAATTATGCTTTTGTAGAAATCTGGAGTTGACAAAGATCTGAGACACAACTTTAAAGGGCCAACATTTTTTAACAAAAAGTATATTTTTAAACAAAGATGATTATAATAGTACATTTGACATCTATGTTATCAGTAGGTGCTGTTATTTTTAGATTTTGAAGACTTTTATGATTAATATTTTATTGGGATTTTTGAATATCACACATTACAAGTACACATGTGGAAAATGTTGGTTACGAAACAATGTTGAGACTTGTATACAGCAAGTAAACAAATAACTATGTTATACAATGCTTGCACTCCAGGAAAAGGAGAAAAACAACCAAAAAAAGCGAGACGAGCAATCTAACAAAGGATAAAACAGGACAGCACAACAGCAATACAATAAAATTAATTAATTAATTAATTTTTTTTTAAAAAGGGGGGGGGGGGGACTAAGAATAATAACAGATCATAACGTGTAACATGCTCAGCGATGCTAGGTGTCATGTTCAGATTGGCTACCATATCTCCTACACAGGTTCTTTCATATTGGACAAGTATCATTCCCATTTCAAATTGAAGCCTTCCACTCTGTTTATTAGCCTGTATGATAGGCCCTCCAGTGCAGCCAGTCTGGCTAAGTGCAGCATTTCAGCATTTCAAAACCATTAAGTAATACACTGAAGCTTCATGACGTCTACCAAAAATTTTCATTATTTGTGTGAGGAAGCTTACAGTGGGGGCAGGTGTTGAAAGAGACCCGAATGTGTGCAACAGCAGGTGTCTGAGTTGTAAGTACTCGAAAACTGATTCTGGGGTAGGTGGAGTTGTGTCTTGATATCAGAATAGGACTTGAGTTGACCCCAGTATATAGGTCTCCAAGGGCCAGGATTCCCCTGTCGACCCATGACTTCCAGAGAAAAGGTGATTTCCCTATGCAGAGTTTAGGGTTGGTCCACATGGAGGCTGCAGTGTGGAGGTTTGCATCAAAATCGAATATGAACGCCATTCTTTTCCATACCCACTGTAAGTGTGAAATAATAGGATGACTCTGTGCCTCTAATGAAAGCTTAGTGGTGATATAATGCATAGGAGGGAGTGGATTACACAAAGGGCTTTCTAGACCAAACCACGGGGGTGCTCTCTCAGGAGGTAGCGCCAAGTGCGCCAAGTGTCTCAGGCTGAATGCATAATGATAGAAAAGCAAATTCGGGACCCCCAGTCCACCTTGATCCACTGGCCTCGGTAATTTTTTCAAGCTTAATCTGGGTCGCTTATTGTTCCATAGGAATGTGTTGCACAGCCTATTAAACTACTTAAAATATTTTGGGGGATCTTCATTGGTAGTGCCTGTAATAGGTAATTAAATTTGTAGGTGCAGTTCATTTTTATCACATTGACCTTGCCCCAGAGGTAAAAGTAATAGTCGAGACCACTGTTCTATATCAATCTTAAATTTGTTCAGAAGGGGCTCAAAATTAACCTGGACCAAATCATTCAACGACGGGGGGAAAAGGATGCCTAAATATTCAATACCTGATTGGGGCTAAGTGAAATCACCAGGTTGGAATAAGGTCTTGGGGCAGTAGGGAGTCAGAGGAAGAGCCTCTGATTTGGCCCAGTTCACTTTATATCCAGATAATTTAGAAAACAATTTAATGGTTTTGAACAGAGCAGGGAGAGAGCGTTCTGGCTCTGTTATCAGGACCAAGGCATCATCCGCGTAAAGCATCAGTTTATGACTACTACTGCCTACTTGGATACCTGGAAAGTCAGGGTCTTTACGAATAGCCGCTGCTAGAGGCTCCAACGCCAGTGCAAAAAGTAAAGTGCTCAAAGGGCAGCCCTGCCTAGGGCCTCTATGGAGCTCAAAGGACTGTGAGATTATGCTATTCGTTGTCACTGAGGCCTTAGGCTTGGTGTATAGAAGATTTGACCCAGCTAATAAATATCCTGCCAAAACCAAAAGCTTCCAGGGTGGAGAACAAATATTGCCACTCCACCCTGTCAAATGCCTTTTCAGCATCCAAAGAGAGGGCAGCAGCAGGGGAGGCGCATTTTGAGAGGTCCACATGATGTCAATCAAACGTCTAATATTATCAGCTGAGCTCCGAGTGCGAAAAAAGCCTGGTCGGGGTGAATCAGGTTGGTTATCACCTTATCTAACCTTACAGCTAGAATCTTAGCAAGAATTTTACTGTCACAGCCAATCAAACTGATTGGTCTATAGCTTCTACAGTCTAGCGGATCCTTATCCTTCTTTAAAATGAGAGAAATTAGTGCCCTTATCCAGTGCCTCACTATACATTTGCAGAAGTAGAGGGGAGAGTTCCTCAGCATACACCTTAAAAAATTCTGCTGTGAAGCCATCCGGGTCTGGCGCCTTGCTAGATGGAAGGCCTCTAATAACATCCACAATCTCCTCCCTAGTGATTGGCGCGTCAAGCAAATCTACCTGGTCCACTGATAAGGTGGGGAGAGTGAGGGAGGTCAGAAATGCATGCATCTCTTGCTGGTCAACTTGCGTTTCTGACGAGTAAAGCGTTGCATAAAACTCTCTGAATATCTTATTTATCTCTTTGGGATCCCGCGTAACAGCACCACCTTCTGTCCTAATTGCTGCTATTGTGCTCTGAGCCTCTCTCTGTTTAATGTATCTAGCCAGCAATCTTCCTGCTTTGTCGCCCTCTTCTAAGTATTCTTGCCTAGCTCTGAAAAGAGAGAACTCTGCCTTCTGAGTCAGAATGGAGTTAAGTTCATATTTTAGTCTGGTCAGATTAGTGAGATTTGAGGGGGTCATATTTTGCTTAAATACAGCTTCAGCGGCATAAAACTTCTTCTCCAAATTGTTTTATTATGTTAGATTTCTTTTTGAAAGAAGCATGTTGTGTTATATGACCTCTAATAAAGGCCTTGAACGCTTCCCATTCCACACCAGCAGATGGTGCTGACGCCAAATTAGTTTCTATAAAAAGATTAATTTGAGTCCTTAAAGATTCTTTGAAACTTAGGTCAAGCAAAAGGCTGGAATTGAGCCTCCACCTGGGGGATTTAGGGGTATTGCAAAAAGGGGTTACACAAAGAAACACAGGAGCATGATCTGAGAGAAGAATGCTACCGATAGAGCTAGATACTATGGAGGAGATACCAAATCCAGAAACAAAAAAATAATCGGTCCTAGAAAATGTATTGTGACGCGGGGAATAGAAAGTATAATCTCTTGTGGTTAATAACCGCCAGACATCAACTAGACCAGAAGCTTTGTCCATTTTGTGCATAATGGAGGCTGATTTGCATTGACGCTGTGATGGGGTGCTACGATCCAATATGTTATCCATAACCTGATTAAAGTCACCCCCCATCAAAATCGGGTAGTCTCCCATATCGTTGAGTTTACACTTTAGTTGCCCAAAGAATGTGAGATCATCAATATTAGGGGCGTAAACATTAGCTAATATTACTTTATGGCCCTGAATCTCAGCGAGAAGTAACAAAACCCGTCCAGCATCATCAATACTTTCCCTAATACATTTGAATTGCATTTGTTTGTGGACTAGAATTGCTACCCCCCTGCTATGACCATTCCAGCATGAGGCGGAGACATGACCAACCCAATCTCTGCAAAGCTTTCTAGATTCCTGAGTTAATAAGTGAGTCTCCTGCAGAAATGCTATATCACATCTTTTCGACTTAATAAATGTTATGACTTTTTTCCTTTTGATAGGGTGGTTAAGACCTTGCACGTTCCATGTCATTAGTTTCAAGGTCCTTCCTTTATCAGCCAGCATCATTATATTGGAGTAGGTCTAGTAACCGATGCATGTAGGGGATGTAACCTATCATTAGGAACC